>NC_089978.1:8125000-8750000 GCF_036417845.1 Apteryx mantelli
GGCCAGTGGAGCACCTGAGAAGGTGAGAATGACATTGCTGCTCACTAAAGGCAGCCCTGCACTAGAAAGGTCCTAGTGAAGAGCTGCGCAAGGCTTGAAGAAACTGGACAGAGCGGCAACAAGGGAAATGCTGGTGCTTCTTGAGACCGTGCGCCATGCTAGGACCTCCCTCTGGCTGCAAAGGTGTATTGTGAGGCTGAGTGTGGAGGCTTGGGCTAAGGGGTGCTCTGCAATGGTTTCCAGCAAATTCTGCTCTTGGGAGAAATGGTAAAGAAGAGATGTTAGAGGTAGGGATAGTGAGAAGCTCTTGTACGCCTTCTGCTTTGACAGCTGAGAAAGCATAAGACGGCCATTGTGGAGGTGTTACTGGGGGCCACCAAGGACATCACCTCTTCGCGCATCACAGCGGAGAGCTTGTCAGCGCTGGCAAAAGTGGTGGCGGAGTTGAAAGAGAAGGGCCTTGGCATCACCTTCAGGGACATCGCCTTGTACACCACGACTTTCTTTGATGCTGTAAGTGAAAGGCAGTAGGTAACTTGTGTCCCAGCAGTCTTGGTAAGGTCATCTGAAAGGTATGATGGGGACAAGCGGAGGGGAGGACTCTTCAGCTTCCGGGAAGAAGGGTCGTTCATGCAAAAGGCTGAAGAGGAAGGATGAGGCTTGGGCTGATGTCTCCTGATCCCCAGTGCCACACAGAGCTAGTCACCTCTGGATTCCCCTTGGAGAGTGGTGAAGGAAGTCTGGACACGAAGGGAGGGAGTCCCTCAGCGGGACTCCTTGGCAGTCCAAGAGCTTCTAGGCTTCTGGCTCTGTGTCAGCTGCCCGTAACGTTGCTGAGGACCTCAGACACCAAAAGCCCACTGCCCAGGAGCTCAGGAGGCAAGGCCGTGAGAAGCTGCGCAAGGCACAAGGAAGGGCTTGGCACACGGCAACCCTCTCTTGCTTCCCAAGGGATGTCCTTCAGAGAAATGGTTCCTCCTGATCCCTGGGCCTTGGACAAATTGAGAAGAACCATCGCTCAGGACGCTGGGCTCAGCTGGAAGCCTTTGGCTGGTCAGGAGAGGTTTGCTTTGTGGTCCTAGTTAGCAACCTGACGGCTGGGCTTTCTTGCTTGCAGGATGAGGCGGTCGTTCGGTCCTCAGCCTTCACCTTATATGGAATCCTGGTCTCCTCTGCCCAGAGGAAATGGAGATCTTTTCTCAGGGAAGAAGTCAAAACTACCTGGGCCAGAATTCTGCTCCACCTTCGGGACCCAGATCCTGGGGTTTACAATGTAAGAGCCACATTTCACTTCTTTCTTCAGAAGGAGAGCGATGCACGGCAACAGCAGAGCGCGTCCGCCCTTCCTGCCAGCTCTCTACGTAGCTGCACATTCTCTCTACGGTCCTTGCTCAGCCTATTCCAACACGGTTTGGGGCTTGAGGCGCCCGGCAGTCTTTCCACATCCCACAGTGGTCAGGGCTCAGACCTGCCTCCAAGTCTTTGTTGACCACGTCCCTTCCTATCTGCTCCTGCCGCCTCAGGTCCAGCCCTTCTCCCAAGGCGATGTGAGCTAACAGCCATCTCCCACAGGCGACAGCTCTCAGGCACTGCTGCTGTCTCCAGGGTGCCAAGTACTAGGCCAGGGGAGCGATGCCTGCTCTTGCAATCCTTCCCCTCTCCTATCTGGAAATTGCACTGAGCGAAACACCTCCTCTTCTTGAAGGAGGGCAGCAGCGCTCAGCTCAGTGAGTTCCCTTGAAAGGCACCTGGCTGGGCCCAGGGAGGACTGAGCTGGGGCAACTCTCCTCTTCAGGCCTGTCGAAGCACTTTCCTGCTCTGCACTCCATTGCTGGGCCTGCGGAAGCTCCAGGCACACGTTGCTCTGAGCACGGAGAAGAGTGCCGAAGAGCTTCAGGAAACTGTCTGCAGTCACCTAGTGAGTAAGCTGCGGCCCAGCCTAAGACTGACTGGTGGCAGCGACTTTCCCTGGCCCAGAGACCTGGAGCGTGGAGTGCCCTTCAGAGAGGTGGTAGGGCGTGATCTGGCATGGCAGTGAGGGGAACTGTTTGTGCCTTGCAGCCACCTGCTCTTTTCTTGATCTCCTGGGTCGTCCACTCTCCTTGCCGAGGGTCAACGGAAGGGCCTTTTCAGCCAAAGAGCTCCTGTTTCTCTGTTTCCCTCCAGGCCAGAAACAGCTCAGAACTTCTCGATAGCCTCTACGACGCCCTCCTGACCCACTTCTGGAGCTTGCGCTGGGGCACGCGGACTGCGGCCGTCAAAGTAACTGGTGAGAGACAAAGCTGCAGTTCTCTTCTGCTCCTCCCTCCAAGAGAGAGCAAAGGGCCCTCTCCACTTTCTCGGCAACGGGGCTGGGACTAGTCGCCTGCCTTAGGCGGGTGGTCGCAGGAGGAATTAGTTAAGGGCTATAAAGTGGCTGAAGTCTCTGTAGGAAAAGCACAGTGGCATTAGTTAGTGCTCCGGATGAGGCTGGGCCCCTGGCACACTCACTTGCTCGGCTCTGCTTCATGCCTCTCCCTAAGAACTTAAAAGGAGTAGGCACCCTGCTGCTTTGATGCTTATAACATCCCGGTGCTCCTCAAAGCCCATCCTCAACGTCGGACACTAGTCAGAAAATAAACTGGGAATTAGGGCTACTGTGGGAAGTGTCTTGCTGCTTACCTATTTGCATGGTGTGAGCAGGTGTCATCCTGGAGAATGCAGATGCCCGGTGGCTGAGAAAGCACAATATGAGTCTTCTGAGTGCAAGTAAGTTAAAATTGCCCCTCCTGCTCTACACTCTCTCCTTGTCTGAGGAAAGATGTCACCACCTTCTGCTGCCCTACGCTGCCCCTTCTCTCTCGTGTCCTGCCCCAAACCTCGGCCTGGCTATGACTTTATCCCACGTGAATATGGACTGGCTCAAGAGCTCCCGCATCCCCAGACAGCCAAGCTCCTGCTAAACCAAGAAGGTCTTTTGGATAAAAGCAAACTTGGGGAAAGCTGTCAAGCTCTTGCCAAACTAGACCTTTGCACGCGTTTAGCAAAATGGTGGAGGCAGAAGAAGCCTCCTTCCTGCATCTGGGGGCATGGAAGACTCGAAATGGAGGGGCCGTTGGTGCCGGGAGAGAGTTTCTCTCGCTGAACACACGCAGAAGGCTGCGGGTTTGCAGTGACCGTGTGCAAAGCCAGCCTTCATATCCCACCCTTGCCACGGGCTCCGAGGACTGAGGCCAGGGAAGGCTTGGCAGCTTTCTCAAGTGATGCTCTGCTCAGAGAGCCTGGGAAGGCATGACCAGTCTGTCCTGGCCTTTGACAGTCACTGATGCATCTGCCTGTGTTGTTTCAGTTCTCCAGTTGATGCAGGAAGACCAGCATCCCAGCGTGCAGCAGGCAGCAGCTCAGGTCCTTGGAGACAACTGGCCAGAGCTGAGAAATGATCAGAGCAACTAGGAGGTCATCAGCATGACCTCCGCTGAGTGCCGAAAGTGAGCAACAGGAAGGCCCGACAGGCAAGGGAAGGGCAGCCAGTCCACAGATAGGTGGCTGTCTGGGTTACCACGGAGCCAGCGCAGTCAACTGACAAAAATAAAGCCTTGCTTCTTGAACAGAAGCTTAGGCGGTGCTTCTCTGGGGCCAAGGGCCTCTTGACAAGCCCCCGGCTGAGGCAGGGCTGTTGTGAGGTGTGTGAACGAGCCGTTCTTACAGTATGTTTGAGCTGTGTCTGTACAGGGGAAGGGAGGGAGAGAGGGCTGCGTAGCTGAACCTGACCTGGAACACCATGAGGTGGGCAGGTGGTCCCAGAGTGCACTTGTCTGTGGGCTGGCAGTTTTCTGGCAAGATGGAGATTTGTTTTCCGGAGTGTGGAGGAGCGGCCTCTGGCCATTTCCGGCTGCTTTAGCTCTGTTTTTTACGTGGCCGAACCCTCAGTGGGGGCTTGCCTAAGAGAAGCCTGAGGAAGAAGCGACGGGGCAAGGAGAATCCCTGTTCCTTTCATTACAAAAGACCCGAGAGGTGTCTGAATACCCCAGTAAGTCCTGGCAGCGGTCTTCTCTTCTTTCTAAAACCTGTAGCAAATGGAGGAGGAGGTCATCGGAGTGCACCTCCCCCAGGAAAGTGAGCAGTGGGAAGGCCCGACAGGCAAGGAAAGGGCAGCCAGTCCACAGATAGGTGGCTGTCTGGGTTACCACGGAGCCAGCGCAGTCAACTGACAAAAATAAAGCCTTGCTTCTTGAACAGAAGCTTAGGCGGTGCTTCTCTGGGGCCAAGGGCCTCTTGACAAGCCCCCGGCTGAGGCAGGGCTGTTGTGAGGTGTGTGAACGAGCCGTTCTTACAGTATGTTTGAGCTGTGTCTGTACAGGGGAAGGGAGGGAGAGAGGGCTGCGTAGCTGAACCTGACCTGGAACACCATGAGGTGGGCAGGTGGTCCCAGAGTGCACTTGTCTGTGGGCTGGCAGTTTTCTGGCAAGATGGAGATTTGTTTTCCGGAGGGTGGAGGAGCGGCCTCTGGCCATTTCCGGCTGCTTTAGCTCTGTTTTTTACGTGGCCGAACCCTCAGTGGGGGCTTGCCTAAGAGAAGCCTGAGGAAGAAGCGACGGGGCAAGGAGAATCCCTGTTCCTTTCATTACAAAAGACCCGAGAGGTTTCTGAATACCCCAGTAAGTCCTGGCAGCGGTCTTCTCTTCTTTCTAAAACCTGTAGCAAATGGAGGAGGAGGTCATCGGAGTGCACCTCCCCCAGGAAAGTGAGCAGTGGGAAGGCCCGACAGGCAAGGAAAGGGCAGCCAGTCCACAGATAGGTGGCTGTCTGGGTTACCACGGAGCCAGCGCAGTCAACTGACAAAAATAAAGCCTTGCTTGTTGAACAGAAGCGCGTGCGGTGCTTCCTTGGGGCCGAGGCCTCTCGACAAGCTCCCGGCTGAGGCAGGGCTGTTGTGGGGCCTGCGCACCTGCAGTTCTCGCAGTGCGTCTGAGCTCTGTCTGTATGGGGGAAGGGAGGTAGAGAGTACTGTGAATCCTAACCCGACCTTGAACACCACGAGGTGGGCAAGTGATTCCAGAGTGTGCTTGTCCGTGGGAGGGTTGTTTTCTGGCAAGATGGGGAGTCATTCTCCAGAGTCTGGAGGAGCAGCCTCTGGCCATTTCTGGGTGCTTTGGCTCTGTTTTTTGTGTTGCCGAACCCTCGGTGGGGGCTTGCCCAAGAAAAACCTGAGGAAGAAGCGAGGGGGGAAGGAGAATCCCTGCTCTTTGGATTACAAAATCCCGGAGAGGTTTAAGCACTTACTCCCAGTAAGCAGTGGGAGTCCTCTTCCGTTCTTTCTAGAACCGGCTTCTCTGAGAGACCTGTGAGGGAGAGCAGTGAGCAGCTGCTCCCTGTGGCGAAAGAGCCCCGGCCATGGTGAAGGAAGGGCTGACGGGGAAGACCTTGTCCCCTGAGACGCTCCTCCTGAGCCATAGAGAAAGCTCAGTGATGCTCGGGGGAGGAAGACAGAGGACCCGGGAAGGGCTCTGGCAGGCATGGGGCCTGGGAGCAAGCCAGGAAGAGGGCAGGTAGCTGCAGAAGTAGAGGCACACAAGGACTTTCAGCACCCAAGCCTCTATTCAGAAGGGTGCTTGTCTGTGTCACACACGCACGCACGCACGCATCCTGTATTGCACCAAGAAAATGCCAGTCGCTAGAAAGAAGGTGAGACAGTGGAGTACCGCTAGGGCTGTTTTTGAAAGAGCAAGTCCTGCTATATTCCATATGAAACACAGCAGGTGGAAAGAGAGCCAACCTCAGCGCATCACTTATGTTTGATATAGCAGCCTCGTGTAAGCAGCGTTCACCTGCGGGATGGGAGACCCCAACAGCCTGTCCTGATGAGGCTAGGAAGGGGTTGAGCAAGAAACGAAACGGGAATGATTTCTCCCATGCACTTTACTGCTTTTAGGTTCTCATTGCTAACAATCTTCGCAAAGCCTTCATCTTCAAAGTCCTTGGATGAACACGTTGCGCACATCCATGTGTGGGCTCTCTGCACGCGTGGAGACTGGAAGTGCCTTAGGCTAGGGACCACCTCTTTGCTTGTCATTTGCACAGCACAGAGCACAACCAGCTTCTGCTCTTTCAGAAGGGCTCCAAGGCGCCACAAAAAGACCACTAAGAAGAAAAGCAGAAGAGGATGATGTTGCCTATCATCTGACTGTTATGCCATTCCATCATAATGAAGTAGCACTGACTGCTAAATTAAAAAAAAAAAAAAAAAAAGGAAAAGAAACAGGTTTCCTTAGCCAGCCCTGGAAATGGAACTCTAGACAATATAAATGAGAAACTTCGAACCTAATCCCATCAGTTCATGGAGTGCCAAGAAGGTCTTTCTGGCGAGCGAACTTGAGGAATTGTGTGAGCAGTGGAATTAACTAAGCAGTCCCTATTTCCAGGGTCTGGCTTCTGTGTAAAGTCTCTGCTGTCTCTCACAAAGAGGCACTTGCTAGGTTTGCCTTGCAGGTCTCATCTGAACTCTCTCCTTCATGAGAGAGACCACCTCTGTTCAGGACATGTTTCACAAGCTAACAGTTTGCAGGTCTCCGATTTTCCTTCCCGCTCTGTTCTAGTTGGACGAGTGCAAATGTGTTGGACGAGGCAGAGAGAATGACCTACGCAAGCACACACAGGGGCAACGTGATGGCACCTGTTTCTGAGGAGATCAGGACAGGAAACAAAGACAGAGAAGGGCCAGTCAATCCACTTGAGACCACTCCGTCTCTGGTTGCTGGAAAATGCTAATTGAACAGAAAAGGAGGGCTGAAGAGGCCTTCAGACAAAGCCCATAGTCCCGCCCATTCTAGCAGAGAGACCCAAATACGAGTGACTGAGAAACAGGGGAAAACAGGGCTTTCTTGGGAATGAATACAGCCCCCTCACGGCTGTTGCCATATATGGTGCTCTCCATCAGAGTGAGTGACTGCATGAGACATAAGGCCTCAGGGGTCAGGAAACCTTTGTGAGGTATGCACAGCACCCGCTGGTGTCACAGTAGCCTTGGCTCCCCTGGCCTGGGGTCTGTCCGGCTGCGGTCTTTAGTGGCTTGCTCTTCCACCTGCGAGGAGGTCGTTGGAGAGAGCGTTGCTGCCTGGTGGGAATTACTTCCGAGATGAAGAGATTCCTATTCTTCAGGGGTAAGGGCCGCTCCTCTGTTCTGTACGTCAAGTCTGCAGGTCTCCTCACATTCAGGATTGTCCTCTGCTCGTTTTCTAATTGCCCGATCCTCATCGGGGTCCTCCTGCTGTGAACTTCTCATCCGAGAAAAATCCCACAAAAATCCCACAAAATCCCACGGCAAAATGGGAAAGCAAGCAATCCGTGCAGAGCCATTTCTCTGCTGTGTGGCTCCATAGCACACGGCAGACAACTTCGGTGCTGTCTCAGCAGACATTGGGCCTGCCTGCCTGATTCTGGTGGCTCCAATACGCCCACCCTTGGCTGGCTAACAGAGCCACCAGCTCCAAGACAGCTGGTTTCCTGGTGTCAGAACGGAGGGCAGGAACTTCTCTGAAGGCCGGGGAGCCATGGGACCCTCAAACGGATGCTAGCACCGGAGGGCGGGTCATCCTCGCATTGTTTCCTTCCAGGTTGCTTGCCCAAAGCAACTTCCCGGGTGAGTCCTGCGGAGCCGGAGGATGGAGGCAGGGGGACAGAGTCCCTCCCTGCAGCCATCAGCACCTTGGCTGCCTCTGTGGCCTCTCTGCTAAGCCGACTGCAGGAGGATGAGGTAAGGCGGTGGTAGTGTCCGTGGATTCTGCCTGGATTCTAGTGCTGTGATTCCCAACGTGCCGGGCTCCCATCAGGTGCCATGGGATGTGCTCTTGGCAAACAGAAAATGTGCTCTCTGGCAAACACCGCCTCACAGAAATGCTGTTATTGCCAGCCAGCAGGAGACCTCAGCTGAGTTCTGAGCTCCAGTAGATACTTACCAGAGCAATAGGTGGATCCTCCGGTCCCTGAAACCCTTTCCACTGAAGCTGTTTTCAGCTGCTCAGCTGCTTTCTATGACTAGACCCTGGGAATGGAGCTGTCTGCGGGATGCCATTTTGTAGGCTGTATGGAACAAGAGCTCTAAGACTTTGTGCACACCAAGGAGAAAGAAGTTCAGATGTTCCATTTTCTGACTTGTCCCCAGGGTAATAGAGTAGAAACTTACCGGACACTGGGGAGACTCCTGCAGGAAGATGGTGACAATCTGGAGAGTCATCTCCTAAGGCGGTTAATAACACTGGCTTCAAGGGACATGAGAGTGGTGCAGGTAAGCTTGTTCTCTTTGAAGCTAGTCAGAGAATCCTGCCTAGAGCCCAGCTTCTCGGCAAGCTCTAGGACGCCAAAGATTTCCCCTTTGCCTTAAGAACCAGTGACGGTTCCCAGGTCCTCTTATGGAAGACTCGTCCTCAGGGGTGCTGGCTCCTTGAGGGAAAGGGCCATATCCAGCACAGTTCTTGAGCAGGCGCAGAACCGGAAGCAGCTGCCCTGTGCAGCACGTTTACTTGAGGCTTTGGCTGGAGCTGGGGCAAGCAGGCCCCTGAGTGCTGCAGCAAGCATGACTCTCCTGAAGGCAACGGCTCTGGGCAAGGAGGTGGAAACTCAGCTGCTTCTAAACGGTTGCCTGTTGGATTACCAGTCTTGTGCATTTACCCTGCTTTGAGGAGGAGCCGGGGCACGGTGCCAGTCCCTCTCCTGCGGCACCAAATGTCCCATCTGGCCTCCTGTGTGGAGACTGTTTGTTGCTGGAGCCTTCTTGGAGCTTCTCTGTTCTTACTGTCTTGCTCTCGCAGAGGCAAGGGGGAGGAAGCAATACTACAGAAGGGCAAACCATGCAAACTCCTCCCTTGCCAGACACATTTGGGACTGCTGAGCTACCGAGCTCCCCCAACAGCTCAAAGTGCTGACTGCCAAACAGGGCGGGAAGAAATCTGGATCACTGATGGATCTCTCTGGAGCAATGAGACTTCTCTCCCTGTTCCCTTCAACGGGAAAAGGAAGAGCTGAAGTCATACAGCCATTGTTGGCTACTTCCACGTGTCCGCCTGCCTCAGCCCTTCCCGTGCTGATTGTTTTCCTTCATGTCTTTCTGTAGGGTGCAACGGATGAATTGCAAAGAGCTGCGAGTGACATCCTGGTGTCCCTGGCCCAGTCGCACTTCCTCCTTGTCATGGATGAGCTGCAGAGTCACCTGAAGCCTGTGGAGAAAATCCCTGAGGAGTCTGTCTTTATTACCCTCAGCAAACTTGCCACAAGCCATGGTACGGCAACTTGTGCTTCATGCTTTGATGCTGGGTTGTTCGAGCAGTGGGAGAAGGGATTCCGTTGTGGAAGAGGAGGGCTACGAGGTGGTGCCCGCCGGCCGTGTCTTTCGCTGCCTGGGAGGGAGCAGCTGGAACTTGTGACTTAGCTCCGGAGCTAAGTGCCCTAAGGAGGGGACAGCAGAGAGACCCAGCCTAGCGGAGGTCTGCTCTGCTGTGCTTCCAGTCCCACCCTGAAGGGCTTCCCAGCTCCCATGCCTCCGGGGGAAGGTCAGCCAGCACGCTTGCACCCTGGCAGGGCACTCTGCCACACACGCGACCTGCCCAGTCACTTTCTGCGGCAGCTCTTGAATCCCCCTTGCCCTTCCCCTTCTGACACAGTCCCAGGTGGCCTGGCATCCCATAGCCCTTGCCTGTCCAAGGTGCGAAGTGCTTGACTCCAAAGTCTCCCAAGAATCTCCCTGATGGCAGGTTGTTCTCTTTCCCTCTGCCCTGTCCCTTCTCTGCAGCTCTGAGCTGCATCCCTTTTGTGGAGACGACCTGGGATGCCATGCTCATCATGCTGAATCGAGCACATAACAGCAGGATCAAGCAAGCTGTCTGTGGCGGTGAGTGTCAGAGCCTAGTGCCAGGGCTCCACTGCCATGCAGGGGGAAGGGGAAGTTAGCAAGCAGCGCTCAACATGCAAGGCTCTTCTCTCCCAAGCTGTTACAGCAGGTTCCGAGCCTCAGGTGAGCTCATGCCCCTTCTAGCTCCAAAAGGTCGGCACAATGTCAAAACAGTGTCTGAAGCTCGGGAGATTGCTGTGCCCAGGAAAGGAATGGAGCTGTTGGAATTCTGCTACTCAGCCTCCTGCGGCAAACCTTGGAGGAGGAAAAGGGCTAGCGGGGACAAGGAGGAGAAGAGGGAGGAGAGAAACAGCTTAGCATTTCAAGGAAGACATTTTAAAACATTTCACGCCTGCCCCAGAATCCAAAACTGCTCCAGAGCTGAGCACTGGCGAGCATGGGACTGCAGTTTGAGACAGGCCGGCGTGATAATACAAGAGATTCTCCCTGCTGCGTGCTTGACATAGTGACCTTTCTCCCCTTCTTTGCTGCAGTTCTGGAAACGTGGTCCAAAGCTGTAACTCTTTACTTCCAAGACTGGGCAAAATGCTCCTTCCCTCGAATGGCGAAAGCCCAGTTTTGTGACAGAACATTCCCGTTGTACTGCTATGTGACCAGAAACTGGCTGACCTGTGAAGAGGAGGAGGTAAGAATGGCTGCCTTTGTGGCCGCAGAGCAGCAGCTGTAACGCTGCAGTACCGCTCTGGGTACAGTGGTTGTGCAGAGGGAAGATTGTGTCTGGGGGATGTGGCGTAGTAGAGCAGAGCTTCATTTGGAGCAAACAAATGTCTTCTGCCTCCCCTGAGTACAGCTCAAGCAGGCCGTCATCAGGGCTGTGGCAGCTATGATGGGCCTCCTTCTCCACAAAGAAGAGTACCAGGAGCATGTGGGCAGGCAGCTGTGCTGGCTCCTGGGCCAATATGAAGAGGTCCAGGACACTTCTCACGTGACCAAGGTGAGACATCCTGCTAGGCACTGCATGGCTGTGTAGGTCGGGGGAGGGTGTGCAGAGAGGACGGAGCTGCGGCAGTTCCTAGTGGAGCTGGGGACCTGTTAGAGAAGAAGCCTAGACAGGTGCATACAGAGAGAGGGGGAGGTTTGAGGCTTCCTGTTTTTTCAGAAAAGAGAATCGCCAGCTGTGGAGGCATGCACTCCTGTGTTACTGAGCTGCTCCAGGTCACGAGCCACCCTCTTGTTTTCACTTCCTCTTGTAGAGTCTCAGCCATTTCCTGGAAGCTGTGGCAGGGCTTGGAAGAGCTTGGAAGCTCTTTCTTCCAAAAGGAAGAGTTTCTGTCATCTGCGCTGCTGTGCACAGCCAGGTAAGGGGGGCTGAATGTCTCACACTTCCCCTTGGCTTGAGCAGGTCTGCCTCAGGCTGGCAAGAAAGACCGATGGGGTGGCAGGGTAGAGTTTCCCTGTCTCTCAGGCAGAGAGCAGGAGCAGTGTGGAGCCCAGAGATCTCAAGTTCAGCCTTTGAATCCTAGCCAGCCCTTGGATCCTAGTCACCTTTTGCTGCTGCAGACCCCCTGACTGGAACTCAAAGGCTGCCTGTTGCCCCTGGCATGTAGCCTTCGTTCTGTCTGTGGGTCCTGTGCTGTGGGCTCAAGCTCCCACTGGAGGGTTGCAGGGGACTAGGCGAGACACTCAAGAAAGTGTTCATCTCTGACTCCCAGACCTAGAACTTGTCTGTCTGATCAGAAACACATCTCTCTGCGCTCTCCGTCAAGTTCTGGAGAGAGAGAAGGCTGATGGATAGCAGAAGGCGGCTCTGGGAGCAGAAAGCAGTGTACTTTTGGAATAGCGTCTTTGTCTCCCTGCGAGTTCCCAAGGAGACAAGACCCGAGAGCAGAGCTTCTTTTCAGTCCCTCTGAAGACTCATGCTAAAACGTACCTCATTCCCACAGCTCTCGGATGGGACCAAGCAGCACAGCATTGACCATAAAACAGAGCTCTCCTACTGCGTGCTGCTGCTAGGTAAGGAGAAGAAGGCAGAGTCTGGCTGTGCTTTTTTTGGTCTCTCTCCCGCAAACCTCTGCAATGGGGGAAGACAGTGACCGTTAACTTCGACCATGATCTCTTCCCTCCAGCCCGAAGTTTCCCTCATGACACCGTGGAGTTTCTGTTCTCACAGCTGGGGACTGAGAGCGAGGCTTGTAGAACAACGTCCTTGTATCTGCTCAGATCTTTGGTTCGCTGGGACCGTAAGTAGCACCTGGAAGAAAGGCCGCGGAGTGGTGTGGGTTTGACCGCATGCACGCTAAATGCGGCCCACGCCCTGTATTTCTGTACCTGTATTTCTTTCAGCAACGAGCATAAGAAAGGAAATGCGCCTCATTGTGAAGGCAGTGGAATCTGTGTTTGGAGACCACCGGAGTAAGGTGAGGTGGCTGGGGAAGGGATGGTACCATGGTGAGCAGCAGAAAAAGCCTTTCCCTCTGTGTCGACTCTGGCAAGGAAACAACAGTAGGCTGCTATTTTGGACCTAGCCTAGGTTTCCAGCTTTGTCATGTTAGCAGCAGAGCTACTGCGAGGAGGGGGCCTCGGGGACTGCCTTGGCCAGGGGCTGGGACTGCCAAACGAGCGGCTCGGCACGTCTTCCAGGTGATGGTTGACGAGCTCTAAGTGGAGCTTTGCAAACAGGCAGCAGAGAGATTGCCAAGGGGAACGGGCATGCCACTTTCTTGCATTGCCTAAAGATATGGCCTGGCAGTGAAGCCCAGCACTGAAACCAGAAGCTAAGACTTCTTCTGTCTCCTTGTCATCTCTCCAAAGATCGTAGGGCCTTTATGCATATGTCGGTGAAAGGCAGCTTTCCTTGAGCTTTTGGAGAGAAGGCCTAATCGTTACCCTTCTTTGCAATCGCCTCCCTGGCAGGTGAAGGCTGCGGTCCTCTCTTTCATCAAGGAACTGTTCAGCTCTGGTGTGGAGAACTGCTCGGCATGGGCTATGGTGGCCTATGTTTTCACGGAGTTCAGTCGGGCCACCAGCAGACTGGTAAGAGGGGAACTTGACATTTGCGACGGTGTTCTGTGCCTTTTGCATGCTGACCGCTCCATTGGACTTCACTGAGGATGTGGAGGCCCCCAAACGGCAGCTCTTGAGTCCCTGGTGTCATGAACTGATTGGCATCCAAACGGGCATGCACCACGGGTATCTCTACTGCAAAAGATAGCAAAAGACAGAAAGCATGGGCTAAGCAGGATTGTTTCCTTGTTCTCCGTCCCTTCCCAACCTGTCCTGTCCTCTCTCCACAAGGCTGGGGCTCTGTGTCCTTTCGGGAAGCAAAGGGGCCATTGGCAGATGTCTTTCTTGAGTGTTGCCAGCCAGGTCCACAGGGGCTGAATCCTCCTAGATGTTTCACTACAAGAGTGACTTGCTGAAGATCTTAATTGTGGCTGGGCCTTTTCTCTCCTCAAGGAGCAATTCTTGGTTATTCGCTTGCTGTGAGGCTCCTGCAGGCCTCCTATGCTTGTATGGAGAAAGGTGGAAAGAACTCCCACTTCCTCCTCCTCCTCCACCCTGAGGCCAGCCATGGCCTCATACATTTCCAGTGCAGGAGATGAGCGTAACCCCTTGGAAGAGCACAGTTCCTTGCATTTCCTTTGGTGTCATTAAAAGAGAGCTTGCGCCACGGAGCACCTCGCGTGCTTCCTACACAATTTACGTGACTGCGTTGTGCATCCAAACAGGCAGTGGCCCTCTCTGTGTAGCTTTTCCTGCAGCCTGGCATCTGCCTCCACCCTCCTACCCCCCCAACACTCACCCCCCCCGCCCCCTCCGCCCTCTAAGGCTTCCCATTCTTGCCTTTTCTTCGGGGACCTGTGCTCCCAAATCAAAAGCCAAGTCTCTGACTGAAGCCTCTAGCCTCCTGTTGAAGAAACACTAACTGATGGGAGTGTTGGCAAACTTCTCTCTTGCAGAAGACAAGAAACCTGTCGGAGAGGGAAGTGCTGGAAGAAAGCACGCTTCAAACTCTGTGCTTGCAAGTCCTTCACTCTCTGGACGTCTCCGTGAGCGGGATGGCGAGAGTAAGTCATCCCACCACCTGGGGCTACTTCTTGCCTTGAGGATACTTTCTTCTAGCCCTCCCCCTCTCCACTGACAAGCTCTTCAGAGCCTGAGGCTACCAGAATGTCATGTCAGAGGAGAGGGAGAACACAGTCTTGTGAGTTACAACCCAGGAGATGGGCTCAAGTGGGGATTAGGGCCGTGGACTAGAATGAGAAGAGGTAGAAGAGAAAGGGCAGGAGGGACATGAAGTAACATGCTGGAGAAGGTTAAAGGTGGAGGGGCTGGGTCATAGGCACAGAAGACAACCGCTCAGAAAACAGGAGTTGGAGGGGTGGAAATGATGACACACTGCCTTGCTGTATTGTTCTCTGCAGCTCTTATGGCCCAGGCTCCTCCAGTACGTAGTGCCAGCTCAGTACACCGGCACTCTGATCCCACTCTCCCGATGCCTCAGGGCGCTAACGGAGAGACAGGAGAGAGCAGAAGGGCACAAGGAAGAACCCAGCTACCCGGGCTACCAAGAACGAGGTAGAAAGCAGAAGCCCTTCCAACACCTTCTGTCCTGCTCTGTCAGGTGGAGAGGTTGAGTGTGTGCGTGCGTGCGTGCGTGCGTGCGTGCGTGTGTGTGTGTGTGTGTGTCTGTCTCCTGGCAGAGTCAACCAGGAGGCTAGGAAGAGGGAAGAGCCTTACCCTTCTGCTAGGGGGCAGGGAGGCCTGCCCTGTATTATTTCCTCTGTGCCCCGGAGGAAATGCTTTGCTCTTCCTTTCTCAGCTTTCTCCCTGTAAAACGGGGGACTTGTTCATGGCAGTGCTGGGGAGTTACCTTCCTTTCAGGACGTTAATCATGTGGAAGCCCTCAGGTGGGAAGAGCTGTGGGAAGGCAAACTATCCGCAGATCATCAGCCTCCTTCGGTCCTGTGGTGGAGGGCCTCCCCGAGATGACTGGGTGAATATGAGGAGCGGGACTTGGCCTGCTGAAACAGAGCTTTTTTTCTCTTTCCAGCCAAATTGCCAACTCCCCAGGCTCTGCTGGTCCGCCTCCTGGTGAGTAGGCAGGGACGGAGCGATGCAGAGTTTTTTTGACCAAGGGGAAGGGGGAGAGGTCAGGGTGCAGACTGTTTGCATGGCAGGTGCTTGCAGCCTCCAGGGAGGAGCAAGTCTGCTGGAGCACACCTTTCCTTTCATGGACTGCCTGGGCCTTCCTCCTGTGAACCTCCTGAGCAGCAAGGAGGCGGCATTCCTCAGGGAGGCAGTGCAAAAAGAGAAGCAGCTCTCTTGGGTGCCGGCTGCCATGGCAGGAGCAGACCCCTCCTTCTTTCTGGAACAAACTGCTATTCCTCTGGCAGGCCTGGAGCTCGAATTCTCTCTCCTTCCCTCTTCTAGTCGCTTGCCCGCTTTCCTTATGAAGGAGGTGGCTACGGAGTTGCTGCCCTGCAATTGCTGCAGGCCCTTCACAAGGAGATTCACAGAGCGGTGGGGATTGCATGGAGGGTGCAGATCCCTTCCCTGCTGCAGTACCTCGAAGGTAAGGTGTCTGCTGGGAAGGGATCGATTTGAAGAGCACACAAGGGCAGGCAGGAAAAGCCAGGTCCCCCGGGTGACCAAGACGAGCAGAGCCTCGAGAGCCTCAAAGCCAGCTTGTTTTGCATCCCTTCCAGTTCCAGGCAGCTGGAACAGAGAGTTGAGAGAAGCAATGCCCCTGAGACCCACCGATCCCTGGGTGGGATTTAGCCTCGCATGTTGCGTCAGAATGGCAGGCTCTGGCGGCATCCCCCCATCCTTGCTTGGATAGCATTTGGGAGGGATCGCCTTCCCCCTTCTGGAGGTTTTGTGACACTGCCTTCTCTTTGCAAGTTCAGAGTCACCACTCGAGTCCAGCTTGGCAGCAGCAGTTCTTCCTCACAGTAAACCCAAGGTGGTTTGGAAGGGCCCTTCGGCTTCCCTTTGTGAAATGACCCGTTCCTGAAACTCCTCTCACAGTAGCTTGGCAGCGTGGGCTAAAAGGCCATAATTTGGCAGAAAACGTGTGTTCCGTGTCGTGTGTGCTGTGTTCCGAATGCTTGCGGCAGCTGCTTTGAAGCAGTGGGCAGGACAAGGGGTCAGTATTTCCCAGATTTGATTCAGTGGCCGTGGAAGAAATGGGGCTCAGACATGCTCTATGCCTTTGGTCGGTGGCACAGGTGTCTTTTAGCTCTGGCCTACTCGGTGTGTTCTGGTAGCTGGGAGTTTTGGTTACAAAGGAGACATTGGGACGCTTCTCTTGGCCTCACTGAAATGAGATGACCTGCTGTTGTGCCTCTTGCTTTCCAGGAAAAGATGAGAGCTCCCTGGACTGTGCAGAATGGGAGTGCCTTCTGCTGAAGGTACAGAGTTATTTTGGGATGCCTGAAGTCAAGAGGGAAGAAAAGAGAGAGCAAAACAAGTTGTGGGGAGGAAAGGATAGTAGGCAATGACGGATCCTACTAACTAGACAACGGCCGCTTTAGTGCGAAGACAAACAAAATGCGTTTTGCTGTTCATTGGCATTGCAATGACTTGAATGGAACTGAAAATGCAGACTTCCGCTGGAAAGCATTTCTGCGAACCCACGGGATTGTTTTGGATTCTTTGGTGTAATAGCTTTTTGACTTTCTGACCTGCTTGACTGGGTCAGGAGGAATGACAGAAGATCACCAGAAAAGGGACATCTTGAGGGTGTCAGGCCAGGCGTGAGATCACCCACCCGATCTTCCGAGGTTTCCCTCAAGTTCCAGCCCCACCTTTGGTTTGCAGAGATCAGGAAACAAATGAGGGTTGGGGGGAGGCGGGGCGGGTCTTAGCGGTGAGGTTTTCGACGTCCCTGTCCTCTCCCTAAACTTGGGCCTGTTGTCCAAAAAGCGCTGCTGCTTCTTTGTCTAGAGTTTCCTCAGACCCAGGGGAAACGTAGCTGCCATGTCGCAGGAAGAGCGCTAGCTATCCCCAGAGAACCTCTTGTTATGCTGCAACGTGCAGAAGGCCGTGACAAAAGCTGAGGCAGCCTTTGCTTCCCTTTGTGTTTTCTCCATAGTTCCTGAGAACATCCCTAGAGACAATAGGGAACCAGACCTGGATCGTGCACCTGAACGTTGAGTTAACTCAGCAGATGGCCAAGCATCCGAACCTTTCCAAGGAGAAGGTTGGTTCTCTGCTAGGACTTTGTCTCTACTGCTTGTCTCTGGGAGGGCTGGTGGCAGAGCCACAGGACGCTTCTCTGACTGGCGTGTGATCTAAGACATGGTCTTTTCAACACCGTCTCTTTCCACCGGTTCCTATTGTCTGCCCTCCAAAACGGCATCATCATCATCATCATCATCATCATCATTATTATTATTATTATTATTATTATTATTATTGTTGTCGTTGTTGTTGTTGTTGTTGTTGTTGTTATTATTGCTATTATTTTAATTCTTGGTATAGAGCCGGTCACTGGAGTGGGCTAAAGAATGGGCTGGTTCTGTAGTCTTGCACGCTTGGCTGTGTCTTGGCCCTTGAGATGGAGTGGTACCCGAGTGCTCCGCTTCTGCAGCGATGACAGGGGGGCTGGCCTCTTCTCTTTCAGAGTTTCCTGTATAAGGCTGTGGGGACAGCACTGGCAGCTTCTCAGAATGTCAGTTACGTTCAAGAGCAGATGCAGAAGTATTTGGAAAGAATCAGCTCTTTGGAAGCTTCTGAGAGAGAGGTGGGCATTCTCTTCCTCTTCCTGCTTTCTCCAGTCTTCCCCCGGGGAGCTTGGCTCTCCTTGCCGGACTCCACCTTCTGGTGGGGCTTCATTTGGGGCTTTTGGTTGCTGACTCCCCCAGGCAATATCCTGCTTGGCCACTGCAGCTGGCAAGGCACGAATGTGTGCGATGCAATCCGACTCACTCTTCACTGTGTTGCAGGGACCAATCTCTGTGCTAGCATGCTCTGCGGAGAGCCACCTTGACCTCGCCTTGACAGCAGTCCAAGAGTTTGATGCTGCTGAGCGGGAAAGCAGACTTTCTAGGGTCCTCACCTTCCAGGAGGTAAGGGAAGCAGGTTTGCCTTCTTCTCTTGCCTCTGTTTGCTTGTGGAAGACCTGCCTGAAGCCTATACCCTGCAGTTCTGCTCCTTCAGGCATCTTCAGGAAGGAGCATGTTTACCCAGGCGTGGGTGAAAGCTCCGCACTGGGGGCAACATCAGCAAACGGCCCTGGGAACAGTGTTGAGCCTGACTGCAAGTCAACTGGCAAAGGGGAAAGAGGAAGGGTCAATGGGCAGTGATCAGACTCGCAGGGCTGTCAAGGAAGGAGGTTCTGCCCTTCTTCAGCCCTCCTTTGCCTAAGAGCTCCAGCTAGTGTGAGGGAGAACAGCTCTCTTCCCCAGAGAGTTAAGAGAGGCTTTGAGGAACTCCTGGAGGAAATGCTTTGGCAAGGGTGGGTGGAAATGGCAAGCTCGTACGGGTCTGGAGGCAGTTTCTCAATGAGAAGCAAGTGGAAAGGCTGAGGGAAAGCCAAGAGGTTGGACTGATTCCTGATGGCTGTTCCAACTGTCCAGGAGAACCAAAAGGCGAAAAGAGCAAAGATGTGCGCTCCTCTCATGCTAGCCTACAGCCAGATAGCTCTGCACGCTCCCAAACACCTGCTTTGTTCCCGAGTCGAGACGGTCATCGTGGAAAACATCCTGCGCCAGTACAGGAGCAGCCCTCAGGTAGGCGCTCAGAATGCTCATTGTTCGAGCTATCAGTTTAGAGCCAGCTCCAGCCCTCCTCTGAGCCGCAGCCTACTGACACAGAGTGTCTGCCTGGAAAGATCCCCTCTCAGGAAGAGCCCTGAACCTCTGCCTTCAAACCTGTCACTGTATCCCCTTTTCATACCCCTCTGTCATTGCTGCTGCTCTTTGTGTTCTGGGCGGCTTGTCTGACATGCCAGAGATTCGAAGCGCAAGCAGATTTGCTTCCCCACTGTTTTAGGCTGGAGTGCGGGGGCTCTCTTTTGGGTAAGAAGCTGGCCAGGCCACTTCCTCCTAGGACCCGAGGGGACATCTCCTGCCTCTGAAATAGACCCAGAGCTCAGGGCGCTGAGGCTTCTGGAGGATGCTGTTTCTCCCCCGTACGCCACTATTTGCGGACGGCTTTGGCCCTGGCTTAATTCTTCTTTGGCGCTCGTGTTAGCCTTTTGCCCTTTGGTCCTTTGAACAGCTCCTCATGGGTGTCATCTTGTTTTTCTCTCCCGGGCCTCAGGACGTAGAGCTCAAGCTGGCCCTCATCCAGAGCGTCACAGAAGTCAGCTGTGCCATTCGAGGTGCCAGCAACGCGAAGAGCTTTAATTTCTCTGCCAAAAGGGTGCTGCTTGCCATTCTGCTGGTGAGTGACATGGCGCGAGGGAGGCTGTGCTGCCAAAGAGCTGCTGTTTGTGCAATGAGACGCGCAAACGTTTCCTCAGAGATGCAATGTTCTCTGCTGGTTGTGAAAGACCCTGGGCAAACTTGGGCGCTTCCGAAGCCTAGTGCCCAGCATGCCAGGACCCTTCTGGGCTGCCGCCTTGTGGGCAATGCCTGGGAAGAGCAATGGGTCTGTCCTCTCTGGAGCTGTGAAGTGCTCTTAGGGCAGAGTTCTGCGAGGGAGTAGTGTGCAGGAAGGCCGTGTGTGTGTGTCACAAGTGTAGAAGAAGAGGCCGTTCCTCTTGCTGAGGGAGGGCCCTCTTCTTCCCTACCTGCTGAACTCTCTGTACTTGTCTCTCTGTGAACTACAGGACTTGGTGGAGCAGGAGCCCGTGGGCTGTCTGGCTTCTCCTGTGCGTTGCAAGGCAATTCTTGCCCTTGAGCATTTGAGGTAGGGCATTTCCTCCTGTGTGTTGGGTATTCTCCTGCGTGCCGCAGAGGAGCTGACTGAAGCTTCACGGTTGAGCCGAGTGTGGGGTCAGGAGGTGCCTGTGGTGTGGGATGAGGCGATGGTCAGCACTTGGTATGCTCCTGGAAGGCGTGAATGTGGCAGAGTGACTGGAGCCCAGGTCTGGAGAGAGATGGCTTGGGGCTGTAGACTGGAGGAGGGTGGGGAAGAGAGTGTTTCTGGTGTGAGCGAAAGGCTTCTGCCTGGCAGCCTGCCTGCCTGCCTGGCTGAGGGAAGGGAAGGGAGCTGCCAGCTCTCTGTACCCTGGGAGTCTGATGTTCTCCTGTGGCTTGTGAGTGAGGCAAGAATCCATGGAAGCAGGCGGAAGTGCTCCCTGTCAAGGAACCGCAGGGTTGGGATTTGGGGCTCCAGCTTCAGATGAACTCTAGCTGCCATTGGATGCCCTGGGGCTAATCTTGGTAAGTCTCCTTTCTGAGTTGTCTTTCTTTTGTTTCCTGCCAGCAAGATCAAGCCGTCTCTGACCCGCGAGGAAAACTGCCATCTCCTTCGTCAGTGCTCGCAAAGCCTAATTGCCCTGCCTCCCCTTGAGCAGACCAAAGAGGAAGGGCAGGCAGCAAAGGATGCTCAGCACGGGCAGGTAGCTGCCAATGCCCCGCTGCTGCCCTGAGTGTTCAGTGCTGCACTGAATTCTGGCAGCCACTCCGGCTGAGTTTTGAGGCCCCATGGGAGCTCACCTGCCAAGCCTTCTCTCCTGCTTTTAGTCTCTCTATAGACAATCCCTGGGAGCTCTTGGTCAGCTCATGGCAACTCTTGAAGAAGACCTGACCTCATCCTGGCTCGAGGAAACCTTCCATGTGAGTAGTAAAGAGGAGAAAGGGAAACTCTCCTCTCTTGTCAAGAGGCAGGCCAAGGATGCAGGGCTGTTCCTTGGGGAAGCTGCCAGAAATGCCAGGAGATCGGAAAGGACTCTGTGTGCGTGTGTGTGTGTGTGTGCGTGTGCGCATGTGTGTGTGCATAAAAGGTGCCTCGTGTGACCTAGCTGTGGTCTTCCAACAGCTCCTAGAGACCTGGCTCCATTCTGAGAAAGAGTGGGAAAGAGAGAGGGCCCTTCAGGTCTGCACTCAGCTGATGAAGGCTTATGCGGAGAGATTTGCGGACACTGTGAGTATTGCCTCCCTCTTCCCAGAAGCCTTTGGAAGCTCTGTGGCTGCAGCTGGAGTGCAGCTAGGGGAAGAAACGTGCGGGCAGACTTGGCGAGCCAGGAGGCCTTCTCTGCAGTTCTGCCCTAGCCTCAGTGCCCATCGGCCACAAACACGGCATTCCTCCTCAATCCCTTCTGCTTCTTGTCTGCAAAGGGAGATTTGCTTGGAGCTGTCTCAGCGTTGAAAAACTCCCAGGAGGATAAAGCTGAGCTTCTATTGATCCAGATGCTCCCCTGTGGGTCGGCAGTCAGCGCCAGAAGGAGAAGGTTGAAGGGCCGCTCATGTAGCCTGGGAACTTTCTTCTTCTTTTGATTTTTACCAGGGAGAAAGCACTTTTGCGCAGCTTGGCTACCTGATTGGAGTGCTGGGGCCTCTCAGCTGCGACTCCCTGGTCACGTCCCGCCAGTGGGCACTCAACTGTATCAGCTGCCTTCTCTCTACACAAGGTGAGAAGAACAGCCATTCCCCTCCTTCTTTCAGGTGCCTCTTCCCTCTCTCCACTGCCTAGCAGCAGAGGCAACATGCAGGGACGGCATTTCCTTGCCCGAAGAGAAGAGGACTAGGCAGCAGACTCTGCTAGTTTCTTGCATCCAAACCTTGGTCGTTCTTTTCCTCTTGGCCATAGGACAAGGGAGGCCTGGGGAAGTTCTTTGGGGAGCCCCACCTCAGGGACATTTCCAGTTGTTGTGGGGAATGAGGGCCCTTCTGCATTTGTGTCTAAGGGCAACGTTCTCAGGAATCAAGGGAGAGAAGCAGCATTTTCTGGCTCTGCAAGGCAACGGTCCCCTTTTAGAAACTATTAGAAGGGAGGTATGCAGCTGGGCTTCTTGGGTGAGCTTTGGTCAGCATCACCTGCCCACACTGACCAGTCTGTGGAGAGCTTCCTGCCTGTCAGAGATCGGAGTGACCTCTGCTAGAATATGGGCTGGAGATGCGGAGAACAGTGAGGCCTACAGCTGTGGACAGCAGGCACACTCTGGAAACTGCTGTAGCAAAGGCAGGCTGCTTGTCCTGACTGGCATACGCTCAGATCCAATGGCTGGACTCGTAAAGTGCTGCTTCCAGAGTTCAGAAGGGTGCTGCACTTCACCTGCGCACTTCACTGCCGCCAGCTGGGTATTCCTTGATCAATGTCTCTAGACTGGAGGCTCAGTTCCACAAAATGTGCCTATGCTTTCCCCCTTGTGTTTCTTTCAGCCGAGCTTATGCACATGAAGAAAGAGGAGATGAAACACTTCTGCGACGAACTAAGTGCCACAGATGCGGAGTCTCTGCTGAAGACATCCTCCAAAATTGCCAAGGTAACTGACAGGGCTGTGGCTACCTGGTGGCTAAGCTCCGCTCACTTTTCTCTTCTTTACTTCCAAGCTTGCTCTCCATTTTCAGGGTGGCCTCTGCAAAGGGGCCTCCATTGTTAGCAAGCAGGAAGAGGGCTTTGAAGTATAATGGTCTCTTGTGCTCCCACTGGGGAAAACAACAGCGTCCACAACGTTTCTGTGAATCTCTGTGTGTGTGTGTGTGTGTGTGTGTGTGTTTCCTTTTTGTCCTTTCTTGGTAAGAGTGGAAGCAGACTTGTGATGTTGTTTCTCCTGGTTCTTCTTGCTCTCCAGGTTGCATGCCAGTACTTCCCCTTGGAGCAGGCGAGAGACTTTATGAAGGCTGTCTCGGGCAGCATGCTGTCCTTCAGCCCCACTTGTGCAAATGCAGCCGGAAAGTGGATGAGGATCTTTCTGGAGCAACGTGGAAGAGAAATACTCCCAGAGGTGAAACACCCTTGCTTTATCTTTGGAGTTTGGACTTTGACATTGGGCTGTTGCACTACCCCTCGCGTAGCTGATGTGGGCTGCAGAAGGGCATCTGGCGGGCAGAGCCAAGAGTGTCTTGCTGAAGCTGTGTAGCTGAAGTCCTGGCAACCTACTCCATGAGCTGCTCTCAATCGGAGACAAGCACTTCTAGGGCAAAGTCTCCAGCTGTTCCTGATACAGTCTCAAGAAGAAGAAAACCTGAAGGACCCACATTTCTACGACCTGCCCCTCTCTCCGGTGTTCTGCTCTGCTCTCCACTGCCCCTCTGGGTGTGGGGGGGGGCACTGGAGGGTGGACGGTGCCAGCCTTGCACAGAAAGGAGGCGGGAGCGTGGCTTGTAGAGGGCCACTGGTGTCTCAGGGTCTACTCTGGGAAGGACAGCATACTGATGATGGGCGTTTCCCTCTCCTCAGCCTCGGGTCTGCTGGGCTTTTGTGATATGTTTGCTCATGCAGTCTGCTTCCTTGCTCTTTCTTCATTGGCCCACAATTCCAGGGCCTATCGCTGTGTTTCTGGTTCTCTCTGCTCTGCCTGAGCCTGTTTTGTTGTCATCTCTGAGCGTGCCTGCAAGCTTGCCTTCCTTTCGTGAGAAGTTTTTGCCCATTGGTGATGTGTGCTTCTAGTCGTGGGGGCTCAGCCTGCATGCTGAACCTCTTCTTGCCGCCTTCCATGCAGGTGCCCCAAGTCCTGGCAGTCATCTATGACCATCTGCCAGCTTGCCAGCAAGACAACCTAAAAGAGAGTCTCTTTGATGCAGTGTCTGTCCTGGCCTGCTATCACCCCGAGGCAGTGACCAACAGCCTCCTGCAGAGACACCTGCCAATGGACAGGTAGGTGCCACTCCTCTTTCCCTTCCATTGCAGTAACACAGCCTGACTGTGCTAGAAGGGATTCCACCAAGCAGCAGGCTGTTCTTCTCCCTGAAAAGTGAGGCTGTTGCAAGGTGACGTGCTTACAGATTTGCAACGAACCGGAGCTGCTAAAGCTCCACGCTGGGCAGGGGGAGCATTGCACCTGTCTTTGAGGGGTTGTAGGTGCAAGAACACAAGGGATCAAGGGGGAACATCTGTTCAACTTCCAGTGATACAGCGGAGTTGTGGAGGACCCTTGGTAGAAGCTGCTTTGCAATCCAAGTGCTCCAGTTGCTAGCAGAGAGACTCGAGAGGGCAGAAACCAGCAGCAGCAGCAGCAGCAGCAGCAGCAGGAACTGCCCTGAGGATGCCGTGAAGAACAAGGAGGCTGCTCTGGAACCTCTCACGGTATGTAAACTGACAGGTGCATTTCTGTGCCCTCTTGCTTGCGCCGAGAATCCTGCTGAGTGAAAGCGAGGGCTAGGGCATCGTCTTGTTACACAGGCACTTGCAAATCCACATGGAGAAGCCTCACAGTGTGCTTTGCTAGGTCAGCCTCGTTTTTATCACTGTGAGAAGCTGCAAGAGCTTGTTGTTCCCGATCTTCGAGGTTGCGGCAGAAGTCAAGAGATCCAGACAGGGAATTCCAGGCAGGCAGGCAGGCAGGCAGGCAGGCAGGCGGGGCAAGTGGTGGGGAAAGCTCTTCTTTCCAACCGATTGTTTGTGATGGCATTTCTTCTTAGGCGACCTGTGCCATCTTTGAGCTGGTGTCGGCTCTGCAGACCCAGAAAGCAGTATCCTTCTTGCTTCCGTGGTTATTTCCAACGCTCATGAAGCAGATCAGCGACACGCTCGGAAAGGAGATGCCTTCGTCCCCGGGAAGAGTCGAGGAGAAGCTGGTCCATGTGGCGCGTGGAGAAGACAGCCATCCTTGCAGGTGATGAGCAAAATGGGCAGAGATGGAGGGGGCTGGCTTTGGTTTACATCACCAGGTCAGGTTTGTTCTTGGCATGGAGGAACCTCTTTGGTCTGCCCTGTTTCCTTGATGTTGAGGCAGATTGTCATGGTGGTTCTTACCTCTGTTCAAATGCAGCTTGGGATGCCAGCTTTTTGGGGAACCTGAGAGACTTTACTCATGCAAATGGTAGAGAACAAAGTATTTCTTGGTCTTGTATGACTGAGTGCCCCTCTCAGGCTGGGCTGGGCCTCCTGTTTCACTCGTCCTGGTCTGTTCAAGGTACCTACAAGTGGTGATGCAACTACCGAATGGTCATTCTGGCCCGTTACTGTCCATTTCCCCAACTTTGTGGGGGCCTCAGTGTGCATCTTTTGCACGGAATGGTATTCTGAAAATGCGCATGCTCCTCAAGGGTCAGGGCAAAGAGATGCCGACCATGGTCTGCTGGTAGTTCCCTCCAGATGATGACTAGAAGAACCCTCAGGTTCTAGCATCAGCAAAATCAAGGCTTCTGTTGTTCCCTAGGTGTGCAGTGAGCTGGGGGGCATCAAAGTGGATGACTAGGCCAGTCTCCTGGCAGCTTGGCACACTTCCGGGCTATGAAGTGTGCTTGCAGGGGCTACTTTGCCTATCGTTCAGTGGGGCTTGGAACAAGATAACGAGCACCTCAGAAAGTGGCTGAGCTGCTTTAGTTCTGGTCAGGGCACAGTTTCAAGCGCTCTGATTCCAATTGTTTTTTAAATCAGGCTTTCCATCAAAGCACTCGATATCGTGCTCTGCAAGTGCATTGATGAAAAATGGACGGGGATTCTCAGGAAGCGGAGAACCTGGGCTTTTCTTGAGAATCCCCAGACTCACCATGAGGGGATGTGTCTGCTGACTAGGTAAGAGCCTTCGGGAGGTCTTCTTTCCCTCTTGGGGGGTGACTCTAAGCCAGCAAGGGGCTAAATGGGAACCTCTCCGGCATGTCTGCCTGGGGAGCCTGTCCTGAGCTGCTGAGCAAGACCACCTGCATCACAGCACTTGACTGGTGGAAGTCCATGGGCTGTTGCCTCATTGTCTTATTGTGCTGTGTGTGCAGTGTTCTGCTCCGAGCTGGCGTAATCACACTGGCCGTTGTAAATGCTATCTTCCCGTGGCTGGACTCGCCAGCGGCAAACTTGAGGACCACGGCAACGTCCTTCTTTGCTGAGGTAAGACGGAAGGTGGGAAAGGAAGGGCTGAGGGCAGTTGTCTTTGGAAACTGCTGCCTGGGACGTGTCTTTCTCCGGGACGACCCTGGCAGAATGCCTCCCGTCCGTGCTGGAATCCATGAATGTTGTTATTCACACGCGGTGAGTGGTCAGCATCACTGTATCGGTGCTAATGGTCATGTTGCTCTTTTCTAGCTGATGAAGCACCAGTTCCTTCAGGAAACGAAGCTGCTTCAGCCGGTCCTCTCTGCCTTGCTGGACAAATCGCAGGACGCCAGCAGCACTGTCCGCCAGATGGCAGCGAGAGGCCTGGGAAATCTGGCCAGTGGAGCACCTGAGAAGGTGAGAATGACATTGCTGCTCACTAAAGGCAGCCCTGCACTAGAAAGGTCCTAGTGAAGAGCTGCGCAAGGCTTGAAGAAACTGGACAGAGCGGCAACAAGGGAAATGCTGGTGCTTCTTGAGACCGTGCGCCATGCTAGGACCTCCCTCTGGCTGCAAAGGTGTATTGTGAGGCTGAGTGTGGAGGCTTGGGCTAAGGGGTGCTCTGCAATGGTTTCCAGCAAATTCTGCTCTTGGGAGAAATGGTAAAGAAGAGATGTTAGAGGTAGGGATAGTGAGAAGCTCTTGTACGCCTTCTGCTTTGACAGCTGAGAAAGCATAAGACGGCCATTGTGGAGGTGTTACTGGAGGCCACCAAGGACATCACCTCTTCGCGCATCACAGCGGAGAGCTTGTCAGCGCTGGCAAAAGTGGTGGCGGAGTTGAAAGAGAAGGGCCTTGGCATCACCTTCAGGGACATCGCCTTGTACACCACGACTTTCTTTGATGCTGTAAGTGAAAGGCAGTAGGTAACTTGTGTCCCAGCAGTCTTGGTAAGGTCATCTGAAAGGTATGATGGGGACAAGCGGAGGGGAGGACTCTTCAGCTTCCGGGAAGAAGGGTCGTTCATGCAAAAGGCTGAAGAGGAAGGATGAGGCTTGGGCTGATGTCTCCTGATCCCCAGTGCCACACAGAGCTAGTCACCTCTGGATTCCCCTTGGAGAGTGGTGAAGGAAGTCTGGACACGAAGGGAGGGAGTCCCTCAGCGGGACTCCTTGGCAGTCCAAGAGCTTCTAGGCTTCTGGCTCTGTGTCAGCTGCCCGTAACGTTGCTGAGGACCTCAGACACCAAAAGCCCACTGCCCAGGAGCTCAGGAGGCAAGGCCGTGAGAAGCTGCGCAAGGCACAAGGAAGGGCTTGGCACACGGCAACCCTCTCTTGCTTCCCAAGGGATGTCCTTCAGAGAAATGGTTCCTCCTGATCCCTGGGCCTTGGACAAATTGAGAAGAACCATCGCTCAGGACGCTGGGCTCAGCTGGAAGCCTTTGGCTGGTCAGGAGAGGTTTGCTTTGTGGTCCTAGTTAGCAACCTGACAGCTGGGCTTTCTTGCTTGCAGGATGAGGCGGTCGTTCGGTCCTCAGCCTTCACCTTATATGGAATCCTGGTCTCCTCTGCCCAGAGGAAATGGAGATCTTTTCTCAGGGAAGAAGTCAAAACTACCTGGGCCAGAATTCTGCTCCACCTTCGGGACCCAGATCCTGGGGTTTACAATGTAAGAGCCACATTTCACTTCTTTCTTCAGAAGGAGAGCGATGCACGGCAACAGCAGAGCGCGTCCGCCCTTCCTGCCAGCTCTCTACGTAGCTGCACATTCTCTCTACGGTCCTTGCTCAGCCTATTCCAACACGGTTTGGGGCTTGAGGCGCCTGGCAGTCTTTCCACATCCCACAGTGGTCAGGGCTCAGACCTGCCTCCAAGTCTTTGTTGACCACGTCCCTTCCTATCTGCTCCTGCCGCCTCAGGTCCAGCCCTTCTCCCAAGGCGATGTGAGCTAACAGCCATCTCCCACAGGCGACAGCTCTCAGGCACTGCTGCTGTCTCCAGGGTGCCAAGTACTAGGCCAGGGGAGCGATGCCTGCTCTTGCAATCCTTCCCCTCTCCTATCTGGAAATTGCACTGAGCGAAACACCTCCTCTTCTTGAAGGAGGGCAGCAGCGCTCAGCTCAGTGAGTTCCCTTGAAAGGCACCTGGCTGGGCCCAGGGAGGACTGAGCTGGGGCAACTCTCCTCTTCAGGCCTGTCGAAGCACTTTCCTGCTCTGCACTCCATTGCTGGGCCTGCGGAAGCTCCAGGCACACGTTGCTCTGAGCACGGAGAAGAGTGCCGAAGAGCTTCAGGAAACTGTCTGCAGTCACCTAGTGAGTAAGCTGCGGCCCAGCCTAAGACTGACTGGTGGCAGCGACTTTCCCTGGCCCAGAGACCTGGAGCGTGGAGTGCCCTTCAGAGAGGTGGTAGGGCGTGATCTGGCATGGCAGTGAGGGGAACTGTTTGTGCCTTGCAGCCACCTGCTCTTTTCTTGATCTCCTGGGTCGTCCACTCTCCTTGCCGAGGGTCAACGGAAGGGCCTTTTCAGCCAAAGAGCTCCTGTTTCTCTGTTTCCCTCCAGGCCAGAAACAGCTCAGAACTTCTCGATAGCCTCTACGACGCCCTCCTGACCCACTTCTGGAGCTTGCGCTGGGGCACGCGGACTGCGGCCGTCAAAGTAACTGGTGAGAGACAAAGCTGCAGTTCTCTTCTGCTCCTCCCTCCAAGAGAGAGCAAAGGGCCCTCTCCACTTTCTCGGCAACGGGGCTGGGACTAGTCGCCTGCCTTAGGCGGGTGGTCGCAGGAGGAATTAGTTAAGGGCTATAAAGTGGCTGAAGTCTCTGTAGGAAAAGCACAGTGGCATTAGTTAGTGCTCCGGATGAGGCTGGGCCCCTGGCACACTCACTTGCTCGGCTCTGCTTCATGCCTCTCCCTAAGAACTTAAAAGGAGTAGGCACCCTGCTGCTTTGATGCTTATAACATCCCGGTGCTCCTCAAAGCCCATCCTCAACGTCGGACACTAGTCAGAAAATAAACTGGGAATTAGGGCTACTGTGGGAAGTGTCTTGCTGCTTACCTATTTGCATGGTGTGAGCAGGTGTCATCCTGGAGAATGCAGATGCCCGGTGGCTGAGAAAGCACAATATGAGTCTTCTGAGTGCAAGTAAGTTAAAATTGCCCCTCCTGCTCTACACTCTCTCCTTGTCTGAGGAAAGATGTCACCACCTTCTGCTGCCCTACGCTGCCCCTTCTCTCTCGTGTCCTGCCCCAAACCTCGGCCTGGCTATGACTTTATCCCACGTGAATATGGACTGGCTCAAGAGCTCCCGCATCCCCAGACAGCCAAGCTCCTGCTAAACCAAGAAGGTCTTTTGGATAAAAGCAAACTTGGGGAAAGCTGTCAAGCTCTTGCCAAACTAGACCTTTGCACGCGTTTAGCAAAATGGTGGAGGCAGAAGAAGCCTCCTTCCTGCATCTGGGGGCATGGAAGACTCGAAATGGAGGGGCCGTTGGTGCCGGGAGAGAGTTTCTCTCGCTGAACACACGCAGAAGGCTGCGGGTTTGCAGTGACCGTGTGCAAAGCCAGCCTTCATATCCCACCCTTGCCACGGGCTCCCAGGACTGAGGCCAGGGAAGGCTTGGCAGCTTTCTCAAGTGATGCTCTGCTCAGAGAGCCTGGGAAGGCATGACCAGTCTGTCCTGGCCTTTGACAGTCACTGATGCATCTGCCTGTGTTGTTTCAGTTCTCCAGTTGATGCAGGAAGACCAGCATCCCAGCGTGCAGCAGGCAGCAGCTCAGGTCCTTGGAGACAACTGGCCAGAGCTGAGAAATGATCAGAGCAACTAGGAGGTCATCAGCATGACCTCCGCTGAGTGCCGAAAGTGAGCAACAGGAAGGCCCGACAGGCAAGGGAAGGGCAGCCAGTCCACAGATAGGTGGCTGTCTGGGTTACCACGGAGCCAGCGCAGTCAACTGACAAAAATAAAGCCTTGCTTCTTGAACAGAAGCTTAGGCGGTGCTTCTCTGGGGCCAAGGGCCTCTTGACAAGCCCCCGGCTGAGGCAGGGCTGTTGTGAGGTGTGTGAACGAGCCGTTCTTACAGTATGTTTGAGCTGTGTCTGTACAGGGGAAGGGAGGGAGAGAGGGCTGCGTAGCTGAACCTGACCTGGAACACCATGAGGTGGGCAGGTGGTCCCAGAGTGCACTTGTCTGTGGGCTGGCAGTTTTCTGGCAAGATGGAGATTTGTTTTCCGGAGTGTGGAGGAGCGGCCTCTGGCCATTTCCGGCTGCTTTAGCTCTGTTTTTTACGTGGCCGAACCCTCAGTGGGGGCTTGCCTAAGAGAAGCCTGAGGAAGAAGCGACGGGGCAAGGAGAATCCCTGTTCCTTTCATTACAAAAGACCCGAGAGGTGTCTGAATACCCCAGTAAGTCCTGGCAGCGGTCTTCTCTTCTTTCTAAAACCTGTAGCAAATGGAGGAGGAGGTCATCGGAGTGCACCTCCCCCAGGAAAGTGAGCAGTGGGAAGGCCCGACAGGCAAGGAAAGGGCAGCCAGTCCACAGATAGGTGGCTGTCTGGGTTACCACGGAGCCAGCGCAGTCAACTGACAAAAATAAAGCCTTGCTTCTTGAACAGAAGCTTAGGCGGTGCTTCTCTGGGGCCAAGGGCCTCTTGACAAGCCCCCGGCTGAGGCAGGGCTGTTGTGAGGTGTGTGAACGAGCCGTTCTTACAGTATGTTTGAGCTGTGTCTGTACAGGGGAAGAGAGGGAGAGAGGGCTGCGTAGCTGAACCTGACCTGGAACACCATGAGGTGGGCAGGTGGTCCCAGAGTGCACTTGTCTGTGGGCTGGCAGTTTTCTGGCAAGATGGGGATTTGTTTTCCGGAGTGTGGAGGAGCGGCCTCTGGCCATTTCCGGCTGCTTTAGCTCTGTTTTTTACGTGGCCGAACCCTCAGTGGGGGCTTGCCTAAGAGAAGCCTGAGGAAGAAGCGACGGGGCAAGGAGAATCCCTGTTCCTTTCATTACAAAAGACCCGAGAGGTGTCTGAATACCCCAGTAAGTCCTGGCAGCGGTCTTCTCTTCTTTCTAAAACCTGTAGCAAATGGAGGAGGAGGTCATCGGAGTGCACCTCCCCCAGGAAAGTGAGCAGTGGGAAGGCCCGACAGGCAAGGAAAGGGCAGCCAGTCCACAGATAGGTGGCTGTCTGGGTTACCACGGAGCCAGCGCAGTCAACTGACAAAAATAAAGCCTTGCTTGTTGAACAGAAGCGCGTGCGGTGCTTCCTTGGGGCCGAGGCCTCTCGACAAGCTCCCGGCTGAGGCAGGGCTGTTGTGGGGCCTGCGCACCTGCAGTTCTCGCAGTGCGTCTGAGCTCTGTCTGTATGGGGGAAGGGAGGTAGAGAGTACTGTGAATCCTAACCCGACCTTGAACACCACGAGGTGGGCAAGTGATTCCAGAGTGTGCTTGTCCGTGGGAGGGTTGTTTTCTGGCAAGATGGGGAGTCATTCTCCAGAGTCTGGAGGAGCAGCCTCTGGCCATTTCTGGGTGCTTTGGCTCTGTTTTTTGTGTTGCCGAACCCTCGGTGGGGGCTTGCCCAAGAAAAACCTGAGGAAGAAGCGAGGGGGGAAGGAGAATCCCTGCTCTTTGGATTACAAAATCCCGGAGAGGTTTAAGCACTTACTCCCAGTAAGCAGTGGGAGTCCTCTTCCGTTCTTTCTAGAACCGGCTTCTCTGAGAGACCTGTGAGGGAGAGCAGTGAGCAGCTGCTCCCTGTGGCGAAAGAGCCCCGGCCATGGTGAAGGAAGGGCTGACGGGGAAGACCTTGTCCCCTGAGACGCTCCTCCTGAGCCATAGAGAAAGCTCAGTGATGCTCGGGGGAGGAAGACAGAGGACCCGGGAAGGGCTCTGGCAGGCATGGGGCCTGGGAGCAAGCCAGGAAGAGGGCAGGTAGCTGCAGAAGTAGAGGCACACAAGGACTTTCAGCACCCAAGCCTCTATTCAGAAGGGTGCTTGTCTGTGTCACACACGCACGCACGCACGCATCCTGTATTGCACCAAGAAAATGCCAGTCGCTAGAAAGAAGGTGAGACAGTGGAGTACCGCTAGGGCTGTTTTTGAAAGAGCAAGTCCTGCTATATTCCATATGAAACACAGCAGGTGGAAAGAGAGCCAACCTCAGCGCATCACTTATGTTTGATATAGCAGCCTCGTGTAAGCAGCGTTCACCTGCGGGATGGGAGACCCCAACAGCCTGTCCTGATGAGGCTAGGAAGGGGTTGAGCAAGAAACGAAACGGGAATGATTTCTCCCATGCACTTTACTGCTTTTAGGTTCTCATTGCTAACAATCTTCGCAAAGCCTTCATCTTCAAAGTCCTTGGATGAACACGTTGCGCACATCCATGTGTGGGCTCTCTGCACGCGTGGAGACTGGAAGTGCCTTAGGCTAGGGACCACCTCTTTGCTTGTCATTTGCACAGCACAGAGCACAACCAGCTTCTGCTCTTTCAGAAGGGCTCCAAGGCGCCACAAAAAGACCACTAAGAAGAAAAGCAGAAGAGGATGATGTTGCCTATCATCTGACTGTTATGCCATTCCATCATAATGAAGTAGCACTGACTGCTAAATTAAAAAAAAAAAAAAAAAAGGGAAAAGAAACAGGTTTCCTTAGCCAGCCCTGGAAATGGAACTCTAGACAATATAAATGAGAAACTTCGAACCTAATCCCATCAGTTCATGGAGTGCCAAGAAGGTCTTTCTGGCGAGCGAACTTGAGGAATTGTGTGAGCAGTGGAATTAACTAAGCAGTCCCGATTTCCAGGGTCTGGCTTCTGTGTAAAGTCTCTGCTGTCTCTCACAAAGAGGCACTTGCTAGGTTTGCCTTGCAGGTCTCATCTGAACTCTCTCCTTCATGAGAGAGACCACCTCTGTTCAGGACATGTTTCACAAGCTAACAGTTTGCAGGTCTCCGATTTTCCTTCCCGCTCTGTTCTAGTTGGACGAGTGCAAATGTGTTGGACGAGGCAGAGAGAATGACCTACGCAAGCACACACAGGGGCAACGTGATGGCACCTGTTTCTGAGGAGATCAGGACAGGAAACAAAGACAGAGAAGGGCCAGTCAATCCACTTGAGACCACTCCGTCTCTGGTTGCTGGAAAATGCTAATTGAACAGAAAAGGAGGGCTGAAGAGGCCTTCAGACAAAGCCCATAGTCCCGCCCATTCTAGCAGAGAGACCCAAATACGAGTGACTGAGAAACAGGGGAAAACAGGGCTTTCTTGGGAATGAATACAGCCCCCTCACGGCTGTTGCCATATATGGTGCTCTCCATCAGAGTGAGTGACTGCATGAGACATAAGGCCTCAGGGGTCAGGAAACCTTTGTGAGGTATGCACAGCACCCGCTGGTGTCACAGTAGCCTTGGCTCCCCTGGCCTGGGGTCTGTCCAGCTGTGGTCTTTAGTGGCTTGCTCTTCCACCTGCGAGGAGGTCGTTGGAGAGAGCGTTGCTGCCTGGTGGGAATTACTTCCGAGATGAAGAGATTCCTATTCTTCAGGGGTAAGGGCCGCTCCTCTGTTCTGCACGTCAAGTCTGCAGGTCTCCTCACATTCAGGATTGTCCTCTGCTCGTTTTCTAATTGCCCGATCCTCATCGGGGTCCTCCTGCTGTGAACTTCTCATCCGAGAAAAATCCCACAAAAATCCCACAAAATCCCACGGCAAAATGGGAAAGCAAGCAATCCGTGCAGAGCCATTTCTCTGCTGTGTGGCTCCATAGCACACGGCAGACAACTTCGGTGCTGTCTCAGCAGACATTGGGCCTGCCTGCCTGATTCTGGTGGCTCCAATACGCCCACCCTTGGCTGGCTAACAGAGCCACCAGCTCCAAGACAGCTGGTCTCCTGGTGTCAGAACGGAGGGCAGGAACTTCTCTGAAGGCCGGGGAGCCATGGGACCCTCAAACGGATGCTAGCACCGGAGGGCGGGTCATCCTCGCATTGTTTCCTTCCAGGTTGCTTGCCCAAAGCAACTTCCCGGGTGAGTCCTGCGGAGCCGGAGGATGGAGGCAGGGGGACAGAGTCCCTCCCTGCAGCCATCAGCACCTTGGCTGCCTCTGTGGCCTCTCTGCTAAGCCGACTGCAGGAGGATGAGGTAAGGCGGTGGTAGTGTCCGTGGATTCTGCCTGGATTCTAGTGCTGTGATTCCCAACGTGCCGGGCTCCCATCAGGTGCCATGGGATGTGCTCTTGGCAAACAGAAAATGTGCTCTCTGGCAAACACCGCCTCACAGAAATGCTGTTATTGCCAGCCAGCAGGAGACCTCAGCTGAGTTCTGAGCTCCAGTAGATACTTACCAGAGCAATAGGTGGATCCTCCGGTCCCTGAAACCCTTTCCACTGAAGCTGTTTTCAGCTGCTCAGCTGCTTTCTATGACTAGACCCTGGGAATGGAGCTGTCTGCGGGATGCCATTTTGTAGGCTGTATGGAACAAGAGCTCTAAGACTTTGTGCACACCAAGGAGAAAGAAGTTCAGATGTTCCATTTTCTGACTTGTCCCCAGGGTAATAGAGTAGAAACTTACCGGACACTGGGGAGACTCCTGCAGGAAGATGGTGACAATCTGGAGAGTCATCTCCTAAGGCGGTTAATAACACTGGCTTCAAGGGACATGAGAGTGGTGCAGGTAAGCTTGTTCTCTTTGAAGCTAGTCAGAGAATCCTGCCTAGAGCCCAGCTTCTCGGCAAGCTCTAGGACGCCAAAGATTTCCCCTTTGCCTTAAGAACCAGTGACGGTTCCCAGGTCCTCTTATGGAAGACTCGTCCTCAGGGGTGCTGGCTCCTTGAGGGAAAGGGCCATATCCAGCACAGTTCTTGAGCAGGCGCAGAACCGGAAGCAGCTGCCCTGTGCAGCACGTTTACTTGAGGCTTTGGCTGGAGCTGGGGCAAGCAGGCCCCTGAGTGCTGCAGCAAGCATGACTCTCCTGAAGGCAACGGCTCTGGGCAAGGAGGTGGAAACTCAGCTGCTTCTAAACGGTTGCCTGTTGGATTACCAGTCTTGTGCATTTACCCTGCTTTGAGGAGGAGCCGGGGCACGGTGCCAGTCCCTCTCCTGCGGCACCAAATGTCCCATCTGGCCTCCTGTGTGGAGACTGTTTGTTGCTGGAGCCTTCTTGGAGCTTCTCTGTTCTTACTGTCTTGCTCTCGCAGAGGCAAGGGGGAGGAAGCAATACTACAGAAGGGCAAACCATGCAAACTCCTCCCTTGCCAGACACATTTGGGACTGCTGAGCTACCGAGCTCCCCCAACAGCTCAAAGTGCTGACTGCCAAACAGGGCGGGAAGAAATCTGGATCACTGATGGATCTCTCTGGAGCAATGAGACTTCTCTCCCTGTTCCCTTCAACGGGAAAAGGAAGAGCTGAAGTCATACAGCCATTGTTGGCTACTTCCACGTGTCCGCCTGCCTCAGCCCTTCCCGTGCTGATTGTTTTCCTTCATGTCTTTCTGTAGGGTGCAACGGATGAATTGCAAAGAGCTGCGAGTGACATCCTGGTGTCCCTGGCCCAGTCGCACTTCCTCCTTGTCATGGATGAGCTGCAGAGTCACCTGAAGCCTGTGGAGAAAATCCCTGAGGAGTCTGTCTTTATTACCCTCAGCAAACTTGCCACAAGCCATGGTACGGCAACTTGTGCTTCATGCTTTGATGCTGGGTTGTTCGAGCAGTGGGAGAAGGGATTCCGTTGTGGAAGAGGAGGGCTACGAGGTGGTGCCCGCCGGCCGTGTCTTTCGCTGCCTGGGAGGGAGCAGCTGGAACTTGTGACTTAGCTCCGGAGCTAAGTGCCCTAAGGAGGGGACAGCAGAGAGACCCAGCCTAGCGGAGGTCTGCTCTGCTGTGCTTCCAGTCCCACCCTGAAGGGCTTCCCAGCTCCCATGCCTCCGGGGGAAGGTCAGCCAGCACGCTTGCACCCTGGCAGGGCACTCTGCCACACACGCGACCTGCCCAGTCACTTTCTGCGGCAGCTCTTGAATCCCCCTTGCCCTTCCCCTTCTGACACAGTCCCAGGTGGCCTGGCATCCCATAGCCCTTGCCTGTCCAAGGTGCGAAGTGCTTGACTCCAAAGTCTCCCAAGAATCTCCCTGATGGCAGGTTGTTCTCTTTCCCTCTGCCCTGTCCCTTCTCTGCAGCTCTGAGCTGCATCCCTTTTGTGGAGACGACCTGGGATGCCATGCTCATCATGCTGAATCGAGCACATAACAGCAGGATCAAGCAAGCTGTCTGTGGCGGTGAGTGTCAGAGCCTAGTGCCAGGGCTCCACTGCCATGCAGGGGGAAGGGGAAGTTAGCAAGCAGCGCTCAACATGCAAGGCTCTTCTCTCCCAAGCTGTTACAGCAGGTTCCGAGCCTCAGGTGAGCTCATGCCCCTTCTAGCTCCAAAAGGTCGGCACAATGTCAAAACAGTGTCTGAAGCTCGGGAGATTGCTGTGCCCAGGAAAGGAATGGAGCTGTTGGAATTCTGCTACTCAGCCTCCTGCGGCAAACCTTGGAGGAGGAAAAGGGCTAGCGGGGACAAGGAGGAGAAGAGGGAGGAGAGAAACAGCTTAGCATTTCAAGGAAGACATTTTAAAACATTTCACGCCTGCCCCAGAATCCAAAACTGCTCCAGAGCTGAGCACTGGCGAGCATGGGACTGCAGTTTGAGACAGGCCGGCGTGATAATACAAGAGATTCTCCCTGCTGCGTGCTTGACATAGTGACCTTTCTCCCCTTCTTTGCTGCAGTTCTGGAAACGTGGTCCAAAGCTGTAACTCTTTACTTCCAAGACTGGGCAAAATGCTCCTTCCCTCGAATGGCGAAAGCCCAGTTTTGTGACAGAACATTCCCGTTGTACTGCTATGTGACCAGAAACTGGCTGACCTGTGAAGAGGAGGAGGTAGGAATGGCTGCCTTTGTGGCCGCAGAGCAGCAGCTGTAACGCTGCAGTACCGCTCTGGGTACAGTGGTTGTGCAGAGGGAAGATTGTGTCTGGGGGATGTGGCGCAGTAGAGCAGAGCTTCATTTGGAGCAAACAAATGTCTTCTGCCTCCCCTGCGTACAGCTCAAGCAGGCCGTCATCAGGGCTGTGGCAGCTATGATGGGCCTCCTTCTCCACAAAGAAGAGTACCAGGAGCATGTGGGCAGGCAGCTGTGCTGGCTCCTGGGCCAATATGAAGAGGTCCAGGACACTTCTCACGTGACCAAGGTGAGACATCCTGCTAGGCACTGCATGGCTGTGTAGGTCGGGGGAGGGTGTGCACTCCTGTGTTACTGAGCTGCTCCAAGTCACGAGCCACCCTCTTGTTTTCACTTCCTCTTGTAGAGTCTCAGCCATTTCCTGGAAGCTGTGGCAGGGCTTGGAAGAGCTTGGAAGCTCTTTCTTCCAAAAGGAAGAGTTTCTGTCATCTGCGCTGCTGTGCACAGCCAGGTAAGGGGGGCTGAATGTCTCACACTTCCCCTTGGCTTGAGCAGGTCTGCCTCAGGCTGGCAAGAAAGACCGATGGGGTGGCAGGGTAGAGTTTCCCTGTCTCTCAGGCAGAGAGCAGGAGCAGTGTGGAGCCCAGAGATCTCAAGTTCAGCCTTTGAATCCTAGCCAGCCCTTGGATCCTAGTCACCTTTTGCTGCTGCAGACCCCCTGACTGGAACTCAAAGGCTGCCTGTTGCCCCTGGCACGTAGCCTTCGTTCTGTCTGTGGGTCCTGTGCTGTGGGCTCAAGCTCCCGCTGGAGGGTTGCAGGGGACTAGGCGAGACACTCAAGAAAGTGTTCATCTCCGACTCCCAGACCTAGAACTTGTCTGTCTGAGCAGAAACACATCTCTCTGCGCTCTCCGTCGAGTTCTGGAGAGAGAGAAGGCTGATGGATAGCAGAAGGCGGCTCTGGGAGCAGAAAGCAGTGTACTTTTGGAATAGCGTCTTTGTCTCCCTGCGAGTTCCCAAGGAGACAAGACCCGAGAGCAGAGCTTCTTTTCAGTCCCTCTGAAGACTCATGCTAAAACGTACCTCATTCCCACAGCTCTCGGATGGGACCAAGCAGCACAGCATTGACCATAAAACAGAGCTCTCCTACTGCGTGCTGCTGCTAGGTAAGGAGAAGAAGGCAGAGTCTGGCTGTGCTTTTTTTGGTCTCTCTCCCGCAAACCTCTGCAATGGGGGAAGACAGTGACCGTTAACTTCGACCATGATCTCTTCCCTCCAGCCCGAAGTTTCCCTCATGACACCGTGGAGTTTCTGTTCTCACAGCTGGGGACTGAGAGCGAGGCTTGTAGAACAACGTCCTTGTATCTGCTCAGATCTTTGGTTCGCTGGGACCGTAAGTAGCACCTGGAAGAAAGGCCGCGGAGTGGTGTGGGTTTGACCGCATGCACGCTAAATGCGGCCCACGCCCTGTATTTCTGTACCTGTATTTCTTTCAGCAACGAGCATAAGAAAGGAAATGCGCCTCATTGTGAAGGCAGTGGAATCTGTGTTTGGAGACCACCGGAGTAAGGTGAGGTGGCTGGGGAAGGGATGGTACCACGGTGAGCAGCAGAAAAAGCCTTTCCCTCTGTGTCGACTCTGGCAAGGAAACAACAGTAGGCTGCTATTTTGGACCTAGCCTAGGTTTCCAGCTTTGTCATGTTAGCAGCAGAGCTACTGCGAGGAGGGGGCCTCGGGGACTGCCTTGGCCAGGGGCTGGGACTGCCAAACGAGCGGCTCGGCACGTCTTCCAGGTGATGGTTGACGAGCTCTAAGTGGAGCTTTGCAAACAGGCAGCAGAGAGATTGCCAAGGGGAACGGGCATGCCACTTTCTTGCATTGCCTAAAGATATGGCCTGGCAGTGAAGCCCAGCACTGAAACCAGAAGCTAAGACTTCTTCTGTCTCCTTGTCATCTCTCCAAAGATCGTAGGGCCTTTATGCATATGTCGGTGAAAGGCAGCTTTCCTTGAGCTTTTGGAGAGAAGGCCTAATCGTTACCCTTCTTTGCAATCGCCTCCCTGGCAGGTGAAGGCTGCGGTCCTCTCTTTCATCAAGGAACTGTTCAGCTCTGGTGTGGAGAACTGCTCGGCATGGGCTATGGTGGCCTATGTTTTCACGGAGTTCAGTCGGGCCACCAGCAGACTGGTAAGAGGGGAACTTGACATTTGCGACGGTGTTCTGTGCCTTTTGCATGCTGACCGCTCCATTGGACTTCACTGAGGATGTGGAGGCCCCCAAACGGCAGCTCTTGAGTCCCTGGTGTCATGAACTGATTGGCATCCAAACGGGCATGCACCACGGGTATCTCTACTGCAAAAGACAGCAAAAGACAGAAAGCATGGGCTAAGCAGGATTGTTTCCTTGTTCTCCGTCCCTTCCCAACCTGTCCTGTCCTCTCTCCACAAGGCTGGGGCTCTGTGTCCTTTCGGGAAGCAAAGGGGCCATTGGCAGATGTCTTTCTTGAGTGTTGCCAGCCAGGTCCACAGGGGCTGAATCCTCCTAGATGTTTCACTACAAGAGTGACTTGCTGAAGATCTTAATTGTGGCTGGGCCTTTTCTCTCCTCAAGGAGCAATTCTTGGTTATTCGCTTGCTGTGAGGCTCCTGCAGGCCTCCTATGCTTGTATGGGGAAAGGTGGAAAGAACTCCCACTTCCTCCTCCTCCTCCACCCTGAGGCCAGCCATGGCCTCATACATTTCCAGTGCAGGAGATGAGCGTAACCCCTTGGAAGAGCACAGTTCCTTGCATTTCCTTTGGTGTCATTAAAAGAGAGCTTGCGCCACGGAGCACCTCGCGTGCTTCCTACACAATTTACGTGACTGCGTTGTGCATCCAAACAGGCAGTGGCCCTCTCTGTGTAGCTTTTCCTGCAGCCTGGCATCTGCCTCCACCCTCCTACCCCCCCAACACTCACCCCCCCCGCCCCCTCCGCCCTCTAAGGCTTCCCATTCTTGCCTTTTCTTCGGGGACCTGTGCTCCCAAATCAAAAGCCAAGTCTCTGACTGAAGCCTCTAGCCTCCTGTTGAAGAAACACTAACTGATGGGAGTGTTGGCAAACTTCTCTCTTGCAGAAGACAAGAAACCTGTCGGAGAGGGAAGTGCTGGAAGAAAGCACGCTTCAAACTCTGTGCTTGCAAGTCCTTCACTCTCTGGACGTCTCCGTGAGCGGGATGGCGAGAGTAAGTCATCCCACCACCTGGGGCTACTTCTTGCCTTGAGGATACTTTCTTCTAGCCCTCCCCCTCTCCACTGACAAGCTCTTCAGAGCCTGAGGCTACCAGAATGTCATGTCAGAGGAGAGGGAGAACACAGTCTTGTGAGTTACAACCCAGGAGATGGGCTCAAGTGGGGATTAGGGCCGTGGACTAGAATGAGAAGAGGTAGAAGAGAAAGGGCAGGAGGGACATGAAGTAACACGCTGGAGAAGGTTAAAGGTGGAGGGGCTGGGTCATAGGCACAGAAGACAACCGCTCAGAAAACAGGAGTTGGAGGGGTGGAAATGATGACACACTGCCTTGCTGTATTGTTCTCTGCAGCTCTTATGGCCCAGGCTCCTCCAGTACGTAGTGCCAGCTCAGTACACCGGCACTCTGATCCCACTCTCCCGATGCCTCAGGGCGCTAACGGAGAGACAGGAGAGAGCAGAAGGGCACAAGGAAGAACCCAGCTACCCGGGCTACCAAGAACGAGGTAGAAAGCAGAAGCCCTTCCAACACCTTCTGTCCTGCTCTGTCAGGTGGAGAGGTTGAGTGTGTGCGTGCGTGCGTGCGTGCGTGCGTGTGTGTGTGTGTGTGTGTCTGTCTCCTGGCAGAGTCAACCGGGAGGCTAGGAAGAGGGAAGAGCCTTACCCTTCTGCTAGGGGGCAGGGAGGCCTGCCCTGTATTATTTCCTCTGTGCCCCGGAGGAAATGCTTTGCTCTTCCTTTCTCAGCTTTCTCCCTGTAAAACGGGGGACTTGTTCATGGCAGTGCTGGGGAGTTACCTTCCTTTCAGGACGTTAATCATGTGGAAGCCCTCAGGTGGGAAGAGCTGTGGGAAGGCAAACTATCCGCAGATCATCAGCCTCCTTCGGTCCTGTGGTGGAGGGCCTCCCCGAGATGACTGGGTGAATATGAGGAGCGGGACTTGGCCTGCTGAAACAGAGCTTTTTTTCTCTTTCCAGCCAAATTGCCAACTCCCCAGGCTCTGCTGGTCCGCCTCCTGGTGAGTAGGCAGGGACGGAGCGATGCAGAGTTTTTTTGACCAAGGGGAAGGGGGAGAGGTCAGGGTGCAGACTGTTTGCATGGCAGGTGCTTGCAGCCTCCAGGGAGGAGCAAGTCTGCTGGAGCACACCTTTCCTTTCATGGACTGCCTGGGCCTTCCTCCTGTGAACCTCCTGAGCAGCAAGGAGGCGGCATTCCTCAGGGAGGCAGTGCAAAAAGAGAAGCAGCTCTCTTGGGTGCCGGCTGCCATGGCAGGAGCAGACCCCTCCTTCTTTCTGGAACAAACTGCTATTCCTCTGGCAGGCCTGGAGCTCGAATTCTCTCTCCTTCCCTCTTCTAGTCGCTTGCCCGCTTTCCTTATGAAGGAGGTGGCTACGGAGTTGCTGCCCTGCAATTGCTGCAGGCCCTTCACAAGGAGATTCACAGAGCGGTGGGGATTGCATGGAGGGTGCAGATCCCTTCCCTGCTGCAGTACCTCGAAGGTAAGGTGTCTGCTGGGAAGGGATCGATTTGAAGAGCACACAAGGGCAGGCAGGAAAAGCCAGGTCCCCCGGGTGACCAAGACGAGCAGAGCCTCGAGAGCCTCAAAGCCAGCTTGTTTTGCATCCCTTCCAGTTCCAGGCAGCTGGAACAGAGAGTTGAGAGAAGCAATGCCCCTGAGACCCACCGATCCCTGGGTGGGATTTAGCCTCGCATGTTGCGTCAGAATGGCAGGCTCTGGCGGCATCCCCCCATCCTTGCTTGGATAGCATTTGGGAGGGATCGCCTTCCCCCTTCTGGAGGTTTTGTGACACTGCCTTCTCTTTGCAAGTTCAGAGTCACCACTCGAGTCCAGCTTGGCAGCAGCAGTTCTTCCTCACAGTAAACCCAAGGTGGTTTGGAAGGGCCCTTCGGCTTCCCTTTGCGAAATGACCCGTTCCTGAAACTCCTCTCACAGTAGCTTGGCAGCGTGGGCTAAAAGGCCATAATTTGGCAGAAAACGTGTGTTCCGTGTCGTGTGTGCTGTGTTCCGAATGCTTGCGGCAGCTGCTTTGAAGCAGTGGGCAGGACAAGGGGTCAGTATTTCCCAGATTTGATTCAGTGGCCGTGGAAGAAATGGGGCTCAGACATGCTCTATGCCTTTGGTCGGTGGCACAGGTGTCTTTTAGCTCTGGCCTACTCGGTGTGTTCTGGTAGCTGGGAGTTTTGGTTACAAAGGAGACATTGGGACGCTTCTCTTGGCCTCACTGAAATGAGATGACCTGCTGTTGTGCCTCTTGCTTTCCAGGAAAAGATGAGAGCTCCCTGGACTGTGCAGAATGGGAGTGCCTTCTGCTGAAGGTACAGAGTTATTTTGGGATGCCTGAAGTCAAGAGGGAAGAAAAGAGAGAGCAAAACAAGTTGTGGGGAGGAAAGGACAGTAGGCAATGACGGATCCTACTAACTAGACAACGGCCGCTTTAGTGCGAAGACAAACAAAATGCGTTTTGCTGTTCATTGGCATTGCAATGACTTGAATGGAACTGAAAATGCAGACTTCCGCTGGAAAGCATTTCTGCGAACCCACGGGATTGTTTTGGATTCTTTGGTGTAATAGCTTTTTGACTTTCTGACCTGCTTGACTGGGTCAGGAGGAATGACAGAAGATCACCAGAAAAGGGACATCTTGAGGGTGTCAGGCCAGGCGTGAGATCACCCACCCGATCTTCCGAGGTTTCCCTCAAGTTCCAGCCCCACCTTTGGTTTGCAGAGATCAGGAAACAAATGAGGGTTGGGGGGAGGCGGGGCGGGTCTTAGCGGTGAGGTTTTCGACGTCCCTGTCCTCTCCCTAAACTTGGGCCTGTTGTCCAAAAAGCGCTGCTGCTTCTTTGTCTAGAGTTTCCTCAGACCCAGGGGAAACGTAGCTGCCATGTCGCAGGAAGAGCGCTAGCTATCCCCAGAGAACCTCTTGTTATGCTGCAACGTGCAGAAGGCCGTGACAAAAGCTGAGGCAGCCTTTGCTTCCCTTTGTGTTTTCTCCATAGTTCCTGAGAACATCCCTAGAGACAATAGGGAACCAGACCTGGATCGTGCACCTGAACGTTGAGTTAACTCAGCAGATGGCCAAGCATCCGAACCTTTCCAAGGAGAAGGTTGGTTCTCTGCTAGGACTTTGTCTCTACTGCTTGTCTCTGGGAGGGCTGGTGGCAGAGCCACAGGACGCTTCTCTGACTGGCGTGTGATCTAAGACATGGTCTTTTCAACACCGTCTCTTTCCACCGGTTCCTATTGTCTGCCCTCCAAAACGGCATCATCATCATCATCATCATTATTATTATTATTATTATTATTATTATTGTTGTTGTCATTGTTGTTGTTGTTGTTGTTGTTATTATTGCTATTATTTTAATTCTTGGTATAGAGCCGGTCACTGGAGTGGGCTAAAGAATGGGCTGGTTCTGTAGTCTTGCACGCTTGGCTGTGTCTTGGCCCTTGAGATGGAGTGGTACCCGAGTGCTCCGCTTCTGCAGCGATGACAGGGGGGCTGGCCTCTTCTCTTTCAGAGTTTCCTGTATAAGGCTGTGGGGACAGCACTGGCAGCTTCTCAGAATGTCAGTTACGTTCAAGAGCAGATGCAGAAGTATTTGGAAAGAATCAGCTCTTTGGAAGCTTCTGAGAGAGAGGTGGGCATTCTCTTCCTCTTCCTGCTTTCTCCAGTCTTCCCCCGGGGAGCTTGGCTCTCCTTGCCGGACTCCACCTTCTGGTGGGGCTTCATTTGGGGCTTTTGGTTGCTGACTCCCCCAGGCAATATCCTGCTTGGCCACTGCAGCTGGCAAGGCACGAATGTGTGCGATGCAATCCGACTCACTCTTCACTGTGTTGCAGGGACCAATCTCTGTGCTAGCATGCTCTGCGGAGAGCCACCTTGACCTCGCCTTGACAGCAGTCCAAGAGTTTGATGCTGCTGAGCGGGAAAGCAGACTTTCTAGGGTCCTCACCTTCCAGGAGGTAAGGGAAGCAGGTTTGCCTTCTTCTCTTGCCTCTGTTTGCTTGTGGAAGACCTGCCTGAAGCCTATACCCTGCAGTTCTGCTCCTTCAGGCATCTTCAGGAAGGAGCATGTTTACCCAGGCGTGGGTGAAAGCTCCGCACTGGGGGCAACATCAGCAAACGGCCCTGGGAACAGTGTTGAGCCTGACTGCAAGTCAACTGGCAAAGGGGAAAGAGGAAGGGTCAATGGGCAGTGATCAGACTCCCAGGGCTGTCAAGGAAGGAGGTTCTGCCCTTCTTCAGCCCTCCTTTGCCTAAGAGCTCCAGCTAGTGTGAGGGAGAACAGCTCTCTTCCCCAGAGAGTTAAGAGAGGCTTTGAGAAACTCCTGGAGGAAATGCTTTGGCAAGGGTGGGTGGAAATGGCAAGCTCGTACGGGTCTGGAGGCAGTTTCTCAATGAGAAGCAAGTGGAAAGGCTGAGGGAAAGCCAAGAGGTTGGACTGATTCCTGATGGCTGTTCCAACTGTCCAGGAGAACCAAAAGGCGAAAAGAGCAAAGATGTGCGCTCCTCTCATGCTAGCCTACAGCCAGATAGCTCTGCACGCTCCCAAACACCTGCTTTGTTCCTGAGTCGAGACGGTCATCGTGGAAAACATCCTGCGCCAGTACAGGAGCAGCCCTCAGGTAGGCGCTCAGAATGCTCATTGTTCGAGCTATCAGTTTAGAGCCAGCTCCAGCCCTCCTCTGAGCCGCAGCCTACTGACACAGAGTGTCTGCCTGGAAAGATCCCCTCTCAGGAAGAGCCCTGAACCTCCGCCTTCAAACCTGTCACTGTATCCCCTTTTCATACCCCTCTGTCATTGCTGCTGCTCTTTGTGTTCTGGGCGGCTTGTCTGACATGCCAGAGATTCGAAGCGCAAGCAGATTTGCTTCCCCACTGTTTTAGGCTGGAGTGCGGGGGCTCTCTTTTGGGTAAGAAGCTGGCCAGGCCACTTCCTCCTAGGACCCGAGGGGACATCTCCTGCCTCTGAAATAGACCCAGAGCTCAGGGCGCTGAGGCTTCTGGAGGATGCTGTTTCTCCCCCGTACGCCACTATTTGCGGACGGCTTTGGCCCTGGCTTAATTCTTCTTTGGCGCTCGTGTTAGCCTTTTGCCCTTTGGTCCTTTGAACAGCTCCTCATGGGTGTCATCTTGTTTTTCTCTCCCGGGCCTCAGGACGTAGAGCTCAAGCTGGCCCTCATCCAGAGCGTCACAGAAGTCAGCTGTGCCATTCGAGGTGCCAGCAACGCGAAGAGCTTTAATTTCTCTGCCAAAAGGGTGCTGCTTGCCATTCTGCTGGTGAGTGACATGGCGCGAGGGAGGCTGTGCTGCCAAAGAGCTGCTGTTTGTGCAATGAGACGCGCAAACGTTTCCTCAGAGATGCAATGTTCTCTGCTGGTTGTGAAAGACCCTGGGCAAACTTGGGCGCTTCCGAAGCCTAGTGCCCAGCATGCCAGGACCCTTCTGGGCTGCCGCCTTGTGGGCAATGCCTGGGAAGAGCAATGGGTCTGTCCTCTCTGGAGCTGTGAAGTGCTCTTAGGGCAGAGTTCTGCGAGGGAGTAGTGTGCAGGAAGGCCGTGTGTGTGTGTCACAAGTGTAGAAGAAGAGGCCGTTCCTCTTGCTGAGGGAGGGCCCTCTTCTTCCCTACCTGCTGAACTCTCTGTACTTGTCTCTCTGTGAACTACAGGACTTGGTGGAGCAGGAGCCCGTGGGCTGTCTGGCTTCTCCTGTGCGTTGCAAGGCAATTCTTGCCCTTGAGCATTTGAGGTAGGGCATTTCCTCCTGTGTGTTGGGTATTCTCCTGCGTGCCGCAGAGGAGCTGACTGAAGCTTCACGGTTGAGCCGAGTGTGGGGTCAGGAGGTGCCTGTGGTGTGGGATGAGGCGATGGTCAGCACTTGGTATGCTCCTGGAAGGCGTGAATGTGGCAGAGTGACTGGAGCCCAGGTCTGGAGAGAGATGGCTTGGGGCTGTAGACTGGAGGAGGGTGGGGAAGAGAGTGTTTCTGGTGTGAGCGAAAGGCTTCTGCCTGGCAGCCTGCCTGCCTGCCTGGCTGAGGGAAGGGAAGGGAGCTGCCAGCTCTCTGTACCCTGGGAGTCTGATGTTCTCCTGTGGCTTGTGAGTGAGGCAAGAATCCATGGAAGCAGGCGGAAGTGCTCCCTGTCAAGGAACCGCAGGGTTGGGATTTGGGGCTCCAGCTTCAGATGAACTCTAGCTGCCATTGGATGCCCTGGGGCTAATCTTGGTAAGTCTCCTTTCTGAGTTGTCTTTCTTTTGTTTCCTGCCAGCAAGATCAAGCCGTCTCTGACCCGCGAGGAAAACTGCCATCTCCTTCGTCAGTGCTCGCAAAGCCTAATTGCCCTGCCTCCCCTTGAGCAGACCAAAGAGGAAGGGCAGGCAGCAAAGGATGCTCAGCACGGGCAGGTAGCTGCCAATGCCCCGCTGCTGCCCTGAGTGTTCAGTGCTGCACTGAATTCTGGCAGCCACTCCGGCTGAGTTTTGAGGCCCCATGGGAGCTCACCTGCCAAGCCTTCTCTCCTGCTTTTAGTCTCTCTATAGACAATCCCTGGGAGCTCTTGGTCAGCTCATGGCAACTCTTGAAGAAGACCTGACCTCATCCTGGCTCGAGGAAACCTTCCATGTGAGTAGTAAAGAGGAGAAAGGGAAACTCTCCTCTCTTGTCAAGAGGCAGGCCAAGGATGCAGGGCTGTTCCTTGGGGAAGCTGCCAGAAATGCCAGGAGATCGGAAAGGACTCTGTGTGCGTGTGTGTGTGTGTGTGCGTGTGCGCATGTGTGTGTGCATAAAAGGTGCCTCGTGTGACCTAGCTGTGGTCTTCCAACAGCTCCTAGAGACCTGGCTCCATTCTGAGAAAGAGTGGGAAAGAGAGAGGGCCCTTCAGGTCTGCACTCAGCTGATGAAGGCTTATGCGGAGAGATTTGCGGACACTGTGAGTATTGCCTCCCTCTTCCCAGAAGCCTTTGGAAGCTCTGTGGCTGCAGCTGGAGTGCAGCTAGGGGAAGAAACGTGCGGGCAGACTTGGCGAGCCAGGAGGCCTTCTCTGCAGTTCTGCCCTAGCCTCAGTGCCCATCGGCCACAAACACGGCATTCCTCCTCAATCCCTTCTGCTTCTTGTCTGCAAAGGGAGATTTGCTTGGAGCTGTCTCAGCGTTGAAAAACTCCCAGGAGGATAAAGCTGAGCTTCTATTGATCCAGATGCTCCCCTGTGGGTCGGCAGTCAGCGCCAGAAGGAGAAGGTTGAAGGGCCGCTCATGTAGCCTGGGAACTTTCTTCTTCTTTTGATTTTTACCAGGGAGAAAGCACTTTTGCGCAGCTTGGCTACCTGATTGGAGTGCTGGGGCCTCTCAGCTGCGACTCCCTGGTCACGTCCCGCCAGTGGGCACTCAACTGTATCAGCTGCCTTCTCTCTACACAAGGTGAGAAGAACAGCCATTCCCCTCCTTCTTTCAGGTGCCTCTTCCCTCTCTCCACTGCCTAGCAGCAGAGGCAACATGCAGGGACGGCATTTCCTTGCCCGAAGAGAAGAGGACTAGGCAGCAGACTCTGCTAGTTTCTTGCATCCAAACCTTGGTCGTTCTTTTCCTCTTGGCCATAGGACAAGGGAGGCCTGGGGAAGTTCTTTGGGGAGCCCCACCTCAGGGACATTTCCAGTTGTTGTGGGGAATGAGGGCCCTTCTGCATTTGTGTCTAAGGGCAACGTTCTCAGGAATCAAGGGAGAGAAGCAGCATTTTCTGGCTCTGCAAGGCAACGGTCCCCTTTTAGAAACTATTAGAAGGGAGGTATGCAGCTGGGCTTCTTGGGTGAGCTTTGGTCAGCATCACCTGCCCACACTGACCAGTCTGTGGAGAGCTTCCTGCCTGTCAGAGATCGGAGTGACCTCTGCTAGAATATGGGCTGGAGATGCGGAGAACAGTGAGGCCTACAGCTGTGGACAGCAGGCACACTCTGGAAACTGCTGTAGCAAAGGCAGGCTGCTTGTCCTGACTGGCATACGCTCAGATCCAATGGCTGGACTCGTAAAGTGCTGCTTCCAGAGTTCAGAAGGGTGCTGCACTTCACCTGCGCACTTCACTGCCGCCAGCTGGGTATTCCTTGATCAATGTCTCTAGACTGGAGGCTCAGTTCCACAAAATGTGCCTATGCTTTCCCCCTTGTGTTTCTTTCAGCCGAGCTTATGCACATGAAGAAAGAGGAGATGAAACACTTCTGCGACGAACTAAGTGCCACAGATGCGGAGTCTCTGCTGAAGACATCCTCCAAAATTGCCAAGGTAACTGACAGGGCTGTGGCTACCTGGTGGCTAAGCTCCGCTCACTTTTCTCTTCTTTACTTCCAAGCTTGCTCTCCATTTTCAGGGTGGCCTCTGCAAAGGGGCCTCCATTGTTAGCAAGCAGGAAGAGGGCTTTGAAGTATAATGGTCTCTTGTGCTCCCACTGGGGAAAACAACAGCGTCCACAACGTTTCTGTGAATCTCTGTGTGTGTGTGTGTGTGTGTGTGTGTGTGTGTGTGTGTTTCCTTTTTGTCCTTTCTTGGTAAGAGTGGAAGCAGACTTGTGATGTTGTTTCTCCTGGTTCTTCTTGCTCTCCAGGTTGCATGCCAGTACTTCCCCTTGGAGCAGGCGAGAGACTTTATGAAGGCTGTCTCGGGCAGCGTACTGTCCTTCAGCCCCACTTGTGCAAATGCAGCCGGAAAGTGGATGAGGATCTTTCTGGAGCAACGTGGAAGAGAAATACTCCCAGAGGTGAAACACCCTTGCTTTATCTTTGGAGTTTGGACTTTGACATTGGGCTGTTGCACTACCCCTCGCGTAGCTGATGTGGGCTGCAGAAGGGCATCTGGCGGGCAGAGCCAAGAGTGTCTTGCTGAAGCTGTGTAGCTGAAGTCCTGGCAACCTACTCCATGAGCTGCTCTCAATCGGAGACAAGCACTTCTAGGGCAAAGTCTCCAGCTGTTCCTGATACAGTCTCAAGAAGAAGAAAACCTGAAGGACCCACATTTCTACGACCTGCCCCTCTCTCCGGTGTTCTGCTCTGCTCTCCACTGCCCCTCTGGGTGTGGGGGGGGGCACTGGAGGGTGGACGGTGCCAGCCTTGCACAGAAAGGAGGCGGGAGCGTGGCTTGTAGAGGGCCACTGGTGTCTCAGGGTCTACTCTGGGAAGGACAGCATACTGATGATGGGCGTTTCCCTCTCCTCAGCCTCGGGTCTGCTGGGCTTTTGTGATATGTTTGCTCATGCAGTCTGCTTCCTTGCTCTTTCTTCATTGGCCCACAATTCCAGGGCCTATCGCTGTGTTTCTGGTTCTCTCTGCTCTGCCTGAGCCTGTTTTGTTGTCATCTCTGAGCGCGCCTGCAAGCTTGCCTTCCTTTCGTGAGAAGTTTTTGCCCATTGGTGATGTGTGCTTCTAGTCGTGGGGGCTCAGCCTGCATGCTGAACCTCTTCTTGCCGCCTTCCATGCAGGTGCCCCAAGTCCTGGCAGTCATCTATGACCATCTGCCAGCTTGCCAGCAAGACAACCTAAAAGAGAGTCTCTTTGATGCAGTGTCTGTCCTGGCCTGCTATCACCCCGAGGCAGTGACCAACAGCCTCCTGCAGAGACACCTGCCAATGGACAGGTAGGTGCCACTCCTCTTTCCCTTCCATTGCAGTAACACAGCCTGACTGTGCTAGAAGGGATTCCACCAAGCAGCAGGCTGTTCTTCTCCCTGAAAAGTGAGGCTGTTGCAAGGTGACGTGCTTACAGATTTGCAACGAACCGGAGCTGCTAAAGCTCCACACTGGGCAGGGGGAGCATTGCACCTGTCTTTGAGGGGTTGTAGGTGCAAGAACACAAGGGATCAAGGGGGAACATCTGTTCAACTTCCAGTGATACAGCGGAGTTGTGGAGGACCCTTGGTAGAAGCTGCTTTGCAATCCAAGTGCTCCAGTTGCTAGCAGAGAGACTCGAGAGGGCAGAAACCAGCAGCAGCAGCAGCAGCAGCAGCAGCAGGAACTGCCCTGAGGATGCCGTGAAGAACAAGGAGGCTGCTCTGGAACCTCTCACGGTATGTAAACTGACAGGTGCATTTCTGTGCCCTCTTGCTTGCGCCGAGAATCCTGCTGAGTGAAAGCGAGGGCTAGGGCATCGTCTTGTTACACAGGCACTTGCAAATCCACATGGAGAAGCCTCACAGTGTGCTTTGCTAGGTCAGCCTCGTTTTTATCACTGTGAGAAGCTGCAAGAGCTTGTTGTTCCCGATCTTCGAGGTTGCGGCAGAAGTCAAGAGATCCAGACAGGGAATTCCAGGCAGGCAGGCAGGCAGGCAGGCAGGCAGGCGGGGCAAGTGGTGGGGAAAGCTCTTCTTTCCAACCGATTGTTTGTGATGGCATTTCTTCTTAGGCGACCTGTGCCATCTTTGAGCTGGTGTCGGCTCTGCAGACCCAGAAAGCAGTATCCTTCTTGCTTCCGTGGTTATTTCCAACGCTCATGAAGCAGATCAGCGACACGCTCGGAAAGGAGATGCCTTCGTCCCCGGGAAGAGTCGAGGAGAAGCTGGTCCATGTGGCGCGTGGAGAAGACAGCCATCCTTGCAGGTGATGAGCAAAATGGGCAGAGATGGAGGGGGCTGGCTTTGGTTTACATCACCAGGTCAGGTTTGTTCTTGGCATGGAGGAACCTCTTTGGTCTGCCCTGTTTCCTTGATGTTGAGGCAGATTGTCATGGTGGTTCTTACCTCTGTTCAAATGCAGCTTGGGATGCCAGCTTTTTGGGGAACCTGAGAGACTTTACTCATGCAAATGGTAGAGAACAAAGTATTTCTTGGTCTTGTATGACTGAGTGCCCCTCTCAGGCTGGGCTGGGCCTCCTGTTTCACTCGTCCTGGTCTGTTCAAGGTACCTACAAGTGGTGATGCAACTACCGAATGGTCATTCTGGCCCGTTACTGTCCATTTCCCCAACTTTGTGGGGGCCTCAGTGTGCATCTTTTGCACGGAATGGTATTCTGAAAATGCGCATGCTCCTCAAGGGTCAGGGCAAAGAGATGCCGACCATGGTCTGCTGGTAGTTCCCTCCAGATGATGACTAGAAGAACCCTAGATAACGAGCACCTCAGAAAGTGGCTGAGCTGCTTTAGTTCTGGTCAGGGCACAGTTTCAAGCGCTCTGATTCCAATTGTTTTTTAAATCAGGCTTTCCATCAAAGCACTCGATATCGTGCTCTGCAAGTGCATTGATGAAAAATGGACGGGGATTCTCAGGAAGCGGAGAACCTGGGCTTTTCTTGAGAATCCCCAGACTCACCATGAGGGGATGTGTCTGCTGACTAGGTAAGAGCCTTCGGGAGGTCTTCTTTCCCTCTTGGGGGGTGACTCTAAGCCAGCAAGGGGCTAAATGGGAACCTCTCCGGCATGTCTGCCTGGGGAGCCTGTCCTGAGCTGCTGAGCAAGACCACCTGCATCACAGCACTTGACTGGTGGAAGTCCATGGGCTGTTGCCTCATTGTCTTATTGTGCTGTGTGTGCAGTGTTCTGCTCCGAGCTGGCGTAATCACACTGGCCGTTGTAAATGCTATCTTCCCGTGGCTGGACTCGCCAGCGGCAAACTTGAGGACCACGGCAACGTCCTTCTTTGCTGAGGTAAGACGGAAGGTGGGAAAGGAAGGGCTGAGGGCAGTTGTCTTTGGAAACTGCTGCCTGGGACGTGTCTTTCTCCGGGACGACCCTGGCAGAATGCCTCCCGTCCGTGCTGGAATCCATGAATGTTGTTATTCACACGCGGTGAGTGGTCAGCATCACTGTATCGGTGCTAATGGTCATGTTGCTCTTTTCTAGCTGATGAAGCACCAGTTCCTTCAGGAAACGAAGCTGCTTCAGCCGGTCCTCTCTGCCTTGCTGGACAAATCGCAGGACGCCAGCAGCACTGTCCGCCAGATGGCAGCGAGAGGCCTGGGAAATCTGGCCAGTGGAGCACCTGAGAAGGTGAGAATGACATTGCTGCTCACTAAAGGCAGCCCTGCACTAGAAAGGTCCTAGTGAAGAGCTGCGCAAGGCTTGAAGAAACTGGACAGAGCGGCAACAAGGGAAATGCTGGTGCTTCTTGAGACCGTGCGCCATGCTAGGACCTCCCTCTGGCTGCAAAGGTGTATTGTGAGGCTGAGTGTGGAGGCTTGGGCTAAGGGGTGCTCTGCAATGGTTTCCAGCAAATTCTGCTCTTGGGAGAAATGGTAAAGAAGAGATGTTAGAGGTAGGGATAGTGAGAAGCTCTTGTACGCCTTCTGCTTTGACAGCTGAGAAAGCATAAGACGGCCATTGTGGAGGTGTTACTGGGGGCCACCAAGGACATCACCTCTTCGCGCATCACAGCGGAGAGCTTGTCAGCGCTGGCAAAAGTGGTGGCGGAGTTGAAAGAGAAGGGCCTTGGCATCACCTTCAGGGACATCGCCTTGTACACCACGACTTTCTTTGATGCTGTAAGTGAAAGGCAGTAGGTAACTTGTGTCCCAGCAGTCTTGGTAAGGTCATCTGAAAGGTATGATGGGGACAAGCGGAGGGGAGGACTCTTCAGCTTCCGGGAAGAAGGGTCGTTCATGCAAAAGGCTGAAGAGGAAGGATGAGGCTTGGGCTGATGTCTCCTGATCCCCAGTGCCACACAGAGCTAGTCACCTCTGGATTCCCCTTGGAGAGTGGTGAAGGAAGTCTGGACACGAAGGGAGGGAGTCCCTCAGCGGGACTCCTTGGCAGTCCAAGAGCTTCTAGGCTTCTGGCTCTGTGTCAGCTGCCCGTAACGTTGCTGAGGACCTCAGACACCAAAAGCCCACTGCCCAGGAGCTCAGGAGGCAAGGCCGTGAGAAGCTGCGCAAGGCACAAGGAAGGGCTTGGCACACGGCAACCCTCTCTTGCTTCCCAAGGGATGTCCTTCAGAGAAATGGTTCCTCCTGATCCCTGGGCCTTGGACAAATTGAGAAGAACCATCGCTCAGGACGCTGGGCTCAGCTGGAAGCCTTTGGCTGGTCAGGAGAGGTTTGCTTTGTGGTCCTAGTTAGCAACCTGACAGCTGGGCTTTCTTGCTTGCAGGATGAGGCGGTCGTTCGGTCCTCAGCCTTCACCTTATATGGAATCCTGGTCTCCTCTGCCCAGAGGAAATGGAGATCTTTTCTCAGGGAAGAAGTCAAAACTACCTGGGCCAGAATTCTGCTCCACCTTCGGGACCCAGATCCTGGGGTTTACAATGTAAGAGCCACATTTCACTTCTTTCTTCAGAAGGAGAGCGATGCACGGCAACAGCAGAGCGCGTCCGCCCTTCCTGCCAGCTCTCTACGTAGCTGCACATTCTCTCTACGGTCCTTGCTCAGCCTATTCCAACACGGTTTGGGGCTTGAGGCGCCCGGCAGTCTTTCCACATCCCACAGTGGTCAGGGCTCAGACCTGCCTCCAAGTCTTTGTTGACCACGTCCCTTCCTATCTGCTCCTGCCGCCTCAGGTCCAGCCCTTCTCCCAAGGCGATGTGAGCTAACAGCCATCTCCCACAGGCGACAGCTCTCAGGCACTGCTGCTGTCTCCAGGGTGCCAAGTACTAGGCCAGGGGAGCGATGCCTGCTCTTGCAATCCTTCCCCTCTCCTATCTGGAAATTGCACTGAGCGAAACACCTCCTCTTCTTGAAGGAGGGCAGCAGCGCTCAGCTCAGTGAGTTCCCTTGAAAGGCACCTGGCTGGGCCCAGGGAGGACTGAGCTGGGGCAACTCTCCTCTTCAGGCCTGTCGAAGCACTTTCCTGCTCTGCACTCCATTGCTGGGCCTGCGGAAGCTCCAGGCACACGTTGCTCTGAGCACGGAGAAGAGCGCCGAAGAGCTTCAGGAAACTGTCTGCAGTCACCTAGTGAGTAAGCTGCGGCCCAGCCTAAGACTGACTGGTGGCAGCGACTTTCCCTGGCCCAGAGACCTGGAGCGTGGAGTGCCCTTCAGAGAGGTGGTAGGGCGTGATCTGGCATGGCAGTGAGGGGAACTGTTTGTGCCTTGCAGCCACCTGCTCTTTTCTTGATCTCCTGGGTCGTCCACTCTCCTTGCCGAGGGTCAACGGAAGGGCCTTTTCAGCCAAAGAGCTCCTGTTTCTCTGTTTCCCTCCAGGCCAGAAACAGCTCAGAACTTCTCGATAGCCTCTACGACGCCCTCCTGACCCACTTCTGGAGCTTGCGCTGGGGCACGCGGACTGCGGCCGTCAAAGTAACTGGTGAGAGACAAAGCTGCAGTTCTCTTCTGCTCCTCCCTCCAAGAGAGAGCAAAGGGCCCTCTCCACTTTCTCGGCAACGGGGCTGGGACTAGTCGCCTGCCTTAGGCGGGTGGTCGCAGGAGGAATTAGTTAAGGGCTATAAAGTGGCTGAAGTCTCTGTAGGAAAAGCACAGTGGCATTAGTTAGTGCTCCGGATGAGGCTGGGCCCCTGGCACACTCACTTGCTCGGCTCTGCTTCATGCCTCTCCCTAAGAACTTAAAAGGAGTAGGCACCCTGCTGCTTTGATGCTTATAACATCCCGGTGCTCCTCAAAGCCCATCCTCAACGTCGGACACTAGTCAGAAAATAAACTGGGAATTAGGGCTACTGTGGGAAGTGTCTTGCTGCTTACCTATTTGCATGGTGTGAGCAGGTGTCATCCTGGAGAATGCAGATGCCCGGTGGCTGAGAAAGCACAATATGAGTCTTCTGAGTGCAAGTAAGTTAAAATTGCCCCTCCTGCTCTACACTCTCTCCTTGTCTGAGGAAAGATGTCACCACCTTCTGCTGCCCTACGCTGCCCCTTCTCTCTCGTGTCCTGCCCCAAACCTCGGCCTGGCTATGACTTTATCCCACGTGAATATGGACTGGCTCAAGAGCTCCCGCATCCCCAGACAGCCAAGCTCCTGCTAAACCAAGAAGGTCTTTTGGATAAAAACAAACTTGGGGAAAGCTGTCAAGCTCTTGCCAAACTAGACCTTTGCACGCGTTTAGCAAAATGGTGGAGGCAGAAGAAGCCTCCTTCCTGCATCTGGGGGCATGGAAGACTCGAAATGGAGGGGCCGTTGGTGCCGGGAGAGAGTTTCTCTCGCTGAACACACGCAGAAGGCTGCGGGTTTGCAGTGACCGTGTGCAAAGCCAGCCTTCATATCCCACCCTTGCCACGGGCTCCCAGGACTGAGGCCAGGGAAGGCTTGGCAGCTTTCTCAAGTGACGCTCTGCTCAGAGAGCCTGGGAAGGCATGACCAGTCTGTCCTGGCCTTTGACAGTCACTGATGCATCTGCCTGTGTTGTTTCAGTTCTCCAGTTGATGCAGGAAGACCAGCATCCCAGCGTGCAGCAGGCAGCAGCTCAGGTCCTTGGAGACAACTGGCCAGAGCTGAGAAATGATCAGAGCAACTAGGAGGTCATCAGCATGACCTCCGCTGAGTGCCGAAAGTGAGCAACGGGAAGGCCCGACAGGCAAGGGAAGGGCAGCCAGTCCACAGATAGATGGCTGTCTGGGTTACCACGGAGCCAGCGCAGTCAACTGACAAAAATAAAGCCTTGCTTCTTGAACAGAAGCTTAGGCGGTGCTTCTCTGGGGCCAAGGGCCTCTTGACAAGCCCCCGGCTGAGGCAGGGCTGTTGTGAGGTGTGTGAACGAGCTGTTCTTACAGTATGTTTGAGCTGTGTCTGTACAGGGGAAGGGAGGGAGAGAGGGCTGCGTAGCTGAACCTGACCTGGAACACCATGAGGTGGGCAGGTGATCCCAGAGTGCACTTGTCTGTGGGCTGGCAGTTTTCTGGCAAGATGGGGATTTGTTTTCCGGAGTGTGGAGGAGCGGCCTCTGGCCATTTCCAGCTGCTTTAGCTCTGTTTTTTACGTGGCCGAACCCTCAGTGGGGGCTTGCCTAAGAGAAGCCTGAGGAAGAAGCGACGGGGCAAGGAGAATCCCTGTTCCTTTCATTACAAAAGACCCGAGAGGTGTCTGAATACCCCAGTAAGTCCTGGCAGCGGTCTTCTCTTCTTTCTAAAACCTGCTCCTCTGAGAAGCCTGTGAGCGAGAGCGGGTTAGGAGCTGTTCCCTGTGGGGAAAGACTCTCAGGTACGTTGAAGGAAGGGCTGACTGGCAAGACCATGTCTTCTCTGATGCTCCTCCTGAGCCATACAGAAAGCTGAGTGATGGCTTTGGGAGGAAGACAGAGGACCTGGCAAGGCCTCTGGCAGGCCTGGGACCTGGGAGCAGAGCAGGAAGAGGGCAGGTAGCGGTAGAAGTAGAGGCACACAAGTACCTTCAGCACACACGCAGAAGTCCTGTTTTCCTCACCAAGAAAATGCCAGCCACTAGAAAGAATGGGAGACAGCAGAGTACTGCTAGGGCTCTTTTTGGACTGGCAAGTCCTGCTGTATTCCATATAAGTCCATCTTCATACAAGGGCAGGGACAGAATGGGCCGTTCCAGAGGCTGCCAGCTGAAGTACCAACAGAAAGGAAAGGCAGCCTTTTGCAAACACCTTTAAGGACAGGATGAGACGTCTTCTCTACTTTGCCGTACTCCCTTCCAGAGTTCCCAGCCTTGCACCCTGCAGGAAAGAGACTGAGAAAGCGCAGGCTTTGCCTAAAAGGCAGAGGGCAGAGAAGTAGGTGTCCGTCTGAGCGTGCCTCTGTGATGGGCTGTGGAAGGTGGTGCTCCAAGAACAGGCTTCTCACAACGTTCACTCCGCGCAGCTGCGTCTAATCGGGATCCCCATCCCAGACGCTCAGTTCCTTTGCCTTCACTGAACTGTCGCGCTGACCGGGACACGGAGATTTCCATGCAAAGGGCCAGAACCAGCCTCGGGACGTCACAATTCTGGGGCACTCGTTTTGGCTCCATGCTCTAATCACGTTCAAAACAGCAAGTAAACCTGTACACGTATCCGCACATAGAGGACAGTTCCCACAGACTACACTTGCACAGGGAAAGCAGCAGCATTCACCAGCTCCTGAAGGAGAGGGACGAAGCATGCCTAACCAGCTGGGAAATGTCTCTAGGCCAGCAAATGCACAGCTACAACCAGGTGGATTCAGGGGCTGCAATAACACGTTTAATGACAAAGGACTGACTACTTCAATACGAGCCACCACTTCCCATCGACTGACAAAGCAGCAACTACCTTGATCAGTCCTTGCGGAAAGCTGCAGTTTCCTCATGGGCCCTTTTTCACATCCTAGGAACCATCAGGGAGCAAATTAAGGCTTCCCATCTTTTTGTCAATTGGGCCTTCAGCAGCAGTCTCTGGCAATGCTGGATACTTGCTCAAATTTAAGGACTCAGCATCGGCAGCAAGACTTATGTTTGTTTTGTTTAGGAGCAAAAGAGGAGATAAAACTATCAGGTCCTATCTGTGCATGCTTGCTATTTAAAACAATCTCTGTTGTGATCATCAATATCAAGACAATCTCTTCCTTACCACAGGGAGCTCCATACACAGCTAAATTAGCCACACTACCCATTTTCTATTACAGTTTATACCTGTGGTATGTACTTTCTTGCTATATTTAAAAAGAGCTTTTAAAGGATTTTTAACATATTTTTGAAGACTTATTTCTTAAAAATGCAAAGAAATGACCTCTGTTGGTAAGATGTTAAAGGATTTTCCCCTCCTATGTGACATGACCCAACAAAGAGGTCAGAAGTAGTACCCCCATATACTCAGCACACAAAGAAATCATATTCCAGCATTGTCCTGCCATAGGATTGGGACTGGATAAAATGCCTCATCCATGGATGAGGATAAATCAGGGTGAGCTGCATGTTGGAATGGATGGAATAGATGCATATTGTCAGGGCAAAGTGGCTTTCAGAAGATTCTCATATAAAATTTCACAGCTGAAACTTTTAGGTTTTCCATGGAAATTTTCTTTAAAAAAAATCCATTTAAAAATGTGGTAAATCTATGTTTGAAAATTAAAAATTAATTTCACATGAAAATTTCAGGACAAATTACATTTTCTAACTATTTTTCCCATCGTTCTTTTCTGCAGAAAAAAAGTGAATCGTGCATGTCAGGGACTGCTGAATCCAGTAGCCTGACAGAGTCGAGGCTGCTGCAGCTCCCTGTTCCCAGGTCCAGCCAGGAGCAGGGCTCAGCATGTATTCCCAATAGACACGCACACACGAACATATGTATACCACACTCATACACACACATGGTTGGTCACACAGAACAACACCGACAGAAATACTCAGTGCTCACACCAACACAAGCAGCACCAACAGCCTCATCCTGTTCCCCTCCCTGACGAATCAGGAGGAAGGTCCTTAGGGAGAAATATATACATTAGTGAAATATATACATTAGTGCCTGGCCATGGACCCAGCTGATCTGGATGCCAACCTGTGAATTCACTTCCCAGCTGGACCTCGGTCCTGCCTCATCACTGTGAACCTGCCAAGTGATCACTGGGCTGATCCTGACCCTCACTTGTGGATTGACTTCCCAGCTTGACCTTGGACATGCCTCATTGCCATGAACTTGCCTGATGATCTGGACTCTCACTTGAGTCCAGCTGCCAACCCCAGGCCTGCCCTGCCTGCCTTGCTTGGGGCTGTGGGACGGGGCCCTGACTGGTGAGGTCCCTGCCCAGCCAGCCATGTTATCCCCCTCAGATCCCAACTCCCTGTCCCTAAGGGAGCAGAAAGGGCTCACTCACAGTACTCCATTGCACAAGGCAGACATGTCCTACATATGGTTGGAACAAGCCAGAAGACTCAGTTTCTGTTTAAGCTGTAGAGAAAAAAGAGCAAACTGAAGGAAGCAGAGCAAGGGGTGATGTCGTCAAAGCCACCAGCCAGGGAAATGATGACTACAGCAAAGAAATTAGTGACAGCAAAGATATTAGTGACTGATGAGTTAGCTGTGATTAATGTTAGTTCATGACAGGGAGCAGCTGAGTACTCAAAGGAGATTGAGATTTTGTCTGGAAGGAGAGTCACATCAATTGCTTGTATTTTCTTCACTGAAAGCTATTGTCTGTTAATACCTGCTATTCTATAACCACACCAAAGCACTCATTTATTTTTCCTTTAACAGAAGAATTGCAGGGAGAAGAAAGGTGACTTCCTATCTGCTTTGGATAATGGGTAGAGAAAAAGACATGCTGAATTAGGGGTAAAAGGAGAAAGAAGAAAGGTGATCCACTTTCAGAATCTGATAAGAATGCTACTACATAAAGATACTTGCATTTTTTTTCTAAAAATATCTTGGCACTTTGTGTTACACAGCAATCAAAAACATGCTTGTATCTCTTCAGTGCACTGAGAACTTAAGAATTCTGGGACTATGTACAAGGAAGACCAAAAGACCAAGAGGAGGGTTGGAGGCAAAGAAGATGGGATAAATAACATTATATAATCCTTTTCTCAAGAGCACAGGTATATCATTCCAGCAGTAGTTTTGGTCTTCTCAGTACCATCTTCAGAGAGCTCAGGCTCAGTTCACATCAAAAGCAGCCACTCCATGCTTACACAACAAATCAGACTCTTCAGGTCTACTACACCTGGGCAGAGCAACTGGGGGGACAGGCTGTATACAGTCTGAGGGCCCTTGCCATTCGCATCATTCAGGTATTTTTAGTTTGTTCTTTATTGCAAACACTCAAGCCACAAACTGGCAACAGCATACTGCACCAGAGGAACTTCTGGTCTGAGGTGGGACAGGTGTTTTCACATTTTGTAAGCACCTGCATACCTAAGTAGTCCCACAGATTTCACCTGAATCTCTTTCAAGAACCGTTCACTAAACTAAATGGTTGCAGAAGAGAATGGATATGTATTTTAACTGATACAGCACACACCCTGTACACCGTTTTGCAGCTTCATGATCACTGTGACTTTGTTGCTGTCACTATGCTGGATGCCTCTGCCACTTGGATCTTCCTAGCAGCAAGAGCAGAACATAAAAATTTTGCTCCCTATGCCTGTGTCCAAACTCCTTCATTTAAGGGGGAATGAGTTTGGGCGGTAGTACACTAGATCCATCAGTTCCAGCTCCATCCAGCAGAGGCCAGATGCACCCATAGTTTGCAGCTAATGTAGAGTATCTGGTCTAAAAAGTCTCAATCTTACTGTTACCTTCCTTTTTTCTTCTTTGGGACTGCTGTGAGAAAAAACACAGTAAGAAATATTAATGCAATAGGAAAATACATCTCATGAACCAAGAATGCCAAAAGGGCCCCCACTTCTATTTAATGTACTGTGTTATGTTTCTTGATCTGCACCTATCAGGAGTTCAGTGCAGGTTTGAATAGCTTAGTACACTACATTAGACTGAATAAACAGGAAATGTGGATAAGAGGCAATTGAATGAAAATCATTACAGTGAGTAACAGTTTTAAGCTTTCCTAAGTTCTTTGATTCACTCCGATCCACGTGAACTGAAAGGAAGCTTTATTAAAACCCAGAATTTTACCAGCTAATGCATAAAGCATACTGTAGTGCCTAATTTTTTAGGCAGGAAGGAGGAGCCACATATAAAATCTGTGGGGTTGAAAATGCAAGTAATTTACTAAATCTTGATAAAAACGCTGCATATACTAAATTGTCTCTAAAAAGCATTTAATTATTTCACCATATACAAGTTTAAGCAGTAGGTGAAGTGGAGCAGTTTGCGATAGGTAAGAAGTCAGTGCTGATAATCTAGGATTTTTGGAGTGAATTGATTCAAACCATGAACACAATGGGTAAGTCATAAGTCTAAGCTCCCACAAGTGGCAACAGAGCACACCCACTGAGTAAACCCAGGAGGAGGCATATCTGGATACGCAATTTGCAGGCTGTTTTTACAAGCAGGCTACACTCCTGGGCACTCCAGAGACTATTTGTGAGATCTTCAATGCGCCACAAACCAGAATTAAAATATAATACACATCTTGAGAAGAACATATACAGCGTGCAAATACCATCATGAGAACTTTCCAAATGATGGGGAGACAGTGCTGTTGCCCTCTACCAGAGGGACTCCAGCTTCAGAAGTAACCCTGGTCCCCTGGCCACTGAACAAGGCATATTTCAAAGGAAAGAGCCTCCTGAATACTGCTGAAATATCCTACCCACATGGCCTCACGTGTATTTTGTGCCAATGTTTAAATACAAAGAAAGGCACATACAGCAGCTTCCTGGGCAGATGGCCGAAACCTCTGTTATCATTGCTTGCATCTTTACTGCAAATAGGCGTATCTCCACATGTCTTTGGTTATCTAGCAACAGGTGAAGTGCAGAAGAAGTGAAACACTGGTCATTTTACCTCAAGGCAACTAGCCGAGCCTAAATTCCCTGTGTGGACTTTAGGTGAAATAGCCGCTTTGAGCTAGGAAGGTAAGCCACCGTTCCCACCAGGCTCTGCCCCAGAAGCGCCCTCCCCAATAGGCGCCCCAAAGCCCTACGTATTTATTGAGCCAAAAATGCAGGCTCACCGTGATGCCCCCTGGTCCCCCAAAACCCACTTTCCACAGCTTGGACCCCAGGTAGGAGCCGAACATGAGCATGGCCATGGTGGGTGAAGGGCACCACGCGGCTGTGGTGGCCGCAGGGCACAGGGCCGCTGCAAGAGCCCAGTCGGGAACCGCCGCCGCGCTGGCGGGACTCACTCTCTCCGTCGAGCGAGACGGTTCAGCGATGAGACGCCCGGTTTAACGGCTGGGGGCTGAACCCCGTTCCGGCCTCGCTGCGCCGAGGCCGGGGCCCAACAGGCGGCCCTCGCCGGGGCGGTTAGCGGGGGAACCTGCCTCTCCTTGCCCCGCCGCGGAGGAAGGAGAGGGAGAAAGTCCCCACAGGAGGGCGAGGAGGAGGAGGAGGAGGAGGAGCGGGGCGAGGCGCCGGCGCGGAGGGCGGGTCCGCCCGGAGGGACGCGGCGCCGCCATTGGCCCCAACGGCCGCGGCCGGGGCCGCCCCGCCCGCGCCGCCTTCCCCGCGCAGACGAGCGCCGCGGCCGCCACCGGCAGCGGCAGCGGCAGCGGGTAACACCAGCGGCGCCGCGGTGGGGGGAGAGGACGGGGGGGGGGGGAGCTTTGTCAAGCGGCGAGACGAGCGTTTCGGGCCCTTCTCAAAGCTTTAATTGCGTCTGCGTGGGGGTTAAAACGTTCATAACGGGGTGACCTGAGAGAAACTTGACCTTGTTGACTCGACTAAGGCTCACTCTGGTCTTGCCAGGCATCTTTCCGATTTGTCCCGCAGGGGTATTCTGGTTCCATCTTCCCTCCCTGTCCTCCAGGATTATTTTTGTTTCGCCAGACAACTTTCCTGCCTGCTCTGTAGCCTTTGCTCTGATCTCACGGATTTTACTATTTGCACCGTTTGGGCAAGTGCACTGTAAGTCTCTGTTTGCCCATTTGCAGTTGCATATTATTGGAATATCTATGTGTGACTGTGTTGTAAAATACTATTATTATTTCACAGTATACTATTGCAATACAAAATGTTACAAAATGTTTATATGCAGTCACTGGTCATCCTATTTCTGTGAGCTTATGCCTGGGCTTAATGCAAGCAAATACTAATTATCTTGCTTAGCTGGCTTCTACGTTATGGGTGCAGCATGCCTCTGCTTTGGCTACGAAGCATATCCTTGAATTTTTTGAAACTGTCTTTGGACCTGTCTCACGTTAAGGAAATATTCCTCCAGCATCTCTTGCGCTCCAAACTAGTGTATTATCGGTTTCACTGTCAGGCTTTTAAACTTCAGTGAAACGGGTCATCGTGTTCTTGTCCTCCAGTGCTGACAAAGGCCAGACTAAACAGCGCTGCTGAATCACCCATTACCCCCCAAAACCAGTGTTAGAGAAGTGATTTTTTCTTTCCTCGAAGGCACCAGGCGGAGACCATGGACAGATCTACGTCCTGAAGGAGACGCGGTGAACCCTGGAGGAGGCACTTGCCGGGTTCCCAGGCAGCAGTGCTGCTCCAGTGTAGTAGCTGGAGAAAAACTTTGATGCTGGCGCAGAAGGCGGAGTATTAACTGTTGCATCTAGCAACAAAGATTAACCAGGAAGCTGAACAGTGGGCTGAAGTCAAAGGGATTGTTTTCTGCCCTGTATTGAGTTTCCTGCACTCGGACAGAAAGGAATCTGCTTTGCCAGTGCTGAATAGAGTAAAGGTACCAAATACTTCCTTTTATATAAAACTGACTTTGCACAAACAAAGCTACTAAGAAAACATTTTTTGCAGGGAAGCTTAAAAGTGATTCTTAGTTGTTCAGTAGGAAAAAAAAGTTAATTTTATTTTTCTCTAATTAGAAGTGATGGTTCTGTTCTATGGGAGTCAATCTTCAGTTCATTTAATAGTGACTTCTTCTGCAGTATAATAAAGAATTTGTTGTTCTGCACAGCAAGCGCTCTTCATCTGAGGTGGCTGACTAACAGATAACTGCTGAAAGCAATAGGCAACCTTCTTGTGCTTAAAGTCCACCAGATGTTGCATTTAAGGTCAGCTTATTTAACTTGAACAAGTCAATTTAAGGAAGTTCCTAAGTTCAGTCTTCCAATGCTAGAACATTGAAATACTGCTGTATGTCAAGCAGATGATGTAGTGTTTGCTGCATTAGCAGTCTCCAGTTCTTTGGCTGATTGGCGCATTAAGTAACTTATGACTGATTTTTAGCAGACCTTTTCGTGCTTCATTCTTGTGGTAGGGAGTCATTCAGATTCACCTGGGCACAGCAACTGGCTGTGCTAGATTCTTACTTCATTGTATAAGGTTTCCTTGCTATATGTAACCTGACTCTGTTTACTGCATTGAGAGTGTCAATGGAAAGAGATATAGTGGGTGGGGGGGAATGGAAATGAGTACTTCCCCTCCTCCTTATTTTATAGCTCTTTTACTGGATGATCATGCCAAACTACTCTTGAACTAAATCCTGCTCAGTACCCTGTGCGTTTGCACTGAATGAACAAACTACTTGACAAAAATTCTTTTCCTCCAGCTAGTTATACTTCTTTTCCTCTGTAGGATAAATTCTATAAATGTAAATTCTTCTTTTCCTCCTCTCTCCCAATCAAGGAAATTCTGTATTCATATATATATATGTGTGTGTGTGTGTGTGTGCATGTGCATATACATATACACACATATATGTATACCTTACCTTATATGTATACTCTTCTCTCTCTCTCTCTCTCTCTCTCTCTCTCTCTCAAGGGTAAGAACCTAGGGGATGCTTATTTGCGGAGTAACTAGCAGAACAACATCCTAGAGTCATTACTAGATGCTTTTGTTCTACAAAAGGATCGAACTGCATAATGGTAAACTTAGATGAAATTGTCAGCCCAGTGTTATTAAGAACCTGATTTTGACTGGCTGGTAAGTTGGCAGTGATTTACTGCTGTACAGGCAGGATGGACTAGAGTAAGACTATGTAACCTCAGCCATGTAACTGGAGCTCCAGCAGTAGGTCAGGGTATTCTAGAATTCCTGTATTGGAAATGGTTTTAGACTATCAGCTTTTAGATCTTAAAAGCTCCCCCCATGCTCTTCTGCTCTATTAAATTTAAATGGGCCATGTGCTTCAAAAAATAGCCTTGAAAATAGCACATCAGTTAGGAAGAATTAAGGGTGATATCCAGAAAAGCCATGTAATTGCACTGTAGGCACCTTACCAAGATGTATGTCTCTCCGTCCTAGACAGAAATCTATCAAACAGCCCTAAGAAGTGAACCCTTAATCTTCTGGTCCTGACCACACAAAACTGTCACTGCCTTTGCTGAGCCAAGTTTGCAGGTCGCCTGTATCCCACCTAGGTGCACAGATGAGTCTGTAGCACTTTGAGTTGTGTTGCTTTTATTTTTGAAGCCTTGTATACTTTATGTAAGTGGAAATGCCATTAAATTTGTCTTGTTTCATAGAGATTAGAATACTTGTCTGGAAATTAAGAGACCTGAATTAAAAATAAATAACCTGGGAATACTCTTCCTGTTCCCTCTGCCCTGTCATCCCTACTAGACCTGGACTAACGTGTAGCCAGGAGTGCAGGGCTGCCCGGACAGAAGGAAGCTAAGGAGAGGGATCTTGAGTTGCAACACGGCGACATGACTGAGAGAGGGTAGAGCTGGGTTCTTGTTTCTGCTTTGCAAGGCTGTGAGATAACCTCAAACTAATAATCGGTCTGAGATGGGTGGCTTAATCCTTGGTGGTACAGCTTTAGGAGAGGTTAGGAGTAACCCAAGTGAAACCTTCTGAGACTGCTGCTTAGGTGGATAAGGTGAGGTGAGGTGAGTTTGAATCCTCCTGGACTAAAGAGGTTTCTGGGGGCTCTTGTTTCATCCACGTTCTGGGTGTGTGCTGTAGCCTCTACGCAAAAATGAGCTAATACTTTGCATAGCTATCTTCTTAAAGAATGAGCCACTCCTGAAAAGTTAAATAGCTGTGTTCAGGGACAGGCACTATACTATGAACCCTAGCCTCACCACCTCCAAACTCCTGATTTTGGTGCCTGTGTGTGAGAAACGATTTCAATTGCAACCTTCCGTTCCCTCCTTCTTCCCATTCCCCTGCTATTCAGCAGACTTCATATGGCAAATGCTGTTTGTACAGCGCAGTTTGACGTTACACCTCATCCAGTGCAACTGTAGGCTGCTATTGAAACTGGCTGTTCCCTGCTCCTCACTTCACTCAGTGTAACAAGGGGGTTTAGCTGTCTCCATACCCTTCCAGGTTTCTTGCATCCCAGGGCCAGCTCTGTGCCTGGAGCCAGCTACCTTGTATTTAGGTGCCCAATTGCTCTGTTTGGATCTGGATTCAATGAAACATGTGCCAGTCAGGGGGAAGACTGGGTTTTGCACGATATAGCCCAGCCCAGTAGTGCAAACAATCTTGTGAGTGAAGTTTTCGTGGCTGATAGACTTCCTGTTATTCTTGCAATTTAATATCACAATTAAGGAGGCCTGATGATGCTGCTTGCTGAGCTTCCTGGCCAGAATGAGCCTGCTAGCAGGTAAAATATCTATGTTATGAAGGACATCCAGCAAAATATCATTGAGCACTGAAGGATGAGTGATCTTCCTCTTGATAGGGAGCTAAAGTAGGCTTTTTTAATGTATGTATTAAGAAAAAAAAAAGAAAAACTTCATTGCAAAACTGAAGTTAATTTTGATCACTGAGATGAGACCTAATTCTGACTGTATTCTATTTGCAGACTATGGGCTAGGTTTTTTCTTAAGCATTTTGATTTTGACTTCTCTGTAAACCAAAGTGCTCTTTTTCCCAGTTTCCTCCTGAACTCACTTATTGCTTCTACGACTGCAGGACTCCTAAAGAATATTCTTTCTCTTCTGGCACCTGATTTCTGCTGGTAATTGGATTCTGTGTAAATTAGTGTTTTCAGGTAGGCGTGTGCCTCAGTTACTGTAGCCAGGACTGGATTAATTGTTGCAAACTTTTTTGGTAGTCTTCAGATTACATCACTTATTAGGTGGGGTAATTTTATTCTAAACAGCGTACAGGAGTGAGTGTCCAAGGCCTGTGGTCAGTCATCTCGTGAGAAAGGACGGCCAAAGGGCTTGGTTCATTTGCTGGCTCTGTAGTCATCAGTTAAGCAGAGCTGTAGTTACAATAACAAGGTTAGTGGCCACAGTGGAAAAGTAGGGGGCCTGCAGTAACAAATTAAATAGGGTGATTTAGGTGAATAAGGGATGATTTTGCTTCCCACAGCTGCTTGCTACGCAGTTAATCATGTCTGAGAATGTGGAGCGGCCACTAGCCAATGTTCTGCATGATCCCAATTTCGTGTTGGGCTAAAAGCAAAGCCACTCTGGCGAAGCTGTGAGATGAAGGGCCTCCCTCAGGGGCAGCAAAGATGATGAAAAATCCCCCCGATGTTGTAGTTTTGCGCTCAGCCTGTATCACAAAGCTGTATTGTGAATCCTGCTGCAGAGGAAGTGTGCTGCCACCTGCGACCTGAGCAGTTGGCTGATGCTGCTGTAAGACAGTTCTAAAAGTGATGCGTAAGTGAGGCAGCCTGTCAGCCCTAGGGTTCCTGGTTTTACAAGTATGGTGAGGGGAAAATCTGTGCTGCAGGGATAGTGGCTGTCCTGGCTCAACGAGGCACTTCCAAAGCTGATTATATCAACTCAGAGGAGGAGAGAGGGGAGGGGACTCTTAAAGTCACAAGGATGCAACAAATACTGACTACTGGGTTCTCATAGTAACGGGGTAAAATCATTGTAAAAGTCATGTGGACAGGCTTTGTAGTGAACCTTTTGCACTGTCTGCTTAAGAAGTTTCCAAGATTGAAGCTGCTGTACAAAATATCCTACTATCAGTTCTACTGAACGAGCATTAGTTTAAGTGGGTATTCGAACACAAATCTATGTTTGTTATTTGTAACAAGAATTTTCTTGTATCCGAGCGTGTAACACTGCTAACCCCTTAGTAAAGTCCACTTGTGAGGAAGACGACTGTATTAGCAAACAGTTTGGACTACACTGTGACTGTGTAAACTGCTGCTCAGTATTCTCAACTACATAATCTTATATATAAAAACAGAGATGCAGGAAGTGTCTCACTTCCCAGTAGCTGCTGATAGGGATCACTTGTTAATTAGCTGCACTGTTTTGCACGCTTTCATTCTTGAGTGGTGCAATTTCCAGAACAGAGTCCTTGATGAAAAGGACCCGAGTACTTGCTAATATTAGCAGAGCAAGGAAGCAAGGAAGTAGAGTAATTCTGCTGAAGTCTCCAATATCTGGAACTTGTAAATGCCTCTATATTGGGAACATTGTATCTTTATGATTTACTTAAGGCTAAAATTTGTGGAAACCGAAGAGCAACACATTTAATAGCAGTTCTTTTATCAGTTCCACAGTGCTATTCTTTGACCATCCATATCAAGGGAATTAATATAGAAAACACATCCCACAACTCCAACAAAGCCGCTTTAGTCTTTTGACTTTCTTTTGTTTTGGTTTGGTTTTCCTTTGTGGAAAAAATATTGGGCTTCCCTAGTGCATATGAGGGTTTTTATGTTTGTTTTGTTTTGTTTGACCTGTGTCAAGAAACTACGCTCGTTGGCCTAGTGTAGGGAACCCCACACCTCAGACTAGAATGAGACTGCTTCCAAACTCTCTTAAATGTTACGAGGTTTTATTTAAATCTGTTTTCAAAATAAGACATAAAAACACCCTCTTAAGCTGGACCCTGTGTAGCTCTAATGTCAATGCTGACATGAAGAAGGAGGAAGTTGCAGTGGAAGCTTGAGTCTTGTGAGCCGACCGCTTTCTGAAGCTTTTGGAGGGAGTCCCTTTCCTCTGTAAGGGGAGGTGAGAACAACAGACAGTGCTCTGCCTTCAGAGATCCAGGGGACTGAGCCATCTTCAACTTTGGATTTCAAGTCCCTTGTCCTGGGAATATATTCTCCATATTGTGGCTGCTGATTTAAAAAAAGTTAGTGACTAGAAGAATCAAGTTCTTGCAAATGAGCTGTATTATTAATTCAAATAATCTGCAGGTGCTGATGGTATTATGTGCAAGGAAATTCATTAAGGATCGGAGAGCCTCAGAATATATAATGAGATATGCTGTTATTGATGATGATATCTTGCTGGAATCTTTATTCTTAAAGAAATCTTGAAGTTGCTAAGTATAGAATTAAATAGTTTCTTGCGTAGTTTTATGCCTATGCCAATGTAAAATAAATATCATTAAGCCTGTAGTTAGTCTGACAAAGAATGGTCACAGGGAAAAGTACAGTTATGATCTCCTTTTTTAGGTGTGTTTCTCTTTAATTTATGAACATCTTTTTTCCTGAGACCATATCCTTTTAAAACCACTCACCTAATGATTGTGCACCGTAGTGGGTGTAGAGACTGACATTCTTGGGAACTGCTGCCAAGTAATATCCAAGCCCTGTGAAAGAAATGGCAAGCTGCCAAACTTCATTAGAGGGATTATACCAAAATCAAAACAAATTATTCTTTCCTCCTCCAATTTTCAGTTGTTAACTTTCATTTTCTTCTCCTAGTTATTAACTTTTTGCCCTCTAAAAACAGTACACTTGCCTGTTTAGTCTCAAAGTTGTGAAAGTCTTAATTTCTTATCAAACAGCAGTAAAACTAAATCACTAAAACTAAAATCCGTATGACCCGCAAAGCAGATGTTCCTGGAGAAGGGTGGAATTTTTCTAAAACACTTGAACTACTCTAGCTTCATTTCCCTTAAAACCAACAGATCTTAATGTCAAATGCTCTGAAATATTCCAATTCATAATGTTAAACCTTCTCTTTCAGCTGACTGAAGATCATTATATAATGCTGTCAGTAAGAATATTTTAAGATTGCAGCTATTTTACAGGTTAAAAACAACAGGGATCAAGTTGGTACCAGTGAACAAGAATAAGGCTTGTTGTGCATCATTTTTTTTCTCTCCATTGTGGCTGTTTTCAGCAGCTATCTGGTACTATGATTTCCCTTAAATTCCCTTAACTGTATTGTTAATATTGCATAGGAAAGCATGTAGGTTATTACTGGAATAAAACAAAGCATTTCTGTGTTTGTAAGAGCAATTTCAGTGTTGCCTCATCATAAATATCCCCCATTTCTGCAATGGTCCCTGTTCTACAACCACCCTGCTGTTCACAACCAGATAAATAAGAATTTCTCTACTTCTGTCTCCCTTTCTCAAACTGCAGTCTGTTACATTTCCTCTGTCTTCTGATCTTCTGCACATGTATTTGTGGCTGGCTTAGACTATTTGTGCCTTTGCCAACACTGGCATTTAGCTTAATTAGCTCTCTTCCCTTCATGAGCTTTGCCTCTCATGTATTTATACAGAAATTATATTCTGTAAGCTTGGGACAGTGCTGAGTTTCCTGTAATTGTATTGCATAAATTTCAGTGGAGAATAAAACTTGTTTGGAGAAGTAGGCAGTGTCTGTAGGGCTGTAGCTTGTCCCTCTCCTTGTCAGGGGCACTGGTAATGCCTAATTGGACCTCCCAGAGTGACAGGTGCCAATTCTGTAAAGCTTTCATTACACCTGAAGTTCTCACTTGGCTTCCTCGCTTCCAAAAAAAAAAGATTATTACTTCCTAGGCATGGGTGTTACGGACAAACTTAGTTACCTCTTTTCTGAGAATAATGAGTTTCTCAGCAGAGGCAAACTGTTATATCGCACACTTCTATTTATCTGTCTTCCTCAGCTTCCTGTTGCCTTAGGTCTTGACTTCCAACTCATCCTGGCTGCTAGTGCTGATATGTTGTAGCACATACTGAAGGAGTAATGTTAGGAAAATGTGTAGCTTTCAAATGCATAAAACCAAACCCTCTTATTTATAAGAGCCTATGGGTTACTTGTAATTGAATGTTTTATGGGATGATGACGTACACAGATGAGAGCTGCTCATCAGCCAGGCCTGCAGGGTAATCGTTCGTTCAATTGGAAGGAGTTGGCACAGACACGGATGCAAAACCAGTCAAAAGTGTAGGACCAGCTGTGACCTCCTTCCTCTTGTTAGAAGGCATTGGCTGGGAGAAAGACTCGTCTGAACAAAGCTCTGGTAAGCTTAGCTCTACTGTACAAGGAGCACTTGAAAAATAATTTTGCATTGTAAATTTAGGGCATTACTGGGCTGATGTATGTAAAAGGAAGCCTAGCTGGCTTGGATGGAGCAACTGACTGTCGGGTTTTGCTGTTCAGTTTCTGATCTTGCTGTTGAACTTAATCCGTCAGTCATGCCAAACTCCTCCAGCCTCTTGCCTCTCCCTCATTACATCCCATATGTATGCACTGAATAAAAGCTTAAAAATCTAAGCTGTGATTATGGTACCTTATAACATGGTACCTCTTAATGTTTGGAACACACAGTATTACAATTACGATTCCCTTTTTGTATTTGGGAGAAGGCAGTAGGGGGGGAAAACAGAGCTCTGTGTAGAGCAAACAATATCGTCTGTGAACAAGGTGGGTTTTTTATGACTTGATTATGTTGTAGAAAAATCTGAAGTTTAAATTAAATGAATTAAGACGTATAACTGCCCATGTAGGTTTTGAGAAATTTTGTGAGAAAAATGGTTTGGATGATAGCTGGTCCTAAAGCACTTGGGAGTTGTGAGTGGCTTTTGAGTGGAAAAAAACTCCCGTTTCAAGCCTCCTTTTTGTTTCTTTTATTGCCAAACCGTAGAAACTTTGATGCATGAATTACATAAAACATAATTTCAGACTTCTATTTATAACAAGGATGAGAAAACTTTTATGAAAGGGAAGTTTTTCATGTAGCTTTATTTGAATTTAAGGTTTAAGAAAAAATTTGTGACAAATATCCCAAGACTCACAAATGTTACTCTGCAACATAAGGTGACAGGTTTTCCCCAGGAACCAGTCAGTATGGTATTTCTATCCATTTTCATGATTTAGTCAGTCTGGATTAGTCAATGTGGATCTTTAAGTCTTATTTGACACTTAAGGTCTCAAAACTTTTCCTGAAAAGGAAAACTTCCCATTGAACTTAAAGTAGTTCCAAAAGAAATGTTGAGACCTCCTGGTTCTTTTTGGCATGTATACAAACTTTAAGAAAAACTATTTGTCAAAAAAGGAAAGCAAATGAATTAAAATTGGGGGTGAGGGGGATTTGGAGTGAGGGAGGGTATTGATTTTTGAAATTTGGCCTTAGATCTATAACAAATACTGTCCTTTCAGCCAGCAGTTTTCACCTTCTGTACTTGGAATCAGTGTTTGCAATCCTTTGCAGAATGCTGGTCTTGCACTAATGTTTATCAGCAGCTCTTACAAGCTTGGCCAAGTACAGAAAGAGGCTTTCTTGTTGTTTGTGCGGAGACTAAAATCTACTGTAGTTTCATTTTTGACTGGTATGGTGCCAATGACTAAAGATTTCTTATCATAGTGAAATGTGATACAGAGTTTGCACTATATGGATGACACATTAAAGAAGAAAAAATCTGATTATTGCTAGTTTCTTTTAACTGCTTATCCAGTGAGATCGGGGCCACTTTTTCAAGTACTCGGACATGCCTTAACTGAAGCATCACGTTGTTCGCTTTACCAAGGAACCTAGAAGGGTCTCAGCTGCGCTACTTAATCCTGGTTAGGTTTTTGGTCATAAACTAGGGTAAGAGAAAAAAACAACTAAGAGAATGCCATGTAAATCTGAATACAGGATAAATGCAAGTGGATTAGTGGAACAGAATTCACACAGGAGTCTCCTCTGAAGTGTTGGGAGGAGAATGAGATCCAGTTAAGCCAGACATAGGAAGCATGTTACACTTAGCAAAAAGACCTCTGTGAAACTAATGTTTAGTCATGGAACAATATTGTATGATGTCTGCCAGGAAGGGTTTGGTTGAGAGCCTGTTAGGGCAGGTGGTATCTTGCACCTGCCTAAAAACAAAGCGGGAGTTTGAACTTTTTTGCAGAAATTGCTCTATTGAATGATGATATCATTGATGTTTAATAGAAGGGCATCTTGCTTTGGCCTTCCAGAGACCTGTGTGGACAATCAGCCCTTGCAAGGTGTTACTCGGTTGGGGAGGACTGAAGTTCTGCTTCCATTATTTTTATTAATTTGAATACTGTGAGATGTGGATGAAGCCTGCAGCTTGTTTTGTGAATGCTGTCCAGCTATTTCTTTTAGATCTTCAATTTAAACTGTGAGACAAATATAACACTCCTCTCTCGGCCTTCTTTTAAAAACAAAGGAAAAGACATCGTAAGATGTCAATCCTACAACAACTTTCTTACAGACTTGATTTACCTGAGGCAAGAAACTTGCCTGATGGACAAGACGAAAACCTTGACGATTCCAGTTTAGAGCTGTTCAGGTTTTGTGGTTGCAACATAATTTTTGGTGCCTATTGGCAGACGTGCACCTGCCAGTCAGTCAATGTGCAGGGCTTTGAATTAATACTGCAGAAGCAGACTGAGATGCTAGGAAGAGTGTTTCCACACATGGCAGTCAAAACTGACATCCATATCTGTTTATAAACTGAAGAACTCACGTGCTGGATTCTCAAAAAAATTCAGAATTTTTATGTTTGTTGGTGGCTCTACAGTAAGCACTTTTTACTTCTGTATAATTGTGGGATAAACTGCCATTTTCTAAATTTGTTTTAAAAGACCAAAGTTACAGATAGGTTGTTTAAAGTATTGGCTGCTACAAAAACTACATGGAACAAAATTTCTTTGAAGATCATGGAGAAGATAAATATGACAGCTGAACATAATCACATTCAGAAGTTTGTTTGTGTTTTTAAGAGATATGCATTAACCTGACTGGAGATACCTTCCCCATCTGTAAGAAATGCTGTTATCTTTAGAGATGAAAACTTCCCTTTGAGTAGTGGCAGTGCCAATATATTGTTTTAATCTCCTGGTTGAGCTGTTTCCAGATTTTGTGGCCGCAGAGGCAAGCACAAAGACTAGTTGCATGAACAGCGCTCATGAGATCCCTGCTGTAGAGGCAGCCAGATGGTAATGTTGTACCGCAAGGACCTGGAGTAGACACACACAAATCTAAAAGGTCATGGTGATAGCTGCCTAATGAAGAGAAATGGCCAAAAAGATGGTCTGCTTCTCTTCTGTTTCCCACCAGGTTTGACACTAGGGATTCTTCTTTATTAAATTCATGCTATTTCTTTTTTCTTCTTGGGCTTTGTTACATTCATGGTGCGATTACTCTGAGTCACTAACAGAGACTCTAGTGTAGACCCAGCTGACTTTCCGTCCTCCTCTGAGGTTTTTTTTTTTTTTTTTTTTTGGCTGTCTGGAACCATGGTCTATAAAATAGAGGCAAAACAGTGTTTGAAATTATTATTCATAGATGCAGGTTGATTTGAATAAAGCAATAAGCCTTCATGTGACTGCATGACTTCTGATTCCACAAACTCAAGATGCTGCTATAGAAATTGTTTTGCTTTTATGTTCCATATGATGGTGATTAGGGCCTATATGGGATCATATTCATGTCATAATTATACATTATCAGTGGTAAAATGCTGTGAATAAGTGTCTGAGGAAAATAATCTCTTAAAGCTGGTGCAGTTTGAAGTAGAATACAAGAAGCTCTTAGAAGTGATAAATGTTTTTGTTACAAATAGACAAAGTCCTGCAGAAAGAGTCATTGCACCAGTTGAGGACACACTCCCTAAGTCTCGGATTAGAGCATGTAAATTCCTCTAATACATTCCCAGTCTCCTCCCATCTCGTTGCCAGAACATGTTGCATTTGGCAGGGTTCTGCAAACTTCCTTAGGATTTTTCCTCCGGGGTTAGTGATGACTGCTGCCTTTCTGATCTGGAAGGGGAAAGGAGCCTTTGAAGACTTAGAGTGGGAAGACAGGTGTGGAGGGCAAGGCATGCAATTTTGTAGGAGTGGAGTTGGGTCCAAAAGTTCAATGGCTTGTACTCATGGGATGATCCTTTTGTTCTCTTTAGCTGGTGACTAGTCAAAGCTGGCGTCCTAGAAATGTGCAAATGCTAAGTAAACCAGCATGGCAAGCTCATGATTTTTAGCCCAAATGTGTTTTTGAGGGCAATCTTTGTTTAAATAAACAAAACCCAACTTCAAGCCCTTGTGAAGAGAGTTCAGAAACATGGTCCAAGTCTACACTGGCAGAAGGTGAACACCACAGGTGGAAATAGCTTCATGTTGGGCTGCCTCACTCTATCTGCCTCTTTGCATTAAAAATCTTTGCAAGCAACAATGAACTTTTCTTCAGAGATACCTGGCTTTTGTCTTTTACATATGATAACCACAGACACAGATTTCTTGTGTACTTTTGAATATAATCTCAGTGCCTGTGAGTAGACATTTTTAACTTTACATGGTTGCATGGTAGATGTTCTTGATTTCCTTCCCTCCCTCCTCCAAATTGTTCTGCTGACTTAAAGGAAAACCTAAAATGCAGTTATCATTTATTTTTAAATTTTGCACTTGAATGACACTTGATTCTGTCTTTTAGGGTGTGAGTCACTGTATTGGGCAGGAATATATTTTCATGACCACTTTGTTCAAGAAGCCTGTAAAACAGGTTTGACTTGAAGTGACCATTTGAACTTCACAAAGTAGTTTAATCTCAGTGAAAAACTTGTTTCTTTTAATTTAAAAAAATGCATACATAATCTACTTCCCTGATCCCTGATATTAGAGCTTGTTCTTCATCTCCTTTTTTTTCTTTTTTTTTTTTAGGGGATGTTTTGGCTGCTCCTAAACACTGAATATGCTGGGTCAGTGAACTGTTACTCCAGGAAGCAGAGCTGAGAGGACAAGCTCAGAGGACATCACTGAAATGGCAAGCAGGAATGCAACACCTTATCAAAAGCCTCTTATTTAGGGAAGCATGCACATACTCTACCGCAAGAAAGCAAAATTTGGGGTTCTTTATACCACTGACTGTAACCTTGTCCAGGTTTCTCAGTGCTTGCTGAAGAAGACTTCTGTTCTTCTATACCTTTAAAAGGGACTACAGGACTATCCTCCTCAGCAGGATTTAAGATTTTCCTGGACTCTTCCCCCCTGCCCTTCCAAGATGATCGACCTAAGCTTCCTAACAGAGGAAGAGCAAGAGGCAATAATGAAGGTGCTGCAACGGGATGCAGAGCTTAAAAGAGCTGAAGAAGAGAGAGTCAGGTAAGGGATCGAGCACCCTCGGCTGTTCAGGGAAGATGTACACATGTGGTATACCAAGTTATTCAGATCATGGGAGAAGATTAAAACAGTTGTTCCTGGGGCCCTCATATTCCACACTACATATAGTTTGGAGTTTTTTACCCTGGGCTAGATTTAGTGTAGTCCCTGGATGGAACATCCATACCTTTCTAATGGTTCAATACTGTCCAAAAGGCTAGCTGCTGATTTGGACCCTTACAACCCCGTAAGAGTCCAAGCATGCTCGGTGTGCATCTGAACAGAGCTTCTGGCTTAGTTTCCTCAGAAAAGGGCTTAGTCTGCAAGCATCAAAACCTCTGAAAACTGAAGCAATGTGTAGTAAGTGGGGGTGACTGGGGGATTTGTTTTTAGAAAGAGCACTAGTGCCCCAGACCAAAATGTCAGTGTAGGTGCAGCCAGTGATATGTCTGAGTGAAGAAGTTGCCTGAAATATGTGGAGCATTGGAGCTGGAGCCAGATGAGATACAAACACTATACTCCATGCTGACAGGAGTCCTTGCAGTCCCTGGTTAATGCAGAATACTGCTCTCTGTCTTCCCTGTGGTGTCAAAGAAGGAGCAAATAGTTGTTTGGAAAGTTGTATTTGGAATGTTTTCTATGCTGGGAGGTTTTCCTAGAGCTACTGTTAGGGTAATTGCTGTTATTATAGATGTATGATTGAAAGCAGCATTGCCCAGGTGACTTGACTTTGGGTAGGTCCCCTGCACCAGTACAAATAGCAGCTTAATTGTGGCTTCAGCTGTTATAGATAGGTAACTGGTCAAGACTGAGGATTTTAGCAGTCTGTCTTTTTCCTCGTGTGAAGGAAATTATCCCAGAATGAGAAATGGCAGAAGAATGAAAAAGTATCCTTAGATGCTGACAGGTCAAAATTTTCTTGTCTCTACTGTAGATACAGAAATATGAGCTTTAATTCTGGAATGGCTTGAAGTAATGCAGGTACCCTGAGATGTGAGGAAAAGCAGTAGAAACAGCAGTGCCAGGTCTGAAAGTGCTCAAGAAAAGTAATTGTAGACATGAATTTGAAAATAGCATCTGGGGAAAGAAATACTCCCTGGCACAGCAAATCCAGCTGTTAGTGGTGGTCTGAAAAGTGCTGTGGACAAGTTTTTTTGTCTGCATAATTTTGATTTTTTGCCATTTGTAATTCTAGTTCAAGAGGGTGTGGTGGAAAATGCAAAGGACTGCAGGTTGTATATCCTATAATCAGCATGCTTGTTTCTACAATAACATCTCTCTTCTGGTTTCTGAATATACTGACTTTTGAGAAGTTGGAAGCTTATATATGCAACTGATTTTTCGGTGTAGATAGGACATGTTGAACTTGCTTTTTATATAATATATATTAAAAAAAAATTACCTGAATTATATCTCCAGCCAAAGTGATATAACTATTTAGTTTGAGTATTACAGCGTTGCAGACCTGGAAGATTCCAAGAACTGGGGCTGAATGTCATCATCCAAACATCACACCCTGACAAGGTGTTATTTGTATGTGCATATAATGGAAGTCTTTTTAATGTGATCTTTTTCCTGCTAGAAAGAAATTCTGAGGTTTGAAGGGTGTTGAAATAATCTGTTCCATCTGTGGAATCCGTGTGTCGCGTTCCTGGAGCACGGACAAACTGGTAACACTACAGACTCCTCTTTGAGCAACTTCCTGGTGGAATTTTACAGATCACCTGAGGAGATCCCTTCTCTGCTGACAGCTCCCACTGCTGCTCATCCACAGTAAAACGCTGCCTGTTAGACTGGCCCATGCAGCCTCTTTAGGCTGTCTGCTTTCACTCTCATTTTTTGAGTGCTGTAACAGGCGTTCAGCTCCTCCTGCTGCTCCTCTTGTGCTCCTCTGAATGAGGCTGATGGTTTCGGGAACAGTGCATCTGCTCCCCCTGTGACCTCTGCCCAGCTCCATCCCCGAAAGGAAAGGGGATATTGACATTTTCTTCTTGCAGGCAACAGGGAGATGAAGAAATCTCAGATTACAAGAGGGTGTGATGCAGGGAAATGAAAAGACATTGCATCCTTCTTTTTCTTGGGACAAGAAGATACCTCTCTCTGCTTCATTTCCCCAGGAGAAGTTGCCAGCCCCGAATGGCAGTGCTGCTGGGAAGGCGGTTAATGGCATAAAACGAAGAGCTGGGTGAAAGCTCGTCAAAACTAGAAGCTGTTTCTCATCATGTTGCTAATTTTTTTTGCTAGCATCCTTGTTCCTGTCCGGGAGTCACTGATATACCCCGCTCCAGCTTGGTTTTAGGCATCAAACAAGTGAATGGTCTAAGCACGTAACTGAATTTCCTGGCAGCAGCTTTACCGTAGCCCCTAACTCTTCTTACAGTTTCATAGTTCAGAATCACCACAGTTCAGGGCCCCTTCTGGTGACAATAACATGGGACAGAAATACGCCTGTGTCTGAAGTTCTGGATTGTGGTTGGGAGACTCTTCTGTGGTGGCAGTGGCTTGCCCCTGGCACCAGCATGTCTGAGGCAGAAAACTGTTGTGGTTGCCTCTGTGGCAGGGTTCCCCGCTGTGGCTACCGGGCCTCCCCTTCCCAGCAGAACCTCTTGGAAATGCTGTCGTGGGCCGTGCTCACGATTGTTTGCTTGCTCTGTAAATTGAAGAAGGCTAACGATAGGGAAATTCTGATGCAGGGTTGTTTGTGTGGTGGGTGGTGACTGCCATGTGCCAAACCCCTTTAATACATATGTTGGTGTGGCGCTACATATCTCGGAAAGCTTCAGGGAAAGGGGTCTGATTCTGCTGGGTGTTATGTACACTGAACTTTCCTACGATGTTCAGTGGGAGTGGGCTGTTGTTAAAAACCCTTGTGTAAATAGGTTTGTTTTTTCTTTCCCCCAGTCAGCTTTAGCAAATACCATAGTCACTTCACAAGGCAGTGTTCCTTATGTTGTAGACTGTGTCAGAAGGAAGCATGTTTTGGTTTTTTTAGGACGGGAGGTATTTGGGGTGTTGGAGTGAGCTGAATGTGGACACTGGGGGAACTGGTCTAACCATTGCAATGTCAATATGGCATTCGATGACTGTCATCCAAACACATCCATAAATCTTCATGAAATGCTTTCCTGTTAAATGTAACCGTTATGGGAGATGCATAACAGAGGCAGTGTTCTTGGTGGAGGTGCTTTTGAACATGGATGCCAATTCAAGTTTAAAGGGCTGATTGAACATGTAAGAGTTCAGAGCTTCTGTGTTAGAGGTGCTGTCAAAGCTAACCCTCTGTTTCCTGAAAAAAAGTACCCATTTTTCCTACTCTGCTCCAGGCTTTATCTTCCAAATGTAGAAATCTTCAGTGTGTCCTCAGTACCTGAGCTGGCATCCACCCGAATGAATTGGGCAGTACATACCTCAGAACTGTTTTTTTAGTGTCTGCATAGACTGGTAGTTATGCACCAATTACATTAGCTTCATGATTTTGAAGGATTGTTTGTCCTCTTGGCCATGCAATACCTAGAAACTCTTTAAAGCTGAACTTCTGCAAATATGTTTATTCCAGAAGTTCTCCACTCCTTTTTCTTATAAATCTCTTGGTACATATGCACAGCTTCATGATTAAAGTATGGGTATCTATAAACGAATGAAAAAATAGCAAGATGTGCATGGCCTACAGGCAAGGCGAAAACACAGTGTGTTTGTACGTGCTCTCTCCTTCTGTCCTGACCAGTACACAGAACAACAGCTTGTGCATGTAATTAATTTACATCTCTTAGGCTGTGTGCTGTCCATTCTGATCTGAATTGCAACTTTTTGGAAAGCCTGCTTGGGCTCTGGATCAAGCCCATCAGGACAATAATATTGACTTCTCTAAATTTGGAGCTAAGGATGTGTTAAAATTCTGTCAGAGCATCCCCTCTAGCAACGCGATTCTGAGGTTCCTCTGGGAGGACTGGTGTCATACTTAGGTCTTGGTGGTTTTTTTATTCAAATTAGCCTAGAAATAAGCAAGTGAAGCTAATAATAAAATAAAGCCTACAGTTCTTCTGGAACTGATTAAAAAAAAAAACAAAAAACAAACACACAAACAAAAAAACAAAAAAACCACCTCCCTTTGCAGCTTATTAAATTCTTGTATTTTTAGGACTCAGGCTTGGTAACAGGCATGGCTTTGAGCCGTACTGGGAACTGGGCTGATACCGCGTCTTCCCACCATTGATTGTTAGCTAATCTAGTAGTAGTGGATGGATTATTTGACTTGACAGTGCTTGTTGGGAACAGCTAGTGAAGCAGGGTGGAGTTTGACTATTTTGTGTGGCAGAAGAATGCATTTAGGGAAAAACTGAGAGCTAATACGGCTTTTTAACCTTTAAATTTAGTATTTCCTCACCAAGTATGGTTCTCCCTACAGTAGAAAACGTACTTTTATAAGGTCCCTCTATGGCAGTACAATTCATGCTCATGCCTGAGACTATATATTCTATGCCTGAGGGCCAAAATGAAACCTTTGTCTTCAGAACAAATTAGTCTTGATATTGTAGGTAGCTTGAAATCCTAAAATGCAACCTACTCTGTAACACAGCGTCAGCTTCTTAGAAGTGCCCTTGCTGGTGGTGTGAATAAAGCTGTGATGCAGGCTCTTCTGCTCATTTACAGCTGTTTGTGTACATCCTGTGGGCTGTCACTCGATCAGGGCTGTTTTTATGCTTCATCTGCCTGCTTTTAATGCCTGTAGAGCGCTGGTGTCTTTGTGTTTGGGCAGATCCTGTGACAGAAAGCACATCTTTCTAGCAACCTACCCTTCTTGGATTCAAGTCACCTTGCGCTGCTCTCCCAGGCTGACTCTGATACCAAAGGTGTATTGTCTCAGAGGAGCTGTTCCTTCGTTGCAAAGGCTTTTGTTTTTCTCCTTGGCAGGTTTGTTTTGGTTATATATGAAGAGGGATGGGAGGCCATTGGGAACCTCTATGCAAATCCTTTAAAACAAACAGAGAAACCAAACACTGCAAGGCTATGATAGAAACGAAAACAGTTGAAGTTAGTGGAAACTGTGAAGGCTGGCAGACCTTGACAGATGCCTACCTCCTGTACGCTGTAACCTCAACAGTCAAGCTACAGGTTTCATGAATGTACTAAAATTATGCTTCCACTAGGTAAGAAATGCCCAAGTAAACTTATATGTTCTGTGTCTGTCAGAGGAATATCTAATTACATGATATATAATATATTACTTGTAAAATGCACTCTCAAGCTTGAAATAAGCTTCAATTAGTAATAGGAAGATAAGTCTGCCTGCAGGTGTAGTAGTAGAAAAGCATATAAAAATGAATGATTCCATCTTCAGGATGAGATGTGTATAGAATTTAAAGGAAATAAGAGGATAACATATCTGTCTGCCCCAAATATGGCAATCTTCTATGAGGAGATGATATACAAGGAAATGATATGCAGCAGGGTTAATTTGGCCAGTGTGTTTCATGGGCACTTGCTCAGCACAGAAGTTGGGATTGTGGTTCAGTTGACTTGTCTTACACCTACAAGTGTGTAATTCAGTCATTCTGATACTTCAGGCCTGAATTTGTCCGTATCTTCCCTTTCCACGTCGGAAAAAACGTCACTGTCTGATTTGTCGTGAGGGATCATGCTGGCTGCAGCGTAGTTAGTTCTCCAAGGATCCAAAAGCAAGATGCTAACTGAGTTAGGTTTACTAATAAATCAAACACCTCAGGACAGGGGCAAAAAGGAAGAATATACAGGACAACAAACAGAACTGTACTGACTTTTTTTCCTCATGACCTTGGCTACTTTTACCTACTCAAAAACTCACTATCCAAAGAGACCCCAAAGGCAGGGATTAGAAGGGATGTTGCTGACCGGACTGATGACAGGGATGGGGAGAGGTTACATAATCCCATTGGTCTGCTTTATTCTTCCTACTAAAACCCTCAACCAGTTTAAATGGCTTTATTGCTTATACCAATCAAACAGTAAGATGGTAAGATTTTTGAATCTCATGTATGTACGTAGCTATCCATATCCCCAACTCAACGTATCCCCAGTGGCCCTTTATAAATCTTTTGGGTGTAGTTCTCAAACAAGTACCAGAACAGAGACATTTTTTCCTATGCCTGATTTAGATATGTGCAGACTAAAGAAACATTGTTCATACAGAGTTTGATGTTTAAACAGTTACTCCTTTTGCCTTGTAAAACTTTTATCGTTTTTTCCCAATCTCATAGAGGGAAAAAATTGAATCGGCATGTCTGACAGTTATAATGCCACCTCCTAATTCCTTTTACTCCTGTTTTTGCATTATTGCGGTACTACAGAAACTTTATCTTGCTTGTTGGTGTCTGGAAGGTGATCCAGAACCTACATCCTTTGTCTCCCTTATGCTGGTTTGGGTTTTGTTGTGCTTGCAGTAAACAGAAGTGAGGATAAACTCCTCAAAAGTCTCTCTCCTTCACTCTTCTCCTCCTATTTGGCATTTCATTTGCAGGAGAGAAGTTTTTGAAGTGCATTTATAGATATGGTGGCTGTATCGGGCTTTAAAAAAGTCTTCATTTTGCCACCAGCCACTAAGGTGGGGGTTTTTTTGTGTTTAGAATTGGGTACTTGAGACACTAATAAATCCTGTCTCTTTCAGCCAAACATGGATCTTGATTTAAGTTGTTCTTAATTTGCTACAAGAAGTCCCAGCATGCGCCGGCACTGCACAGACTCTCCTGTCTGAAAAGCTCAGTTTAAGCTGTTGATTGAGGAATAAGCGAATGAAAAGTTACTAAGTTGTTGACTGTCATCTTGCTAATTCTGTGGTGGTTTATAATAAGAGCTTTGAATAAGGGGGTAAAGGGAAGGAATTAAGAGACACTGAGGAGGTGCAGCTGAACAATGTTAGATACAGGTATGTATTGCTAGATACTATTATTAAGAAAGAAAAAAAAAGAAAAGAAAAAAGAAACAGAAGCCAGTATCACTTTGCCTTCACATGCAGGGAGCTATCATACCCGCCTACAAAGCACAAGATAAGCTGTTGTGGGTTTGCTGATAGAAAGGTTTACACGGACTGGTTAGATCAGAGAGCAGATTTTGTGCCTTGCTGTGATACCATGTGATTTAGCTGGCTATCAGACCTTGCAGGGGTGAGGAGCCATGGCCCAGTTGATATGTGTAGGTTTTTTGTTTGTTTGCCTGCACAGTGCCTCACGGTTGTTTTGCATGCATCTTCAATGTGATACTGCACGTACTTAGGTGAAACGTTTGTCTTCTCCACATCAAAAATGCTTCACTGAGACGTATTGGAAACAGCATATTAAGTAAAGGGAGAACTCCAGGCTTATTTAAAAAGAGGATTTTAGAGTCAGTTTTTTAACTGTGCACCCTCACTTTCTTGAATTTAACGTTGCTCTAGAAGAAACAAGCACTAGCTTTATTATAACTTCAGGCTGTTTCACTTTGAAAACTGCAGCCCAGGGTAACTGGCATTTTAACAGGCCACTCAGGGACTCCAGAATAAATGCTTACTTCATATGTAAAGCCATGATTGCGTTTTTCCTAATTGCAAACTTTGCAAACTGAGCCTGCAATCTGAATCTTAAGCTGGATGCCTACTAGTTCGTTTGTCGCCAAAAGCAAATAACGTAATCATAGCTTGGCTAGCCGTTCTGTTTACTGAGAGAGCCGGCGCAGAACCCGCTGTTGGCATCTAGTCCTGTTACAGCGCTGCAATGCTGGGAGGCATAAGCAGCAGTGGAAAATAATGGCTACAGTCTGATGGCTTCTGCACCATGCCTTTCAAGGTAAACCACAATCTAAATCTAATGCAGAGCAGTGAAACTTGGCCACACAGTTCAATCAGTTTGGTACTTCTGCTGATGCCTGCTCAAAGCAGAGCTTGAGAATTCAAATAGCACTGTAAAGATTCACATTTAATCTCAGCAGCTGTTTTTGCAAAACAAAAGAGCTAGAGCTAATAGCTTAGTGTCTTTCTGATAATGGAAATCTGCCTCTTTTTATTTGTGCCTGGGAACAGCTATAAAGTTTATGTTGCTCTTAGCTCCTCAAAAGAAGCTAAATACTTCTCTTGAGGAGAAGAGGTGTAAGTCAAGCTGACAAAGGTCAAGTGATCAGACTGTCAAGGTGAGAAGAGAGGGCAAAAGAAGCAGTTTGCAAGTCAGCCTCAGTGAACTTCTGTCACTTCTTAAAGTATGAGCTCTATCAGCCAGACTGGTCACTTGTAAAGAAAGTACTGGGTAAGTGTAGACCTAATTTCTACCTATGTTAGCAAGCTTAATTATCTGTTGAATTCTAGAAGGCCTGCTGAGCTGGTGGAGTTGAGGTATGCTAGCTTCCATAGCCAGCAAGCAGGAGTGGGAGCCAGGTGTTTGACATTCACTTCCAGCAAAAATGACAGCTGCATTGGCCAAGGGTTAATTTAATGAGAGTCATTATTAAGAGCACTTAATGAGAGCCATTTAATAAGAGTCTCGAGCCATGACACATTCATGCCTCTCTCTATCCTGCTTATGCTGTGTTTATCAGTAGCAGATCTGAGGATTGGACAGCAGGTAAACAGTCTGACTTAGCTGAGAGGTTGTGATCCTTGTGGTCTGAACCAGCTGCTTCTACCAGCAATCTATTGATCTGTTGAGCTGACTTGCAAAGGTCTCCTACCACACCCTAGTTTCATTCAAATACAAAGGCAGAAAGAATTAGCAGTATCTAGGGTAAAAGGGCTGAATCAAACAAGGTGAGGGCATTGAATACTTCTCCTGTGACTCAGGACCTTCCCACTAGAGAACCTCCCTTGGCATTGATTCATGTTGCCCTGAAGCACTAGCTGGGGTCAGAGCTCTGCTGGCCTGGGGGCTGTGCAAATAGCTGAAAAGCCAGTCCCTAGCCTTAAGGAATATCTGTTCTAAGAAGGCAAATAACACATGGGAAAGCAGGCGAAAGGGAGAGGCAATCAGCTGTGTAAAAGTTCTTGCATGTCATATTAATCACTATTCCTGCTGGCTGTGTTCATAAACTGGATGAGTAGTGAGGAGTTGGCTCACAGCTGGGTAATGAATTTGCTTAAGGGTAGAGGGAAGCTCCTACTGTGTTCTCTCTCCAACTTGGAGGACCTGCAGCAGATGAAAAGAGTGTATTTTGGCTCTTGGAGAAGCACAGGGCTATAAGCAGGAGGGAGGGCTAAATTCTAAGTTGTCCAGTACTGCTATGGACCGTTGAATCTTGGCACCAAAAATGCCAGTGATGACCTCAGCTCTTGGCAACCTCAACTCCCCGTAGCTGATTCAAGACAGAGAGCTTGTTTCACACCTAGGAAGGACTGACTGCTGACAGCTGCTTTGGAAGAGAAGTTTAAGTATTCAAGTCCTGGTAGCCAATGCATTCAAATAAGCCTTTTCATTTCTTGCCACGCAAGGATGAAGGAGGGGTTGAGGGACAGGGGAGAGTGGCCTTTCTTAGCCTGGGGGCTAGGACCTGCTCATAGTGTCCTGTCCTAGCTCTCAATGGTTGTCTGTACTAGACTGGTAAAATCTAAGGATCAAATCTACGACCTGAAATAAAAGGACTATGACCATAGCTGCTTGATTGGACTAGAAGATTCTTCTCAACTTGTGAGCAATATAAAACTGGCATTGACTTCCTTGGCCATCAGGCCTTTAGAAGATAGCACCATCAGATAGCAATGTGGACCGTAGTTAGCCTTAAAGCCTCCGAGTAACTTGTAGAATTGCCTTTCTTTCTCCCTTGGGCTGTGTTATTAGCTTGTTTGCTGAAGGAGGAGTCATGAATGGAGAAGGCAGGTGAAGTTTGACTTAATTTTTGATTGTTAAGTCTCTCTCCAAATCTCTGTATTAACTTTCCTGGTCTGTAGGTTGGTCTCCAGGCCATATGTTAGGCAGATGTCTGAGTTATGTGCCCTAATAAGGAAAGAAAACAACCTCCCAAACTGCACACAGCAGCTCTTTGTTCCATAAAGTGTGATTCATAAAAGCGGGGTGACCCTGAAGCCTGAGTTTAAACTCTTGCAAACTTGCTTCACAGTATTTAAAATAGCTGCAGTGCTTGTGATGGAAACCTGTAGATTAATAAACTGTACAATCTTTTGCTATTTTCTCTGCGTGATACTGTCTACTCATGTGCCATGTGTTCACATAAAGACTTTTGGGTAACCTATAGAAAGTATGGCACCATCAGTCCAGAGCACTTTGAGGGGTGTGTGTGAAAGTAGTGCCATATAAACAGCCTGAAAACGCATCTTCTGAGCCCCAAGACAACCCTGGTCTTAATTTTGGCACAGATTTCTTATGCTGCCCTGCTAGCTCATCTCAACCGTAACCTTGGAGGACCAGCCTTCAGGGGCAAGAAGTCAAGATCTGTAGTTACTGGAGGCTTCTCCAGGGCTCTTTCAGCGGGAGAGGCTTAGAACAAAACATATTTTTAAGGAGTTATGGTAGCTGACATAGGGTTGATGCTATCTCCTTCCCAGCTGTGTCATTGTAGTCTGCCATAATTAAGGAGAGTAAAAGGTCGGAGGATGGAAATAACATGCTGAGGCAGCCTTAAAAAAAATCTCTAAGCACTTCCAGAGCAGAGCAGTGGAACAGATCAGAGATCCTGTGCTGTAGGAAGTGTCAGCATTTGGAGGAGGCTAAAGCAAGTTGCAGAAGAAGAGAACGTACCCGTTTGGCGCGGCCACGTGAGAGTGTGGTCGTGTCTACTGAGAGGCTGAATCTTGGTCCTGGTTCATAAGATAACTGAAGAGATCCGCTGTTGAGGAACTCAGATTCCCTATTTTAGAAGGATACACAAATTTTAAAGGAACACCTTATATTATCAACATGGATTTTAAGCTACAAAAACATTAGTTAAGCAACTACTGTACATGAATCACAGAAGTAAAGGCAGCTGCTGGTGTCTCTGGAGCTAAATTACCTAGCTGACTGAGAAGCAAAGGGACATGCCTGAAGCCAAAGAGCGTAGCTGTACATCCACTACAGTTAGTGTGCCGCTTGCACGGAGTATGTATGTTTTGTGTCTAAGATACTGGTGTTTACAATTCACAGCCTTTATTTGAAGCCATGCTTCCTGAAATTTAAGTAAATGAACTATTGTGAAGAGGTGGATATTTTGTGCAATCTGCTAACCAAAATGGCAGTGATCAGGTGTTTTAATGAGTAGCATTTCTTCTGCACAGTAGTTGTTAGGATTTACAAAGTCTGCTAGTAGTGTGGGAAGAATTTTTTCTCCTGCAGCCAGCAAGGCTGCCCTAATCAGGGTTTCTCCTAAGGGAAGTACAAAATTGCTCCCATGGCAATAAAGATCCCATGGGGGAGTCTGGCATCTGTCTGTACACAACATCCATTCAGTGCTAGTGAAACCAGTTAGAAATACCTCTTTGTAAAAACTACTTGAATAGCTTAAATTTAATTTCAGTTCAGATGAGTAAGAATAACACTATATGCTGTATTTAAAGTAGAAACTGTCATCTCAACAGACCGTGAAGAGTCTGTCACTGATGCATTTGGATTTTCCCTTTTCCTTGTACTTTTAAGCATGATAAATGCTGTGCTTATACCTAAAGATTTTGATTATGATGCAGTCTCCTGGTTTCTAAAAGAGACAGTTTGGTGAGTGTATTAAAAAAAAATTTAGCTTTTTTTTTTTCTTTAGTACCTTTCTCCACTTTCTTCCCCCTCCCTCTGTTATCTTGCTTTCAGTATTGCTGTGAACCTGTATATGCACATCAGATTTAGTATTTCCCTTTGCGGACTTTTGTTCTGTTCATACAAATAAGCACAGTGTCTCTGTCTCTCTCTCTCACTCTTTTTTTTTTTTTTTTCCCCAGGCATTTACCGGAAAAAATCAAAGATGATGTCCAGCTAAAGAATATGAGTGGGCAGTGGTTTTATGAAGCAAAGTCAAAGAGGCACAGAGATAAGATACATGGAGCAGATATTATCAGAGCTTCCATGCGAAGGAAGCCTGCCACGCTTGGTAAGCATGCGGCTTATAATGTTTTTCCTTATATTTTATTTTGGAAAGGCTGGCATGGAGATGATGCTCTTACTTAGGTAACCTCAGACATCGTTGCTTGTGAAATACAAAAAGAATATCACAGAATCACAGCATGGTTGAGGTTGGAAGGGACCTCTGGAGATCATCTAGTCCAGCCCTCCTGCTCAAGCAGGGTCACCTAGAGCACATTGCTCCGGATTGTATCTAGACAAGTTTTGAATATCTCCAAGGAAGGTAGCCTTGTGAGCAAAAAATTATGCAAAGGAGGGTTTTCCTGTGTATTTTATGGTGTAAGCATTCCTCTCCCCCAATGCTATGTACAAAGAGAGAATTTGGGGTGTTGACTGCTAGTAGGAGGGACTGTCTTGTGTTTATGCACTGGACTAAAAGCCCCCTCCAGTCCTGGATCCCATTCTCACTTTCAATCCTGAGGCCCTGTGTGTCACCCTGGATCATGCAAAGAATCAGGGATTGAGAAATCACTTTTCAGTATGAGTTTTCCAGATTCTGGGTGCTCAGTTTGAGACCTCTGAGACTTAATTTTTTTTAAGGTGACCAAAGGTACTTCAGATGGATTGCAGTGGTAGGCACTATAAACTAGAGCTAGTAGTTACAACCATTGAAGCATATGTGCCTAGGACTCTGGCAACTGGAACTGTTTTCATAATGGTAGTTTGGTCAGCTTGAGATTACTTTGAGGGGTTTTGGGGATTTTAACTTAACAAGAAAAGGCCTGAAACAGAAAGGAATACAGAAATACACAGGTGGTGAGAGTGGTGTGTGTGTGGTTTTGCCTGTTTTTGGTACTGAGGGTTATAAAAATCAGCTGTAAAATTCTAGCTAGTGTTTGGCTTATATTTTACAGCAACTGTTGCCTATGGCTTAGAGGAAAGTACCTAAAACCATATTATCTTTAAGGAATGATAATTACTCCCAGTCTTATTACTTAAACAAAGGCACATACTGGTACATTCAGAACTGCACAATTGTTTGGTTCCAAAGACTCGTTAAACATCAAAATATTTTTGCTTACTGTTATAGATAGCAAAAGTGGGAACACAAATCTTATTTTTGAACACTGAAAATATCTTGACTTTTAAACTGTTGCAGAAGTACAGAAAATGGTAGAGGAATAAATATATCATTAATGTTTTGGCTCCAAAAGAGGGTTCTGTCCCACTTTGAAAAGAAATACAATTATATGGTCAATATACAAATATATGAATGAGTGTGGATCTTGGGTTTTTTTTTCGTTTGCTTCATTTATTTATTTATTTATTTACTCTTTATCTTTTTATGTTAATTCTATCAATAAAGAATTAGCCACCTGTTTAAATGAAAACTATGACCAACTTCCAATTTACTGCTATAACAAGGGAGTGGTTGACTTCATTTACTGCACTTCAAAAAAAATTTTTTTTCAGTTTTCCTATGGTTTTGTTGTATTTGTTTCCTCATGACATGTCACTGAATTTTCCGTGTGTACCTAGCTGCAAGAACTAGAGGATCAGTCTTTACCTGGGTTGTTGTAGGAATCTTCCTCATTTAAGATCACTTTTAAGGTCTAAAGCCAATGTTATACCTGGAGCAGTAGAATGAAGTATTTACTGCAGTATGCAAAATTTCTAGTAGTAAGAAAAATTTATTCTTCAGAAATCGCCGGACTGTGCACATAAGTATAGTGGACTTAGGAAGTAGTTGCAGGACTGAAGGTAAATTATTGTATTTGCTTGTTGTGAAATCCTGTGTGAACATATAGGAGACAACTATATTCTTGTTTCATGTTTTAGCTGAAGTGAGTCAGAACAAATCAAACAAAGCAAAGAGCAGCTGGGTGAGCAATGTCAATAAAGAAGTCTTTGTACCACCAAAACTATATGGTGTTGTGGAACATCAAGAAGAAGAAGAAGAAGAAGAAGTGAAATCTAGTTCAAGGTAAGCTGTCTGTTCAGAGTTAGCGTGTGAGCATCAGGACTGGTGAAACTTGGGAGCTGTAAGTTCCTTCCAAAATATTGTCTTCTCTTCTGATTTCAAAGAGCTCCAAATATTTTTTCAGAATGGCCCGAGGAATTCATGCCTGTGAAAGGTTGACAAATCTTAGTTATGCATTGTTAAATGTTCTGTGTTTGAATGCAGCTATCTTTGGCTGACTTCTACAAGGAGAAAGTTGTCAAAGGTGTGTAGAATGGTCCCACACACATTCTTGTGTCAGAGTTTAGTCTGCCTCCAGAAGTGAGACCAGGATTTTCAGTTTCGAACTGCTGACCATGTTGAGTCCTTCACAGTCACTAATTTGGGGACAATAACTTCTTCATCTTTTCATTCAGTCACTCAATGAGAAGAGACTATTGATTCAGCCTGAGCTTTAAATTTGTGGGAAGAACCGGAACCTTTGGGTATTTGAGGAAAAATAAATCTGATTCTACCAAGAAAAAAAAAAGTCTTTCTGTAAGAGAGAAGCTTCCTTTCAGAGTGGTGCAAGACAGTCTGCTTGAGTATGACTGAATGGATCTAGTTGTTGCAGGAAAGTTGCATGAGAAGTAGTTTCTGAACTGAAAAGGATTTTGTATTAAGTCATTCCATCTCAAGTCTATAAACATCCCAAACAGCTCCATTTTGATCAGAAATGTACTGAATTTATTTCTGGGGGAAAGGGAAATGTTTTCTCTTTAAAATGCCTACATGCAGTAATTCATCTGGCAGTATGAAAAGCTTTCCAAAAACCTGCATTTGAAAAGAAAAGTGATAATCTCCTAGTTTGAGGAAACAAGAAAGCATTGGAATGGGGACCAGGGTGTAACAAAGGTAGCTAGTGTTTGTGCTTTCAGTGAATAGAGTCAGTTAAGAGCCAGAGTTACTTTTTAGGATGACTGTTGTACTTCTGGTTGTACTGTTGATCAGTTCTGTAACCTTTCGCTTTCTTGCCTGTCTTCTAAGTCCTTCTCTGTGCATCATCTGTTTTTTCTTTGCAGCAAGGCTTGTCTCCTACTATGCATTTGTACAATACCTTGTAGCAGTTCCATCTTTCACTTTCATGGTCTGCAAACTGGGCACCCACCCTCACGATGAATGGCACCAAAGGCTGGTGTAAGTCTTAACGAGTCTGGCTTGCGTTACTGGTCTTTACTTATCCTTTACGTATCATTTTCAGTGAGCTCAGAGGGTTATCTATCTTACCCACATGTAAAATCTTGTTGAAAAAGGTCAAACATAAAAAATCCTTTGTTACAGTGTTCCCCAAAAGATGAAGTTGTTCTGTAGTGATGATTAAAGTTGCTCATCACAGGAAGAAACTTAAGACCCTCCCAAAAATGTTGGCCAATAATGCTGCTACAGTTAGCTGTTACTGAACGTAGTTTTCTGCAGTTGGCTTTTACCTTCAGAAGATTGTTACTGAATTATTTATGGACAGCACAAGACATGCTGCTGTTTAATTTTAAATTAATATATATTTTAGTGTTTTGCATATCATCTTGGACACTGCAGAAAGAAAGTGATACTCTGAAATAAGTACAGCTTTATAATGTTACTCCTACTATCACAACACAACAGATTGTGTGATTGATAAGCAATAAGAAACTTCTGGACAACTGATAGGACAACCTCTTCACAAAAAATATAAAATGATGAGGTTTAAGAACAAGTTCATCAGGTAAGCTCAGATCTGTGCTTGCGAGAAAGCATTATGAAACTACAGTCTGGCTTTTTTTTCTTTTTTCTTTTTTTTCTTTCTCCTCTCTCTCCTCTGCCAAATGTAGACAGTGTGTTCTGAAAGTCAGTGAACTGATCATGGTCTTTAACTTGAGGTGATTTGAGGACTATTTGCATAAATACTTGATTAAACATCTCTGTTGGCTTCTGAAATGTGAAAGCTGAAGCAAACGAATGTGGTAGCACTGTGTGCAATTCAATGCTTATGACTTCAGCTAGGGTTTATTTCACTATAACTAAGATTAGCTTCTGCAATATTTTATGTGGGAAATTGCAGGAGGGACCATAGGTTTCTAAAATACTCTTTTTCTGTTTTCCTTGTATTGGTCTGACATGGCTGGCATGCCTGTCTCTAATGACAGCAGCTGATTAGGAACTGAGGGGAAACACAGTATGCTGGGAAAGCAATAGCCCCACCAGTTAGGGTGGGAAGGGAAGGCCTAGCCATTACATGCATTTGGTTCAGCCATTGCATGCATTTGGTTCAGTCTTTAGGACAGCAGAGCCGCAAGGAGTTATTCCTCTTGACTCTTCCTCTTGCAAAACAATAGTCTCAACATGGCTAGAACTAAAAAGATGAAGCTGAGCATCATTTTGGAGTTTGCTATTGCATAAAGCGGGTTAACAGTTTCCAAGTGTCCAAATCGTACAGGTGGTTCAGGCACTTGGGATTTTTGAGTGTTAATTTAAGGGTAGGTTTGTAGGGAGTGGGGGGGGTTGTTTTGTTTTGTTTTATTTCCTCTCCTTCCCTTAAGAATGGGCTTCTGGTCAGCACTGGCCCGCAGGCTTTGCATGAACCAAACAGCTGAACCTCAGGATTGGGCCCAGAAGGTATGTGACAGCAAATTACCCAGATGTTTGCCTTGGGTCCTGTTCTTAAACCAAAACAGTTCTTACTGAATGTGAAGACAGTGCAGTTCTGGTAGGAGATTTGTGTCTGTGAACTGCTGAGGTCAAACGCAGCTTTGTGGCCTGTTCAACTGCTATCAAGTCAAGGTGTTACCTTAGGCACAACAAAAATCAGCCCACAGATATATTCTTAAAATTAGGATAGTAATCTTCATCCCCAACCCCAAATATCTAACTCCAGTAATGAAGCTATAAACAAATTTTTTTTCCTTTGGTGTTATACCCCCATGATGCTTTTCTTGCGTATCAGAGCCTTCATGGGCTGGGTGTGTGAAGTGTCTTTGAAGGTGTAACCTTGCACAGAACGAGTTTCGTGGTGTGACTCACTCACACTGTCAATATTGCCTCTGTTCAGTGATACCATCCATCTACAAGCTGAACCTCAAGAAAGGGCAGTGTTGAAGGGGTTTTGCCTCTCAGATTATCATTCATAGGTTTTTCTTTTTTTTTTTCTCTCTTCCCTGTGCTAGAAAATATTCTTAGCTGACCATATTGAACAGATGATGAGTGTCCTAGAGTTCTGTAGGGTGAAAATTTGCACCAAAGCCCTATTTCTTAAAATCCACATAACTTTGTTACAGTCTATTTTTCTTTTCTGGAATAACAGGGGTGCTGGGATACCTGGATAAGACCATTTCTATGGAGCACAGTTAAATCACAATAACTTTACTCCCTCCAGATGGGAATTTCTGCCCCAGACTTTCTAGCCTTCTGGATGATCCTAGGGGAGCTTATTTGTTTGAATGTGATGTTGAATTGAGCAGACTCTATTGACAGTGCATGCAAATCCGTAACGCCTTCCTCCAGCTTCACGGCTGCCTTGGCCTGGTTGCCTCTTGGTCCCCGGTCTGACAGTGCCGTGCAGCCTGCACAGAGCTCTCACAGGTCTGGTTCAGCTCAGGTCTGTACTGGGTGTCTCTGCACTGTCTCTCTCAGAACTTGGTCTTGCCGAACTGCAATGCAGTAATTCCTTCCTCCATCTGTATTTGGTAGCTTGGCTTAATACACTCTTTCAGACTAGCCGTGTTGATGCAGCACATCTGGGAATTTTTTTCTGTTTTCTCACCTGTATGGGCTGAGGATAAACTCAAGTTTTCAGACCTTTTGTCATGAAACTCAGTTTTAGGATCTTGACCTTTTTTTTTTTAGCTCATACTTTCTTTAGAACGGGATTTTCAGTATATAATGCCAAAATAGCAACTTTTAAATTCTTCTGTGACAAATTTGAACTATCATTGTATTAAAATATTGTGGGACTGCGTGCATTTAATGAGAATTTAAAAAGTTGCTGCCCCACCTGTAGAAACTGTAGACAAAAGAATGTCTTATCAGTTTCTTGCAGCCCAGAATACATAACAGTATTGCCGTTGTTTAAAATGAGGGAAGGGTTCTAGTGTTTATGACCTAGACCTAAAAAATCATGTTTGACCTGTTGAGATAATGGTGTAGATAAGACATCAGGTGCAGGAGCATGCAAATACTCATAAAAACAAAACCCCAAACCCCAGCTCAGCAGAACAGAGTTTCTTTAAATGTATATATTTTCAGAATTAAAGAGTATTAGAGCAATAGTGAACTCTCTGAGAATGAAAGAAATATATGTTTTTAGGAGTAGAAAAGAAAAAAAAAACATCTGCTATACCTGTTGTGTGTATGTATGTGTATATAGTGTGCGTGTGTAGGTGTATGTATATATGTGTGCACGCACACACACACACATACAGGCTCTTACTGTTAAAATATAAGAGCAGTTTCTTTGGTTCACCCGTGAGATGGTTTCCATTACAAGATAAGTATGTGCCTTAAGTTTGTATCAGACTGCGTAGAGATGTATTTATATAGGTAACGTTGAACCAAAAGTGCAAGAAAGAGAGACAGAAGTTTATAGCTCAGACCACTAATGGATTTTTTTCATAGCTTTGTGTTCAAGCAGCTCATTTTACTGGATCCTCTTAGCTTCTCTGTAATTATGTTTTTCCATTTGTAAAAGGGGAACGATGCCACTTCTGGGACATACTTAGCAGCGCAGGGGCTGGCAGCCTTTCGAGGGTAGCTGCCAGCCATTTCTTTCCCAATTTAGAGGTTGCGTGCTGAAACCTGGAGGAGCTGGGGAAGTTGTTCCCTCCCCAGGAGGGCAGAGTGTCACTAACTACCTGACTGCAGAGGGCTTTTTCCATGTGAGGAGGAGGCTCCTGTTTAGACCTGGAACTTCATAAGAGCTGGGAGCTGTTTTCTCCTCCTGAGATACCACATCCCCCCTCAAAAGCATTATTTCGTGGCTCTGCTACTTACCCATCAATATCCCGAAGTATTTTCACCAATGCTAAAGATCGTTGACCAAGGAGGTATTCAGTATCAGTCTCCTTCTACGTCTATACTGGAAAAAACATATTAGTGGCATTCCTTCCTAGCCTGAGGTCATATTTCCTACCTGGAGAATATTCCTTTTTCCTGCCTCATCCTGTTTCCCTCATCCCCGAAATCATAATCATGTAAGTTGATTAATGCCAGCATTGTACTATATGAAGTTAGTAGACTGAATGTGGTTAATGGACAATCCTAGATTGATTTTTCACTATATGAAGACCGTATTTAAATCCACATCTAACTTCTGCCTTCAAAAATTAATGCTTTTTCATATGTCTGGGTTGTTTAAATAAACTCAAAATATAAACGTAATCTGACTCTTTTGCAAAAACCTTGCATTATTTTGCAAATAGACAAGAAATATTTCTTGGTATAATGTAGGAACTATCTCTTTAGCTTTTTAAAAACTTTAAAATTTGGGATATGCTCAGTTAGGATAACAATTAATAACTGAATTTACTTATTTATAAAACCTGTGATTTGATAGCATCTTAATTGAAGGAATAGCATATAATTTGTACCACTGAGGGGATATAACTGTCTTTGTGGCATATCACATCTTTGGTATAGTTGTAGTGGTGTTTTTCTGTTTTTTTCTGGCTTGGACACTTTGCAAAACTCCGTATCATCAGATTTTAACACTTTCTTCCACATAAGCTCCAGTCCTAGAAGTACTAGTGTATGAAAAGGACAGAGATGTTAATACTGATCTGATTTAGAGAATGGCTCTATTTCAATAAAGTTTGCTAGCCTAAAAGTTACCAGAAAGATGATTTCTGTTCTGTCAGGTAGTAGTTATATTGAGTTCTTTCACAAGCAAAGAAATTTTTGCAAGGAAACAAATCAGCAAGAATATCCCCTTGCTATGGAAAGGGGGAAGCTTGCTTCTGAATATGATGAGAACAGGCTGAATGGAAAAATATACTATATTGGCACTGAAAGTAAAGTATGTGCAGCTGAATCTCTGTTGGGTTTCTTGGTGGGTTTTTTTTTTCTTGTTTTTTTTGGAGGGGAGGGGTTTAGACTTAATGTCGTGGTTGCTGACCATATTATATATTGTTTCCTTGCAGTTCTAAAACAATAACCTCTGTGTTAGACAAACCACAGGGACAATCTGGGAAGGCAGCAGTCTCACCAGTAAAGGTATGATATATTGAATATAGCAAAAGTTATCTTTTACAATTTGTGTGTTTCTCTGGTTGAGTGGTAAAGATAATTAGAGAACTGAGGGAGTAAGATAACAAATTGGAAATTTTGAATATTTTTGGTCTTGGAACCACTAGAAGTTCAATGCTAAGGTGCTATTATAACTATAATCAGCGGCTGTGTATGTCTGACTTTGTTTCCAACCTCCTCAACCACGGAAAAGAATTGTCTTGTTCTGTTCCAATATCTCTCAAGTCACAGAAATAGAGAGAAAATTATCTAGTTCACAACAATTTGGGATTCTTGAGTGTCTTTAAGTGTTGGCCTATGTCTGCTATTGGTGACTTCAAAAAGAGTAGGATTAGGCTACTGCTAGCATTTCTGTCAGTACACTGATTTTAATTGTTTAGGCTTCTTGTCATGTATCCCATTTAGGAGGCATGCTTTTAGATTCCTTGCTGACAGGGTAGTGAGGCAGAGGAAATTGCTGCACTTTCATTTATTTTGCCAAGACTGTATTTGGTATAATATTTTGACTCCAATGATAATGTCTATTATTTTTACAGCAAAGGAGAAATCCATTTAATTCCACTTCATCAGGTGAGAACCCAAACAGTGGAGAATCAGAAAATGGACCAGTCAGTCTACCTCAGCTATCAAAGAAGGGTAAATATTCTTATTTGTGTATCATATGCATGTGAATTTCATCACGGTGGATGTGGAAATTATTTTTCCTTTTGTCACTTCTTACTGTAAGATGAAACAGATTTTGGTATCTTAACTGTGCAACTTAAAATTTTCAAATAGTTCATTTCAAACTTCATGTAAAACATATATACTTAGGAAATGGCTGGTTCATGCAAGTAAATATGTTTTGCTTTTGTCTTCCTCACCCACACTTCTAGTCTGCATTAAGCACTGTATCTAAGAGGGCTGTTTTGTCCTGAAACACAAAGAACAGAGAAATTTCCTTGATTTTGGTGTAACTGCCTTTATAACCTTTAGTCATTGCTCCTGTTGGCTCTACAGAAGAAGGGTCAAACCTAGCTCTCAATCTTTGTTCATTTTTTCCTTGGTTTTCTCAGTCCTGTTTCCTTCAGAATCTTGCCTTTCCCACAGTATGCTCTGCAACCAAGTAGGAGATAGGAGATGACATACCATAATACAGGCTTTTGAAACTGCAGTTGTAATTTACAGGCTCATATGTGAAAATTACTCTCCTGTCTCTGTTATGAAGCTTGCTAACAGAAAAAAGGAAAAGACTTACACATTAGGAATAAAAAAATCCATACGCCTACTAGGAGATCACTTCTGCATTTTACCTTGTTCCATTTGAAGGTGAAAATAGCCTGCTCATCTCTGTAGAGTGTTGTTTATGTTCTGAACCTCAAAAAGTGTTTGTGTATTCAAAAGCTGCCTTTCCCTGCAGAGTTTTTCCCTTGCAGGAATTGTGTTGATACTGTGCTCCTTATCTTTAGAATCATTAAATGTTTCTTGTTCTAGAAATGTTAACTAACTAGAGGATTTTCATCTATCAAGACTTCCTGTTCTATACAAATGAAATCAACACCTATATTGAATTCCCCCATATGTTTCATTGTCAAATGTTTTAATAAATCAATATAATTGCTGCACTAGGTCTGCACAGTGTCATACCCCTCTGTTTATGCAGATGGATGTCATGTAAACTCAGAATTTCTTCTCTATATATGTCTTGCAGAGATTTTGTCACCTTCAAAAGAGAACCAACCTAAAACAAACTTACTAACCAACGAAACAGAGAAGCCTAAGAAGTCTTCTGTAGAACCTACTAATCAATCACAGAGAAGTCCAGTTAAGCCTCCTGTCCCAAAAGCTAGAAAATTCATTCAGAAAGCAACAGATCCAGTGTCACAAAAAGAAGACATTGTTCCAAAACCAGCTAAAAGAACTGACAGGGTTAATGGCATTAGTACACCACCTAGGGGCATTTTGAAGCGCAGTTCAAGTTCAAGTTCCACCGATTCTGAAGTTCTTCGTGTTAATCAGATGTTTGATGCTCAGACTAAGAGTGGTCTTCCTACTTCAACTATTTTTGAAGGAGAAACTGAGAAAAACTCTGCTATGGAAGAAGCGGAAGATTCCTCACAAATTTCCCTAGAAAAACTAAAACAAGTCAGGTTCTCTTCTAGCATAGGTAAAGGAGAACCTCTGCAAAGCCCACAGCTGCATCATGGTAGAGAAATAGGAGAGTTTGATTTGTTAGAATCTGATGAAATTAAGAGTAGTGAAAATGATGCTATTAGGTCAGATTCACTTGGGAATAAACAAATTTCTGCTGTAAAGCCTTTGGGAATCTATTCATCGGCTTTACAAGTAAATGAAATAGATCATTTACAAGAAGATACATTGGCATCCAGTCCTTCTGACACTAACAGGTCAGTCTTCCTGGCTAGTGAAACCTTGCAGACAAAGACAGTTCCTTCTAAGAAACTCGAAACTCCAAGGAGGCCCTCCAGCACTGTCCTGCCAAATAACAATAAAGAACTGATTGTTGATGAGACGCGTGAAAACAAATCAAACCAATTTTTGAGCCATGAATCAAAGTCACTAAAAAACTCTCCCGGTAAGAGAACTGATGGGATTGATGAACAGAATGCAAAAGCATGTAGTCCAAATTCATTAGCGTTCAAATCATTAGTGTCTAGAAATTATTAACTAGGAAGCAGAAATAATAGGAATGTGCTACATATTTCAGGACTACTTCTGAAACTACTAATCCATTTGTTTGTGTTCTAATGCTCTAATGTAGTCAGTATTTTTTAGAAGATCTTCTATTGGTATTTTTAAGAATTAACAATCAGATCAGATCCTAGCTAGGCATGTTTATCATGGATGATGAAGGTGAAGTGATGGCACTTTGTCAAAATTTCTGTCTTAAGATCTGGTAGTTCTGTCTGCATGAGAACTAAAGAATTTTTGGTGTATTGTTGTTGCCTGTCCTTGATAGTAATGCAGTTGTGACTTGAGGATTTGTCCATGTGACTTAACACAAACATGCCTACGCCCCCCCCCTTCCATTTTGCTATTTCCTTTATATTAAGGATTAATCCATCCTCTTTCTCCTTTCTCTCCCTCACTCCCCCAAAACAAAGTAAGTAATATGACTATTCTTCCAGGAGGATATCTCAATGTGGGAATTATTTTTCCAGTTCATTGCTTGCTGTATGGTTCTTCCCCAAAACACAAGAACAGAGAACTCTCTTCTCTGCCAAAAGAGTAAAAACTGAGAGATATTTTTGAGATGGATTTAGAGTCTTATGTCCGATTCATAACTCTGATAAATTTATTTATATTGCAGACCAACATCTGCTTTCTGCTAAGACAGAAGCACGTGGGGTGTCAAATACTAATTCTGCAGGTCTTCAACAAGGTAAGCCTGATCTTGTTGAGGAACGAGATGCTAAAACCACTTGCAAGCCTGACAAACATGCTGCTGACCTTGTGAAAACATCTGATGAGTCCGTATCAAAAGTATTAGATTGGTTTAAAAGAAGTTCTGGTGCTGGGGATAGGAAACCTAGATATGCCAGATTGCGAGGCAGGGAACCCAAAGAGGACGTGGACTTCTCAACCAGAACAGCAGTTCTTACTACCGAACATAGTGGGCCTAGCATGGATGGAAAAACGCAAGTTACAGAAGAGTTACCATTTGGAAAGACTGAAAAACTGAAGAGTGTTTCACCTCCAGCATGTATTTTGGAAGACACACAGCTGATAAAAGAGAGGAGGAAACCTAAGCAAGGGGAAAAGAATGAGAAAGAAAATGACAAATCACTAACAGGATTTGACTGTAGAAGAGCTGAAGAAAAAGAATCTGATCAAGAAATCATGCATCAAAATCAAAAATCAAGCCTCTTGGAACATCAAGAATACAAGCAACCATCACAGAGGTATGAATCAGAGAAGGCAATTAGAGAAAAAAGAAGAATAAGGGAGATTAGAGCATTTTGGGAAAGGGAAAAAACTATCCCCAGTCATGGAGAGAAAGAAGCTGGTGTCAGTATTAATGCATCAGATGGCAGCATGTTAAAGGGCCTCAAAGAAAGTGACAAAATAAAACCCACTGCAGTATACTTACCTAATGTATTGGATGATCAAAGCAACAATATGTTACGAAGAACTGAACTAAGTGATGAAAGCCAGGTTTCAAGAAATGAACACCAAAACTCTTTTGAGTTTGAGCCAGGCCATGCAGCTGAAAAACTAGAAAGAACACTTCCGTCTGATGGTGAAGTTCATGAATGTACAAAACCGCCAAAAGCCAATAACTTACAGCCACGAGTTGGTGTGACTTCATTCTCCCCAAAAAGCAAATATAAAAATGAGAAAGAAATGTTTCAAGGAAAAGGTGTTTCTTGTTCCCAAGAGAAGCCCAACTTCAAGGTTTTGTCTTTAAAAGAAAAAATGAATGAAAAGCCCAAGAATCAAGTTTCAAATCCTTCACAGTTTCAGAGTTTGAGAAATTTCTGGGATACTGGAGTGAAATTACAGAGTAGCATTGATGAGGGAGATGTTTCTTTGCCAAATAATACTAGTTCAGTAACCTACCAAAGAGAATCAAAAGAAGATAAAAAAGGCAGAGGTAAGCTGAGCAAACAAGACTTAATTCAACAGCAAATCCAAGCAACTGAGAGAGAGAAAACAGAGAAATTAGATTCTGCAGTATGTGAACTGCCATTAGAATCTCCTACCCTTAAAGGTCTGAATGTGTCACAAACAAAAAATACAGATTCCATCCAACTGGTCAGAAAAGCATTTATCTCAAAACCCAAGGAAAAGGTGGGTCTTCCAGAGCAAGAAGCTAAAGAATATATAGAAAAAAGTATTGTTTCATCAAAAGAACATCAAAACACATTTAATTCTGGTTTACAGAAACTGCCTCAGGTTTCCTTGCAGCTGTTCCAATCACCTGATGATAAAGATGCCTTAAAACAGGAGATGGCAGTAGATGATCAGCTATGTTTATCTATAGAAACAGTGGAGAACAAGACTACTCCATTAGATGCTGATCTTCCTAAAGAGGAAGTTGTAGAGATTGTGGATAAGTTTGTTCTACCTAAAGCTGGGCTTGATGTATTTAAATTAAGCCTAAAGAAGTTGGAAAAAGAAGCCTCTGAGATGTCACCTGGCTTGAACATAAAAGAAAACATTTCCAAAGGGACAGCTTTTTACTCAGACCAGTACATATTCTTTGAAAGAAGCGTAGAGCAGAACCATGACATTTCTTCTGCTGATCAAAAAGAGAAAATAAGAGAAAACTCAGAAAAAATGGATGTACCATCAATAGGCAAGGATGAAAATGCAAAAAAAGGCCTAGGGGAACTGTTTGGGGAATTTGAACCTTTCTATCAACAACATCAGGCAGCAGACAAGGATAAAACTCTCGGGGCATCTTCTGATTTCTTTCTAAGCCCATCCCAAAAGTTGTTTGAGAAGCTGCTGAAGGAGGCCGCTGAAACTTCACCTCCTGAACCAAAGGGTTCAGACAGTGCAGTACCTAGGATTGCTGAGATGCCAGTTGGCAGTGCGACCTATCAGCATGATGCAGAGTCACCTCAGGAAGTCGGTGAGACCGTAGAAAGGTCAGTTGCCCCATCCAAGGCCAGTGGATTCAGTTCTGCTTTGGGGAAGCTGCTGAAGGAGGCCGCTGAAACTTCACCTCCTGAACCAAAGGGTTCAGACAGTGCAGTACCTAGGATTGCTGAGATGCCAGCTGGCAGTGCGACCTATCAGCATGATGCAGAGTCACCTCAGGAAGTCGGTGAGACCGTAGAAAGGTCAGTTGCCCCATCCAAGGCCAGTGGATTCAGTTCTGCTTTGGGGAAGCTGCTGAAGGAGGCCGCTGAAACTTCACCTCCTGAACCAAAGGGTTCAGACAGTGCAGTACCTAGGATTGCTGAGATGCCAGCTGGCAGTGCGACCTATCAGCATGATGCAGAGTCACCTCAGGAAGTCGGTGAGACCGTAGAAAGGTCAGTTGCCCCATCCAAGGCCAGTGGATTCAGTTCTGCTTTGGGGAAGCTGCTGAAGGAGGCCGCTGAAACTTCACCTCCTGAACCAAAGGGTTCAGACAGTGCAGTACCTAGGATTGCTGAGATGCCAGCTGGCAGTGCGACCTATCAGCATGATGCAGAGTCACCTCAGGAAGTCGGTGAGACCGTAGAAAGGTCAGTTGCCCCATCCAAGGCCAGTGGATTCAGTTCTGCTTTGGGGAAGCTGCTGAAGGAGGCCGCTGAAACTTCACCTCCTGAGCCAAAGGGTTCAGACAGTGCAGTACCTAGGATTGCTGAGATGCCAGCTGGCAGTGCGACCTATCAGCATGATGCAGAGTCACCTCAGGAAGTCGGTGAGACCGTAGAAAGGTCAGTTGCCCCATCCAAGGCCAGTGGATTCAGTTCTGCTTTGGGGAAGCTGCTGAAGGAGGCCGCTGAAACTTCACCTCCTGAGCCAAAGGGTTCAGACAGTGCAGTACCTAGGATTGCTGAGATGCCAGCTGGCAGTGCGACCTATCAGCATGATGCAGAGTCACCTCAGGAAGTCGGTGAGACCATAGAAAGGTCAGTTGCCCCATCCAAGGCCAGTGGATTCAGTTCTGCTTTGGGGAAGCTGCTGAAGGAGGCCGCTGAAACTTCACCTCCTGAGCCAAAGGGTTCAGACAGTGCAGTACCTAGGATTGCTGAGATGCCAGCTGGCAGTGCGACCTATCAGCATGATGCAGAGTCACCTCAGGAAGTCGGTGAGACCGTAGAAAGGTCAGTTGCCCCATCCAAGGCCAGTGGATTCAGTTCTGCTTTGGGGAAGCTGCTGAAGGAGGCCGCTGAAACTTCACCTCCTGAGCCAAAGGGTTCAGACAGTGCAGTACCTAGGATTGCTGAGATGCCAGCTGGCAGTGCGACCTATCAGCATGATGCAGAGTCACCTCAGGAAGTCGGTGAGACCGTAGAAAGGTCAGTTGCCCCATCCAAGGCCAGTGGATTCAGTTCTGCTTTGGGGAAGCTGCTGAAGGAGGCCGCTGAAACTTCACCTCCTGAACCAAAGGGTTCAGACAGTGCAGTACCTAGGATTGCTGAGATGCCAGCTGGCAGTGCGACCTATCAGCGTGATGCAGAGTCACCTCAGGAAGTCAGTGAGACCATAGAAAGGTCAGTTGCCCCATCCAAGGCCAGTGGATTCAGTTCTGCTTTGGGGAAGCTGCTGAAGGAGGCCGCTGAAACTTCACCTCCTGAACCAAAGGGTTCAGACAGAGCAGTACCTAGGATTGCTGAGATGCCAGCTAGCAGTGCAACCTATCAGCGTGATGCAGAGTCACCTCAGGAAGTCAGTGAGACCATAGAAAGGTCAGTTGCTCCATCCAAAGCTGTATATGAAGTATTTAATATTAATTTGCAGAAGCTTCTGAAAGAGGTCTCTGAAATGCCAGCTCCTATGCTGAAAAATATGGATAAGAAAATGGAAGATAAAATACTGACTAGTCAATGTATGTGTGCTCCATACCATCAAGAGAGAGATCATCCTCAAGAAATAAAAGAAACAATCAAAAAAACTTTTGTTTCAACACACACAGACTTCAGTGAAGTCAGTAGTTCCCTAGAAAAGCTTCCTAAGGAAGCATCTGAATATTCATCTCCAATATCCAAAGAGTTACATGTACAAGGAAAGTTTCAGGATCCTATGTCTCCATCAAACAAGGATACTCTGTCCATGACAATGCCACAGCCTTATTATAATGCTTTAAGTAACTATCATACACGGATGAAAATAGGTATCAAGAGAGAAACTTTGGAACAAAATGGCAAAGCTTCATTAGCTGATCGGGTAGTAAATGAAGTTGAAGTTTCTGATCTCCCTAAAAGAAATGTTACACTTCATGAAAGGGAAAAGAGAAATACGGCTCCAACAGATGTTCCCCCCTTGGAAAGAGAGACCAAGACAATTACAATCAAGTCATTCAAGATGAATGAAAAAATAAAGACAGCTGAAAGCACATCATTGGTTGCTTCTGAAAATAATTCAGAATTAAAAGCACCATTGAAACTCAGAAGAGCAAGCACACCTCTTAAAGATGAGAGTAACTCCCCCCAGCTAGAAGCAGCACAACTCTGGCTAACATCTCGTCGTGACAATGAAGAGGAAGGTGACAGCTCAAGTTTGGGATCTGAGTTTTCAGATGAAAACTCTGATTCCCACATTGGAACCAGAAGTTCAACTCGTGAGCATTTTGATTTCTAAAATTCATGGTGTTTGGTTGTTAAACATGACTGCAATTTTTCTAATGGCCAACTTGAAATAAGTATCACAGACTTCTAGTTCACATATTTCTTAATTGAATGCTTTGGATATTTCGGGTGGGGGATGGGAAGATCTAATTAAGTTTCTTAATTGGAAAGTTTTTTGATAAGCATGTACTGCATTGGGTAAGCTTTTTTTGCTTAGGGGAGTTTAGCAACATGAATCAACTGCATGTCTTCATGCTTTACCCTATTCTTCCTCCCCCATGACATGTCTTTCAATTTAGTAACATTGTACTGCTCATATATTGATATTTCTTTTAAACACCACCCCCCCCCCCAAATACAACCCAAAACAGTGACTGACTGAGCTCAATCTTTATTTAGTCTCTGAAGGTAAATGCCTATCAGTGAAATGGCCGGATACAAAGACGATACTAAATCTTTTGTTCCAGAGAGAACTCTGTGCTATTTTAATTTAGTATTGCTGCTTGTTGCATTAGAATATGGTTGTAAAGATGAAGTTCTGTTTTTATCAGGATTCTCATTATTTGGTTAAATGACAGCTCTAGTCCATGTATAGAGTGTGGCAGTCATTGAAGAGCTTAAGGTAGAGGAGATAGTTTCTCAGGAGCAGAATAAAAAGGCTAAATTGGGAATATTTTCCTTACATGGAGAAACTGAGGAATCTGTGAATTTTGAAGGGCCTGCTAACTAATTCTTCAACATTTTACGTAAGCGAGATGCCAATGGGAGTCAATGAGAACTCTGATCTGCATGACAGATGAGGAGGAATGAAACAGATTTTGTTTTAACCCAAAGTTACAGTGTTGCGGTCCGTAAGGCCTAGCTGGTTGGCTGGTGGGGGGAAAAGTAGGGTAGGGAGAAGAGAAAGTCTAAAAAAAGAATTTTGAAGGAGCTAGATCTGCCTTGATATTGCCCTTGGAGACAAATACATGCTAATTTCAGGAATCTGAATCTCTCCACAGCCGGCATTCTTATGGCTGTTATTCAAGTATTGAAATAAAAGGTGATTTTCACAGGGGAGAAAATAAAAGGACAAATTTGCACAGAGGAAAAACAAAACTATTAACTTTTTTTTAGTGCTGATTCATAACAAAATAGCTGCAGTCTGAGTTTATTCCATCTAGTTTTAAGGCACTTAGGTACCATATTGCCCTAAACCCCCTTATTACCGAGTACAGACAGAAGTACCTACAGGGGGCAAATCAGCCAGCCTGTATCTCTCCACAGATGGCTGAGAGAGTTTAGACCGAGCAGATTCTTAATGTAAGCATTTTAAGGCCTAAAGCTAGATGGGATTAATGTTGATTGAATGGCATGAGTCCAATTTTGGTTGTCCTGAATCCCTTTAGTGTATCATTTATACTACATGTTTGATCACAAATGTCTGATCACTTAAAATACGTGTCTACATAAATGAACTGGTAATGAGAAGTTACCTGTTGCCATCATGGAAACAAACCCTTCACAAATATCGGACGCTAAACCTGGTCCCCATAAATTTTAAAATTAGTCCACTTTGCTTTGATTTCCGTTTTAAGTCATTTTAAGCTAAAACACTCAGGTATCTGTTTCAGTAGCTCCTTAAAAATACTTATTTTTGAAAGTCTGTATCGTAGAAGCATAGGCTAATTTTTTGTTCCCATGTCTCTAATTTTGGAGTAACTGAACATAATACATCCCTCAGTCTATGTCACTGATTTATTTTCTATTTTCATTGAATGTTCACTATGTTTGCTAAAGGTCAAAATAGATTTCTGTGAGAAATCAGTTGTTTTTTTAGTGAGCTGTTTAAAATGGCATGTCTGTGTGTGCAGTGTTCACGTGTTTTGTCTCGTAACAGGTTCAGAAGAAGAATTAAACCCTGTTTTGATGGCTTTGAAAAGGAGTGCAGATAGGAAAATGCCTTCCAAAAGTCTAGAGGACATTCCATCAGCCACCTCAAGTGAGCACAAAGTTGTCTGTGTCTCCTATGACCCTCAGTTTGGCTTAAACATGTTCATGCTGTTCTTCCACACAGCTTTGCCAAATAGCATCTTAGTACCCTGACACCGAACCTTGGCAGGAAAATCACTTTCTGAATAAGCACACAAAGTACTTTAAAAGTGAAATCCATATTTTTGTCTTACTTTACTTCTCAATAAGCAGTATATAGTACTGAAAAATGACTTATTTTCTCATACAGTTTTGTTTTCAGTTCTTCATTTTGAAACAACACTGGAAGCAGGAAAAAATGCATTATTTAATCACTGATGAACTATTTCTTGGATAGTGAGAAAGTCTTATATAGCAAAAGTATTGGCAAATACTCAAACCAGTAATGAGCAAGAACTGCCCTTCTCTCTAGGCTGCTTGCTTGGGTCAGATCAGTAGACAGTAGAAGTATGAAAAACTCTGCTTAGTTTATTAGAGTTTCACCTGTGTATTCTAGCAGTTAATGTAACCAAGCACATTAAGAGACTGCAGTGAGATAGGACTGTATTTAGAGCTAATTTTAGGCCTCCATCTGTAGCCCCCTAAGATTTTTGTTGTTGTTGTTCCTGTCTCCCTTTACCCTGCCCCTCAGTGTTTTTTTTTTGTTTTTTTTTCCATGACTAATGGAGAAACATAAACTGAATGTTTACTTATAAACTGAAATCTGGAGGTGTAGATTTTGAAAGGTGTTGGCTGTTGTGGACAAATTACTCCTCTAATACTACTTACGCTATTGCTTGCTTCTAACTAGTTCCTAGGTTTTAGGTATAGATGTACTAATATTGTTACAACAACACTGATAGAAACTGTGTCAGTGATTACATAAGAGATCCCCTCTTGAAGGCAGACTTAACGTAGCCTACTAAGTAAAAAGCATTTCTTGAATTTAACCATGCCAGTGGCTCTGCTGGTTTTTGTTTGGGGGGGTTTTGCCCTCACTCCTACTAACTCTGTGGCTACCACTGCAATCCGCTTTATCATACTGAACAGCAAACTTTCTAACTATGTGTTACTTTTTTCCTGCACAGATAAAGGAAAAATAAATATTCCAAAGGAAGAATTAGCTCTTAGTGCTGAAGATGGTAAATATATTTTGTGTCTGCATGGAAGTTTATTCTTTTTTCAATGTCCTCTGTTTGCTGCTGAAAGATTTTTCCAAACTTAAGAATTGTGTTCTTCTTGTAGATTTGTTTAGCTTCAGCATGACTTAAATGCTTTTGTAGAATTTTGTTGTGTTATTTTATTCTTAAGTCGTATACTTATATTATGTTCTGCTATTCCTGTAGAAACTCTGTGCCATCTACTAGTGTACTATTTCAGTCTTTGATCATGTTGTCTATGAAAAGGCTAGGGCAGTCATTGAGAGCTTTGAACATTAGCTCAGTTGAAAGACTGAACCCATTTAAATGTTGAATTTGTCTGCTCATGTGTTGCATTACAAGGTGCAAGATGACTTTTGCTCACTTCAGAATACATCCGTTGAAAATGAACCTCTTCGAATCCCTCTCTCAATCCAGCAAAGTAGAATTACTTACTCTGAGCAATAGATGAGTCACTGGATCAGGTGCTGTTGATACCAGTGATCTCCTAGTGCATTACAGATGCCTTAGCGTTAAATTTTGTTGGTCACACTTTGCATTAGGTATGTGCATAAAGCCACTGATGTGCCTGTACCCTTTTAGGAATTCCAAATCTAAGCAAAGCAAAGCAAACCTGTTCCAAGAACATGTCAGGATGAACACACTGGAAAACCATCAAATAACTGAGTATGGTGAAAAATAAACACACAATTCTTTATTGCGTTGTTGCACTACCATTTTAAAAATGAGTTGTGCATAGTAGGATTTACTATCACCTTTTAGATGCTTCCAAGCATTTTGTGAGTTAGTGGTCTGTAGCATAATAGGATACACAGTGTCCAACATGCTAACAAGACTTACGTACCATATTTAACTTTGCTTTGAAATAGGGAACCAAGTGTCAGACCCTACTGAAAATATGCTGCATGTTCAATCTGGAATATGCAGTCACTTAGCTGAAAAGAGTGGCTTTTTGGGAGTCAAATTTATTGAGGGTGCAGTTTTGAAAAAACGGCCAACACAGTCAAACTGATAGCTGTGCAAACAGAATCAGGCAAGTTCTCTTGAAAATACCATTCACGTTTTTGATTCACTTAGCTTGTACACTTTTGTTCCCTTTGTTATGATCCAGCTCCTCAGGAGTGATGCAAAACAGAAAAATACAGGGTCTTGGGAAAGCTGAGACTTTCCATACATAAGATATATTGATGCTATTTATAACATTGCAAAGCTGTTTGTGCTACTGAGTAACTGTTGTCAATACTGCACTGAGCAGATCTGAAACCTGATCAGCATCAAGAGAGGAATGAAAATGCAGCAGGAAGTGAGTAATAGGATTCTTTCACCAGACAGTGGAGAGATTTCTCCACTGATATCTAAACTTACAAGTTAAAAATACATTTTTTTTTTATAATAACTAACAAGTTACACATCTAGACTAAATGCTTGCCAAATGGGAAACTGCATCTAACTGCATACTGACAGTAACTGATATGTCCAGGTGCCATTTGAGCTTCAATGCCAAAAACTTTGGAAGAGCTTAACTTACACCTTGCAAACAATCCCGTCAGGTGTGCCATGTTTAAATATATGCAATAGATGAGTACCATCAAGGGTGGCTGTTTGTTACTAAATAATTGTCTGTCAGCAGATATTGAGTATTGGTGCATTTTGCAATGTGCATCCAGTGCAAATGCCTTTAATACGTGGAGTTTTAATGTATTGCTAACTATGAGTGGGCTTACAGCACAGAAAATTCTGAGAATTGTGGGTTTCCTGCAGACAGGATTTTTGCAAAGCTAGCTTGTGCGCTTAAGCTTTGTACAGTGAAATCAACAACGCAAAAAAGTTCAGTTGAGCTGTACAAAAGTTGAAGAGATCTGCTGCAAGATATTGCATCATCAATGGGATATGTGTTATCCAATTACCTAGGAATATTTTATTATATAACTACCTAGGAATATTTGGAACTTCCTTGTTCAGGTCTAAGCGCTGCTTCATTTACACAAATATTCCTATTGCCATTAATGAGGCTGAGTAAATAAGAGAGCAGTTGGCTTGTATACTAACTTTTTACCAAGAACCTTATGATGACTCTAATGTCAACAATGGTATGGTTAGTGTATGAGCACGCTCCTCCCTGTTCTAGGAAGAAAAACTGGAAGGTAAACTGAAAATGTTTTGGTTTTTTTCATTGCGTTTGATCAGAATTTTCTTGCAGCACCTGGGTTTGTACATTATGTCAAGCAACATGAACACTTCTTTTGCCAGACAAAGCACTGTGGCCAGTGTTATAGGAGATGTCAAACTAGACTGTCCTAGCAGTAGCTTCTGTGAGTCCGATGAAGAGAATCTTGCATCTAAGTTGTAAACTGGTTGTGCATGTGCATGTATTTCATCTGAAGCTGTTTGTTTCTAACCATTCCCTGCTATGGAATCTCACTCTTCTGATGCACAAACTTATTTTTGAAACTTTGAATTGCTGCTGCTCTTTAGTTTCCACAGTGCCTTCACAGCCCGATAAGCTGCTGTCGAATCCTGAAAAACTCAAAGGACTGAGCAAGTCAGTACCGTCATTCCTACAGGAAGAGGCAAGTTCCGTATTTGAAATAATGTAACTAAAGCTTTCATTTACAGTGGCATTATGCGTTTGCCAGATAGTACTTTTCAGGGTCTGCCATTCAGTTTCCTATTGGATACTGAGTTTGTAGTGCAACTAGCAGGAGGTGATCACAGGCAGCCTGTGGCTGATTCATCTTTCAGAAATTTTTAGTTCAGTAACCAGAGATTTATTCCTGCTCTACAGGTCTACACGTAGAGCATGTTTTATCTCAGAGGTTGAAGCATTTTTTTCAGAGCATACATTGCTTATGGTCTAAAATAAGCTTGTAAGACTATCTGTAATGGCACCATCTGGTGATCCTTCTCAGAAAGGTATTTGCTTGGTGTTCGGTTTAGGGATCTGGGTCCAGGTGCCAGGCTGTCTTTCTCTATGTAAGTACTCTTAGAATTTTCAACAACATACTGTGCCTTTTTAAGTTGCCTCAGCTTAGTCTGTATACTTTATTTAAAGGAGCATGGTGAGAGGTCTTGGAGATCTGAGTATGACCTCAGAGCTTATTCCTGATCTGACACTCAAGTTTGAGGGTGTTAAGCAATATGTACTGCCTAGTCTGTGACTCTGAACAGTCAGTGGATAGAGATGTGGAGGCTGTAAATGGACCAAGCACCAATCTCCTAACATGATAGTCTAAAATTGATAGGCTGAATATATCTGTACAGATATTCTCCATTGGTCACAGGGAATGGGAAGCTCTAGAGAACAGAAAATACTGCAACACTGTTGAATTTAGATAACATGATAGGTTCCTCCATTTTTTCTTGTGCACCATGGTAAATGTATTGAATGTGAATTTGCGTGGCAGTTGTGCACACGAACCCCCCCTCTCCTGTCCTCCAAGCTGTCAGCAAAGCAAAGTTACAGATGCTGTCTTCCAGTGGTGGTTTAAACACCTGAGTCCTGTCGATGATGGATATGCATTAGCGGAAACAGGATTAGATGTGACACAGGAATTTGGGTCATAGATGCCACAAAAAAATGTCTGTGCTATTAACCTGAGGAATGGTTACACTGCTTACCCCTGTCCTTATTGCTGTAACTGCAGTCAGCAGAAGCATCAACATTTTGGGTTGTTTCTCTAAAAACAAGTGGCAGAAAGGACTAAGGGTCGGTTTCAGGATGAGGCTCTGCCCTGCCTTCCCCTGCTCTCCCTCTGAAGGTTTGAAATATCCAAAATGCAATGATACAGCTTTGACTAATCTTACTTTAGTGCACAACTCAAGACCATTCAGTGTCTATGAATTACACCTCTTTAAATAAAGATTCTGTAAAATTACAGCATTCTAATGCCCTTTCTGGTGAGAACTACGCAAGGAAACTTCTCTACGGCATTGAACCATGGACAAATCAAAAGATCAGTAGCTCAAAATGTTAGAGGTGGGATCCCAAGCAAGTTTGAAATGCGTAGCTGGGCATCTAAAAATAACCAGTTAAAGCTTCTGGAAGAAGCCAATTGAAAAAACTCTAATGTGAGTTCTGAAATGAAGCAGTCTGGCAAATACTGAAAAGACGATGGACTATACATAGTCAATCTGGTCACAGTAGAAACTGTTTTAGGATGGTCCCTTTTGATATTCTAAGAAATTGTCAGTACCCAAATCTGTTTATCCTGTCCCTCAAATTTGTCTTTAAAAATGTGATTAGTCTTAATATTGTCTTGTAATACATCCTCTGCTGTTAGCTTGATAACTCAAGACAGGCCATCTGGTTTGCATATTTTCTTTACTTGTCTTTTCATATTTATTTTTTAAATGAAATAAGAATATACTAGCACTAATTCTTAACTATTTTAAGATTTATTTTGAAGAAACTTTTAATACCCCACCAATAGGATAAATTGTGTTCTTTCTGAAGATTGCCATTCCCTAATATTTATAGAGATCCTAATGAAAATACTTTATGTTATAAGGCTTATTCACATATGCTGGTTCTGCCTTTGAGTTTATTATCACCTAAGTACCATCTGGTCAATAAGAAGCATGAAACTAATGAATAGATAACATAAGTCTGATAGAAATAACAAATAGAAATAAGCATTGTATACGCCTTGTAATCATGGTGGAATTAACTGTTGTTTCTATGTGTTGGTTCAGTTCTGAAATTATTTTTAAAATGGAGTATTCTTCTGATAATAAAATGCTTTCTAATTGAAAAAAAACAAATATAAAGAAAACAGTCTCTGTTACTGTGCCAATGTCTTATCCTTCTGCTCCAAGGAGATAACAGCCTAAAAAATTCAGGATTCTTTACTTGCAAATACTAACAAAACCCTTATTTAAAATTGTGAGTTAACTTGGAAAAAAAATTAGGGTCATAGTGCATTCTGGAGGCATGCCGTCACCTCGGTGCTTCATAACTCCATGTCTCTGAACTTCCAGCCGCTCCACAAACACACGACCTTTGACTGCTCCCATCCAAGGAGCAAGCTTTGCCGAGTAAATTAAGGACATAGCTGCAAGCAAGCAGAACTGGGTTCAGTCCTGACTCTGCTATGTGGACAGCAGCTAAAATGGTCTTAGACAAACCATATGTCCCTCCTGTAAAACAGGGATTAGGATTTCCTGCCCTGCAAAGTGCACATGTAACAGGGCTAAATAAGAAAGCAAGGGATAAGCACAAAATCCTGTTCATCCACACTGCTTAACTGTTAATTCACTCCCTGGATTTATTTTGGATACTTCCAAATAGCACTCTCCAAGACAATTTTTCTCTCAAGGAGCCTTGACCTAGGCAGGGTAGATGTTAGTCAGCCCTCATCTTTGGCCTCAGGATTGGGGAACAATCCTGGTCTGCTTTTACTTAGCGTAGATGTAGCTATAGAAGCTAGGATCAATAAATGTTTATAAAGACTTATTCAAAATGCTTGTTAGACACGTTTGTTAGACACATGAAGAAATATAAATAAGAAATATAAATAAATATTCTTTTTTTTATGTGTGTAGAAAATATTGTTTACTAATCGCATCTGCTAGCAGAAGGTCTGCGACAGCTGCTCAAAACTGTATAAAGGAGGGGGAAAGCCTTGTCATATGTTCACAGTTGGAATACGGGTGATAACAACTTGTGTAGGAAGATCCCAAAGCACACATGGAAGTTAAAGCAGCATTGTGTCTTTTGTACCGGGAAGACATGGAGACAGAATGAGGTTGTGAGCCCCTGATCTGATAATGACCAAGTAAATCAAAACTATAGTTTCCTGATTTTTTTTTTTTAAAAGACAGGGTTCTGCTTGCTCTCTTGCAATGAACACATTTTCCAAAAGCCATTTATTGTATCCAATACAGAGTGCTTTTCTACTGTGCATGTTACCTCCCAACTTAACTGTCTTAAAGATTGAGACTTGAGAATTGATAGTATTCTCTGTATAGCAGAAAGGGACTGGTGAAAGATCTGAGCATTATCATTTGCAAAATTTTATTCATGGTGTAGTGAAGTTGAGTTTAATTGACCCAATAAAATTAACTTTTTACTTTCCATTGCTATTTGAGATTAAAAAAAAGAGGCTAGTTGCATTACTGCTTTAAAAAAAGGCTTTCCATCTGAAAAATTCCCTTTCAACTTTTTTTTTTTTTTAAGTGCATGAGCTTTTTAAGAACATAGTAATTACTAACGTTGCACTCCTAGGGGATTTAAATTCAGGTTTTTACTAAGTCCCAATCTGCGTTATTAAAATTCTGCTTTATATTTTTTTAAATGTTCCTTGTGACTCCATAGTGCCTACATAGACTTTCTTTCTGTGATGTTTTTGTAGAGTGATGACAGAGAGACAGATACAGCATCAGAAAGGAGTTATTCCTTTGGCAGAATCAAGAAGAGTCCCAGCTCTCTAACCAATCTTAGCAGCTCTTCTGGCATGGCCTCCTTATCCTCTGTATGTAAACCAAAGCCTTGTTTTAATGGCACTTTGCTTACGCTAATCTCTTCAGCAGTGTTCCACCTGCTTTCTCTTTCTTTTTCTCTTTCTTTCCTTGGCATCTTTGTCTCCTTCCTTCCTTCCATCTGCCACGTGAACCCTTGCATGGAGTTCCTTTAAAAACAAAACAAAACAAAATGCCCAAAGCCACTTTTATGGTATATAAAGGGAACCAGTTGTTTCTACTTTTCTTTTTTAAAGACTGATATTGTTACATTATTGATTCCTCTAAGGAGTATTGGATGGATCATATTTTGTGTTTACTATAGTCATATACTGGAGCCTGTTCAGGACTGTGCAGAGTACTCTCTAAAAACTAAACAGTTGGCTTTTACCCTAAGAGCTTACAGTTGTAGCTCAAAATGAGGGACACTGTACACAAAGCCAGTGTTAAGAAATGGAGCAAGAGAAAAAAGGATTAAGTGAAAGAAGGAGAGAGTACTGGTGTGGGATGGTGATTAAGCCAGTGACTGGTCAACCAGAAGTCATTAGTTTACGTGAGCTTTATGGGAAAAGAAAAATTTGGGGGAAGGATAATGAGATTAAAAAAAATTGTCCCTCCTTCTTTTTCACTCCATCTAGGGTTTAATTTTCAAATATACTTTATTTAGGTACCTAATTCAGTCTCATAAAGACTTTATTCCTAATCTTTTTGTGTTATTTGCAGAAGGCCTGTTCCCTTCAAGTCTAGGCTCTGCTTTCTCTGAGGAAGATGAGCTGAAGAGATACTTAAAATATCTGATCACAGGCAGTCACCATTTCTGCTGCATCCTGTCATTTTACCTCTATCTTAATGTCATAAACACATTCGCATTTTTATAGCGAGTTTGGCCTAACATCTTTAAGACTTATAAATAATATTCTTTGTTAATCTGCTTGCCGAGAAGCTTGTATAATAGTCTCCCTTATGTTTCTTAATTAAATCTTAAAAGGACACAGCTGATTTCTTTACTGTCTGAATTCTGAGCAGTCTTCTACCTGATCTTGAAGTATCTGGCCAAATTCAAAACCTGGAAATTTTTCCTCCTCTTGTATGATACAGGTAAGCGGAAGTCTAATGAGCATCTACAGTGGAGATTTTGGCAATGTTGATGTGAAGGGGAACATTCAGTTTGCTATTGATTATGTAGAACAGCTGAACGAGCTCCACATTTTTATTTGCCAGTGTAAAGACTTGGCAGTGGCAGATGTTAAGCAACAGCGTTCAGACCCGTAAGTATAACTAGACTATATGTATTTTTCCTGATGAAAGTTTCTTTTAATATATAAATGAAGAAAAATGATTTTTTTTTCAGTCACTACCACTTGTTGGATTAAACAACCAAATAAATGAATGAAGAGGCTATAACATGCTTTCCATGGTTGTTGTCCCCTCTGAAGTGAATATAAAATTGCATAACTGTAAATTACTGCATATAATAACTTTGAAAGCTCAAAAGCTTCATATTTTAAGAATATAAAACTCTACTCTTAGGTTTTAAATTTAACTTTCTAGATGGTAAATCCTGCTGTGATATGTGTCTAATAGAATAAGAGCCTATAAATGTTAAATCTAGGCATACTGTATTTAAACATTGTGCATTTGTATGGGTTGAGGAGACATTCCAATAGCTTCCCCCTGGCAGAGAAAGGTTACGCCCCACTTTGGAAAAATAAGCACTATTTTTATAACTTTTAAACCACTGTTTTTCCATTTCTTAAATGGCACAAACTGAACAACATAATGACTAGTTAAATGGATTTAGTTTACTTTATAAGACCATTGTATTTTATTTTTCACTGACTTGTGTATTTTAGACGGGGAAGTTGGAAGGGTATTTTCTTAATTTTTTTACCAGCCTGTTTAAATTTTAGGTATGTAAAGACTTACCTGCTTCCAGAAAAATACAAGCTGGGCAAACGGAAGACCTCCGTGAAAAAGAAAACTTTCAATCCAGTCTATAATGAAATACTGCGGGTATTTATCAAACTGTTACTAGACAAAAACCCAGGTGATATGCATGAAATATTAGGAACTTGAACTTTTCAGTGCAAGTCCAGATGCTGCATTGCTCCATAAAAGTACCTATTTCCTTCCACCGATAGTCAACTATATAGCGTGCTCTGGATATGACATGGAAACCTTGACTGTTCTATAATTCTTACAAACAAACCCAAGTATGAACTTAAAATGTTTGAAATAAAGATTAAAACATAAAAAGGGTTTTGTTTTGAAATGAAGAAATGATTATAGTTGTATAAATCCAGGCATGTTTTCTCCAATCTTATCACTTTCAGACATGGCTTTGATGAAGCTCTCACTTGTTTCAACGTTTTTTTCTTTCCTTTCTCCCTCCTGGCAGTACAAAATCGAGAAGGCTGTCCTAAAGAAGCAAAGGCTCAATATCTCTGTCTGGCACAACGATACCTTTGGGAGGAATAGTTTCCTTGGTGAAGTGGAGCTAGATTTAGGAACCTGGGACTGGAATGAAAAAACAAACAAGCAGATCAACTGGTTTCCGCTTAAGCCAAGGGTAGGTTACTAAGGTTGAGTTGTTTGGTTTGTATTTTTCACTGTGTAAGTGCAAGACCAAGTGATTGTTTATTCAGGCCTTGCGTTCTGTGGTTGCAGGTTTTTCAAGTAGGGAAAATGTCCTGTAAACTGAGGCAAGATTGAAGGATAAGGAAACAAGAAATAATTTCTCTTATAGAAGTCAAGCTTGTTTCTGTGGGAAAACTTGGCACAGTAAACTCTGAGTGTGAGCTGCAAGGTTTGGGGCTGGTGATTTTCTTTTATTTATTCGTTTATTTTTATTATTGCAGGCTTCAACAATGGCTCTTGAAGTAGAAAACAGGGCGGAGATGAAACTAGCCCTCCAGTATGTCCCACGGCCTGTTGGAGGTATGCATTACTTCTTTGTTTGGGCTTGTCAACCCTTTGGGGGATTTTGTTTTTTTCTTAAAAAAAAACAAAACAAACAAACAACCCCCCCCCCAAACCTTTTAGCGTTTTTCAACAAATTCAGTCATATTTTTTAATATAAAAGCATAAAATCATCTTGAGGGCTAAGTCAATCTAGTCATTAATTCACTTTAGGATCCAAGGCCATTTTGTTGCTTTTATTGTTATTACAGAAGAAACTACCAGGTTGTTATGATCTATTAGGTTTGTAATCCAGTCTGTATATGTAATAAAGTTCTGTTTTCTCAATAATTACTTTACTGGTTATAAATTGTCAGGCAGGTGCTGTTATTTGCTAAATACACAATGACAAGACACTAAAGTCAAGGAATATAAGATGGGGAAATAGCCATAACCACCCAGAATGTAGCAGTTCACAGCAGTACAATCTGTGTGTTTATTCTTGTCTGGCAACTGATAACTGTCTGCTCTGACAATGAAGCCAGATCAGGTCCGACCAGTCAGTCAATAAGTATCAATTATATTAAGAATGCAGAAGAGCTTATTTGAAAATGTAAGAGCCAATGAAAGCTGGCATCACATAAACTGGAAACAAGCTGATCTCTTCACCTAGGAGACTTGGAAAGAGAAGACCAGTGGCTTGCATTTGTTTACTTGTAACAGAAGAGAAGTCATTATAGGAATACTGACATAGTGTGGTCTTGCAGTACTTTGGGATGAAGATTGCAGCTTCAAGGGTAAAGAAATGAATGCTGGATTAAGATGTGAGATAATGAGAGTCTAGGCTGAACATCACCTCTGCAAATGGATGACAGGAACGGCTCCATCATGGAGATGACCTTTAAAAGCAATTTGTAAGGCTTAATCAGAACCAGGATGTTTTAGAGAATGGTCAGAATTTAAAATGATGAACAAGTTACAGCTCTGAGTGACAGATAGATGATATTGTCTACAAAATGAATAACAGAAGATTTGAAGGCAAAACTACTAAAGCGCTGAAGACTAGGAGACATTCAAGATAAGCGAAGCTTTTTAACCTGAATGAGATACAGATTGAAGAGGTACACCATAAGCCATGCAAACAGGAATTTGTGGTTTTAGATCATATATCCAAAGATGCAGGACAAGAAGAGATGGACATCAAGGACAAACCCTGTGGGACTCTCACTGTTGGAGAAAGGAGAGGATTAAGGAGGACTTTTCAAATGACCTAGTGAAGAAGCTGTAGCAAAGGGAGGAGTGGGTGGGATCACAGAGTCCTAGGAGGACAGGATTTCAGAGAATTTTCTGAAAGGCAGATATGCTATCTGATTTCTATCTATTCAGGTGGATGAAGACAGTGTCTGGTTCCAATATTAGTAGAAAAATCTCATTAGAGAACTTGGTAAAGGGGTCTTGAGGTGGTGAGAGCAGAAACAAGACCTTTTCTTTCTTTCTAAAGTAGGGTAGAGGGTGAATTTAGCATCAAGTTGAATGAGGACCTTCAGACATCTGTGGTAATCACCCTGATAAGCTTCTGGAGAAATGAGTACTTAAAGTACTTAGAAAGGCAAGTTGTGGCAAAAATGACTTTTGAAGATGAGAAAAGCTCAAAAGTACTTACATTGAGGAGAAAGCCAAAGAAAAGGAAGTGAAAGTTTAAGAGTGTTTTTATTTTATTTTTCCCCCCACTTCATGTTTGTGAAGGGAAGAAAGCACTACAAAGAACAAATACTACTTCATTCAGTTTTAAATAAACATAATACAGTGTAGTTGCAGAAGTATTTGTGACAGAAAGGGTAGAACACCCCATCCAGCTGGAAACAGAGGGGATGTGTTCTATTCTTGCTTTGTCAAACATTGCTATTGTGCTTTCTCCAAAATAAGTTTGGAAAGGCATGCTCTCAATTTTCATGATAAATATTTTTCCCAAGTTTGAAAGATTTCTTATTTAGGAGTTTTATTCTCCATTTCCTTTGCCTCTCATTCACTGTGCAGATAGTTTTTACCAAATACTGTATTGGGAGGAAGTATTCAGTACTGCTGTATATTTGCTGTATATTTTTTCTATTTAAGGAAAGAAGATTCCATCCACCGGTGAGGTCCACATCTGGGTGAAGGAATGCCATGACCTTCCTCTTCAGAAGGGCAACAGGATCAACTCTTTTATTAAGTGGTAATAACTGTGGTTAAAATCATAACGTGGTGGCCTAATAATGCTTTCTAATCCTCCCTTCATTTTTTTTTAATTTAAATTAAAGAACACCTAATTACTTTATATTCTGTATTTCTATTTTATTTCAAGTCCTGCAGGACTTAAAACTTCAATACGCTAAGGATATACCACCCATTATAATGTACTGGGAGAATTTCTTTCATAGTCCTTACACTTTCATTTTGTTTCTTCAGCTGCTTAGTGGAATGGCTAGTCAAAATTAAGTCAGATCTTATATCTGCTTTTAGCTGCATTTAAATGAAAAAGGTTGTTGCGAGAGTATGGTTTAGCTTAGCAAATCACAGGAGGAGACAGAAATGAGAAGCACAGTTGTATTTCTTCTGCCTGCCTTTCCATAAACACATTGAAATGGAAAGAGAGAAGAGTAGCAAGATGGTTGGGAAATCTCTGGCAGCAACAAAAATGTTTCAGCATCACTGTTGATGATCCAACAAATAAGCTCACTTGTCTCCTCCCCACCTGACTTCCTTTCCGTTGTTTGAAGCACGTGGGTGGACACATCCTGCCAGTACTTCTTGGAAGCGACTGAGAAGGCAACCTTTGGCTTATCTCCATGATGCTAAAGCATCTTATTTTTAGTCACATTATGACTCGCAAAGAAGAGTGTTAATCAGTAGCTTTCTTCTATTCAGTGTGTTTAATGCAGTCTGTGCTGACCAAGTGTAAACTGACAATGCTTTCTCTTCTGAAGTACCATTCTTCCAGATACTAGCAGGAAAAGTCGCCAGAAAACAAGAACAGTGGCAAAAACTACAAACCCAGTATTCAACCACACCATGGTCTATGATGGCTTTAGACCAGAAGACTTGAAAGAAGCCTGTGTAGAACTCACGGTCTGGGATCACAACAAACTAGCCAACCACTTTTTGGGAGGTCTCAGGATAGGCCTTGGAACAGGTACTGGCCTCTTGATAGATTAATCCTTTCTTTACAAAATATAGTCTTTGTTTCCTTTCCATTTCTTCTCTTTTTGCAAAGATCACTGAACAGCCTTGTGGCTATTTATTTGCTAAAGAGTTTCGTTAATTTATCTATTCCTCAGCACAGATCCTGTAATGTAAATAGAAGAAGTATTATGATGGTTAGGGATGACTGACAAGTTAGAAGAAATCTTAGAAATAAACCTGTGTTTGTCCATTCATAGTACCTGGCACTGTCTGAAGCACAGAGTAAGTGATATCTGCACCTAAAATCTTGATAACCTTTTACAAATTTACACATGCAAAACAGGATACATGGTGTAGAGATAATACTGGGTGGACATACAAGGACAGATAGAGAATGCACGATAAGATTTGGAGATATTGAAAAGGAATAGAGGAAAGATGAAAAATACTACTACTATAAATGGAAACAAGCTTTTAGCATAAAAGGCAGTATAAGAAGGTGGGTAGATGGAAAAGTTGTATGTGTTCTCAATCATTATATTTTGTCCCTTTCATTGCCCTCTTTGGTCTGGGAGAGGGATGTGTTTGGAGTCTTTTCAAGCAAATGCAAGAAAAAAAAAGACTTTTCCCAAAGGAACTTCTTGCATGGTTCATTAGCATAACCTAAAATAAAAAATAGGGGAGGAAGTCTCAGACTGAAATTTAAGTAGCCAAGCTTGTATTTCAGTACCAAAATCAGTGGCCTATTTTATTTTTAATTCCTCTCAAATATTAAGTCCCTGTATGTTGTTCCATCTATGCAAAAGATAAGCATCTGACTGAAGCCCAACCCCCTGTATTTGGTACCCTGTCTTACCTTTTTTCTTGGGCTTGTGACAAAATAAGACAAATAGTAACACACACACACACACAAAAAAGGAAAAAGATGATGATGTTTCTGTGCAAAATTGTCATTAATTACATTTGACAGAAGTTGTTGAAGTGTAAAAATATAGAATTGGATCTTGAAAGTACTAGTTTTTTTTTAGAAGGGGGCAGATTTGATTATCTGCTCTCAACTTTGAAGCATATTAAGTGATTCATTTTTCCCTTAAAACTGACATTTTTCTAGGCAAAAGCTATGGAACTACAGTAGATTGGATGGATTCTACTTCAGCTGAAACTGCCCTGTGGGAGAAGATGATGAACTCGCCAAACACATGGATAGAAGATACGCTACCTCTCAGGATGCTCATGGTTGCAAAATTGACAAAATAAAGTGCCTTTTTAATTGCTAGTGCCAAAAAGAAACCTTGGGAATAAAATTAAAGGGAGGGGGGAGAAACCTGGAAGAGGAACACAGTAGCTCTTTTGATGGTGTCTTTTCTCTTGCTCTTCTGTTTTGTGCTATCAAATGTCACTCATATTTCAAATTAAACTGCTGCCTGCAGATTATTATGTAAATTTAGGGAGTTCTTTTATTTTTTTTATTCACTGAAAATGAATTCAAGTAAGAATTCACTTACAGAATTCAGTGATAGAGGTAGCTGTGATGTTTGGATGCTTGTATTGCCTAAATGAAGTGTTTCTGATTCCTTGATCTAAATTGCCAGCAAAAAAGGAAGGGCAACTCTTTCTGCACATCAGTAGGATTGTTTGTGAGGTGTTATTAATCAGATAGCAAAAGACTGGGGTTTGTTTCATGCTCACTAGTGTGAGTACGCAGCTGAATCCTCTTTAATGCTATGTCAGATCTCTCCAGCATGAATTCTGAGCATGCAGATTTCATTAAAAAAAAATATATATATATATATCTGTAGTTTTACATTTCTAGGTTGTGAAAGTACCTTCCATGATGAACAAAACATTCTATGAAGTGGTACTGTTGATGTTCTGTTCTGCAAGGTGCAGAGGACTGTTAATTCCAATGAAGAATCAGGGTCATAAAGAGTCTGCTTATATATGTATTAATCACCTTGCTAGTATAGTAACCTTACTCTTAAATGCTCAAGGCATTGAGGTCAAATTTTTTGTTCAAATGCTACTCTAAAGCATCTAAAATTGCCAGTTTTAATGATGACAAACATGTTGGCTATTTATTTTGTAAAGCATATTCATTCATCTGTACCTGTATCTTTGGCTTGTTTTTTTTTTTGCAAAAAGTAATTTATCTGTACTTTAGCGCCACCGTTAGGAGATAGCTTTGTAGCATATGAAATAGGACTGGAATTTGTCACCTGTAGAAACGCATGCCAGTAACGAAAGCTAAATGCATAAAATACAAAATGTATTACATTGTTTTGGATTTTTTTGTTTTTTAATAAAAGCAGTCTATTAAAACTACATAGGAATTCAATGTTTAATTAAAACTCAAAGTATTTTCTATTAGCAATTCAGTACAGAATATAAAAAAATGCAGAAGAAAAACACTTTTCAAAATAAATGCATATGTATTTGCTGCAACTGCATAGGTCTAGAAGCTGGTAAAATTCAGCATTTCCTTAGAGCAGAGAGGAAAAGGGGGCAGTTCACCTCCAACTCAGTTGCTGAACTTAATTATACAAAAGTAAATATATAGACTACTTGATATTATACACCATAGTGGGGGGGGGGGGGAAAGGAACAGTGCTATTCAACCTACTGGGGGACCCACTTTCTCTCTGATCAACAGTCTGTGGGAATTACAAATGCCCAAAGTAGGTGTTAGTCTCAATCTCTTCCTGCTTCAGGTGTTTTGGATGAGATTGGCAGCTGGTACAGATGCCACTTTACCTTTACTTTTCCAAAAGCACCACCCTTTCAGGGATGGCTATTTAAGAATACAGAAGCCATGTAATTGTTGCATCATTTAAGTAAAGATGTATTTTGTTATGAAGTGTAGTATGCGCGTTGTTCTCTATTCATAGAAAAATAACGATTTGTGTGTATCTAAGAGACACCTAGTTTGTTTGTATTCGCTACCTACATGAATTCATCTTCACCTGGGAAAAGTACTTTGCTGTGAGCATGACCTACAGTTTAATAGGTAAATAAGTGTTTGCTTCTTTGTTCTTCCTCCTGTGAAATTTAAATACATAGCTCTGTCTTAAAATAGCTTTGGGACTTTAGAGTTGGGACAGGGTCTTGAGGCTCTTAGAGTTGCAGGCAAATATGTCATGTAGTCTGCTGTGTTCTATACTTACAAAATTCTGGTAGTTAAACATTTAACTGCCATAAAAATAAAATGTCTAGTTTATGACAATGCCAATCTTGTATTTTGGTCAAACAGAACGTATTCTGTCTCGCTTCTCTTGAACCATCCTAGAAACCAACCAAGCTGCTTACTACTACAATAAATATATCAAAACTTAATTTAAATTTTGAAAAGCTACCTGAACATAAGCTTTACTTGTGCACCTGTAATTAGTAAGATGACTAAGTAATGACGCAGCAGCATTATGTAGTCATCCAGATAACCAAGACACTGAACCAAATAACCCAAACAGGCCCTCTAGTACAAAAACTCAGTCTCTCCTCAAACTTGTTTAACAGCTGTTTACAGGATGTGCAGAAAATAGAGGCTATTTTAGGCCAACACACAAGGATAGTCATCACCAGAAACAAACATGAGCCTCCCTTATACTACTTCCAAATCTGCAGGGGGTCAGCAGAGGTAGTCACAGCAGTATCGTTGGGAAGTATGCTAGCACTTAACAATAATGCTATATATTTTAAAACTATATTATTATTATCGTTAGCCTTCAATAGAGTCTGTATCAAGCTACAGATCTTTAAGATCTTTAGCAGATCTTTAGCAGCTGTGCTTATCATCTTTTTACTGTTTTACGGTGTATTGTAATACACAAGAAAAGTCAAAGCTGTCCTGGTGAGAGGAACTTCAGTGTAAGGGAGGGTTACAAACAAAGCTGCATCATCAGTGGAAAGTGTATTTTTAACTATAAAGCAGAAAAACTAAAATTCTACCTCCTGCTAAAGGATATTATATTGATTTATTAAAAAGCAATTGAAGACAATCATTGGATCTAACTGTGTAAACCAGCAGGAAGTTTGCATTGAAAATACCCAACTAAAATGATTGAAAACGTACATTTAAAAATATTTATTTATTTATTTATTTATTGACATTCCTCTGAACATGGCTCATGTAATAAATACAGTTTTCCATCAACTTCATAATCATTCCTAACTACAGGAGGATGCTCCAGATTGATAACGCTTGCTCTGATAGAGAAATGCAAGTTTGTGCAGTTGACCAAGACCAAGTTTTAGGAAACTGGTCTCTTTGCATTCTCTCTTACTCTGCAGTCAACAGGAAAGGCTTTAGAGTCATCCATAACCAAAACTCTGACGTCATGTAGTTAAGATGTAGCTGATGCTCACTAAAGTACAGTTTGATAAATTAATAGCTCTGCTCTGATTCCAGTTCACCTTTATGAAAAAGCAGCAATACCTGTAGAATGTCATTATATGCATTCATCCTTGCTCAAAAAAATCAATGGGAGAAACACAACCCTTCCCCCCTTTGCTCATTCATGGCTCACCTTCCATGCTGCGTATCTGAAAAATCCCCATGTCTTTCTCTACCTGCCATTTCTGCAAGTAGGCCTACAAACCTTAGTGGGCTTGGCGACCCACATCGCTCCCATTTTACTCATTTTGAAAGATCTGGTACTGTGCCCTCTTTGGAAAGTGATATGAAGCAAACAAGACAGGAGTCAGCAAAACCTGAACCTGACTTTTCCCTCCAGCTGCATTTGCTTTTCCCTTCCCCATTACATCTGCCAGATTTTTCATTAATCACCGAATAAAGTTGTAAATTCTTTAGGGCAAGAGCTGGGTCTTTGCTTTTAGCCTGTGGATGTTCAGCATGTTCTGAGATGGCTGTAGCCTGCCATTATGATTTCCTCTGCCACACGGTGCAGGCCGAGAGAGGGGAGATCTTTGTATTTCTGGAAATCCTGTTCCTTTTACAGAACCTAGGTTACTCTGAGGGTGTTCGCATCATTTGTTTGCTAAAAAACACTCCTAGTTATTTCTGTCAGTGTTCTGGGATTGGCCCAGCTCCAGCTGGACCTTTTCCAAGCAGGGCAGTTGAAGGCACCAGCTCTGGAGTGACTGGAGTCATATCACCATGGAGACAAAAACCCCACAGTAGGAGTAGCAACAAACAGAGAAAAGAAAACACTTGGTAAGAAAACTTTTTTTCTCCTCTTAATTCCTTCTCTTTGTCATGTTTCCACTAGACAGCCTAAACTTTTGGATCCCTTTCTCTCTTCTCCATTTTTCTGAATACTTTGGCAGGAGCCAAAGAAAGTAGGAGCAGCAGCAGGGCAGTGCGGGAAGGCACATCTAGAAGTAGTATCCCCACTGAAGGTCACCACTATGCGGTTCTGCATCTGTAGACTGGCTCCTTGCATTATACACTCTGTGCTTCACAGGCTTTGCCCTAGCTTGAATTCATTTCTGCTCTACAGTATTTTTCATCTTTCCTCTACTCCTTTCTTTAAGCTGGCTCTGTCATATATCCCATTCTACCTCCAGTTAAAACCCAGGACGTTTACAAAAGCTAGTTATCAGCATACTATTTTACATGCTGCCTATTTCTAGGCCTGTGTCTGAATGAAAAAAATGGAGATCAGTTTTAGACTAACTTTTCATACCTCTGGGTAACATGCAGCATTATTAGGCACCAGTACTGATTTTGGTGCTACCATAATATAAATATTTACCCTATCTTCCAGATGAGAAAACAGACTTAAAATTATGTGCCTAAAATAAACCAGCAAATCACTGCCAAAACTCAAATTATGAACTGTTTCTCCAAGCACCAAGTCTTTATATCACAACGCATTCAATAATTATTAGCATTGTGTAGATCTCTTTTAATCATAAATCTCTAAGGACAAGGCAAGGCTATTCAGTTATTTTAGATGAGAAATATAACACATTGTTAAAAACTTGTAAATCAGTTAGAAGACCCATCTAACCCTCACTGTTTTACTTGCTTTTATAATACTAGATCTATAGGAGGAAAGAAGGGCAGAGGAAGAGGAGTGCTTAAGGAATTATTTACTGCTTCATCACTTACTGGCTTTTTACCTAAATATAATAGTACTTCTTGTAGCTACAACAGCAGTGCATTGAGAAGGAATAATTAAAAAAGCCAGTCACCAGCAAATGAATAGGCTTGCATAAATACTAAGCCTATTTGCTTTGCTTTTGCATCACTGCGTCCGGCATCCTTCTCTTCAGTCTGCCCAACTCTGAATGCGCGTGAAGCTGGTGGCTCTGCCTGCAGGGGCCAGGGCTGGTTGCAGACTGCTGCTGGCTTCAGAACGCCCCGGTCTCCACAGGTGATAAAACAACATTCCGGAGAAACTCCGCCCATCTGGTGGAGTGCGGTGGGCCACAAACAAGAACTGCTGGGGACAGCTAAGATACGCTGAATGTCAATGGTCAGTATAAACTTTTCTTCATCTTTGTGAGAGGCAGTTGGTCCATGGCTGAAGGTAAGAGAGACCCTGGGAGGGCTGGTCCCACAAATGATCCAGAGACAGAGAGAGACATGGAAGACCTGAATAAGGGCCTGTGGAAATTCTGTGGGGTCCCTGAAGAGGAGAAGAGTGAGAAGGCTGCGCTACGCTCACGCATAGAAGAACAGTATCACCTTATCTGCATACTGAAGAGAAGAGCAGACGATGCACACAAACGCTGCAAAGGCCTGGAGCAGCTCAGCAAGAAGCTGGAGGAACTGAGGACTGAGGACGCTGCGAAACTGAAAGCCCAGACCCAGCGGATTCAGTGTTTGGAGGAGCGTTTCATGGACCTGGCTGGCAACCATGAAAAAATGATCCGCTTCAAGGATGAACATAAGAAACAGAATATGCAACTGCGGGAGGAGAATAAGCGCCTGACGCAAGAGAATGAAACTCTCTTCAGCCAGACTGTGAGGGAGAAGGAAGCTGAAGTGCTCCAGCTCACTTCCCAGGCAAGAGAGCTCTCTCAGCAGTTAGATTCCTTGCGGGAGAAATGTGCTTACGAGATTCACAGAGCCCAGGAGCGAGAAAAGGAGATGCTAGAAGCTCAGACCCAACAAGCAAGCGCTTACGCCAGGGAAGTTGATTCATTAAAAAAACAGCTGCAATGCCTACAGGAGAAGCACCAGCAAGCTGTTGCACAGGTAAATCAGGAAGAAAGTCAGCACAGGGCTCAGGGCAGTGAGCTGGAGGTGAAGTTGGAGAGGGTGTATCAGGAGAAGGAAGAACTCTTGAAGCTGGCCGTGGAGAGGGGCAAAGCTCTGCAAGAGAAACAGCAGGAAATTCAGCAGCTGGGGAAGAAGCTGGAGTCTGCAGAAAAAGCCAGGCAGCTAGCAGAAGAGCGCTGCGTGAAAGAGGCAGCAGCAGCAGCAGGCGGTGATCTGAGGGTCCAAGAGCTCCGACAGCAGCTAGAAAGCAGCAAACAGGCATACAGCGAACTCTGGCTGCAGTTTGATGCTTACAAAAAACACAGTCAGGACTTACTGACTAAAGAAAGAGAGCTGAATGTCAAACTCCGTCATTTTATTGCATAACTTCAACTTTCTCCTCTGTTCTGCTCTGTCAGCAGATGCCTCTATCGTAACATACCACTGCTTTTTATTCCTCTTCCCTGGGACAATCTTCTAACAGATTTGTGTCTATGTACTCAACAAGCTTAAATCCTTCCATAAGGGACTGTCTGTAACCTCATTTTTTTTATAGTTTTACACAAGTAAGATTGCTACACTGTTAAATCTGAACAGGGCTTGCTGAACTAGTCAAACAGTGTGAGAGAAAGGATTAGTGTGAAAAATCTACAAATACGAGTTTGATTTGTTTTAGTTGGTCCCAACCTCTGCTGTATCATAGATTTTCAGTTTTTACTGTCAAAGATGCATTACTTTCCAAGACAAACAAAAGAACAAAAGCTCAGATCCTTAGTCTCTGTGTCTGATTCTCCCTTGAAGTTCAAAAGAGACTGGGCAATTAACTGGTATCTTTGAGGCTCTAAGAAATTCCACCTTGAAACACCTATGGCATAAATAGTTGTGATTTAGCAACTTGCAGTTAATACAAAAAAAGGGAATAAAGAATTAAAACAGGTCAAAACAATAAAATCATACAATTAATTACCCAATGCTCAGATGGATTTTATCTATAGTTTTTCTAGTTGTCTTATAGATGTCTACAGTTGTCTTAGTCTCATTTAAAATTATAGCAGTATTTATATCCCTGTTCTGTTCAAAAGAAAGCGACAGGTCTTTTGGGTTATTTTGATGGTTTTCGAAACAGGTTTAGGTTCTAGACATTCTGCCAGTTTACTTACTTACTAGAGCACTAGGTGTTTTCTGTAGAGAAAATAGCAGTAATGCACAAGATTGAAGAGTGTTGGTCTGGCAATTTTGACAAAAATCTTTCCCTTTCTTGTCAGCACGGGGGGATGGAGAAGCTTCCTACTCTCTCCTGCATCTCCCCCAGCCAGGCAGGAGGTCTTTGGCTGCTGAGTTTCAACTGCTGCTCTTACAGCTGCTCCCCAGACTAAGTCTACCAAAAAAAAAAAAAAGTGACAGCCCGAATGGTATCCCACATCTAGGCTGTTTTCAGCAGCCGTAAGAGTTCTCCACGTTTTTAACATGGATGCATAGTTTGGGGTAACTCAACATTTTAGCTAGTTGTGTGGTTACCTGTCGGTCTTAAGCATCTACAAAACAGCTGTGCTGCGTCAAGCGAAACCTCTGCTGGACCCAATACAAGGAGTGGCCAAAATCAGATGCCCAGGGGATCTCCCAGCTCACGACCATTTTCATCTGAAGCACTTACTGAACCAGATACAGTTCCTAAGTAAGCAGTAGCTATCAACAGATTTCTATTAACTTCTCCACACTGTCCCTCGGCCCACACAAACCCATGTTAAGACGTTGCAGCGCTCAACTCCCGGCCGCGTGAAGAACCACGGCCTTTTGTTTTGCTCCTGGCTCCTACACGCGTCATTTAACACCCATTTAACGGAAGGCACGCACCTATTTTTCAAAAAAAATTTTTTTTTTTTTTGGTGGACATGCCCGCGATGCAGGCGGGATAACGGGATCCATTAACCTCCGCGCAGACGGCATAAACAGCGTAGAAAGGCGCTGGAGAGCGGGGAGAAAACGACGCGGCAGCAGCTGTGTGTGAGAGGCACCCCCTCCCCCCCCAACGGTCCCCTCAGCCGCCGCGGGCAGCGCCGCCGCTTTCCCGCGCGCGGGCGCAGTCGCGCGGCGCCCCCTCCCCCCCGCTTCCCGACAGGCACCGCGGCGGCAGCGCCCCCGCCGCCGCGCTCCGCAGGCGCCGCGCGCCGCCCCCGGCCCCTCGCCGCCGCCATGCGCCACAGCCTGGCGCAGCTGCTGGCGGCCCCCTCGGGCGGAGCGAGCCCCTCCGGCGCCGCGCGGCCGCTCGCCGGCGGCGGGGAAGGGGATCCGGGCCCCGCGCGGGCTAAACAAGAGCAGCAGCTGCCGCTGCCGGCGCCGGCGCGGCGGGAGGAGAAGGAGGCGGAGGCGGCCGGCGGCCCGCTGGCGGCGTGGGAGCAGGAGGACTGGTTCCCGGCGCTGGAGCTGGGGGACCTGCTGGAGGCCGCGCGGCCGGACTGGGACCTGGACGCGGAGCTGAGCGGCTGCTTCCGCGGCGAGCCGGCGGCGCGGGCGGCGGCGGCGCCCGGGCGGAGGAGCGGCGGCGCGGGGAGCCGGCTGAAGGCGGCGGCGGCGGCGCGGCTGAACCGGCTGAAGAAGAAGCAGTACGTGCTGGGGCTGGAGAGCCGCCTGCAGGGCCTGGCCGCCGAGAACCGGCAGCTGCGGGACCGCAACCGCGGCCTGAGCCGCCGCCTGCGGGAGCTGGAGCGGGAGAGCGGCTACCTGCGGGCCGTGCTGGCGAACCAGAGCGCCCTGGCGCAGCTGCTGGGCCGCCTGGCCGGGGCCCGCGCCGGCGGGCTGCAGCTCGGCACCAGCCTCTTCGGGGACGCGGGCGGCCCCCGCCGCCACCCCCACGCGCGGCCCGGCGGCGAGAGCAGCGACCACGACTACGCGCTGCCCGGCTCCCGGCCCCCGCGGCGGGAGGAGGCGGCGAGGGAGCCGCGGGCGGCCCCCGGCGGGCTCTGCCTCCACGTGGAGCGGGACCGGGTGTCGGTGGAGTTCTGCTCCGCCTGCGCCCGGCGGGCCCGCAGAATGTAGGGCCGCGCAGGCGGCTGCGAGCGCTCGGGGGATTCTCGCCCCTGGGGGCCTCGCGTCGCGGCGGAGGAAGGAAGCAGGCGATGGTGCGGAGGCGAAAAAAAAAGAAAAAAAAAAAAGAAAAAAAAAAAAAAAGCGCGGTGGTGACGGGGTGGTAGCGGGGGAGATGCAGAGCAGGGGAGCCTGGCGTTTAAGCGGCCTGGGTCCCAAAACACAAAATTGAATCTCTCGAGCGGCGCACTGGGAGCCAGGCGGCGGCCTTGGTTAAAGGCCGCGTAAAGCGCTCTGAGCCGCCTGGCCTAAGGAGCGTGCGGAGCTGCGTGCAGCGGGGCCATGCTTGTGGTGCAGAGCGACGCGCGCTGAGGTGCCCCCGGAGCCCGTTTGCAGCGCCTGGGCGAAACGCTCGTGCCGGCCTGATGCATGAAGGTGTGCTCGGTTCCACTCCACAGCTGCCAGTAAAGATAACAATGCCTACCCAGTCTTGAGTCAGATAATGTCTAGCCTGCTTATGCCGAGGAGCCGAAAATGCTTGCTTAGAAAACCAAACCAAACCAAAAACTTCATTAAGACATCATCACTGGACAGACTTAAGAAAATAGTAATGATCGGCAAAAAAAAGCATGCATATAAAATTGTACTGCATCTTAGTTATACATTACTATTAAAACCTCTCTGACAGTTTCTCTTTTAGGTGCTTGCCCTGCCAGGCTCCGTTGTGTAGGGGTTAAAGAACAGTCGTTTTCCACCTCGCAACCTGGTAAGGATCAATATATTCCCATAATGCGGTAACAGAAAGCTTGCTTTGCTTATTCCAGTCTCTTCTAATGACTGGTTCAGAAAATTATTTTTCTGGTCCTTGGACTGTTTGGCCTGCTCTGCCAAAATGTTTCTAGCTCTGGATGATAACCAATAGTGAAAGTTATAATTGCATCATTCTAATTAGCTGTTTTCCTCTTCTTTTTTTAATATGAACATAGTAGCTAATATATCAGCTATTTTTGAATTACAAAATAAATGCTGATGCCATTTGAAATGGGAATTTGCTATTAAACTGTATATCTGATGAGGCAAAAGGGGAAAACATGGTAATAAGTGCGATGTGATATTTACAGTCTTTTATCATTGGGGAATTTCCCAAAAGTATAAGTAAGTTGGTTTTTAAATGGAAAAAAAACTGAATTTGTGACCTACTAGTATAAAATACTATGTCTAGTATTAGGGATGCACAGTATCTTTATAAAGCCCTTTTCTAGCTCGTTTTAATTCATGATGCAGAATTTTGCCTAATTTAACAAAATGTGAATACTGGTTACATCTGTACAGTGGAATCCTAATGTAGAAGTGTCACTTTTTTGCATGGAACTCTGATGAGAATTGTGGTTTGAAGAATGCAGTGCATCAAAGTAACTCATTACTTTAGCTTACCATAAGTAATCCCTATGCCCATGCACACTGAAATTCCTATGTTACTTCAAAATAGCTTTAAATTTTAAAGATATTGCATGTATACGCATGTGCTTAATTTCACTGTAGAGATCTTAAATTTGCCTCTCACAGTATCCAGAAATCTATATTTATATAATTAAGCACAACTTGGAGATGAACAAATATGTATCTTGAGATTAATGGTTTGAAAAATGCTCGATGATTAACTGAGATAGGGGGAAAAATAGTTTGATAAACAGTAGTGCGTGTTTTCTTGTACTAGTCAGAGTTTTTCCCTATCATGAAAGATGAGTGGGTTGTCTTTTTCAGTTGTATTATAATGTTTATGTCAGTTGGGGGAAGAAGGACTGTGAAAATAATAATATGTAAAGTGAGGTTTCACAAAGAATAGATTTATTTAAAACAGTTTCATTTATTAACTTCACTTCTTTAAAAAATATTGCATTTAATGTTACTTGTCTTATTTCTTAGAGCCTTAAATTTTGTGCTTAAGGCTAAATAGAAGGTGGAAGCATTTTCTCCCAGTGTTTTGTTTTATTGGTACTAGACCCTTAGAAGCGTACACCAATAAAAGATGAGTTTGATTTTTCTTTGTGAAACATCACTGTGTGATAAACTTTATGTGTATTTAGCATCCTTGTTTTTCTTTATGCTAAAGTGGATTCAGCTGTGTTGGGGCAGAAGAGACGGGACCAGCTGCTGGCCACATTTCCTGCTTTATTTTAAAAGGTAGTATAAGAAATGAGAATAAAGAGGTAACAGGGCTTTTGCTGTCTTTGTTTTTTTAAAAAAAAAAAAAAAAAGGTTGAATGCTGGATCATTTAATGTCGTCCAAGATGGTTTTTCGAAAGACAGTATCCTATCAAACAGATTTTCCTCCAGTGTATTCAGAATTCCATCTGTTCACAGAGTACAGTGCCAGCGCAGGAGAGAGTTGGTGGGATGTACGTTATGTTACACCCCTGTGGCATCAACAGGACTGTTTAAAGTTTCAGTCTTAAACTGTGTAACCCTGCTGTAATTGATGGGTTGTACAAATGCCACATGAATCTGAGTTAATCATCTGTACTAACTGATATGCAAAATGGAAATAACTGAGCTGGACTGAGCATGGTTGAATCTGCCTAGCTCAGACTTAGTAAACATGCTTTATTTATAAAGTTTAACATGCTTAATTAAAAGACAAACAGTAATGTAACAGGTATGGGATGTTACAATGGCATTTTTACAGTTACTTCAGAGTAGAAGTGTATTTTAAGTTAATTTAAATACGCATTCTTTCTTTTTGCATCACTGCTAAGTGATAGGAGTCAGGGACTTGGTTCTGGTCTCTGTTAGGAACCCGCACATCACTCTAGTCATAAAACTATCTACAAGCTGTGTCTGAGAGTAGCTGATTTTATGGCATGAAAAATTAGGCATACTGGTACAAGAAGGTGGTCAAGTCCCAGGAAAGTAAGTGGCTGCAGGCATTTCTAGTGCCTACTGAATCACATTCAAACCAAATAGAGGGGAGGAAGTTATTTGAAATGCTGACCAACTGTATTATTTGTATAGTTTATTATTAATGTAGCTTTTTGAAGTGGAAGCCTTGAAATGATACAACTTAATACTTGAAAAAATATTGTAATTGTTTCTTTGTAATTATGTGCCATCCAGATAAGAATACAATATCATAATAAAATCAGACTTGTTGATCTTTCAGTTAATGGGCTCAAATATTTTTTCATCTTTTTCTTCTTATTAATGCCTTCCTTTAATGAAGTGGTTCATTGCACAAAATGGGAATCAGAAAGGGGAAAATGCTCTTACTGCTATCTGTGTGGGTCATACATTGGAAAACAAGATAAAATGGAGCAGGGTACCCAAGAGAAATCATGTTCTTGGTCACCTGTCTTTCAAGTTAACTTTTGTGGTGAGGACAAAAAAAAAGCACTATTCCTTGAACCTAAGATGGAGTTGTACTTCTCTGAGTATCACCGCTCTTTGTATTTTACAGCGGATTCTCTTTCTTTTTTATTAATGTAGATATATTTGATCAATAAACCATGGAAGAACAGAATTTCTGTGTAAATACTTCCATGTTTTATTGGTATCTTCCTTTCTGTTCCATTCCTAGGTTCCTAATTTTGATGCCTGGCTAATAGTATGCTGTTAAACTGTAATCTTTCATCAGATTGTTATTTCCACATTAAACAACAGGGGTGACTGTAACAGAAGGTTTGAGGGTTCTGAAAGGACATAGCATTTTTAAAGCCCCAGAGTGAGCAATACGATGTCTTAATTTTCTGTGAAAGTCTCAAAGAAATGGTTTTTTTTGTAGAGAGCAGAGTTTAAAATAGCTTGCTGGTTGTCTTTCTAACATTCAAGTATTCTAATAAAAGTTGTCTGTAGCTTAAAAAAATCAGGAAGAAGAATGCTTAAAAATGTAATGAATGCCTTTGACCAGTTCAAAGGAATACTGGCATGTTCTGCTTTCTGGCTTCCAGTTGTAGCATCAGAATTAGTTTGTTAAATTGAACGTATCACAGAACCAAAACCTCTCAGTGTTAAATTGCACAGCTACGCTACTTCTATTTTCCAGTATTTATTCAGCCTGGCTTGAAGACTGTTTAGTAGTTAAATAAAAAAAAACAGTTTTGTTCTCAGTACTCAATTAGTTGTTTAAAGTTTGATTCTGGTACCGTGAATCTTAGTAGCATTGTAAATTAACTTCTCCCTCTCTTCTCAAAATAGTAGCAGCATCTGGGGAAAAAAAACAGCATTTCTGCAATTTCTAACTGCCTGGAGAGATGATATCAAAATAAATGGGAACCATTTCACAAAATTTGGCATCTGTTGGCACTTCTGAGTTATCAGATTTCTGATGTTAATTGACAAAACCAGACTCAGTTTTCCCCGTGAAACACTGAGAGCTTTTGTAAAACACAAAGGCCTTTTGTAAAATTTTCTATTTTAAAAAACTTAGTGTTTTCAGAAGTTTGTAGTTAAAGAGATTTTTCTGCTAGAATCAATGATACTCTGTTTATAGTGTTACATTTGCTGTTAGACTGTAAATGTCTCAAGTATATATTAGGTATGATGGATATTCAAATGGGCTCTGTGTTTAAAGAAAACCTTTTGTACAACTGTATATAGATGAAAGCTGATTTTTAGATTTTTTTGCACAGTTTAAATGAAATATGAGATGAAGATTTGGCTAGGTAATTTTGGCTCTACTTCTTGGCAGGAGCATGCCAGGAGTGGGACTTGAGGGGGAGAAAAAACAGGAGGGAGTCAGGGGACTTGTAAGAATGTGTTATTCTTTATTACGATGTGCAAAGGTATCTGCTCTGTAATAGATTGTAATGTTGAGATTCATGACCAAAATGGAACATGTAATAGAAGACAGAAGTGGTGCTTTTTTAAGTAGGTCGTGATTCTTATCTAGAGCCAGTTTCTTGGCATCCTTTTGGAAGTAGTTCAGACTTCTAGTAGTCAGTGTCCATCAATATAGCTTATATATTAGACACGTGCATTCTTCTAGGAATGCAATAAAAGCCATTACTCTGATGTATAGTCTGTGACTAGTTTATTTCTGCTATAATGGTAGAAGAAAGGATACAACTAAAATCTGTTCTAACTCAGAGATTTCAAACAGGGAGGCAGTGTTTGCGATGAGTTTGTTAAGAGCTGGCAGGAGGCCAAGAACTGGTAAAAGCTTGGTTTTTGACTTCTTCAGAGTTGTAAAACAAAGTACGTTGTATCCAGGTACGTTTCCAAACCTCAGTGAAAGCACTGCTTCAGATGCATGCATGCTAGAACTTACTGACAGCACCTTGCCCCCTGCTGAATTTTGAAACACTTTGTCTTTTTTACCTTAGTTTTGAGAACTTTTCAATTGTACTGCCTGTGTACTTCCACTTAAACAACAGGGGAAAAATCTCATTTTTAAAAAAAGAAAAAACAACCCCCCCCCCCACCTTGGTTGACTTGATTTTAAGCCCCTTGCCTAAGGATTGTAGCTGGCCTGTGCCATGACCTAAAATATGAACACTTAAAAAAAAATACTTGCAGCTTGTGTATTCACCTGTTTGCTCGAAGTAAATATTGGTCTTTGCAGCTTATTCAGAGATGCTGAGGAATGTGAATTTCTTCCCGTTACACACAAACTTCTCAACCTTTCCCCTTTTCAGGAACTTAAGATCTAAAAAAATGCAGTTTGAATCAGATCATTAAGTATCACAGCTTGCATTTTTGACTACTCAGAATAATTATCACTTGAATTGATACCAAAAATAGCACATGGAATGGAAGATGGTTTTGAAAATAATGCTCTGTAAAAACACTCTAGCCCTTATTTTCTAATGTCTTAACTATATCTTGTTAAATATTCATATTAACCAAACTGTTCATTTTTGTTCTTAGAGATACTATTGCAAAGTAATAGCTTTAGTATTTTAAGTTTTTTATTACCAAAGGTAAGTGATTCTGTTGGTTAAAGTCTGATGATATGACCTCCCCTGGAGACAGCATACTTCACTGTCTTGTCAAATATTTGCTCCATGAGAATTTGTACCACGGGGGTGATGTAAGGCCCAGATACCTGTTTAGATGCAGTCTGGTATCACAACACCATGACAATGGAATACTTTAGATTAAGGAAAGCTAAACTAATTATGCATAACAATGCTTATGCATACAGTCTCATTTTGCTAATTCCGTGTATAAATCAGGCTACTACTGGTTATAGAGCATGATTTCCCTGCTATAACAACAAATCTGTCAGAAAAAGTAGATAAACAAGATTAAGCTCTTTCAGCATGCTTTTCAGCAGTACCATAGCATAGATTTTCAAAGCCATTTAAAGGTTTTAGTGCTGAATTCTTCCTTTTCATTAATATATATTATCGCATGCATCTCTGGGGATACTAGCATTTTATGGAAGTGTGCTGACCAGTAATTATACAGATTTTACAGTGAAGACCGTGCATCAGCTTACTTGAGATGATTGCTTCAGTTGAAAAAATCTTGATTGAGTTCTCAAACTGCAGAATACACTGAAACCTGCTAATTATCAAACTGCATTAGACATTAATATTGCTCTAGATCATACAATTGTCAATACGAAACCAAGCCTGACTCACAAATGAAGTACTCTGGACCATTAATCTTGAAACTAGAGGAAACAGAGATGGACATCGCAGTAGCAGCACCAGCCGCTTGAGGCCTCTGAACAATCTGTTGCTTCAGGAAAAGACTAATTTCGAGTGAAACTGGTTGCAGGGACAAAGTTTGTTCTGGCTAGCCTTTATTTGCTGCTCAATATAAATTTATGTGCTAACTCTTTTCAAATTAAAAAGATGTTATCTGTTCATTGAAGACTTGAGCATCAGTACTGAGATTCTTTCAACCTGTTTTGTTGCAGCCTTAATTTTAGGAAGTATAAGATATCAAAACTTCCAAATTATAATATTGGAAACAAGTTATTACATTTTTGTCTGTAAAAAATTTCTGTATCTATCTTACCTGTTTCCTTACTCTGCAGCAAAAAAAACCCCTTCAGGTTAAGCATTTGGCTTTTGCAGTGTAATCTAGCTCGTAATGGCTTACTTTATTTCAACATATGTATTTAATTCCACAGAACCTTGCTCTAGTATTTGCACTTCTGTAAGTGAATTCTGAAAACAATTTTTAAAATTATCAGTAATCATAAAATCTATCATATATATGAGTGGCCAATGTTAGTACTTCAGCATTCTCCTGCTGTTTTAGTTTCCTCCATTCACTCACCTGATGAAGTAACAAGCTACTATTACAAAGCAAGGGTTTCAATGCTGTAACCTTAACCACAAAAATAAGTCATTGAAGTGTTCCATGTAAACACTTAAGGAATTCAAAACAATGGCTAATTGCTGTTTCAAGATACAAAGCCTGATTTAGCCTATGTGCCTCTTATAAGCATTAGTTAAGTTTAAGATGCCCGCTAAAGCCTGTGGGCTTGCTCAGTACAGTCAAGAGGAAAGCTTTAAGCAAGTGTGTGCTTGTTTAATTTTCTTAACAGTATAACTACTTGCACAATTATATAGGATATATATATTATATTATATATATTATATAGTATATATCAAAAAGTAAGTTGCAGTAGCTCTATGAAAGAGACTGCTTCTCCTAGTCAGCAGTAATTCATGCATATCGGATAAGTTTCATCCAGAACTTGTCCACACCCTACTACCTCTTCCTAGCTGGGAAGTCACTGACACACAAGGATCATTTCCGACTGCTTGGTGGTAACAGTGTTCCCAACAGTGTATAAGTGGATCCCCTGAAACAGCCTAAGCAGGGCAATTTTGTGGTCAGAGCGTAAAGAAAACTAGAAGATAGCAGAATGGGGGAAAGCTCAGGGAGAAAATACTCAGATTCTGAGTAATCTCTAGAAAAACCTTAACTGAATCTGCTTTTCCTTTTCCACAAGTTATTGTGGTTTGCAGTATGATAAGAAATACCCTTTTCCAATAATCCTCATTTACAGCTTCCGGAAGATGTAGCATCACTTTATATAGTGAGACTACTTTTTTCCACTTCCAAAGAAAAACACTTGTCCTTATAAATCTATTATTAAGTTGTATATATTAAGCAGGACATGGTAAACACCTTAATTTGCATTTAAGTTTAGAGCTGAAAAGAATGTTAATGTGGAGTCTTAATTTTGTCTTTCTGTTAAAAAAAAGGCAGCAAGCAACAACTTCTTTCTTTGTTTATTATGGTTACCTGTCCAAGGCAACTGGGAAGTTTTTTTGTTCAACTTCAGGCTTCCAGCTCTTCAGGATCCCTGTTAGGTTTTATCTGCTGCAGCATTTTGATATATATTCCATGATGTTTAGTGGCAAGGTAAATTCCAGTTAGAAGCTGTACAAGTATACCAAAACTCATCTTTTTAAAGACAGGTTGAGAAGCTCTGTGCCAGAAGCGTAATAGATTTTCTTTCCCTGGCAAGGGAGATGAAGAATACCTAAACAACATAAACAGTTGTAAGAACTTACTGTTTTTATCCATTTAAACATTAGTATTTAACAGTAAAGTAATTAAAAATTATTAAGTAGATATTCACTCCTTCTCCCAGGTTAAATTTAGCTGGTGGTACTGGGATCCATTACTGTTACAGCACTTTGGAAAAACAACCTGAACTTATGTCAGTTCTTATTCTCCACAACATTAAACTACTACACTGATGAAGTACCTCACAAGCTAATCCTTTGAATACTTAAGACATATTTGGGAAGTGGGATGACAGAAATGGAAATGTTTCTTCTGGAGCCACAGAGGTGTGGTTAGTATAGCTCTCCGTCACCATTCTGTTTATTAGGCAATGCTCTCATGCTTCATAAATATTTAGTTCTACCTTATGGTCAATCTGCTATTTAAAAGATCTTAAATACATTTTTCTAATTGTTAGATAAGTTTAATTTCTTTTACAGGAAGTGTGTGATTAGTCCTTCAGATATTGAGCCAAAAATAAGAGCCATACATTTGTAAATATGTCATTGTTTCACTGTAAATATGCCTGCAAGTATGCTACGTGACATTAAATACTATTTTATATTTAAAATTTTAATTGTAAGACTGCATGGACATTTTGAATTCCCTCTCTGGATAAATTCTACGAAATATCTCCTGCAATGCAGCTGACCGCCTGCTGGGACACCAGCTCTAACCTTCCCTCGCTGTGCCCTGACCAAATCTGCAAAATCACACCTTCCATAGAATTTGGGTACTGGCTGCTGCTCTGAAGCTGGAGTGTTCCTCGGCTGTGCAGCCAAAGAGCACTAAGCAGCAATCTTCCCCACTTTCAGGGGTGGTAGTTACAATTTAACACATCCCTGTGCCTCATGGGTAGGTTCTAAGGGTCCAGCTGAACACAGGTGCTTTACAGTGCACCTCAGTTTGCAGATTTCATTTCGCTTTGGAGGCTTGCTTGTTAGCATAGCTTTTATGAACTTTGCTCTGTAATTAGATGAGTTATTTTAATGCAAATCCCCTTCCATGTACTAAGTGCCTACAAGATAGGTGTGCGCAGGATGAAAATCTGCAGAATTGAAACTGAAAACCAAGATTTGATGAAATAAATCCATTTCACTCACAGCAAGTGAATAAGACGTACCTGGCTGCAAGGCTTGCATTCACAGGAAGAGCCAAAAGAAAAGGATAGAGACCACCCACAACAGCCCCTATTAATCCTCCTCTGACCACAGTACAGACCTCACAGTTTAGGTCACCTGCACAACAAAACAAAACATTTCATTGTCAATATCCACATAGTTCCTAAACATCAGCTTTAAGCTGCTTGCAACAATGTGGAAACAGGCACTTGGCAGAAAGGCCATGCTGAACAGGCATTCAGGAAATTAAAAAGGGCTCCTTCTTTTGGAAAAAATTACTGTCATTCCAATCCATAAGTAATTTATTGCTTTATAATTGGCCTTTGAATGAAATCATACAGATGGCAGAAACTCAACTGCCTTGTTGCAGTTCAAACACAAATTTTATATGACTTCTCAGGTGAAAAGCGCTAGAAGTATCAGTGATGCATATCACAGAAAAACCTCCTTTTTAATATACACACACACACACACACACACACTTATACATATACATATATACACACACACATAGAGGTATCTTCTTTCCCACTCACAACTTAAAGAACTCACTGCTGCCCAATGCACTAGATGACCTGTTGTGATCTTGAAAACCTTGCTTTGCAAGGCAGGGTTTGAAGAACAGTTTAAGATCACTGCTGTTCAAAGAGGAAAATGTCCTCTAGTGTTACATCATGTAGAGAAAGCAAAGCCCTTTAGAAACAATGAATAATGAAATTTTACCTAACAATAAAGGCTGACGCAAAAAAACTTCATAAACTGCTGCCGTTGATAAAAACGGTATAACGGCCATTGGCAAAGCGGATACAAAGCGAGCCTTTGTGATATTTAGGGTGCGTCTGAAGAAATTATTTGCTGCTAAGCCGCATAAGCTTGAATTTCCTGCAAGGAAGTATGATCCATGATTAAAAAGGTTCCTGCAAAAATAAAAAAAAGAAAGATAAGTTCAGTAATTGAGAACCATAAAAAAGTTTGGTTTACGCAATGCTATAATTTATTTCTGAATATTCTACAATAAGAGGTAAAAGATGTGACTCTTGCAGATCCAAAATGGAGATTAACTGCTTTCGAAAGCAACCAGTACAGCATTCTTTGCTATATGCCTGAGTTACACAAGCCTCACAAATGAAGTGACATTAATGTCTTCTACTTTACAATGCTGCCCAGTTCAAGAATTAGCAAGAGCTAAATAACAGGTGACAGGAACGGGTAGATGTAATTCAGTCTCATGTTTCAGGGCTGCAGTGATGAGATTCCTTACATAATTAAGTGGTCCATATCCTTTTATGTGGAAATAAAGCAGAAATATCAATGTGAAATATCTATTTTAAACCCTATGGGTCTTTGCAATCATCATCCATACGGCTGAGGGAATGAAGCTAAACACTGCACGAACTGTGGCAGCTCAAAAGCCCCAACACAAAGCAAGCCTGTTACTGGAGTTTAACTACTTTTAGTGAAACACAAAAAGCAGAAGCATACAGGAAGCAACGGAATTTGGATCCTGATTCACATATTTGTGTGTTTATATTAAGCTCTGGGACAGGGTTAGTGCTTTATACTACTAACAGCAAATGAGTATAAACTACCGTGATGTCCAGTGCTCCTAAGGCAAGGCAGAGAGAGTTCCTAAGTGCCTTGCTATGTTTCACAGAGCAATGAGGGCAGCAAAGGGAGTTTCCCCCCGCTCTTAACAGCCCCTTGCTGCTGGGTATCAATCCTGTTGCTTTAAACACAGTGATATAGAGGGGAAGAGCACAAGGAAAAGAAAGTCAGGACAACAAGAGTGCGCATACTTGCATGTATGCACTTGTGTGCACACAAACCTACCCATGTACTACTGCCACGCATGTGGACAAGGAAAGTATAAAGTTTGTTTCCAACACTCTTTATTCCTAGCTGGGTGTGACCCCAGGGAAAAACATCCCCCCCAAACTAACCGATGTCCTGGCTCTCCAACCTCTGCTGAGCACTAGTACTCCAAAGTTTTATCAACAGAGCAGACAGAAGTTATTTACCTTGCAGTTTCTCCCAAAATATTCTAATGCCTGTATGAAGGATAAAATGCAGTGCTTGCCTTCAAGTTTACATAATAAATACCATAAAAAGACAAAACGTACAGGCAAAAATAGCTGAAGCAGTCTTAGTTGCAAAATGCAAGTATGCCCATGTGAAGGGCACATGTAATGTAAGTTAGAGTGAACCGCATGATGAGAAAATTTAAGCTCTCTGCCCTCTTTCCCAATTCGGATTTCTCCTCCATCTTCCTTTTGTCTACCCACATCAGCCAATTTGTTCTGACACTACTAAGCCAAGAGACAGAAGTTTTAACAAATATGAACACACAAGTTAAATAAGATTGTTAGAAACTAAGCCAACAGCGAAGTTTATGTTAAACAAATGCTGTGTAAACAGAAGATATATTAACTGATCACCAGAACGACTTCTGAACTGAATCAGAGTTGTGCATTGGCTCCTTTCTGTAACTGCCTCACTGGCAGCCTTATCTCCATCCTTCTTCCTCTTCTCCACCCACGTGTGTGGGCTACTATCCATGTTCTATCAGATTCTTTAAAAATGTGATTTCAAAATATTTGTACAGCATCTAGTACAATGTGGAGTCCCAAACATTAAGCCCTTATTTTAGCTAGTATTAGTACCATAGTGCTGGACAGAAAAATAACAATAATGGTTTGTGGGGGAAAAAAAATCCACAGGAGTTGAAGCAGGAATTTAATGTGAATGCACACATTCTGCACAACTGTGTAGAACACCAAGCTAGAAGGTCAGTCTTTCAAGTCTCTGGCTGCGTGTTTCACTTGTATAAACTGTTTGTTATTCTTTTCATATCCAAAAAATATCAGTTTCATTTTGTAAAAATTCTTTGGTGGTTTCTCTTTCTGTCCTAGAAAGAGCATAAATTTATACAAACTACCTGGGGAACTTGAGGTTGGGTCTCCCACATTTGAGGTAACTGCCCAGTTACAGGTTACAGTATATCAGTGAGAGCTGCATCTTGGATCTGCAAAGCCTTTTCTACAAGATTTTTGCTAAGGCTAATGGAAACTTTATGAAATTATACCTCCTAATCGCCATTTTTCTCAAATATAATTAAAACAATATAATTAAACAATATAATTAAAACATCACCAAATCCCAGTGAGCTCCAGTAATCAGCCTGCTTACCCAAAAGTATAGATTTGGGTTCAAAATAAGAGCTTATAGAACTGGAGCTTCTATTTTTCCCTTGATAAGAGGGACTGAATTCAGCTATTGATTACATGTTTTTAAGCAGTTTGGAGCAGTTGCTCATGTTGAAATCTATAATACTGCAATAGGAGAACAGAATACAGTCTGGTCAGAGATAGCCAGGCTTTATTATTTGGACAAACAGTTCTCACTGGAGTACATTCCATCACAGTAGCTAAAGCAGGAGAGGGAATGAAAAAGTGCGCTCATTTTACAAGCCTGATTAGCAGTTTGTGATTTATTTCATTTGACTTACAGAAGGAAGTTGTCCATCCTTATCTTTAGCATTATACCTGGCACAATCAATTGATTAGTGGAAACAACTCTTTGCTTTAGTCTTCGATTTCCACAAATTTAAAATTCCCCAGAATAGGAACTATTGCCAGGCAAGCAATTAACTGGAATGCACTCTGATTTTGAAGCTGTGCCAATATTATTATGTTAAAAGTGTGTTGTCAAAATACGTCATAAGTTGGATTTACAGCTAAAGCCCTGCAGACAATAAAATGCTTAACCGGTCACAAAATGTATCCTAGACCAAATGTCGTATTTATTTGCAAATCAAATATGACAAGCTCTAAAGCATTCAGCAATTAAAATAAATGATTTTTAAAATCCACCTGTTTAAAATACTCTTTCACATTCTAATGCTTAAAGTAATATTAATCATTGACAAACTATATAAAAAAAGACTTCAGAGATTTAGCTGCTTATTCTGCAAAAACCTTAACATTAAAAGCATCTGACATCAATGGCATCAATTACTTCTTATTCTGAATAGGAAAAGACTTTAATTCTTTGCACATACCAGATCTTCAGACATGAAAATAAGCTACTAACAATTTAATTAAGATGCTATATAGCAAAAGAACTTTGCTGGTCAAACATCTCTCTTGATCTTATTTAGGAGTGAAAAGAGAAGAAAAGAGAAGAAAAGAGAAGAAAAGAGAAGAAAAGAGAAGAAAAGAGAAGAAAAGAGAAGAAAAGAGAAGAAAAGAGAAGAAAAGAGAAGAAAAGAGAAGAAAAGAGAAGAAAAGAGAAGAAAAGAGAAGAAAAGAGAAGAAAAGAGAAGAAAAGAGAAGAAAAGAGAAGGAGAAAAGAAGGAGAAAAGAAGGAGAAAAGAAGGAGAAAAGAAAAGGGCCTATTTGCCTTCAGATCAGTGTCTTCACAGCACTGGACTTCATTCACTGAATGTCCCCCAGAGCAGTTTCTGCAACCCAGCCATTTTATTCTAATGGCACATTTACAGTCACAGGCTGTGGAAAGCACGTGTGCATGTACACACACGTGGAGAACTGAGATTAAAACTTCGCAGTGTATTTGAGAATCCAAAATAGAGCACCCAGAACCAACAGAATCTAGTCAGGCTTACTGACCTGTAGAACAGCCACACTGCAATAAAGAAAAGAAAGTGAAGGATGCTTTATTTTTTATTTTTTTAAATACTAGCTCCCTTGTATTAAAAAAAAAATAGAGCTTCGGTAAACAATGAACAAGAGCTCCATAAATTTGACTCTAATATGCTTCCTCTTTCCTCCCAGTCATTGGTGACCTCCCTTCTGGGTATATAAACTAAGTCCTGCCAGGGCAGTTTCAAATAGAGGCCCATACCTCTGGCAGCTGTTTCTCTCCCAGGCTCCCCAGACCCCAGCTACCACAGGTTCTGGCTATCAAGATGCTACCACATCACCGCTGAGGTGTCTGCCTCCCCCTCAGCTCCCTGGCTGTTCTGGGGAAGAAGAAGTGTTACACACTGAACGTGAGCCCAGCAGAGCCTGCAGAGAGCGGCACCACTGACCGTAACGCGCTGGATAAAGCCTTGGCGTTCTGCTCTTTTCCACCTGTGTGGGAAGGCCCTTTGTTACTATCTGTCGTTTTCTTATCCAGCAATTTGGTCCTATTAAAGAAACACTTCCTATAACTAAATCATTCAGGCAAAATCTATCCAAGATGCAGATGTGCAGCCAGCTACTCACAGAACCAGCTCAGGTCCAGTATGGTTCTGCATGCAAATGCAATATCACAAAACACAGAAATTGCTTGTGAGGCGCTGGAAGGCATTCAGCTGTTTTTGTGCAGCACAGATCCTCTGCTAACAAGCCTGCTGGACTCTGGCTGACCCTTACAACACCACCCAGACACCTCAGCTTCACATTCCTGAAATGGGGGGGGCACTGCAGAACAAGATGCTGAAACTAGTAGCTCTGTGCTTACCTGGCAATGCTGGACACAACCTGACTCCTGCAGAACCACACAGGTATCTGCCTTATGCTCTCCAACATTCCAGTTTCCTGGAATATTTATTAGCTTTAGCACAGGACTGTATCAATGCTCAGAGCTGGTTAGGGCTGATAGTCATTCCAGAACCTTAAGCACTGGGGAGCACATGCCAGAAAGCAGCTGAGCAGAACCAGAGCTAACAGTGAGCTAACCAAATTTAGAAACACAGAGCAAGTTTTATGTTCTGGTCAATAATAAGCATCTTTGCAATTCAGTGTTTTTGTAACTCCATGGAAGACTTGCAATACAAAAGTAAGGGGAGAGAAAAGCCTCTACAAGACCTAAAGTGTTTGATGCTCTTATCTTCATATATTTTACCAGCACTTACTGATCTTCTTTGGGAAGCCCATCAAACAGCTTTAGCATGAATTCCATCTGCTTTAATTTTTCCAAATGTAGACTTTGCCGTGGAGAATTTAGCTCAAGAAACTCTCTTCCTGTCATCTCAAAGTCCTGGATCATAAGGAACAAGCAAACAAACAAATGCAATCAAAGTTACAGAGCAACAGCATATATCAAATAAACACTTATATTCTTTTGGTACTACGCAATCCCAACGTTCTTCCTATTTTTCATGGCAAGGTTTTTGGCACGATCTAGCCGTAGACAGCTACAAAATTTATGGCTGGAGGACGCTCACCGAATTGTCCTTTAGCAGGGGATGTTGCAGTTGCGCTTGATAACTGCTCCAAGCCAGCTGAAGTACTGGCTGTGCCCAAAAGGCACGGTCTCACCCTCCGGCCCCCTTCTCTTGTAAGGGTATTTCCAACCCTGGGGCCGCACGGCAACCTGGAGCAGATGAGAACTGCCCAGAGGGACGAGGGGCTGGATCCCCACCTGCCGTGCCGAGCCCAGCGCCGGCGGCCCAGGCAAGGCCGCTCCACACTTAAACCGACTTAATAGGCAAGCAGCAACCTTAAGAAAAACAGATAAATCCACACTCGGGTAAAGAACGGAACAAATCATGTTTACTCTTTCCTTTTTGATCCCACAGCCCATGGTTTTTTTTTATTATTATTTTTATTGGCACTCCTAGCCAAGGACATAGGCGAAGTCAGACACCATAACGACAGTATTTAGTGCTCAGGCGGGCCGGAGCTGCCCGTGGCCCCGCCGCTGCCCGCGGCCAGCGCTGCTCCCGGCCCCGGGCTCGTCCCCACGGGCAGCCGCCGGGGCCGTGCTCCGTCCGGCGCGACCCACCCCCCCCCCCGGCGCCCAGCGGACGGCGCGGCGCGGCCCCGCCGGCTGCCTCCCCCCCTCCCCCCTTACCGAGCAGGCCCCAACGGCCGCAACGGCCCCGCCGCTCCCGCTGAGCCTACAACATGGCCCCTCCCACCTCGCGCGCCCTCCACGGGGGCCACCATCTTAGCCCGCCCACATGACCCAGGCCTTCAGAGGGCGCCTTTGATTGGGCCTTCCCCGCCGGCGCAGCACGGCGCCTCCCCATTGGCTGCGGGCGGCGGGTCAGCGCCCGGCCCGGGCGCTGGTTGCTAGGGGAGGCGGATGGCGGCGGCGGCGGCGGCCCCTCCATGGCGACGGGGCTGAGCGGCGATCGTGCAGCCGGAGGCCGGGACGCGGGGACTCCCCCTAGCGGAGCGAGGAGCCTTCCATGGGGGGAGGCTCAGCCCTCGGGGTAACCCGCTGACCCTCTCTCCCCCTTACCCCGGCCTCGGCATCCCGGCCGGCGGGCGCTGCCCGCGCCGCCCGGGCCCTTTCCCGCCCCTCGCCTCAGCCCCGGCCCTGCCTTGCCGCCTCCTTCCCTTCCGCCAGCTCCTTTGTGCGTCCCCGATCCAGCCCCCTCCCTCCCTCCCCGCCGGCTGCGGCTGGCTTCGCCCCTTCTCCCCCCTCAGCCCCTCCGCCGCTGCCACCCGGGGAAAACTGCCCTTTTCCTTCAGCGCTCCCCCACTTCACCTGCAGCCCGTCCTCGTCCCCCAGCCGCCCCCCTCCGCCTTGTCCCGCCTCAGAAGGCGACAGGCGGCCCCCTCTGGAGCGGGAGAGGCCAGGCGGGAGGGGAGGCAGAGGCAGAGGCAGATCCGTCTCAGTTGGGAGCGGTAACGAGCGCGGCAGAGCCGCCCCCCCCCCCAAAAAAAAATGCCGTTGCCGTCTCCCGAGGAAGAGGATGCAAAGCAAAGTCCTGTCATGTGCATCGCAGCTCCTCGGGCGGGAAGGCAAGCGCTAGGAGCTCGCGCACCTTCTTCATGCATTTTCTTAACGAGCTAGATGAGGAAAATCTATCCCTTTTCTGTTTCTCTCTTTTTGTTTTTTGTTTTTCCAGAAAAAGGGGGAGAGAGAGGCTCGCATTGAAGGCAGCCAGCTGTGCCTCTGAGTGGGAAACTCTGGACTGATCTCATGGCTTGCTTTTTTTCTTTCATTAATACTTCGTTATCCCTGAAAATGAACCTTTTGTGAAGCTCTGTTCCTAACTCTCCTTACTCCTTTTTCACGAGGTGACTGCTTTGCAAGGGAAGAAATGGCATGAAGTAAATGACTCCACTATAAAGCAATCTGCTTTGCCAAAGTGCCCAGTGAGCAGCACTGTCACTTTAATAATTCCAGGTCAAGGGATTGCTTTCCTCCTTTCCAATCCTCTCTTTTAATACATGGGAGGATCAGAGGGACATTAAAGACCATAAGGCTGGGTGGCTTGGATATAATAAAAATGAAAGTGACTGGCCAGTGACTTCTGTTGGGTAAGAGGGTGATATTTGAAGGCTGTTGTCTGGTGAGGAAAAAGGGACCTTTTCAGTCTGCTGTGTAGTCACCTAATACATAGCTAGCAAAATTCATTCAAGAAGTGAAAGAAGTTTAAAGAGTCACTTTGGATTGTTTTTGTCTTCCTCCTTATTTGGATTATTTGGGAGTTTTTGTCCTGCAAATAATACGCTTTTGAGCATGTAAAGGTGGAGTATTAAGAGAGCTGCCTAGAGATGGACTGTGCCTTAATTGTATTACATAAAATCTTTTAATTTTCAAATTTTGCTGCCAGAAGAGGAGTTATAATAGGGTTTTATACTGCCAAGGAACATTTCCTCTTGTATTTTTATAGATTCAAATATATTTTAAAGAAATTGAAAACCTCTCTTAAAAAAATTCAAAAAGCTTCTTTTTCCCCCCCTTTTTTTTTCTTATTTGTGGGAAGCATCGGAAGCTCAATGCAGGAAAACAGCAAGTCCTGGTAGAAATGAAGACTGAAGCTGCATTTCATAACTGAACTGTAAAAGTGTTTTGCAATAGATAGACCTCGCAAAGTGTTCCAGTGGTACATCGTTAATACCTGTAAATAAGTGCTTGCAAGCAGTAACAGAAGTAGGAAGAAGAATGCCAGTCAAGAAGAAAGGTGGGCTATGAAGCTTCATATCTCATTTTGCATCTACATCTTGTTAGATTGTAGTTTTCTCATACTTACAATTTGAAATTAAAAGTGTTTGAATGGGGGATTGAAATTGTTTTTCTTTTGCGCTGAAAATGGGAGAAAAATCTGTACACTTATAATAATCTATTTAAAAAGCATGTCTGTGTCATGTTTTAAGACTTGCCATGTCAAATTTGACCTTAAATGCATATTTTATAAAAAACAGTCATCAGAGATCTTAAACAGACACCAAGAGGAAATCTTGGCATTTAATATTGTGAGAAACCTCTCTTACAAACGCTAATGAATTTTAAAAACATGGTTTTAGGCTATTGTCTATTCTTTACATGTTTGGCGGATAAACATTAGCCATCAGTAGCAGCATAAATAACTAAACAAAGTTTCAAGCTAATTTTAAATAAAATTTTCAAGAGTTGTATTTTCCAATATGAAGGTGATTTGAATGTGTTTTTTAAATGTGATTTTTACTAACTTAGAATTCTGTGCCTTAATACAATATAAAAGTAATATATTTATGCCTGTAGTATGGCAGCATTTGAAAAATGACAACCAGCCTTATGTTTTACCTCTTCTGCCCTCAAGTTTGTGATTACAGCTTTGGAAAATGTGGTTTCCAGTGTTCAAACAAGATTTGGGGAACATATGAGGGTAGAAAACACTTGTAGACCTTAGGTTATTTCTGGTTCCCTGCAAACATGACACTAATTGAGGATGTTATTTAAGATTTCAGAATATGCTAATAGAATAAATGGCAAATGCTCCTTTTCCATTCAGCTCATCTATCCAGAACTTGAAGCCCCCTGATTTGATAAAACCAAAACATGGGGGAAAGATCAAAAAGTGAATGTTACACAGCAGATGTGGGGATAGATTCAGACTCCTCATTCTTTTCCTGGTAGGAATATCCCTTCTGTATGAGTTATGAATTAACATTTACTATGTAAAAAACAGTAAAAACATACAGATTGCTAGAATTATTTTCAAACTAGATAGAATGAATGGGATTTTGTGGCTGTATTTTAACAGATGACAGTGTAGAAACAAATTTTCAAAACTGTGAAGTGGTTTAATAAATCATATCGTCATTGATGTAATTATTTATAATTATGCGTAGTAAAGATGGCAACATGTATGGAGATGTATCATCCCTGATTAATATCCTTATAATTCATCCTGTTTTGCTGTAAAAATGTCACCCTGGTCTACTGTGAGGCTTACGTATTATGTGTTACAGCATGAAATTTTAAACAGTGTCTTTTTAGATCTTAAGTCTTGACTCTGAATTATGTGATTTTCAGTGAGGATGTTTCTGAGCCAGATGTTTAGCTATAGTTCAGTTACAAAATACTTGCTGCAGGAATTTTAGGGTGAGATTTTACGGGCTCTTTCGTGCAGGAAGTTAGTTTGGCAATCATAGCGGTCCCTTCTGGCCTTAAAAATCTGTGGATTTCCTGTTTGTTTCAAGACAGTCTGGTTCAGTCTTAATGTAGATCTTAGACTTTAATTTCTACTTCTGTCCTGCAAGGATATGTATTTGGCAATTTTAAAATATAACATCAATAGAGACCCAAACATCCTCCTTGAAATACTTCAACTTATCACATCGCCAGGATATTAAAGTTGCCAGTGCGAATGTGTTTAAGTATTAAAAAGATATTGTTAAAATGTATTTAAGCATGTAAATTAAAGGATTAACAATGTTAGCAAATCAGCAACTCTATTATTAGCTTGAATTACTTAATTTGTCTGATCCATGCCATGGACTTAAACTTTCTAAATGTAATCAAAAGCATGCTGGCAACTTGAAAAACACTTCTATCTGAAAAAAAATCTGCTATTGTTATAAATAATCCCTAATATTGCTATGACCAAAGGAGATTGAGGGGATTTTTCCCTATGCTTTTTTTCCCCCCATTTGTTTGCTTTATGCTTTTGACAGCACTTTGTATCTAACTAGTTTCATACTTTTGTTGATGATTTATTTTCCCTTTTGGGTGTTACATATTTGGGAGTTCATATAGTCTCTCTTCCCAATCCATGTAATCTCTAGAAATCCCAGTGGGATACTTCCTTCTAGGCTGTACAAAAGTATGTATTTCAATAACAGCAGTAAGAGCAGGATTATCCCTCTCCTTTTCAGCGCTCCTTCTCTATCTGTTGTTATTTTGGATTTGATCAAATTATTCTCCTAAAACCGGTACCAAGACAGAGAAGCCTGTAAAAACTAGCTTTAAAATATCCTGATATTTGTCACTGAAAGCTCTTCCCCAAAACTGCATTCTTTGTAATTGACCAGTTATTGATCTTTCTAAAGAACAATGAATGTGTTTTGAGAATTTGCCTTAAAAAGAGCTCTCACCTCCACTACTGGTCTTCAGATTTCACATAGCTTTGGACCTACTTTACACTTTGCATTACCTGTTTAAAGCAGTGTCTACCATCTTTCTTTTTAAAGTTCAGGCCTGCTCAGTCACGAAAGAATAGTTTTATTAATAGTAAAAGCATATAACTTGGAACAAGCACTGATTTCATATGGACGTGGAGAAAGAGGCTTGTTGTTTGTTCTGATCATGTTTGTGTCAGTATGTGATTGTTTTTGTCTGATGTGCTAGAGTGAAGTGAGTTTGTTGCCTCTGTTTCTGGAGGGAAATAAGGCTCCGCGTTCCTAAGAATATTCACAAAGTTGGCATGCTTGCTGACAATCTCAACACAAAAAATCAAGGCTGGAAAGGGAGGATGAAGTGCCCCACAGGATTGGAATGTGCTTCCTTTAGATAAGGGATGAGACATTGTATGGGTATTTGCACTGCTGTTACATGATTAAACAAATGACTATTCTCTTTGGCTTTTGGTTCCTCATCTTTCATTTGTTTTAAGTACACTTAAAATTTGAAATCAAACTCTAAACTTGTTTTTAGTTATGAAATTATTTGTTGGACATCGTGCCATGTGGAGACAATATGGGATGAAGAAATTAGAGAAGTAGATACATTATTTTCTCTTAATTTTTACTTTACTTTCACAAACAAACTAGGATATGTTTCAATACAACTATTAATACCAAATTTATAGAGCTTCTTAAAGAAAGCTTTACTGTAAAATAAAATCATACTACCACACAGAAGAATCTTAGTAAGTGAAGTCAGTTTTTTGTATGTTTTTAGATTTCTTCTCCCTCCCTCCCTGAATTACTTACCCAGTTGATTTCTAGTAACTGTAAGGGACTATATTTATATTTGCAATTGCATATATTTTGTATTCATTTACAGAATACTGAAGAGCCTAAAATATTATTACTGTTCATTCATGTTTCTCACAGTGACATCAGAGTGACAGAAGGAGCTCATTAAATCCATACTCCCCTGTGATGGAGAGCAGGTTCCAGTTTTGGATCCCTGCTTGTGCTTCGCATGGGCATGGCAGGAACCCCCACATCTAAATGCCTGGCTGCACATGTGCTTTTAGTGTAACCCCCTTGTCGCGCTTAACATATCATGCTATGCCTAGGCAGTAGAAAATCCCTGAATATTGGGTTTTATGCACTGCCTTCATCCCATTTTCCACTGCTGAGACTGAGAGGAATTGTCTCTTGAGCCAGATGCAACCTGTGGGCTGCCATTAATACCCTCTTGACCCACTCTATCTTGGAGCTAGTTTATAAAGACATGTTGATTCTGTTTTTATTTGAATACCATTTTTTCATCTTACCTCTTAGATTAAGAAATGCTTTCAAGGACGTGTTTTATTAATCAGATCAACACCAAAAATTAAAAAGTCTCAATCTGATCCAATGTGGACTACTCCTGTGCCTTTTAGAAAAATCTTCTGATAGATATGTTTTATGAAATGCTAGATTTTGTAGTGGTAATGCTAGTTTTATGTGGCTGATCTGTTGAAAGGGTCTAAAAATGACTAGGTAAGAATTTTTAAAACAAAGTTCATAAAGGACCAGACAAAGCTAGCTCCTATTAATGCATTGGAGTTCTTCATGCCCTGAATCTCTTTAACTCTAGTAACTTCTTTTCAGATAACAAAATTCAGATTTAGGCTTGTAACTTTTGGTGCTCGGTTCAAAAATGGTAATGAATCTAGTTGTATATGTGTTCATTATAGCCTATTAAGTAGGAAATCCAGTACATGTTGAAGTAGGAGATTTTTGTTTCCCTTTTCCTTCTAATAAGTCATTGGTATTACAAGTTTTTACTGTATAGATATTGCCAAATAAATATGTGGCTAAAAGCCTCATTTTTCATGCCAAGCTCTATTAAGCTCCCTGTCAGTTTTTACAGTGAACTGACTAGGAACAGTGCAAAGCTGATGGTTAGGTTCACAGACTGACTGCGAAAAGAACAATTTTAGTTTTCTGGGAGTTAAAAAAAAAAAAAAAAAAGTGTGACAGAAAGTCTCTAACCTTTCCCAACTTTTGCCTTAAAGCTTCGATTTAAACGTGTATCTTCTTTCATGGCAGTAATCTTTTCCAATCATACAGTCTTTTCCCTATGAGTAACTTACTGAAATGGTGGGATGTTTTGCACACAAAATGACTGTAGAAGCAGACACAATACAGAGCAAGTCTTTGTTATATTAATGCAGGCTGCAAAGCTGAAAGGACTCTGGACTGGGAACAGAGAAATTTATGCTTTTTTCCCCAGTTCTACCGTTGTTCTGGTATTTGTCAGATTTCTAATGCCAATCCATCCCATTTTAATTGCCTCACCTAAGTAGGGAGCCCATCTTGTCGTTCTGGGGGGCTTCTTTTGCCAGAAGAGAGATGCAGCTTCAGGTACATTTTAACCCACCGAAGATCTGAACTGTCGTCTTAAGAATGTGTCCTCTTATCTTTCCTCTTAGGCTGTGCAGTGAACATAGTGTAGCCACATTCCTAACTCACTTTCCTCAGTTAGACGGTATAAATCTCAGTTTCTCATATAAGTTTTAGATAGAAACTGGCACCTTCTTATCTGAGATCTTTATGAGAGTGAGTTCTATAAATTAAAATTACACATTAATTTCTCGTGGGGAAAAGGCTTTGTAAATTGTTTAACTGTTAGTCCCTAGAACTGGATGCAACCATAATGTTGAAACAGAGACAAGAGGCAGCTGTGCATCCTCTCCCCCATTCCTGTTAAATGCCTACTGCACACAGCAGAAGTAATGGTATCTTGCTTTATAAGCATTTTTTTCCTTCTGGTCCTCTCATCTGTCCTTCTGAATCTGTGCCAGATGGCAAAGTTTGATGTCAGAGGGTGACCACAGAGAAAAAGCTGAATGTGTAACTAGTGGCCAAATGTGATAAAAGGTGATTTTGCAGTCCCTGTTTCAGCAAAATGAGGATTACTGCCTTACTCAGATTTTCTTATTTTGGACAGGTCTTGATTCTCACAAGTATTTAAACTCTCTTTTACTATGGCATCTTGTTGTATTTACTGTAGTTTAAATAGTCCCAAACATCATTTTAAAAATAAAGATCACATTTTCTAACGCAATATTCATCTCAGAAATAGCCAGCCAAGCTACCCTGACCTGATTGGGGATGACAGTAGCAACCACCAGACAAAATAGCTGAAGAAACTGTTTTCTTTTTAACATCTGTTGTTCTGAGGACCTTTCTGTGGCAATAACCTCTCTTTGCAAAGATACATTAGTGTAAATACCCTTAATGTGTGTTCACTTTAGGGATGAAGAGGTATTCTTCCCTTCAAAACACATTTATCAGAGAATGGATCAGGTAGAGTTTCCTGGAAAACCATTTTATAGTTTTACAAGTAGAAACCAGCATTTTATGTTTCACAGTGCTTTTCTGTATGGCGTGCATCGCATTATGCAATAGCGGAATAGTTGAAGTGACCTTCAACTTTAGGCCCAGGTGTTACGCACTCCTATAATACTGTCTTGCAGGTGCCTGCTGATCTGTGCTTTAAGAAAAAATCCAAACAACCCCCCAAGCAAACTTTGCATAGATTCAGTTATTTGATGGCTGAAGCGTAAAATTCGTTTTCTGTAGTCGCTTGGAGGCACGCGTTTGGTTTATCAACTCAGAGACTGTGGTATAATACAAAGGTTCTTAAAGGAAAAAATCCAGAGTGAATCTGGGAAAATGTAAGACCATATTGCATATTTTGGTAATAAAGGTAATTTAATCTCCTTCCCTTTCATTTTTTTGCATCTCTAGTAACAGTATCAGTAATTTTCTTAATTCTGCCTTGTTTTCTTTCCTGTGAAATAATACTTTTTTTGTATGAGTTTGGAAATTATTTATCCCAGAACAGGCTGCTTTTGGTTAGTTTTCTGCCTCATTGAATCTTCACTTTTATGTTAATTTTAATATATTACTGTTCTCTTATAGAAAAAAAAATTACACCGTAGCTATGATGAGTGCATAACTCCTGGTTTTTACTTTTGTAACTATGTTTCAAGTTCCAGTAGCCTTGTATATTATACACAATTAGATTGTAAGCTCCTCAAAGCAGGACTCTAATTTTTATGTGACTGTTTTAAGCTATGTTATGTTTATTCTGCTGCCTAAATAAGAAGCTTTAATTTGATCCTCTATAGTTTTGGGGGTTTCTGACTTCATTTTTCATTCTGTCTTCATATTTTCATTGTTGATTTAATATTAGCATTTTACACCTAAATCTTATTGAAAGGCATGAACAAGAAGCTCAAGTGAAGCTAATTATATTTGTAGGGTTTCTCTTATTTTAGAAGCTGCAGGGAAAAGGACTTTCAAGGCCCCAGCATCTGCTTGCTGTAGTATCTGAGACACAATCTGTGCGGCCAGGACAAGAAATCTGAGAAAGGATCAATAACAAGGAGGCCCTGTATTACCTTCAACATGGCTGGGAAAAAGAGCTGGTTTGAAAAAGAGAATGGCCCATGTGGGATTAGCAGCTGATAACAGCAGTTGCTAAAGCCCTTCTGTGGTCCCTGGAAAGAAGAAGAGATACCGTATGAAGAACCCAGGGACCACTGGTCCCCAAATGAGCCTCTGATAATGCAGGAATAAGTGGACTCTTTTCCCTTGTGATAGCAAAGGGTGGCACATAAGACAAGCAGATTGTACACTAAATATTAAGGTTTTTTTCAAGAGTTAATTGTACCTTACAGGAAGGAGAGAATAGAGGAGGGATAACTATTGGGTCTGCAGGGTCAGATATTCCCATCCGCTCAGGTGGATCTAGAAGCACTAAAGTAGGATTGCAGCTTTGTTTTCACAATAATCAGAAATGTTGAAGAAGTTGTTCTTCTCCCCAGGTGATCTTTATGTAGGTATCATATTACTTTGGTAAGTAAATTTAGTCAAGTTTAGACAAATACGTTTAAAAAGAATTTAAACGCAGCAGTATAAATATATAGTTACATGTTGTAAAATCAAGTGCAAAGATATGCAGATAATGAACTTACATTGTTATTAAATCATCATTGATCATTAAAATTTTCATAAAGATCCAGTTTTCCATACAGTAAATTAGGCTGATTTTTAACAAACGAACAAAAAACAACCCAAGCACTTTTTTACCATTTATTCCCTGGTTATTTGTGTGTGTCATTCATATTTCTTAAAGCTCATAGTACTTTCTATCGAGTTTCATCCACCAGTCTTTATTCTGTGGCATTCCTGGGTCTTCAGCTGGAATTTAGAGACTGTGCTTTAAGATAAATTTAACTCCAGAAGAGAGAAGAAGAAGTTTCAGAAATGTAAACCTTGTACAAAAGTTGCAGGGACTGGGACTGGTAGCCTGGAAAAGAGGAGCCTGAGCAGACGGAGGCAACACAACAGTCACCTGATGCAGAAGAGGCTATAAAGGGAATGATGGTCATTTGCCTTATGCATCTACCCCCGGAGGACAAGAAGTAATTGTCCTAATTTACAACAGAAAAGATGGAAATTATATATTAGGAAAAAACCTTTAGAACCTTAAAGCACTGAAATTAGGTGGTGAGGGAGCTTGTGGCCTGTTTTTGGAAGAGGTTGCCAGAGAAGTCAGGCAAACATTTACGGGATGATGCATAAGTCCAGATCCTTCTGCACAGCAGGGAGGTAAACCGAAAAACCCTGGAGGAGTCCCTTCAGGCTCTGCGTTTTTGTCATTCCGGTGGCCCAGAGGACTGTTGGCAGATCATGGCATAGCTAACGCTCTGCTAAGCAATCTCACTTGCATAGCCTTTAGCCCCGTTCGTTGCAGCGTTTTCACAAATCAATATTCTGTAAAAAGACACTGCTGTACAAGTTCTGCAATTCGACTGCCTGCTTTTGCAGTGACTGTTTGGAGTGCAGAGATCTGCAGCAACACAACTGCATGTTACCATAGTTTAGCAGGCAGCTGCCTGTCCTTATTCTAGCTTTGCTTGCTATTTGGATGCCTGGTTTTCCCTTAATATACCTGAGCATATGATGCTGCCCTGTTCTGTAAAATTTGCTGTTATGCTTGCATAGCAGTTATAAACAGAGTATCTGGCACATTTCTTGGCTGCTAACAGCATCAAGGTCTAGAATGACTTCACAACTAAACCATTCCTAAGTTTGTGTTTTACAGGAAGGCAGTCTGTGGAGACAATTAGTGTAGGTTAAGGTTAATTTAGGGAGGCTACACTTCTTACAGTTAACGGAGTGTGTTGTTTCTCTGCAGGGCAATTCAGGGTATAACCCTAACTTTAAATATCATTTCCTGAAAAACTCTGCCTGCTGACTAAAGATTAACCTTCACAGGCTAATCTGAGCTTTGTGACAGTCTCCCTTGTCTGCTGATCTGATTCCTTAAAGACTAAAAGCACAGAAATACACCTGCCTGATAATCACTTAAAACTAAATGGTTAAACCCCGCCTTTTCTGTCCACTTGTTCTCCCTAGCAGGACAGAAGATCAGCTTGCTTGCCACACATGCTCTCAGGAGCTGTTATTTGCAGTCCTTTTGCTTTTTTGATGTGATAGTCTTCACACTTGGTGATAGTAGTTGTCACATACGTAATGCCTTATGTTTCCTAAAGGTTGCATAACCCATATGTTCCTTTGCTAGGTAGTTCATTAATGTCCTGTTGCGGGTATGAAGGGCCAGGGATGCCAAGAGGTTTCTGGTTTGCATAGGCCCAAATATTCCCTATCTGATGTCCCTCTGTGCAATCTACGCATTTTTTTGCATCTCATATTTATGTATAAATATATATTTTTATGATTGTCATTTGTCTTCCCATAGTCCTCAAGCCTTTTGAAGCACCGTAGCCTGTAACTTGTTTTTCCTCAGCCATCTTGGTACACTGTGTTTCTTTCTAAAATTTAATAGGCTTCTATTTATAAATGAGAACTTCAGATTTTAAAATACAGTCTCACGTAGGAGTTTTAAAGCCCAGGTCTATGAAAAGAGCACTGTGGGCTAATAGGAGTTATCTCTTTGTGTTTGCTGTTGTGTGTGAAGATTAAGGATGGTAAATGAGTTACCAATGGCTTAGGCTTGGATCAGGTCCAATGCAAGTTGCTTGAAAGTTTCCTGGAAAATACTGAATTCTCTCACTTTGGTCTATAACATTTCAAATGTTTGAGCTTTCCAGAGATGAGGATCAAATGAAGAGATCTTAAAATAATTGAGGCAGGAAACAGTGTTTGCTCAGACTTCTAGCTCTTTTGTTTGTCATCGGTCATCTGAATTAAGGTTTGAGGTCCAAGAGTAAAAGTAGTTTTTGAGATTCTTTTATAGTTGTCAAAGTTCACCGAGGAAACTTCTTTGCTCTCCTTCCTGCTCTGCATTTGCTTGCATGTTCTGCTTGCATTTCTCACTTCTATTTTGGCTGCTGCTTTTTTCCTCCCCCATTCTTCATGCCTTTTCCAGCTTTAGTGCCCTACATTTTCCCAATTCTGGTTCTCTGAAAGCTGGAAAGACTCTCTTGAAATGTGTTGGCATCTTTTTCTTTAAAAAGTCACCTATGCCAAAGACTTCACTAGTCATAAAATAGTCAAAATCCTTCTTAGGAGGAGGAGCAGATGCAATTATAAAAAAAAAGACAAACCGAAGTAAAACCTTCATCTTGTTAAGTCCATTAGGTTAGATCTCACCTAACGTTAAACACCTCTCACTGATGAAACAATATGTCATTTATTTTAAGCCAACATTTTTCAATACCGTTGCAACCCAGAAGTCTTTTAGTTCACAACCTCTGATGCCAAAAGGAAAAAAGAAATGCAAATATGACCCTAAACTTACCAATAAGCTATTTGAGGCCTCTGAGCAAATCTGATGTTTCCTGAGAGGCAGTAGCTACCTAATGCTACCTTGTAATGGTGCAGGTTACTGTTAATCAGTTGACTATGATTTCTTGCATGTGCAAGGCAGAAATTTCCAGTTCCTGCTGAGTTTGGACTTGTACTTTCTTTTTTTCTCTCCATCTTCTGAGCTCCCTGGTTCACAGCAGGGGTTGGATGACAGTATCGTACCTCCATGGAAGGCAGCAGCAGCTCTCTCAGCATCTTGCAGGTGTTCAATACATAGCAGCTTGTCTAAAAAAATAGTAATTGATGCTGATCAGTACTGTATACTGATCCATATAGAGTGTTGCTTATGTGGCTTTATTGTGGCCTGAAGGAGGCTATAAGGCTTGGACATTGGCAGATAATGACCTCTGCCTGAATTATGTGCTGCTTCCCTCAGTTGTTTCTTTGCTTTGGTTCATCATCATTCAGCATATCCTAGTTTGGCGTTTTTTGAAAATGGAGTTTTTCAGAGCCTGGTTTTGAATGAGTTTTCTCTTTCTTGTGTAGTTTGAATTAGTCTTATTAGTCAAATCTTTTCCAGTTTAATTATTGAAATTCATAGGTATCCAGAAATTATCTTCGGACTCACTATATTTAGTTGATCTAAAGGATAAATGGGTTGGATAACATCTGGGAGGTATTTAGGAAAACAGTTTCTTGTATGCTATAGCTGCAGACGTTCCCACGGACATCACGTTGTGTGAATGGCCAAAGGCTGGCTTGACCACGTTAGCAGCAATGCAGGAGTGGTTTAGAAGAGTCTGGCATGAAAAAAGTTCCCAATACTTGTGTTTATCAACAGCATTTCTAGAGAAACATATCTTCAGCCTCCCCAGAGCACGTTTAGTTTCTTTTCTCAGCACAGCACTAGGATCTGTACTATTTTCCTGACCAGTATCCCCAGCCTTGCACTAATATACTGGTAGATGACTACTTGCTGGCTGGGGAGAAATGCAAGGAGCATGTTCTTTATGTTTTCCTACGGAGACACTAAGGGGTTTGGGGTGGAAGTTTTCTTGGACCTGATTGAAATGTTTTACTGGGGAAACTCTGTTAGGTAAAAAAATTCAGAAAGCTTTTGCTGGTAAAAGCTTTAGGACTGAAGCAGCTCTATCAGTATAGAAGGTCTATCAGTACAGAAGATCACACTTATTCTCTGTCCCATGTGAGGACACAGTATGTATCAAAGACCTTTTAATCAATGTAACTGTCCCTGCACCAACAGAGTTGTACTGTTTGAATTGGTATGTTGGTCCTATACTTCAAGTGCTGCAACAAGTGTATTTAGATGAACTCAGATGGCTTGTAAGTGAGGTCCAACCTTGCTGCCTTCAGGCAAGCAAAACTCCCAGGGATGTTTCCATTTTGCTTAAGCATAGCTGAGCATTAGGTTTAAAGGGTCAAACTAATGTGCAGATATTTCAAAGGATACTATGGAGTTTACTCCTCTCTTGTGCTGTAGTTGTGTTGTTGCTTATACCAGTGTAAAGCGAATTTAAAATAATGACATTCTGATTTCACAGCCCTTATGTACATTTCTGTACTCACTCAGCAGTTGAGTAGATGTCACAAGCATGCAAGCGTAGTGCGCCTGCTCCATATCGGCTTGTAATTCAGTTTTTGTGTACATAAATCCATTAAGATTTCCAGTTTATTATTTCCTGTTTATTATTATATATTCATGCAAAAATGAGTGCCCACCTGTTACATTTTTACTGAAAAAATTGGAGCTAAAATTTTTCTGTATCTTCTTGCAAAATGTGGAGTTTCAGTGATTCTAAAATTGCTTTGCAAAACAAGAGAACATTGCAAAGATCAGAGAGCAAAGAAATCCTTCTGCTTTTAAGGTCCTGGTTAGTATTGCAAGTGCCATCCAGATCTCTGATATGGAGACTGAGAAGTATCTTAAGTACTACTTCTGCAAAAAGTACTTTACTTCTGATGTAAGTGATTTTACATCATTTTACCAAAGTGAATGATAAAACAAATTCATTTTAGAATTTCCTTTCTTGTTTTTAAATAGGTATAATATAATATTTAGTCTTGCATATTTTTAGTTTACATTTAAGAGCAATGCTTCAAGGAACAGTTTTCTATTGGTAAGAAGTTCATGTCTCCTGACCTGTAATATATATTTCTCTATACTGTTTGTATGGATGGGTTCATGCATTTATTGTTGGCAGTGTCCCTGGAAAACTTCTTTTTCTCTGTAAGTGATAATGAAGCAATGCTCCTTCCAATATTATTTGGGTTGTATTAACAATGTATTTTTTGTGTCATTTTATTTTTTATTATTTCCTCAGTTGTATAAGCATTGATACAACAGATGTTTTGGTTCATGGTGTAACTGTCTACTTACACAGCTTTAAAAATCTACATTGCATAAAAATGTATCTGGGGACTATAAAGTATGGATTATTCTCTAATGATCACATCTAGAATAATAACTCCAAGGAAAGGGTCTTTTCTGAATCTTTCAGAAATTAATACATTATATTAAGCAAAAACACATTCTGTAAAAAAAAAACCAAAAACATTTCTTGTAAGATAAAACTTTAGATTGTTTGAGGGAGGCAACAGTTTTCCAAAGAAATCTAATAACCAAAGTTACCCATTTACAGTTTTCTGTCAATATCACATATATTTCTGATTTGCTGTATTGTAGAAATTTTTCATTTTCTGATAAGTAACATAAATCGTGAACATTTATGAACTCGATAAACATTTATGTAGCAAAAAAGTGATAAAATTTACAGAATTGATAGCTAGCTTGGCTTAACTGCTAATCTCTTGGACAATACACTGTAGGACCATAAACTCTATTTTATCCTGAAAGAATTTTTTCTTCCTATTGTATTAAGATTTTATGACTTTGTTTCTTATTTAAACAAAATAGTAATGCAGGTACTGTCTAGAATATATATGAGTTTCTGTAGGACTCTGTATATCTGAGTGGTTCCTACCAAAGTGATCTTTCAAAGCCAATAGGATCAGTCATTGGAGTCAAAGTTTGTACAAGTAGACTCCAATGAATATTATGCTTGGTTTTATTTAACATTTCAGATTAGTGTATTCATTTAACAATGGTGTCATAGTATGCAAAGCAGCAGTAAGAAAAGCTAGAACTGTGTCCAGCAGACTTCACGGGCTATAGCTGATATTTAGTTTTCACTGGTCTTTTGTTAGTGGACAATGGACCTACTTAAGGCACTGAGGCTCTGATCTCAGACTATTAGATTGTTTGTTTAGTAGATTTTTTGGTCTTGCTTGAATTAGGTTTTGGCATAAGCACTGAAGAGTAATGGAACAATGGAATGAGGATTTCTTGGTTGCATTTCATGACACAGTCAGACTGCAAGGTACAGGATTTATTTTGGATGCCAAAAAATTAACTGTGTACTCCAGTGGCTGTTGTTATCCCACATACATGGTGGTCCAGTCCTTCTTGAAAACCACCAGTCTGCCGTTCCCCTTGACGAGAAGAACGTGTTGGAATTCAGCATCAGGAATTTGTGTTTGATTTGTGTGGCGGGGAATGTGGTTCTTATTTAAGTGTAGCGCTGCAGTCCAGGCAGTTCGTTCTTCCAGCCTGATATTACTTAAGCCTAAATGACAACATGCTGGCTGTCCTCATCTGTTTTGGGTGTAACTGGGAGTTGAAGATGGCTATCATCTTGGAGGAAGCACTTAATATTCCTCAAACATGGCCATATTATTGTATTATTTCATATTTCTGTGTGATTGCCATGCAGAGGCACTGACCGTTGTCATGCAGAGGTGCTGAACAGAATTAAGCCCCGTTGCGCTAAGTACAGTGCAAATCCATTTGAAGATCCAGTCCCAAGTAGTTTATAATCAGTAAGGTTTGACCAAAAGGCTGAAAATTGCTTTTTGAAAGCAGACTATTAGGAAAACTTGATCTACTACTGAGTGCAGTTGCGTGGGGAAAAACTGCAACTCCATGCAAGGGCTTAGGATAGGAAGCAAAAAATAATGTATCCTATTAAAGCTGAAGAAGAAAATCAGGCAGACAGATAATTACTTGATCTGGAATTTAGCCAGGGTTTAGAGTTAACACTAGAACTGTGCTCTGTAACTATTCAGTTCTGTGCAGTTTTAGGGTTTGGGACTGCTCTGGGGTCAACCCAGAGCAGGCTTTTTTTTCATCTTGCTGAATTAAAAAATAATAATTTGAATTAAAATAAAAACTCTGCTGATTGCAAAAAAAAAAAAAAAAAAAGCTACTTTTAAGTGTTCGTAACTGTCTTTTGAATAAGAACCAAACACTTCAGGGAAGGAATAATTGACAAGAAGATGTCAATACCATTCACAAAATGACTAAGAAGGAAGGAGTGGTAGGGTGTCTCCTTTGTGTGTAGCCCAGAGGGAGGCATGCATTCAAATCCCCTTTCCCTCATTTAGACTCTGAAGAGCATCCTCAGGACTGGATACTTTGCAGTAGTTTTTTTCCACTCTAAGTTGTTTCACTTTAATATAATCATCATGCACACGTTGCACCAAAGAGCTAATGTGGGAATGACTGTCTGCATTGGTGGTGAAGGTGGGTGCCTGATTCCAGTCAGTGCTTTAAGCTATTAACTAATTATTTTGTACAGGGGAGGCAGAACTCTGAGTACACAGACAAAAGCACAGGCACCACAGGCAGGCCGGACACACTTTTATCATCTCAGTGAAAGGTATGGTATGACTAGGGTCTTCAGGAGAAACGAGACCAAGCTCATACATAGAATTAGTTCTGTATTCCCAACAATTTCATGCCAGAATTACTCCACTTGGGCACAGAACCTTGTTTTGGGGCTGTACTGTTGATTTGGGTAGCAACGAAACAGTGGACTGGTCTGGTTTGGCAGAACCAACTGTTAACAGCACTTCGCTTTCTGCCTCTTGGAGCTGCTCTTTTACAGGTGTCCAGGTGCTCCAAGTTGGCTTTTGAGATTATAAATGGGGCTTAACTGCACTACTGGCTTTAACCAAAGAGGCAAGGCAATTGCCTAACCCTTGCCTCCTCCAGTGACTGCTCCAAAATGTTCCCTAATCTTCCTCACTGCTGAACATGTATACATACATACATATATATATATGAAAAAATATATATTTAATTCCCATTCCTTTTTATTCACTATATGTTTTTTGTTTCTCTGATAAAATGCATGTGATCAGCCAACATTTCTGTGAGGACAGGGAAGAGAAATCATAACTTCTTAAACATTAATTATTAATTAAATAATTTGTGAATATTGTCAATATGCAGAATGCACAGCTTGTTTCTTCACACACTATGAACTCCTTTAATTGTCACAACACAAGGCCCATCAAGTGCTGAACCTTGTTCAAGATCTTCGGTTGAACAAAGAGGATCAATTTCCATGTAGTGATAAAGAAGTTTGCTCTGAGAGATTTAGAGAAAAAAAATGATAAAAGCAGTCTGTTCTACCTTTGCAAACGTTTTGACAGTACTTCATTGAGTTTAATCTAACTAATGAGTCTAACGACCCTCTAATGACACTTTTATTGAACTCTACTGTAAGATGTTTAGATTGAGGCACTTGTTTCATTGTAGTTATTAATGTATCACTTTTTAATATTTGGGAATTTTATTGCAAATTTATGGGACTGTGTAATTACAAGAGTGTGTGCAGACATTTCCGTGTCATACATATATATGTAAGTGGATGTCTCTGGGAGTTAGCTAGGATAGGGAGAAGGAAAGGGGAAGTTTGATTCTCCATCTTCCTGTACCTTCTTATATATAAAATGATGATGTTTGGATTTTGCATGACCCCTCTTGGAGACCTGCCTTTCAGGTACACATTTGCTATTCAGAGAAGAGGGAAGTGAGCCTTGGATTCTAACCATGCTTCAGATGTCTTCTCCAAATATGTTTTAAGGCCAGTTTTTCTGCATGGATATCCATAATGGTTATTGTCTATAATTTTGTGGCTTCTGCAAATTGTAATTTGGTTCAAAACACATAGCTTCCAGCTAGTTTTAAATAAATAAAAGATAAACGCTTGTTGTACATGTCATTTGAAAGATTGTTTTCCCTTTGCAGAGAGATCTCAGATATGCAATAGTCTTCCTATTTTGGTGTTTGGTTAATCTTTCCATTTTGCCTGTGTTGTAATGCTGTTCATGGCATCCAGTTAGCAACAGAATGCAACACCATTTGGTGTAAGTGTTCATTACATATGAATGAGGCCTTTAGAAATGGGGGGTTAGTATTTGAATGCTTTCCTGAGTCGATAAAAGACTGTTTTTGTTCATTTTTTAGATACTGACCGAGCTTTAGTGCTGCTGGAAGAATATTGTAAAAAGCTAAGGAAGCCAGAAGAGCAACAACTGAAAAAAGCCATCAGAAAGGTGATGGGCATCTTTAAGAGCAGCTTATTTCAAGCACTTCTAGGTAGGTACTAATGTTTAAAGCTAGATACGTGCTTTTGAAGGACAGATCTAAGCCAGACCTAATAACTTTCTTCTTATTGGTCACTATCTAATTTGTGTTGACAATGCAACAGCACATTGAGATGATCCTTCCAGGTTCTTTATGGGTAAACTTGTTGTCCAGATATTTCAATGGCATTTCCTTATTTATAATGAAGAAAGAGTAACAAAAAGTCATGCAAAGTAGGACATTGAGTGGTTACTCCTAAACCTTGCTGCTTTCCTTTGTTTCATGAAAATTACTGAACCGCAGTAGGATATAATTGTTCATGCAAAGTTGAAGGTGAAACTGCACCTCCACACAGGTAAATGGCCAAAGTTTCATTGACTTTGCTGGGGGCAAAATATGTTAAATCTCTATGTGGCTTTTACATTGTTTTTATGAGAAGCGTCAGCCAAGGGAACTCAGAAATTAGTCAAGGAAAATGCTCAAGGACACAGTGGAACTTCTGCAGAATGTTCCCAGTCGATGTGATGTTGCAGAGGTTATTACATATAAAATAATGCTTTCAAGATCTTGAACTTACATTGAACTCTACCGTGAGATGTTTAAGATATGCGCTGTTGCTTCCCTATTGTGCCTTGCCCAGTGCAGTGTATGTGCTGCCCGTCAGAGGAGGTGGCGGTAGTGATTGCCTGTCATTCTTGCTTCACCTCTCTCTGCCACCTGGCTCACGTTGTGTTGGCCCCTGAGTTTTATTCCTTCACGAACATCTGTAAATTTGGTCCAGAACTACTCCGCTACAGAAGGGAGCATTTCTTAGTGCAAATGTCGGCTGTGGAAACGAATGTTCCTTAAAGTTGTGGCTATTTGAAGCCAGAGTACCAGTTTTGCTTGTTGCAGAGCTACATTCAGTAGCTATTAGGGGAAAAAAATTTGATTATACATCATAAAAGTAGAAGCACATCAATATTGCACTATTATTATGAAGAGAAGGGAGGTCCGGGAATAGTTTCAGTAATTTCTGTAGCATTTATGAAAAATGTATGTTACCAGTCTCCATTTCCTGCAAATGGAAGTAATTAATGTCAATGCTATTTTACTTGTAATTTTGCTAAGCTTCTTCAGAGTGGTAAGCTTTATTTTATAAATCCTATATAATTTTTAATGGCTACATATTATAAAAAAGCAAATAAATTCATAACAATTTTACCAAATACTTATAAGTAAATTTGAACTAAAGAAAAAAAAGATGGGACATTTCCTATATAATTTTTATGAGGATAACCATGAATATAAAAGTATGTATTGAACAAATATGCAAACCTCTGAAACATTGTTAGTTGTTCATTTACTTTTACTTAAAATAATCCTTCAAAGTATTCCAACAACATGTGTTCTTTGTGTGTGACTACCCTGTAATATTTTTTGATACATTACATATGCGAGAAATGAACAAGTCATTATAGCTACATTAAGGTTGAATCCAAAGAATAAAGGAAATCTTTTGTTTGCCAAAATAACACACTGAAGAGTGAGGTGTTTCAGAAGTTAGATAGAATTTTAATTTGTAGGCCTTTGGATATCTTTTCCTCATCCTTCAACACTTCTTTTTATTAAAGAGATCTGGGAATCACAAGACATTCAAAGTCTCTCATTATTACATTTGGTTTGCTGTCTGTTTGGTCTAGATTCTGGAGTAATACAAAAAAGTGACCTCTCATCAATATTTTAAGTGTGAAAGTTGATGTTATTACACAATCAATAATGAAGTTCTTTTGTAAACAGTATTTCAGAAAAACCCACTTCCGGACATCTGTTTTAGCTTCCCGTCATATTTTCTTCCACTCACCTTTAGGTCAGATCACCAAAGAAAGAAGAGCTTTTGGTCTCTGTCAAAGTTCTGTACTGCTTATGTTCCTTTGTCTTTTATATTTACAAAACGTCTGGTGATCTTGAAAGTGTCCAATTTTGAGTAATATTCGGAGACTGAGTGTTCAACACTTTCCCAAACTTCATCTCCTTTACAGCAGACAAACATCTGTTTTTATCCATAACTGATTGACCTTTTAGTTATTTAGCCTGTAACAGTTAACGAAAAATATGATTTTTGTATAGAAGCCTTAGCCTGGATACAGAAGTGCATGTTCCTACCAGGCATAACGTTAACGTTGTTTTATGTGCAAAATTCAGCTTTAGTTGGTCCTACAGCTTAGGTGGAATTGCATTCCTTTAGGACCAAATTCAGTTGTTGTAATCACTCCTGTCCTTTAAGTGATTGCATTGTGTTCAGTTCTAGTTAACTTCCAAATTTCTTTAAAAATCCATAGGTTATCTTTAAATTTAGTGTAACAAGAACTGCTAAAGAAGAATAGATATGGTTAGAAACATGTTTCAAATCTGAACATCTAAGTTTGAGTATTATCTAGCTCCGTTTGTGCTCAAATTTATGCTTGTGTGATTTGATTCATGCAACCATGTTTGAATGTAGACTCTCAATAGTCGCATGACTTTTTTTAATCATCTTCAATGTGTTTCATAAATATTAAGTGTTGACTACTGACGTAGGGATTAACATGAGAGATGCGATGCTGGAAAATTTTCTGAGGATTCAGTATTTTTCATGACTATATTCTACGCATGCAAAAAGTGACTACAAATATTGAAGTAACAGATCTGTAAGTGATTTACTGAAGGATTGTTGATGGATTAGCCTTTTACATTTTAATTCTGGTTCAAAAGCATCTCCTTCTCCCTTCAGGCTGTTCTTGTTGCTAGACTTCTTATTAGGGTTGCCGGGTTTAGTTATTGCTGAGTTAGTTGCTAAGAGGCACATTTTCAAAGTGACATGTGGAGCTGCAGTCTCTGGAGTCCCATTAGACTCAAGTGGCCCAAACACAATGCTTTGAAAATCTAGCCCTATTTTTCTAAAAGGAGGGCGGAGGAAAAAAAGGAAAAAAATCTCTGAGTGATGAAGTGGATGGAAATGGAGTGAAAGGGGAAGAAGTCCTATCTAGATATCGACATTTCTCTAAATCAATTCCAAATTATTTTCGCAAAAAGGATGGCACCAATAGCTGCCTTCTATGGCACGGTGAGAATGTAAGTTATAGCACTGTCATTATCATGAGCACATAAAGATTTTTGCTTTTAATAGAGGCATCCATAGCTAGAAGGCATTAAAATAACTGGGTCCTCGCAAATTGTAGCACATGTTGTTGTGATACGAGCGTATATTTTTAGAAGTAACTCTACAAGGAAGAGAGAATTAAACTGACCTTCAGCATAACCTACTGAAATCCAAATGCCTCGTTTGTTGGGATTGTCTCATCATGGGGCAGATTATAGAGATAAAAGAGGAAAACCATGAATTAGAGTAATAATAACAGCAGCAACAATGGTAATAAGAAACTAAAAAATCCTAGTCATCTGGACATGTGAAAACTACTAAGCATTTTTTTTTCAGTTCTGTTCTTTATGAAACTTAATCAGTATTTATATTGCAATGCATACAGTTTAGTGTACTATATTTCTAAAAACCTCTGCTATATATTTGTCTAGTCTTCGTTTCATTAAGAAAAGTACATGATTTTACAGCTTAGAAGGCCGTTCTGTGGGATGAGAATAGATGAAAGAGGTTCATGTGAGTTTTTTTTTTTTTTTTTTTTTTGTAGATACTTCTCTGTAAAGCATCATTTTGTTTCTAGCAGGAATTAAAGTGCCACAAATAGCTATAATCATCTTATGCGGTATTAGGTAAAACCTAATCTCTGTAGGTTTTTCTAAAATTTGGATAAACCCAGTCTCTAGAGGGTGACATGTTTCCTGGGGACTTTTAAACCGTGTCTTTTTTTCTGACACTTGTGTAATTTTGCCTGTATTTTAAACTGGCAGGCTTACAGCTAAAATCTCCATCATCTTCTTCTTTCTTATGGTATTGTACCATATCTGCACACTAATGTGGATATTATAAAACTGCCTGTCTTAAAAGTTGTTGTGGTAAACACTGTGGTAAGGATTACATAATTTACTGGTCATCTGTGACACAGCCCGTATTTAGAGACCTGGGATATGATTTTGTGTTTTTAATAAGAAGTTTATTTTTTAGACTCTTCAGCTCATTTGTCTCACTTTTAAATAAACCCTGTTATAACTATCCATTTTAAAGAGTGACTATGTCTTTTAAACCAAGTCATGAAGGAGGTCAGATTATCCTGCAATCACATATTATTTTTATATTAATTTTTTTATAAATTAAGTGGCAGTCTAACTAAGCAGTGTTACATTGGTATCTGAATGTTATATCTTGCACCCCTCCGTTTTACTGGAAGGTGCTATAAGACAGCTAAGATATAAAAGGAGGACATAAAATACAGCCATTTGACACTTTAAGAGAGCCTAACTAAGCAGGCTCCCATTTGCTTTAATTAGTGTTGTAATGTTCTGAAACCAGTAAAGTGCATATCTATTAAAATATGTATAAGCCATTGACAGATGCCAATATTTAGTACTCTAAGCATAAAGCAGATGACGAGCTTGGTTTTCTATGGATTTGTCTTAGTTTGATTGACTTTGGTGTCTAAAAAGCTGTGAGCTGTGTCTGAAACTCTTCTTGCCCTTAGGGCGTTTACTAGAGCTCCCTTCTATGTGAATTATCTAATAAGCAGATCCACTTCAAATCTGATCAATCTTATGGCCAGAGGAGTGGGGACTGAGAGGTAGTCTCAAACAAAGACCCTTCTTTGGGTCTTTTCTGGGGAAAGTTTTAACCCGAAGACTTAAAAAGAATTTTGAGTGTGTGGAACTATGGAAATGTAATTATAACCCATGCTTATGTAAGGACGTATGGACAAGAATTCAGAGACAAAGTCAACGGAAAAGCAAGGAAGAAAACTTCCACTAGAAAACTTTGTATAAACTTCAGGATAGTTAGATATTAAAGTAAGTGGAGAGGAAGCTGCCATAGGAATAATATTGGGATATTGAAACCTGCACCTGTGACAAAAGGAAAATGCCAAGAACGAAAAAGGGGCAAGATTTTGATAGACTTAGCCATGTGTGTCAATTAAGAATAATAATACCCCTGCTCCCACACACACGTTTGTAGGCTTTAGTGCTGAGGGGAAGGCAGAGCCAAGGAATTTGATTGGGCATGTTAAGTTTAAGGAAAACCATTTAAATCATGATAGGAAATTTGAGACCAATGGAAGGAGATGGGTCAAGATGTGGGAACAGATGTGTGGAACAGCTGGATAAATGGTGAGAAGAGCAGGAGACCTGCAACATGGTTTTGGGGTGGAGAAGGAGGATGCACCAAAGTAGGTGCTGAAGAGTGATTATAGAAGTCAGGAAAGTCAGGATAATGCAACACCTTGAAAATCCAGTGTTAGTCATAGATGGTACTGCTGGCCTCCAGTGTTAAAAGGCTCTATGAGATTTGCATAAAAAGCACAGAAATAATCTATAAAATGCCGTGGCTTGTTATCAGTTGCTTCTACAATCTGAGTCTTTAAGAAACACTGGAGTCGTATTTTCAGGCTTTTCTCCACAGCCACCAAAGCTAGAAAGGTCCTTCTTGCTTCAGATGAACAGGAGACTTGACACCTTCATGGGACTGCAGAAAACAAAGTAACACCAAATTTCACAAGGCTGCTCATAAAATCGTTAATGTTGAGGATGTCAAAATGGAGAACGTGACTGACAATCACCTTTGTAAAATGATGGCAACCTTAGCTGGTACCAGTCTTTCTCAATCCACAGAAAGGGTCGTGTTTCAGCAGATATTGCTGTGTAAGTGTTTCAGGAACCAAAAGGACATTAAATAAATTGCTGTACTGGGAAACTTTTCAGTAGGAAAGAACAACTGGGTATTATCTAGTTGCACTCGCCAAGCTCGCTCTCGATAGATGTTTTACCTCGTTTTTGTATTTGGCAGGTTCAGCTACTTAAACTGCTCTTTAATGTAAGGTTACTGATCTCTTATGTCATTGTTCTCTAAACGTAATCTCAGTGAGCTGGTTTCTGACTGTGTCAACCTGTTTCCACTGAGTATAACTCCACTGAATCCCAAAGGAGTTAATCCAGTATAGCCAAGTCTGCATCTGGCCCAGTAACATTAGGCAATTCTCTTTTTGAGGGCCTGAATCCAACATTTGCTAAGTCAATAGAAAAACTCCCATTGACTTGGGCTGCCTTGGATCATGTATTAGAGTGATTCTTCCAGAAATTTATATTCAGACCTTTCCTGACTGAGAAATAAAGATTCTTCTATAGACATATCTAAAAATATTTAAACCCTTTCTGGCTATTACAAATGTTGAGGAGCAAAAAAATGTGCAAAAACCCTTCAGTGCTTTGTCACATTTGAGAAGCACTCAAATGACATCTCTGACAATGGGGAAGCCTGTTATTACTCCTCACAGAGTCCTACTTTCCCAAACTGGCATCTTTCTTTGTTGCAGCATAAATTACAGCAGAACTGAAATTTAAATTCAAGGGCAGCTTTTGTTTTGCCCGAAGACAGCTGCAGCTGCTTTTATTCTTGAAGTCCAATTCTCTTAGTAAGCAAATTTGTGCTTTCTCTCAAAGGAGCTAAAGGTAGCAGTGCTAGATCTTTGGGATGATTTGAAGTCGTGTGATCTTTTTTTATGAGCTGTGGGTTGGACTGCAGCCAGCTGAGGGAAATAACCCTTGCAGTTCTCCAGTGAAAGTCTGGTATCACGTACAGCGTGAACAATTTGTTCTACAAATAGCAGATCTAATGTAACCGGGTTTCCTATAGATTTGTATCCCACCACCATATTTGCTCCCACTGCAATGTGAAATTTCCCTTGCGGTATCTTCAGTTCTCTCCGGCTCTTTTAACTCTCCCCACAATATCTGCAGATCCTTCACGTGTGCCCTGAGCGCAAGCTGGTCTGGTAGGTGCTGCGGATGGTTTTGAGCTATGAACGTGCTGATGAGGCAGTGACAGGCTAGACAGAAGAGAAATCTGTGCCGTTCACAGTGCAATCTCTCTCTGAAGGCATTAGTTTGGATTTTTCTCCTCTTCTACTTAACATTATCTTTTACGAAATTTACAGGAACTGAGATTTCCTGACTTTCATCAAGTTTCATTGACGCTGGGCACAGGGTTCAAAGCAGGTGACAACCGGCAGACAGGTGGCCATACAGGAAAAGGACAGACAGACATCACATTACTATAGGGAAGTCAGATTAAAGATATCCCCAGAAGATAATTTCACTGAGGTCTAAAACATTGTCCAGTATTACGTAGCTGTGTCTGTGAAGGAGGAACTGAAATTTTTCTGTACTCCCAAAAGATCTCAGAAGTGCTGCTTTTGCCAGTGGGACTTACTGGGTGTTACAGTGACGCCTTACCAGTTATATATGAGGAGCAAACAGAGCCAGGGCATGGCTCTGTGTCCTTGCTAGCCAGCCTGGAGATGTGAGTAGCACCAGGAGAAGGTGCCACAAGAAGTTCAAATAATTTGCATATTTTCTGCCTTTGTGCAAAGATACGAAGTCTTGTGCAAGTACCCCACATCAGTTTTTGCTTGAAAGATTTTAAATATTAAAAGCTTGTTAATTACTGGAGAAGACCTGAACCAAAAGCAAAGCTCCAATACCTCTTAAATTTGTGGGAATTTTGATTAGGATCTCATCCTTGCTGTTGACCTTTTCCTTAACAAATTGAACCAAAAATCTGGATGTGAAAGCTGATGGACTCTGAAAAATTCTGAATCCCAACCCAGGTCTGTGTTTTGATTCTCAGCCTATCTGTGTACAAGAAGAAACCGATTACAGGACTGCTACAACCTAGGTAATACATAATCGCTGGTAATCCTAATGCAACCCTCTGCTGATGTTTTGCTGCCTTTTAACCAATGAATGATAACATTTACATCTCAGAGAAGGAATTCAGAGGCTTTGTGGACTTTTCTCATTTTAAACACAAAAAATGGGGCATTGGAATTAAACCATCTGAACAATTTTTAATATGAGCAATGTGGTAAGTGTTGAGCTTGTTAGATTTCAATATCCAACAAGGAATAAAAGCTGGTTTTATTCCTCTAGTGTTTTCTTTTGTAAAGTATGTCATGGCCATATTGATTGAATGTGTAATTATAATTAATAAAATGCAGTTGCAGCAGCTGTTGCTGTGTGGCTGCTCTCCCAGTGTGAAGCTTATCTTTCTCTTTGCATTAACCAGAGGTAGCCCTTTATTATTGGTCTGTGATGAGAGCTAGAGACAAATTATTGAGATGCATTGAGATAATCTGTTTTTATTTCAAATGATGCATTCTCCTTTTTCAGGCTAAGGAAACATAAAGAAACAATGAGATAGAAGAATTTTTGCATTAAGTAGGGAAAGACTGGATGTATATCCTGCTAATGTAGTTTGTACGTCTACTAATAAAATGGAAGAAAATAATCTGGACCAGTCTCTTCCATCAGTAATCCTAGTGTTTATTTTTGTCTCTAAAATACCAGAGCTCTTCTCCCTCTCTAATGTTGTGGTCTGTAGAGTCATTTTAGGCTAAACTATAATGCGATTTTTGTTTAGTGAATATAACTTTTTAAGAAGCTGTGTGGTAATTTTAAAATCACAGCAATATGTTAGCCTTGAAGATCGTTATAGCTTATGGTTTGCAAAGCTGTTAGAAATGAGCCAAATTTGTTGCCTGGTGCAACCTCTGGCTGTTCCGGAATTGCAAGACTCTCTTTTTTTAACCCCATAATTATAGTCAGTGAGGTGCTTCCAGTATCAGAGCTCAGTGATAAACATCCTCTGACTTACGCGCAGTCAGGATTGGGCACTGAACAGCAAGATGCACAAAAGTAGACTGACTAATCTTAAAGAAAAAAGATGGTAACTGCGGATATCATATTTATCTCAAACGTATATTGTAGTTTGCTCACATGTGCTTCTGTAGTTTGGAGAGTTGTTGGGTATTAAAATATGTCTTGACAAGAAATCCTGAAACCTGTGGCGTTCATTCCCATCTTGTGTTTATTCTGTCATGGAGTTGTCCATTTTCGGCAGCTGCTTTTGGGCTCCATCACTCTGTCCTGTCACCGAGGTTCCAAGATCTTTTTAAAGAAGTCTGAATGATGTCTTTCATTTGGTCTTTCCTGTCTCCATTTTGCCATCAAAATTGTCTGGTTTTGAATTTCTACTGATGTAGTTGAGTAAGGCACTATTATGTAGAATCACAGATATTAGAAATAGAAAATTGCTATTGCAATGGATTGGAATTAGCAAGAAAACCTATATTATGTTATACAGATATGATGTGTGTGATGATGTATACAAAACATACATAATTAAAACTGTGGTCAGAAGCTGGGCAGTGCTATAATCAAGGTAGCTTCTACAAACTTATTTCAATACCCTTATGTATATACAGCATGATGCATCTTAATTATTTGACTTTATACTGTTTTCCTTCAGAAATCCTTCTTCATTCAGCGTACAGAAGGAGTAGTGCCCGTAAGCAAATATTTAACTTTAATTTAATAACATTGTTTTCCCACCATCATTTATTTTGTGATGAGCTGCTTGTGGTTGCATTCTACAGAGGTGATGCCAAAGCCCTGACAAATAGAAGTAAAAATATCTATTTATTTTAGAGGCCTGACTGGAGACATTTCTGACCTGATGCGTCACCACACACAACTTTATGCCGCACGTATCTGGCCACAGCTCCAGCTGCAACAGGGAATGTCTCTATTCCAGCAAGACTGGACACATAAAAAATGAGACTCGCCTAACTGGTGATCATTTTGAAAAAATGCAGTGTATGTGACTTGCTATCATCACGAGGTTCTCTAAGAGTCAGAGGTAGAATCTCCTTCCCCAGGGTGTCACTGAATGCTCCTGAGCAAAAATACCTCCAAGAAATCTTCTTACCCTTCTCAACCTTCTAGCCGCTGTGAGAAATGGAGCAAAGATTGTCCAGCCAATATCCCCAAAGTGGTATTTTGGATAAGGTGTGAGAGAAGAGAGTAAAACAGTACGTGATCAGATATTTAGAGATTGTATCCGAAAGCACGTGCATAATGGGGTCAAATTTTAGTCGTGACACTTTCTACCTTTGGAGCATTAACCTTACAACCTTATTGGCATTTCGAAGCTAATTTTATATGATTATATCTTAGACTTTAAGGACAGTAAACAGAGCCTCTCTCCCTCGATTGCATCACGCAACGATGTGGATAGCACACATGGCTTTAAAGTGAGGTCCAAGCTCAGCTGCTTCGCACAGGCCTTTGCTGCCTTGTGCTAACGGAGATGCTGATGCTCCCAGGGGTGCTCTCGCGGATCTGATTTTTGCCCTCCCAGCATTTGAATTAGATTGTTCTGCAAAAGAAGTGATGATTTGGGACATATTTCTTGGAGGTACTGGGATGAGGATCACCATCATTTTTGATGTTCTGCTGGTGATAGCAGTGTCAGAGCAGATGGTGCTGGAGCGAGCGCCCTTGCCTGCTTGGCTCAGACTTGTTGTTGGTTCCTGGCTCTGCTGCTGCTTTGCTGCATGACCTCTGCCAGCCCTGCTGCCTCCCTCACACGTAGGCAGCAACCGTGAATCAAGAGTCCCCGTGTTGCCTTCTCCCATCTAGAGGATCAGCTGTAGGTGAATTCTGGTTATATATATACATATATATATTTATATGTAGAAATATTTTCCAATTTTTTTTTTTAATAGATCAGTCTACAAAATTCAGGTCCCATGGGGAGTTTGTCAGAGCCACTGTCTTCCCAGCACCTGAGTACATGTAGGTAGTAGAAGGGTTGTTTGGGGGAGTACGTTTCCAAACAGATAATAAATAGGAGAAAACCCACCTGATGGCAAACAGTGAGACAGAGCAATGGACCCAGAGCTGCAGTGTCCTGGCTATTTTCTCATAAGCCTTGCTTTTCCTTGAGTTAGTTTGAATCTCCAGTGTTGAATCTCCAGTGTTGAAGTGTAATATAAAACTGTAATTTATTTCTTTTTTAACTTCTGTCTAAAAGCAAAAGACTGCTCTTTTTTATTCTCTTAGTCATTTGATACCCAGCCTACCTTCAGACTTTTTCTTTCTATAATTCTGTGGAGCAATCTGATAAAACCAGATGGAGCACAGAAGGAGGGTACAGCAACATCCCATAGCCACGGAAACAGGGTCTTCGCCTCATACCTTTCACAAGCATGTAATTCTGGGAAGGGTCGTGGAAATCTAACCTGAACGGACTTGGTTTCTTTTCTCATTTGTCCTGTGTTCCCAGAGGATTTACCAATGCAGTTTGGAGTGGTGGACTATATTTCTCATGTTTTTTGAGTTGTTTTTTTCCTTAAAGGCAATTAATTTTATGTTGTAAGTTTTGGAAATACAATTTTGAAGGAAATAAACATACTTGGAAAAAAAGTAATTTTGCTAACTTTAAACTTAAAGTAGTCAAAACCTTTCTCTAAATAAAGTTTAGAGTGACATCTTGTGGTAACACTGGTTTCAAATATACATATCTGTTAGTTTTATTTCACATCATGTTATTTTGCACACAGAAAGCATTGTGTTTTCTGTTTCAAAACTTTATGGATTACTTGGCTTTTGTGAGATCCGAGACAACATTGTTAAGTGATATAAGGAGTCTGACAGGTATTATTTTCTTTTACTTCATGAAGTTTATCCCGTGAATATCTGTGAGTTCTCAGTGATCTGAATTCTAAATCAAGATTTTTTTATGCTCTTCCGGCAGTTAAATACTATCTTTTGGAATTGCTAAGAAAAATTTTTCTATGAGCCATGATGCTAAAACAAGCAGGAGTGCAACATCTCGTTCAACATCTGTTCATGCTAATTCATTAGCTATCAAAATATCATCATCCTCATATTGCTGGTATCATTAATTCCAAGGAGACGGAGAATATACAGAAGGTCAAATACAGATAAAGTCAAGCAAAACTTCACTGACGAATTAGATGATCTGCTCCATTTGGAGTAAAGACAAATAAGTTCAGTAAGGTAGTATGGAGGATTTGCTAACGTAGAAACAAATAAGCCCATTTAAGATCATAGTACGTACGCTCCCTAGAAATGGATCGAAATCCAAGGTGCTGATGCTGTAAAGGCACCAACCAAAACCTAACCCAGACTAGACTAGACTTGTTCAGACTACCGTTTTGTGCAATCTGTTTAAACTAAATACAAAACTCTTCAGTGCAAGGTCAGGATGTAGAATAGTTTTGTGCTCTGAGGCTTAAAGGAATTTGGAAAACCTGTAAGATTTGCTTTCTCTTTTGCGAAGCCACCTGCAAAACTGTGGGAATCCTGGCCCTGCAGCGAGTTATAGTCAGGTCAAGCAAAGTACTGCCTGGTATGGTCAAATTGGCCATCCTAAGGTTTGTTCCTATTCAGCCTTAAAGAGGAGAATGAAGGTATTTTCATTCTCTGCTACATCAAGTTTTAACTATATAAAATTCTAGTTAACTTTACCATGGTGCCCAGGTTGAATACCTGGTGACAGTGGAAGGACATTCAGTAGACCTGGTTTGAAATGGATTTAATTGTTCAGTAAAAGACACATGACTTTTCTAAAAATGAAAGTCTCTTTAGAGGAATGCATGATTAATGCATGCATGCCAAAAGAAAGCCCCTCTACTGTCACCCCATAGCTTATCTCTAACAAAGTGTGGTTCCAGCTCTGCTGTCGCACATAGTGAATATTGGAGACTTGATTCAGGAAAGGATTCTGTGTTTGCGTATTTCAGGCTTTTGTTGGAGCCATTTTTGTCGTCTGAGAGTGCCAGTGTGGGCAAATTAGTCCTGTGATGGCAATAGTAAGGATTTTTAGCTTTGTAATAAAGCATGCAAGGAAAATTAGGCCTAAGAAGCCCAACTTGATGACCCTAAAAGGGTCATCTAGTGACCTTGTTTGTTAATTGGAAGGAAAAACAAAGACCTTTTTTCAATTAAGTTGAATGTTTAGCTTGCCTGCCAGAATTATTTCTGGTTAATAACTATGTACAAATAAAGCTATTATAACACTATAATCCTGATACTGAAATCGTAAGTGCTGACGTAGATTTGATGTAAAACTAACCAAATCTATTACATAGCCTGTCACAATGGGCTAGCTGGTTAAATCCCTCAAATATAGTTTAGGAAAAGCTTGTAGAAATTGTACGTAAAGTGCACAAAATGTATCTAAAGGACATACTTACAGGGATGACTCTGGAATTTTTCCCTGGGAAAATGCCTGTTACAGTTCTTCACCCATTCCAACAGACCGTGTTGAATAAGTGAAGAAATTCGTAAGTATGAACTTAGGTACCAGACTAATGCTGACCTTGTTTGTCTCTCTTTTTATCACAATGCGAAACAACGGGTGATATTTCATAATAGAAAGGTGTCTCCTCCTTCTAATCGCTGTCTGCTGCACAGACAGCAACTTCGCTATAACAGTTTTTGAGTGGCTGTTAGGTGAATTTTCTCCTGTTACTTGTCTGAATCTTATCTAATAGTCTTCACTGTCAAGGCAAGAACTCACTTCCTTTTAATGCTGAGACAGCTAGATGTTAAGAAGATGATGCTCTCTGGGATCGTAAAGAGAGTTCACCATAATGCAGGACATAAAGCTCAGACGATGTAGCGCAAACTGTAGTTTCCCCAGTGCTATGACTTCCAGGCTGTCAGTACTCTCCACTGGCAGGAGACCCTCGCCAAGCATTATGATTGGAAAGGCTAATTCTTTTGCTTGTCTTATAATTATCCTCCTGTGATGGAGCCCCTCAAAGCAATGGGCAAGAAACCCTAAGCTAGATGATGACTATTGCTCCTGAGTACTGTGGTCCATGCTGGTTGGGATGTATTGAAAATAAGGTCTCATCAAATAGACAATGTTTGGGTGGGAGGAAGGAATAACTGAGGACTTTATTACTGAATCTTCTGAACTCCAACCAGACATTCATTTTTGCTTTCAGCGAAGATCCTGCTCTGCTGTGGTCATTTCAGTCCTCCTAGCTCATTTTGTCAAAATAAAAACAAGATTCTACAAATTCTGGCCCAGATTTTACGTCAGTGTTCCCCTCTCTCTGGCTCAGAGGCCACAGGCTGTCTGCAAGATCCTCAAATATTATTAATAGCCACAGCAAGTTTAAATTTTAAATGGAGGTGGCTGAAGGAGAACAGAGTCACCCACAGAGTTTGGGGGCCATTGCTTTAAGTAATTGCTTTCTACCTATGTAAAACCCTCTGGGATTTCTTTTGGATTAAGTATTCCTTACTTCTTCTCTAAAACTCTGTTTAATATTCATGTGTGTTGTTAAACAGTTGCTGCATCCCACTCAAGAACGGAAGGGGGGAATGCATTTCAGTAGCAAATGAAGTGATACTTAAATATATCCCTTGCCTACTTCAAAATAGCAGTATGGGAGTTAATTAATATTTATTAAATGCACTAAAGTCCTTGGATGAGAGGTATTATGGTTGTACAAAGCATTGCTTGTTTTTTTATAGAGCTCTTGTACCTGGCCATTTTGTCCATTTACTAAATTCACACAAAACTTGCTATAATGCTGATTTGATTTCTTTTCACGTGTTTGAATAGTTAGGACAGATATTCCAAAGGTAAAATAATTGCAGAAATGTAGGTGCTCTACTTAACCTTAAAAAAACACTCTTCGCATAACTAATTTGCATGCATTGTATTTTGCAATAGATAGTGCTATAAAAAGGCCAGATTAACATAGTAGAATATATATAGACACTGCTAGATTTTATTACATTTTCTGCATGGTAATTTATTAGGATTAGAAAGCCTAATTCCTTTGCTTATCTTATAATTATAGCAAGGAGTTTATTAACAGGAACTTCAGCTGCTTTTCTGTGTAGATTCTTATCATCTGTGGAATTAGAAAGCCCCTTTCAGAGTGTTAATTTTTCTTCATAACAACAGGATGTATAAAACTTTCTAAACTGGATGTATTATATGAGGTCAATGTTGTATTTCATGAGTTGCTACCTACGTTTGCAACAGGGACATGGAGTTTGAGAGATTTATACTGTCTTAAGAGGAGCATCTCTTTATCCTGAAGGCTATAACTTCGCAGCAGGCCTGTGGACTAGGGAGATACTGGTGTCCCGATTTCATTAAAAGAAGCTTTAGGTGTCTGTGTGCTCAATTCTACCTCACCCTGCATCTGCCTGCAGTTCAGTGTCTCTGTTCAGTACCTAAGCCCAGCATCTCAGTACGTGTTTGGTGAGGCTGAGACACCTAATGTCCATGTCTAAATAACACCTAAGCCCCTGAAAAAGTCCAGCTGTGGTTAGGGATTTCTCCCAGCTCTCCAGGGCTCTGCTGGGACTTTCTGTTTATGCATTGCAACACCCAGCTGGGCTGAACAAAGGCTTTAGTGACCAACCAAGACCACATAGGATGCTTGTGACTGAACAGGGAGCTTAACAGAGGAATCAAAAACTTACATCATACCATGAGATCATCCTTCCAGTTTTGAGACTATCAGGCTCAAGTTATAATGGAAGGCCTTGTCTAAATTCATCCTTTTGGAGAGGATTTAGATCCAGTGAAGGCGCTGTTCTTGTCAAGGTTTTGTTATCTTCCTTGTGGTAGACAGGATAGGATACCCGCATATAGCAATAATGGGGCAAAAAATTGAGGGCAGCAATTAGAAATGGGAACATGTGAAAACAGGAGGGGAGGATGAGCTATTATTGACATACAAATTATTAATAAAGTTGTAGCTCTGTGGTTTTTGCGTTGTTCATGATAAATCATTATTTTTACAAATTTGTTAATTGCTGGCAATTATTTGTCTACCAGTTTGGACAAATGTATGTCCATCTACGAGTGGAGTTGCCATCTATGAAACCTTTTACTGTCAGTCTTACCACTGGTGGTACTTGTTCATAATATGAAATCTGGGTGATTATGATTGAGTAAAATGTCTTCACAAAGTCTAGTGTGGTAAGTAGTATCAATATTTTGGTGGAAATGCAAAATTAAAAATTGGTATTCTATTAATATTCTGCAAAACTTGCTATTATCCCAGCTACTTGTGAATGAGCTTCCACTGATTTTGTTTAATTCCCAGTTTTCTATTACTTCTAATTCTCTATAGGCAATGGAGAGAGGTGATGTCTCTGAAAGCAGGAGATCCTGTCTGCCTAAGCTTAGAAACCTTGGTTAGTTTGACTAAATTATGAAATTTTGACTAAATTGACTAAGAATTAAAGCAAAACAGAATAATAATAACTCTGGCAAACATATGAGAGCAGGAAAAACAAATAGTGCGGTTATACCTGCCCTAACAAATCTCTGTTTTTGGGTAAAGCTGGCATTCCTTCTCAAATATCTTCATTTGTCTAAAAAGGGACTCCCAAAGAAAGATGAACCATCTTTAGTTGTGACGTTATAGCTAGCTGTGTAATGGCTTTTTTTTTTGCACAATTTTAAGTATGCTTTATAGACTGAATGTGAGTTGGAGACATAGGAAGCACCAGCCTAAGAAAATATGTCTTGTGCATGGTGCAGAAATTGCATATCAGTGAGAAGGACCAAATTTCTTGAAAGCTTCATCAGTGATTCCTGGAGATTAAGTGAGGTGCCTGGAGTTGTCTGGAATTGGTGGCAACATAAGAATTCCCACTGCTATTCCATCCAAATGAAAATATATGCATTCTTTCATTGACTACTTGCCTAGGACCATAAAAATTGTTAGAGTAACCTAAAAAGGGGATTGTAAACATTGGATAAGAACATTCAGTACTTTAAGTAGATAAAGTCTTTGTCAAGACTCTGGGGAAGGTAAAGGACAAGCATTTTCTGTCTAGCTTTACAATGTGATTTGTTTATCATGTGATACTTTTTGGCTTGGGACTTACTGTCAAGTTCCAATTTCCTGTTGGAGTGCATTTCTGTTATATCTTATGTCATTTGTGACCTTTTCTTTCAAGATTGTTTCTTCCTTTTTTGTTTTCAGTTGAAAGAGAAAATCAATAGAACCAGTTAGTAAATTTAAACATGAGATTTTGAGTCAACCGGCTTCCTCACTTTGCTATATTCTCACCTTGGGCATGTGTAGTCGAGGCAGGGGGGGATTTGTGGCTCTCTGAGGGAATCACCTCATCTTTCACATGTTGCTCCTCAGCCCCCGAATGACTACAATGGGGATGCCCTCAGTGTTGTCCTCCAGAATTTGGGCTTTCCTGATGTAGTGTTAAGATAAATTGTGGTCAAGGTCTCTACAATAAGGCCATGCAGCCAGAGGATTGCTGGACTTCCCTCTTTGTATTCTGTTGTCTCGCAGGTTTGCTTCACTTTAACTATCTAGAGGTCCAGGAAGTGAACTCTGCTGGCCTTCTGTTGAGAAATAGATTGGTGTTCTTGATTGTAGCTTTCTTTATGACTTTCAGGCAGTGAGGAGACATGGATCTCCAGAGAGATGTGGTGAGGTTGTGAGGTATGATACAATAACAGTGCTGTAATGATGAGGTATATTATGCTAGGCACATCATGCAGTTAAATGGGGAATTGGCATTAAATCAAGACAACCCTAAAGCAGTGCAGGGCATCCAGGTAAACAGGAGGGCCACTCCTGAACTTTTGCTAGGTGGTGTGGGTGGTGAGTAAAGGATTAGTGATGGAGGCACAGAAACATTAGGACACCTATACTCAATTCTCAATGAAATAAGCACATTTTCAAAGGGGATTACAAATTCAAATAAACTTGTAGATAACTGCTGTAAGAGTTGTGTCATATGGACACACTAAGTACGTGAGAGAGTCTGTATTGGCAAAGTGCTCTCATCCAGCACTGCTTTTAAGGATTAACACAAGAACTGCAAGATTTTTTCTGTCAGAATTCACATTCTGCAAAACTTTACACTCAAATAAGTTTGATGTGAAAGTTTCTGGAAGAACCTTTCTTTGAAAGAGGACTTGTGTCATCATGGAAGGCAAACACATGCATTATCATGGAAGGCTTGCCAAAGGATAGGAAATATGGATGTTCCTACATAGAAATTTTCTCCTCAGAATTCTGTAATGCATTTTTTAGGATTGTCATTCATTCAAATTGTCAGCTTCCTCTAGCTTCCTCAGTGCCAGTCCTCATCATCTGTTTGAAAAACAGTAGTACAGAAATAGCCGACCAATGATGACAAGGAAAATGTTATGGTTTGAGGTAGTTGCTATGCCAGGCCACTTCCTTTTGCTGCAAAAGAGCCTAGGAGAGTATTCTGATTCCACTTCATTGCCTTCCCTGAAAATTGCTGGACATGAGAGACATGGTAGTTGCCCATCACAGGCCCAATACTTATCGCTTGTTACTATCTGTGTCTCTACTGGAATACTAGAGCAGTGTCACGAACTGTTATGCTTCTTCCTGAGCCAGACAAGTATTTGACAAGCATTGGGCAAAGAAAAAGGTTTTGGGGAGGCCTTCACTAGATGACAGGTTTAGAATAATTCTTGGCTAAGCTTAGAGTGTTTTTCTTGCAAGTACAGCTTTTGTAGTGTAGCAGAAACTTAGAGTTTGCTGTAGTTGGGTATGAGTTGTGGGTTACATCCTTAAAGGCCGTCAATGGCAACACGAGTGAATTCGGAGCCTTGGGTGGGTGACGATGTAACTGAAAGTGATAGGGAATCTCTGTTCATTCTAAACTGAACGATCTAATAAAACTGCATCCAATAAAAGGGCACAGGTCTCGTGTACAAGCAGTATGTACAAGGGCTAGGGCAGAGCAGATGACTCACAAATGCAGAGAAAAAGCACTGTCAGCAAATTCTCAGTAGCTCACTTTGAGTATGGCTACATGACAAAGTCACTGTGAGACAAGCAGTGTGGATTTGCAGCAAGTTAACTAAGTGCCTCTGTGCACACTCTCGCCATCCAGTAAACCACTCTCTGAAAATGTACTGACAGCTGAGAGCTATTTGGATATGTGTTTGTTAGTGAACTAAATTGAGAACAGGACCATTCCCAGGCAGGGGACTCAATCACCTCTACAGTAAAATTGCTCGAATGGTTTCTGACAAGGTTTTTGGTCCATCCAGCTAGCATTTTCCCAAACAACTCTCAGCCCAGAAATCATTCCTCATAAATCAGAGGATGTTGCTGCTGTGTTCTGGAGGTTAAGAGAGCTTTAAAGTATGAACTCAGGGTCAGTGCTAGAAGATGTCCACAGCACGTTCCTTCACTACTATAGGCATACTTTGTGTGTCTGCTCACTGAGTTTAGAGTCTGAATGTTGTATTAGTTGTAGAGCATTTGGAGGTGTTGAGAGAGATGTTACTGCGTATAGTGTATGAGCACTGTCAGAATACACCTTTAGACACCTCTTCAGATCTTGCAAGTTGGCCCAGTTGATCGTGTTCAACTGTATCATCTTTCATCCAACCTAAATAATATGCCAGGTAGCAGTAGCCTTGCTAAAGCACTTTGTTGTTGTGACTAAATTTGATATTAGTGGATCCAAGTAGGTTCTGGCCTATTAGCCCCTGTGGACTAATGTCGTGTCATTTGCTTGTCTGAAGAATTCGTGGTTAGCAACAAGTCAATGCATGTGAAATAAGGCTCATGTATTACTACTATAGAAAAACCAAATTATTTGGAAAGATATAATTCACCTTTTAAAAGGTGTGGACTGTGGTGAGAAGAAAGATGGTTCATATTCTAACTAGTGCAAAACCTCAGTACGAGTATTGGACACATTCACCATGAGAAAGAGGTTTCTGGATGGTTCCGGTTTCCTTCACTGCGTTGATACAAACCTTTCCTTCAGTGTCAGTCCAGTGGGTAAATAATACTGATAGTCACCACTATTTTCAGATGAAAGGATATAATAAATGGCATATAGCTTTAGAAATGGAACCTGGTCTCGACTAAAGCTCTATTTATACTTCATTTTCAATATCTTAAAAATCTTCATTCCACCTAAAGATTAAATATTTCTTGATTGCATTATATCCAGTTCATTGATCCAAGAAGCATCAATCATTTCCGTTAAACACAAACACTTTCAATAGGGATTTTCTACATACCCTGCAAAAGTACAGCATTTAAATATGCAGCATTTTATAGATAATTTTAGTGTTCTATAACATTTTGATTATCTTCCCTCTGCTTATTTGCTTTGTTAAGAGCAAACAAGAAAACAGTGGCCTTTAAAGTTTCTGCACCATTAGAGAACCTGAACTATTTTAAGGAAATAAATCTTCCCATTCCAAAAGGCAGTAAAAGTCCACTTTGTCAGAGCTGTATCACAGTGATGAATGTTCAAGGGCAAAGCCTTGATTAATGACAGCTGCAGTTTGGATTTCACCATCATCCAGAATTTTGTACCTCCTTTCAGACAGCTGCACACTTACTGCAAGTATCTAACTAGACATATTTATTATGCCAGTTTAGTTAAATACTCATACAAATTAAGCATATGGATACTTGCATAATTTGCATATGGAGCATGTGACTGTATTATGTGGAATAGGCTACCGATAGAAGAATGTCCGTAATTCAGCTGAGATATTCCTATATCATTAAATTAAGGGGGTCCTTAATTGGAGTCCATGGAAGGGAAATCCCAGTCTGAAAAGGGTCTTGCAGATGAAGGGGAAATGCAGTTTTTCTCTGTTTAAGAACACAGAATATCGTTAGTACAGTTAAGGTTGTCCAGTGTTTTCTTGTTCCCTTACAAAATGCTGCTGAAGCTGTGTAGGTTTGCCATTTTAAGTATTAAACAGGATACAATAGTGGCTGGGTAGAATTAAAGCTTGCTATGAGACTCCTAAATAACTCCTAAAACTAGGTTTTATTGTGATGAAATAAAGATTATGGCTGTACAATGATTGTTGGGAACTTATCTTTTGCATATGAACAGAGCCGCAGAGAAATCATTGCTCTGATCCATAACCCAAACCTTGGCCAAGATTCACGTCCCCTGACATTGCCTGCGTCTGAGCAGCGTTTCCAGCCCTGCTCTCCGAAGCCTGGCTCTGCACGGCCCCCCTTGCCGCCGTCCTTGGCCCAGGTGCTTCTTCCACCACATACTGCTTGTATATATAGTATAAATTCTGATTTACCTTGGGGAGATGGGGCGAGAGCCGACCTCCCACACGGGGACCCTCTGCTTAGATTTTTGTGGTCATATTGCACTGCTGAGAGAGACCCACGTGGCAATTTATGGCATTGAAATGAATTTCTCTTGTAAGTCATTACTGACAGGGAGGGAGCAAAGAGAAGGCACTAAAGCATATCGTCCAAAGGCTTATTTTCGTTTAGGGACAGTAGTCAGGGGGGTAGTAAAATCCTGCTGTGTAGTGCTATAGCCTCACACACTCACTGCTGCAGAGAACAAGAAGTTTCTGAGCTAGGCTGCCCCCCGCCGAAGATTCAAATAAATCATTGTCATTTTCTCCCTTTTCCCCTGCATGAAATATTAAATACCTTCCCTTCACAATCTAATAACTCCAACTGTGTGTTAGTTCCTAAAACGAAAGCCTGGTAATAAATATTTTCTTTCCTATTGATTGTTTTTCTTTCTTTCTCCTCCTATGTGTCCAATCCCCTGTGCTCTTTAGGGTAAGTAATTATTGCAGCCGATGCACTTTGTAGGGGGGGGTCACTCTCGAGGGGGAGATTTATAGCCTATGGATTTCTCCTCGCTTGACAAGGTATGAGAACAGCGGGTGAGACTTGTCACCAGGTGGCACCATCAACCTAAGTTACGTTTCAGCTAGGTGAGTGCAATGAAGTTTCTGTTCGAGAAGACTTTAGTAGAAAGATTGCTCCTTTCACCTCGCTTCAGAGCCGAAGTAAATACATTTCCCAGAGAACAGGCCAATTTTTTCTTCTGTTCACTGGTGCGTTTCAAATTATTTCAGTGCAGTTGCAGTGATATAATCTGGTGAAGAATTGTCCACACTCTATGTAAGGTGAATAAAATGTATGACTATATTTCTCCATTAAACACCTTCCAGCTTATGCATTTTGCAATATACTGCACATTTTGTGCATAAAGCAGCTACATTTTCCCCAGTCAAATCTTATGCGGAAGAGGACAAAGGAATTCTCCTGCAGAAGTGTATGCGCCTAAATGCTCTTTTGGCTTATTTTTAGAATATTTTCTATGAACCCGAACAATAAGAAATTGATTTTCCTTGCTCCCTGGTGTGTGGCACTGTACAATGAGCAAAAGCAGGCCCGTTGCAGAGCAGCTGCTGAGTCCCATCACTGCTTGCTCTTTAGAAACGTTGTCAGTGGCCTCTCTGCTTGCCAGCTTTGCTGCAGCCTGTTTGTGCTAGCGTCGCTTCTCGGCACTCGCCGGATGGTGCAGCTGTTCACTAAATTAAAGAACAAAACTTCCCAAGCAGCAGATGTTTAATTGGGTTGAGTCAAAAAGTTAGTGTTCCTTTGGATAGGTTCAAATTACTCTCTAAAGGGCTTTCGGTGACTTTAACCAGCTTGATCCTGGGATGATATAACGGCATTGTGATTTTTTTCTTAACAGTGATATAAACCTAGTGATAGGATTCTAGGGTAACTCTTCTTAGCAAATGCTTGTTCGTCTTTTGATCAGGTATTAAAGAAACACAGACCACCACGTAGTTCCTTCTGGATATGCCGGCATATTTAGAGTCAGCAGTGTTAGTTAGCTATCCTTTGGGACTCTTAAAAACATGGTTTTAGGATGCAGAGTAGCTCTTAGCTGACAAAAGTAAACACGAGTATAGAGATTTATACTGAAATTTTTGATTTCATTAGCTTTTTATTACACTGAAACCATCAAATGGATATTGTTTGTGTAAAAGGTGAATTGCAAGGTCACATTAGATCAACTGGTTCTAATTAGACTATGCTAGAACATATTCTCTGGTCTCTCAGTGATTTCTGTGACAATATTATGTAAGACTGTACTAAATTGCAGGCCATGATGTAATTTAAATCATGCATAGTGTATATGTTTTCTTGCTTTTGCTTATTTTTACGGTCAGCTTTCTTTGTGTCTATCAGAACAAGAAGTACAGCCAAACAGAAGTTCTGAATTTCTCTGGAAAAGCCTATGAAACTCCAAGCGTGGAAATTGAAAAATTCTGCTCAGGTAGACTCCTTGCTCATAAAGATAAGGGAAATACTCAGGACATCTGGAAAGAACAGTTGGTTCTCTTGAGATTTCCTTTACCGTGCATTTTTTAACTGACGTTTGCCCACTGTAACACAATTGACGATGTAAATGCTTATTTATCGTCATCCCTAATGACGCTGCAAACGTGCATGGTTACATAGCAAACAGAAAGTAGAAAGGCTCAGCCACACAATATCTTAAGGAAAGAAGTGCCATTAAGCATCTTGCAAAAATCTTGTTAGTTATAAAAAAATCCCATACGTACATGCATCCCTTTCTGAGTTTCAGTGTGCTTCAGTGTGGACATTTTAAATAGTAGCAATAATGTTATTGCAGTGATGGTCTAAGGATGCAAGTGAAGCAGGGTTTGTAGAGAGACCAAGATCAGGCAAGTCTTTTTTGGGTCAAGGAGGGGATTGCCTGAAAGCATGCCTCTTTATTCTAATTATAGAACAAAGAAACTGTGACTATCAAATACATCTGCGGTCCAAAAATGTTAGGATTTTTTTACCTTTTGAAGGTATGCGCTCCAAATGGTATAACAGGTAGCAGGAATTTCACTCCTGAGTCATGATATTGCACTTGTTTATGTATTTCCAATTTCTCTCGGTTTTAAAAGGAGACATGCTCATTGTGGCAAAAAGGGAACGGCTCTGAGGTGTAGCTGAAACTGTTTATTTCAGATGCTGCCATGCGTAGAGTCAGCTCTAAGTTCCTTGGCACCATAAAACACTTGCAATACTTTAAACTAATTGTAAAGTGCACTGCTGTATTCTTCAGGGTGGATAGGTTATACTTGTGATTACCAAAGTCAGTTACTTGCCATTTTGTAGTCTTCCATCTAGTCCTCTTGCTCCTTTTGGCTTTCATTTCTTTTCACGATTTTCTTTTCTCTTTGCTTTTTATATTTTTTTCTTTATTTATTTCTCCATATTTTTTTCATGCTTTTGGCTTTAGTTTGGTTTTATTCCCTGCGGTCAGTGGCCAGTCGTTGATTTTGTGCCGGGGAATTGTCTGGAATTCCAACAAGTACTGCAAGGACCCAAGAAAGTCTTCTTGGGCTGATGCTGCGGGCAGTCGCCTGCGCTTACGACTGACTCTGTTCTTGACAGTTTTAATTTATTGCTGTTTGCTTGCCTGCAAGCCTTCACTAAAACTGAAATTCTTGCATAAGCCCTGATATGTCAGGAAAGCTGCGGGGAAAGGATGAGAAAAGCAATTTACCTGTCACGGAAAGTCTGTAGCATTGCACAGCAGCCTTTCAATGCCTGGTCAGTGGGCGAATTGTGTCAACGGTGGTTTCATTAGGCATGATTTTGGGTCAAAGGGTCTATAATGTGTAGGAGCCCCTATGCTTTGCACGAGTGTACCTGCACACTGCATAGACAACCCATGAACAGTTTGTGTCTCTGCTTCTGATAGGGGTTGACATATAAGTTATTAGGTTATTGACCTAGAGCAGAACTGAAAGACAATTGCTTATACTGAAATGCAATAGTTCTTCAGCTGACCCTAAATTTGCTTAGAGGGTTTTCAGAAATCCTTGTTACATCTGGGTGAAATTTTTCAGATGAATAATTTTTTTTTTATTTTCTTTTGAAAATAAGGTTTGAAAATAACCAAAATGGTTTATAAATTCCATTCAGATTTGGCAAGGATTGCTGGCTGAAAAAGAAGAAAACATTATGAAGAATTTAAGTCAACATTTTCTAAACCAAGAATTTTGCTTCCTCTTTTGAATACTATACTTCCTGATAGAATATAGCTAAATATATTTTCAAAAAATTGACACCCCCCCAGAAGATATATACAGCAAGATATATACAGCAAAACTGATGTTTCATTTTAAGGCTAAAACACAAAACAATTTTTGAGTCTACTTTTCTAAGAAAACAGAGCTTATGAATCTATACTGCCAATATATGTGCTGATCTGTTACTTTGCCTCTCATTCCCATGACACTCATAACTTTAGATATGACTGACCAAATAAGACCAACAAATAGTGGTCTGACAGCTCTCCTCAGAAGGTGCTGCCATTGGCCTGTTTTTACAATTGAAAAACTGAAGTTCAGGAAAAGCAGACACCAAATTCGTTCAGGCATTCAGACATCTAGACGCATACATAGGTCATCCAATAGGATTTTTAAAAGCTGCCCACCACTTCTAAGTGTATTTAGAAATCTGGCCTGAGAGGACTAGACACAATATTATTGATGAAGTCTAATGAAACCAAACCATAGCTGCTGGATTGTCCTTCCTTTTATATTTTCTGACCAGCTCTTCTCTGGCCATACCTCCATACTGGACCTGATCCCTGCAGCCCAGGTTAGAAACGCTATAAGCCCTGGGCCCTTCCGGTTCATGTGCTCAGGTTTTTCCCGGATACCTCCCGGATACCTCCCCGCAGGGTCATTCCCAGCCCTGGCCTCAGAGCTGCCGAGTCCATTCAGAGGGCGATCTTAGCACCCCTCAGCAGTGCTGCTCAGTCCGTATTTCAGTCCCATTCCTGGCAAATTCGTCAGTAAGTTGTGTCTACTCCTTCCCAACACTTTGCCACTGTGCTAGCCAGGGAAGATTTTTATATGGACTTTTATTTCATACTGTATGCTATAGAGCCTCATTTTATAAGGCTGCTTAAATGCTGAAGGAAATAGGACCCTGACAAGTTTTCAGATTCTTTTTCAAATTCCTTTGCTAAAATATAAAGGCATTTTATATATCACTGAATTAGGCAGTAGTTGACAAAGAGTTTCCTGTTTGGAGGAATGGTGTTCTACGTACCCCCTTGCTTTCAAGTATGTGTTACAGACTGAACTAGCCAGTGAATATCATGTGTTTGCCATTCTGCCTACGTTCTGAAATTTGAATTTTCAATCATCTCCTTTGCTTTAGGTTAATTAATTTGACTTCATTAAATTTGGTCAGCTACTCTACATTTTTTCCAAACAAAATAAAATGCAGAAATGTCTGACTTATGCTTGTTTGTAAAATTTTTGATGTAGTTATGGATTATAAATATGTGTATTTCTCTGCTTTGTTTTACTGGCTATACACCAAAGATATCCAAGAATTTTCTGGAAGAACAAACTCCTTAAATTTTCAAAAGTGGCTATGTGACTATAGAACCCTTTTATCATTGACTTGCTCTGATTCTTAATCTATCAGGGATCTAAATCAAATTTAAAAAGGATGCTGATCACCCAAATGACTTTGAAAGCTTCATTCCATGGCTGTTAACTAAAGGAGCTTACAGTATAATGTAAGGAAAGACAGTCCGGCAGAGACAAGCTCTAAAGAAGGTGTACAAAAAGATGGGCATGGTGGTGTTTGTCCACATTTTCACAAAATCTATATAAAACTATGCTTATAAATATACCAAATAGTTATATCTTCCTCATGGAAATTAATCGTTGCTTTTGACGCAAGCTGGAGCTTGTTCTTCAGTAAAGTCCTCTGAATTTGACTCCTTCCTGTGCCACCAGATATCATTCTGACCATGAGAAATGTTCTGCCATCCTTAACCATCATCTTGTGAGGTGGAACAGCCAATTCAGTATATTTGTATAAATCAGGTTCTTTGCAGCAAGAAGTTGTTTGTTTTCCTCCCGGTCAGGATGACCACTTTTCATCTGATCTTCACCCTGTTTCATTTGTTTCATGTATAGCTCTGCTAAGAATTAAAACTTCCAGCGGTTTAGCTCTGAATTGCTTGAATACAGAAATCCTTTCCAGGTGAAGTTAACAGGGAATGACAACATTATAATGGAAAAGAAATGAAGTGGGCATAGGTGCTCATATGTGGGTGTGGGCATCATGCTGGTGAAGGCAGCTGACTTGCTGCATGGGGAGGAATCAGGAGAAGGTAAGTATTTTTGAAGGAACAAGCTCCTCTTTGTACTGGATTTGATAGTGCAATCCTAACTATGATGGGGCTTACCAGGTAGGCAACAAGTGGCTAGTTCAGTAGAAATGTGGTAACATGATCAGATCTGTAAAGCTATGGATGTTTTCTGTGCATCATATTTAAATCATTGCTTTCTTTCTCAGATTTCTCTTCCCACAGTTAATCTGTACTCAAGACATTTTATTTGGCAGACTTAGTCAACAGGGACCTGTGGAATGACAAAGGAGAGATCTTTCTGTGTGAATAGTTGATTATAACATCCAAACAAGTCATATTCAAAGGAAATATGTCACTTAAGCCTCTCTGTTTTTAAACAACCCTTTTTTAATTGGTTGATTCCTAGTGAAGAAATCTAGGGGATGAACATAAATAAACAGAACAGAAAACTCCTAGTAAAACAAGAGGTGGCATTGCTCTTTTCATTCCTGTTGTCTACTTCTGGAAATTGGTTAGATTAGGATTTAAGTAAGCCTAAAAGACAGGAAGTCAGAAACAAAATAAAACACATCCAAAATTCACTCTTATATTAACATCATAATATTCTGGAAGAGAAATCCTGCCAATAGTTGCATCTGTGCTTTTTGCAAGATGGTGATAAAAAAGCAAAAGAAATCTCTCTTCAAGATAGCCTCACAGAGAAAGCAACCGGACATGGAACCATCTCCCAGTCTCCACTGCCAGCTTCTGTTGCATGTGATGTCCTTGGATGTCCAAAAGATTAGGCATCCTCATCCACCTGGTCCATGTAACAGGGATCAAAGACATTTCTCCATCTACAAGCTTAAGCTCCTGGTAAGTGCATCCTTTTACTAAGTAGCACAATATTTTAATAGTAAACAGTGTTAGTCTATTTTTCTAGTAATTATGCTGAAGCACAAAGTTGTTTGCACCTGTAAATTGTTATGAATTTGGTAAATGGAGGAAAGGCATATGAAAGATATATTCCTGGAGACTATGTATCATCAAGTGGGAAAGTTGATATTCCTTTCTTTTTCAGTTCTATGGAAACGAAGAGGACAAATTGGAAGTCATAGTCTATGCAAATTAATAGGGACATCTGGCTCTTGAGGGGGCAAAATTGTGGACCAGTCCTCTTATGGCAATACATTAAGACCAACAAAAAAAGGTATCATTTTAAAATTACTTCATGTTCTAAGTAAGAACAGACAGAATACGTGCCAGTGGGAACTTTACATTCTTTTTTTTTTCCCACAGATTAGAACCCTGTAAAAAAAGAAATCCAAAAGCAAAAAAAAGCAGGTTTAATTTATGACTTGATGGTCTTGATTTATTCACCAGTCTGGAAGTCTCTTCTGCAGTACTTTTATTCATTTAATCAAATGATAGTCTTCGTATGCCAGGCACATTTTCCTTCCCTCTTGAGGTAAAAGCACCTCTACTCCCAATTAGTAAATCTCTATTACAGTTCATTTACAGCAGAAAGTCAGAAATTAGATCATGTTTCAACATTTCAGTGGTCATTCAGTCAGGACCAGAATGGGCAGGAAATAAGGCCAGGTTTTGACATTGGGAAAGGCATCTGATTGTCAGATGCAGGATGTGAAAATCAACTCAAAAACCAGAAACCAAGCAACTCTTTGCACTAGACTGGTGTGAAATTTTTATTCATGTTTTGGTCCAGTTCCGCAAATATTAAAAGAGATTCTACATTTGTGGTGGGGCACAGTCAAAATCACTCTTGGCCAGCTGGATACCACATGCCTTTCTTGAATTCAGAGAATCATTGCACTGGATCATTAAACTTCTAAGTTAACACTCATTATACCTGAGGAAAGTATTCTCCTCTCTTGATGCTGTGTCCATTTCTATTTTTCTTAATGCAAGCTTAATAACTGCCAAGGCTTATCTTCTTCTTAAGAAGAAACAACTGTTTTTTCTCTAATGGAAAACATATATTCTTGCAAAATCAATAATTCTGTCATTCTAAGCGCATTGCCATCAACACTGAAGGTAAGTTTGGTTACATTTGGATTTTGAATTACTCAAGGTCTTGAACACATGCATGTTTTCTCTGAAGTCCAAACAAGGTGGAAGAGTCTTCACTGGGCTTTTCTCATTGAACTGTCACAAAGTTTCTGTTCTCTATGTCAGGAAACAGTGGTCCATGAGATGCCTATGCTGACATATGTGCAGGCTGTTAGCAGGGTACAGCAGCTGTTTCTTTATTTCTTCTTCTAAATCCTTTCTGAAGTGTAAGACTGACATTTTCCTGATTTATCTGTGTGTAGGTACATTTATATCTTTGCCAGTTCCCCAGCTGAATTGCTGCTTAAGCTAAGTTGGTGTAGATAGGCATGAAGCATGCACACTTTAGATAGCTCCTCATACTCTTGCTTGCCACTAGATGTGGTATTTTGCCTTTGTGAAGGGATGTCATTTCTCTATGCAGAGGAATTAGCCAGTGAAAGAAGAGAGTCAGACTCTCAGCAGTGGAAAAGACACCTCTGTGCACGGTGGGAAGAGTTACCTTCTGAAGTTTTCAGGGAGTCATACAGACATTGCTAGAAAGTCATGGGAGGTTGGGAAGAATCTGCAAATAGGGATGCATGAAACTGGAGGAGGTTTGTTGTGAAAAGATGCTATTGAGACACTCTTACAAAATGGTTGTAGGACTCTCCTGGTTTAGGTCTGCTTCCTATCGTCTTTCTACGTCAGAGTGCTTTCCTCCTTACCATGTCGTTTCAAGATACTTGTTCCTTTCCTACAGCACTTAAGATGTCCCAATGCCTCAGGTTACATTCCTAGGGAAGAATGCCCTAGGATAAAGTGCAAATAAAACCGGTTACTTATGACCAAATGGACTACATAGAAATAAATATTTCTACAAGCATAAGTGAAGAAATGAAAACAGGCTTGCTCTTCTTACACAAAAGTTAAATCAGAAAGGTCTCTGTCTCCCTTTTTCTTGCAGAGTCGCTCTAAATGCTTTCCTGATGCCTACTTTCTAAGGAATTCTTTTATCCTTACATGTCTTATGTTTCAGGTTACATCCATAAAAGGGAACCTATTCCTGGCAAAACACATTAGCTTAACAGAGGTGATTTCCTTGAGGATAGATTTCCCTCTTGAACAGCTTTAGTCTTTACCCTCAAAATGTATGTACTTCTTTTCCCCTCACACTTATTTAAGATAGTCTTTTCACTCATTTAGCTGAAATGAGTGATCTTACTATGTTAGATCAAAGTGTCATCTCCTGTAGTTGTCTGGCTATTCAATTGACTTAATGAAGATCACCTTCTCTCTGATTCAGTCTCCATCCATGGAATATTTTATATTCGATTACATTATATTTTATAGCTATACATCATTATATAAAACATGTTTCATACAAACATCTAAATGGCACAGAGGCATGCAGCTCGCTGGGACCACTTAGGATAGTGATTAACCAGTGTAGATGGAGTCATAGATTTGGGATTATTAAGCCTTATCTACTTTCTTCTAGATAACTGTAACAGACAGGAATAGGACTGGGAGAGATTTCTGGGGAAATAGGACTGTCAGCGTCTTTTTGAAGGGTACTGGGAAATCAGGGACAAAAGGGGAGAGGAAGAACAAAAAGGAGAAGGCAGGCCAAAAAGGTGAAGGAAATGGCCTGAAGAAACTGAATTCAAAACCAGCCCACTGAGGAGAGGAAAATGTGGCCAGAAAAAGAACAGGAGAAAATCATAGAAAGTGAAGACGATAAAAGCGGTAAGATTAAAACTTTGAGGAAGGAAGTCAAATAAAATGAAAAGGAATGCATAAATGAGAAGAGGGCATGAGAATGTTTTGTACATATCATCTCAATTTAGACAACTAATTTTTTCAGATTTTTCCTGTTTTTATTTGAAAGGAAGCAGAATTTCCCATAGTAAAGATGGAGAGTGAAGAGCGACTTTGTGTGTGTATATATATATATATACACACACACATATATATCCATACGTACATGTATGTGTAAGTGGTCTAATTGTCTTTGGATAGAGTGGAACAATGATGGATAGTGAAGGAGGAGAGGATCTTCTTACCACAATATAAGTTTTACTGGAGACTGATGGATTTTGTAATCATGATGGCAGGGTAAGATTCGTCTTTCCAGATTTTGGAGATCGGCATTGACTTCCTCTGAGCTAGTTGTCTAACAGTCCTTTTATCATCTGTGGAAAAAAATAAAATCTTTTAAGGTGTGAATCGCCCAGTCTTTTCCATCTCAGGATGAGATGAATCTTCTCTCTGAAGTGCAAATGTCTTATCTAGATCACTAATTCAGAGACTGCTACACTGCAAAAGTCTTTCCTTACAGTGAGATGATTCCTGTTTGGAAGATGTACCATTAGTTCTGTTTTACCAGTTGTGCAAGAATATTCAGATTTTTCATTATAATCTTTCTGTGCGGAGTGTATAAAAAGGAAATACTGTATCTCCTCCCATGAGACACCTTTTCGACTTCCCTCCTGCCTTTTTTTTCACAGGGGACACACATTAGGGATTCCATTCTTGTAGACTTAGCTCGATTTAAAGGACAACTAGTACAGGAAAACCACTGAAGACACCTAAAATAGTATTATGTCATTCCTTTAATAGTTAATAGCATTCCAGAAGATATTAAATATACCCATATGTCTGATTGCAGCTGCTGCCAAAACTAGTGATGCAAGTTTCACAAGCCTCTGGATTCAGAAAGATAGCTCCTTTTTCAGTGAAAAAAAGTTTATTAAAAAAATACACAGATATTATGGAGGCTAAAGTTATCTTGTGGATCTCTATAGCATGGTGTGTTTGACTGATACCCGCTTCAGATCTTGCCAGAAACTGGATAAGCTTTAGAAGTGATAGTTAGCTTCCCAAAAGAGGCTGGATAGGAACTCTCTCCCGGGAACCCTGTCTACCTCCTGAAAAGATTTGTGGGGGCTCCATTGCAGCTTCTACTCTGACTGGGCTGCTGGATGTCTGGAAGCTTTGAACAAACAAGGCTGTGACAAAATAAAAAGGAGTAGGGATATAGGTCACCCCCCAAAACAATGGGATAGGCAAGGATGTAAATGAGGTTCTTTCTATTTTATACCTTTTTTGTAATTTCTGCTACAGATCGTTGCATCCAGCCCTTCCGAGACAAATATGTCTTAGCTGGGCACAAGTTTAGTGAAAGCCAAAGATCTGCATTTGCTTTTAACTGAGTTCTGCGTGCAAATCATGTTGGTTTCCATTTTCGCTTGCTTACAGTGTGTCACTTCAGAGTTGTTGGGTTTTTTTGTTTTGTTTTGTTTTGTTTTTTTTTCAGTGGCTAAAAGGCATTTGGAAGATAAAAGTGGATTTTTTCCAATGGAAAAAAAGGTTGTTTGTTTGCAACTGCAGAAATTGAACATTTTGCATACTCACAAGACTTCTTGGAGTCAGTATTATCATTTTTCATAATCCATACTGAGTAGATGGAACATAGGCAGTCACAGTCATGAGAATGAGCCTTGCTTTCCCCCTCTCCTACGTTCATACTGTACAGAATTGGATGGTGGCAGTTAGTTTGTAAATTCTTGTTTATACCTGTCATTATGCATCATACTGAACTCTGCCACATGCCTTCAAACTGGCAAGTCATTGAAACTTGTAGAGACCATAATACTTGCCTACCACAGGAAGGGTTGTGGAAGTTGACTAGTTACCTGTCTATCTACCCCTCTGAGACTGTAAGGAACTTTTTATCCTTACATGTCATAGATTTTTTTGCAACTGTAAGGAGGTTACTTTCTGGAGGAATCCAAGTCTGAGTAGAGTCAGTTAATAGCCTATGCTACAGGAACTGTGGGGGATTGGGAAATGGTATTGTAAAAGTGGCTCTCTGAATTAGGAAATTCCATTTTGTGAAAAAATGAATAACTTTAGAATTGTATCTCATCCTGAAGCGATGCAAAAGCGTGAAAATTCAAAAAAGTCTAATTTCAGAAGAGCTAACATGAAATGTTTCATATTCATAAGGTCAAAATAAAATGTTTTCTTTCAAATTGTGAAAACATGCTATTTGTTTGATATATTTTATGTAAAAAACATGGAAAAGATCAAACTGTTTCATTTGCAACTTTCAATATGTAATGCAGGGCAGATACAGGAAGAGAGTCTTGACAGCTGGGAGTCTTGACACATTTGTGTGTAGTAAAATATAACTTGAAATGAAACAGAAAATTCTAAACAATTTGAAAAATGTGAAAACAAAAAAATATCCAATTCTATTTTAAATCATACAACAAAATGTCAATAACTTCTTCAGTAAAATTGGCACAATTTCACAATTGTTTTCTCTTTGACTAGAATTTCACCTTTTTGACCAGTCCTAGTAAAAACTTCTTTTCCTCAGAGTTTTCAAGCTAGTTCTTAGCATTAAAACCCAGGTTTGTGTTTTGTGTTTTTTTGTTTTTTTTTTTTTTGATTGATCCTTTTCTCTGATGTAGGCCACAGTTAAATACACTATTCGGTCTTATGGAGAGGGTGATGTGTATGGAAGAAGAATTCTAGACAAATTACTCAGTACTGCTAGTGAACCAAGCAGTACTTCTTGGGCAGATTGCCTCCATCCCAGATCCCTTTTTCCCCACACTTTGTGATTATGTCTATACTGATAACTCAGTTTGACCATAAGCTCCCACTCAATTTGCACCTTGGAGCTCTGCTGACCTCTTATGGACAAGATCACTTCTTATTCACCTCCTTGCCCTTTCCTCCTGGAGATATGTGGCCTCCTCATGAGCAGAAAAATCAGCCCGCTGCAATTCCTGAGTTGCATGTCCCTGCTTTCTGGAAGGGATCCCCTTGAACACCAGAAGTATAATCATGATGGTTTTGGAGTCACTGCTTGATATAATGTAGATAGGGTAGGATGGCTCATCTGTTTTAGGACTGGTGAGAGTAATCTCAAAGTCAGTTCTTCATGTCAATCTAGATGTTGCTGTCAGTTTTTACTTCTGCCTTTCTGTGCATGTCCAGGCTATGGATATTTGTTTTCGGTGCAAGCAGGTGTCTTTGAGCTGATATTGTCATTCTCTGGCTGTAGTGGGGAATAGCGCAATGAATCCTGTTCTCCTCTTATGGTGACACAAATGTAGAGCAACGTCACTGGCTACAGAATTAGTCTTCACAGATGACATTGCAGTCAGCATTGGTATCAGTCCGTATTGATGTGACCCAATCCTGTGGTATACACTGCACTCCTCTCAGCAAATATTCAATATCTTGCAGCATCAGGTCTTTGCTAACTTCTTTTTCTTTTGTGTGTGCATGTGCGCTGAATGCTTCGAATAGATGAAATCTTGACATTTTTGGTCATTTAGAGGACATGGAAAATCTGAAAATGTTTTAATTAGCTTGAAACACTTTCTGACTGTAGACATTTCACCCACGTATGCATGCCCCGCAGAGAGATGCAAAGCTCTTTTCAAACCACTTACTATATTTTTGCTCTGCTATTGAATTTTCCTTCCTGTGTTCACTTTTTCTTCCCTTCATCCGTCCCCTATCTTTAGTGAGCCTATTAGCATTATATTCACAATTCTGAATGCATCCCTCTGTACATTATAAGTCAAAGCTGTACAAGTAGCAAAGAGGCTATGCTTTCGCTCTTCAAATGCCCTTCAGTAATATATTGTGCTTGTGTTCTCCCCCATGCCATTCAGTGCCTTCACAACAGACTGAAACAAATAAAATGAAACCTATGCCTCTGCCAGCATCTTCCCTGAGAAAGCTTAAAACTCTGATAAAATTCATATGTGGGAAGATTTAATTTAATTTAATTAATTTAATTTAATTATCCTAAAAGCAATTCAGTTTTATACACTATTTAAAATGTCAGCATTTCCCATAACTATCATGCAATGGTACCTTCAATTACCTGTTTTCCTCTGTATTCAATAACTGGGGTGCATCAGTTGAAAAAAGATGATACTATTTGGCAAATGTTGACTTTTGAACACTTCCTATTTTATCTGTTCTGAGACAGAGCTGCCTGCCAGCTGATCATCTCTGACTGTGCCTACCAGTGCTGGTTTTCAAATTACACTGGACAGATTTGTCCTTTCATACCACGTCTTGGGGAATGTTGCATAGCGTTTTTCATATCTCGCTCTTGTCAGAGCATGTGGCTTTGACCCTGTACCTGTTAAAATGGGGATGTATACTGAGTCAACAGTTTTTGAAAGTTGTAATCAGGTTAACTAAGCACATGTTTCGTGACAAAGATTTCTAGTGGTGCCTTTTCCATCTGGGATGATGCTTTATTTTTCCTGATTCAGTCTTTCATGATTAAAGATGGTTGCATCACAGGGAAGATTGCCTGCCTATGGTACTCTGCTTTAGAAGGAGCTGACAGAAAAGAAGATGCCTAGTCAAGTTCAAAGCTTGGCATAAGACCACTAGTCTGCCCCTCTAGAAGATGATAGAAAGTCGAGGATAAAAACCCCAGATTAATTTTTCTGTAAGAGCTTCAGGAACTTGGCTGAGGCACTGACCTGAATTCTTTATGAAGTTCACTCTAGGCCAAACAAATGGATCAGCTTTTCAGTTTTGCATCTTATCTAAAAAGTGTCACCACTGATTGCAATGTGCTCCCTCGAGCAGCTGTTCGCTGCTAAGTTGGCTAGAAAACATCCCACCACTCTTAGAGCATCTGGAAACAATGACGGTGTGACTCTGCTCAACCTAGTTCAGGCTGGATTCCAGAAAGGATCCCGAGACAAGTCAGTATGCACAAGCTTGATCAGTTATTAACTAACCTACCTGATATTTCATACACATTTGAGAAACAATCTAGAACAGATTGTGTTTAAGGAGTATATTTGCAGTCACTTTGTTCTTCCCTTTTTTGTTAGGAAAAAGAACTTTGGCATGAAATAGGAGTTTTAAGCCAGATGCACAAAAATATTTAGGTCCCTAGGTGCCCACTGATTTCAGCTTAACTCAAGTGGATTTGTGGACCAAAGCTTAGACACCTTATATATTTGTCTCTTCCATGATGTCCTATATGTTGTCTCATAGCAATCTCGTCTGGCCCTCAGTGCAGACTGTCAAAGGTGTTTAGACACTTGTATCGGCAGGAGAGCACCTAATAGGACCTATAAAACATTTCTGCACCACTGACTTTTGATGGGAGTTGAATTCCTAAAGTTTACAGATGCTTTGGTAAACCCCACTAGCCATATCACTTGCCTTTGAAAACCCAGCCCAAGGACTGTTAGTGGAGCAAGGGTCATAAATCCCTTCATAACAGAGATTTCCACGCAGGTATGCGCGGCAGTGAATGCCACTGAGTCTTCCACAGACACCAGATGTTGTTACAAGCAGATACCAGGCCCGGCACTGCCTTATGCCTTGGGTCATCACTTACATCAGTAGAAGGCAGGCCAGCTTTCATTCCCTCACAGCTATGCTCTGGCCCTGCAAAAACACTAACAAAGCAAAATAACCATAAATTCAGTTTAATCAGCCAGTTAAGATGCATTTAAGGCTGCTTTCTGTTTCTGAGAAGTTCAAAAGAGTTGGAGTATTACCCACTCTAATCGTGTGAGTACAAAATGGGTGAAAAATTCTACTTCTGGGACAAGTAGATGAGAATTCTGATATATACTGTTTGTCCCTCACATTGCACAGGTACCGTGGCACTGAAGGACCAGTCAGATGTTCAAGTGGGGAACAGATAGATGGTGAGGGTATAATAATTGTCTTTGACTGAAAATTCTCTTTGTCAAAAGAATTTTATAACCAAAGTAAGCAGTTCTTTAAAACCTCCTAATGGAGCTGTTGGAACAATATTCCTGGGCAAACTTATCCTGTGGTTTCATTCATTTTATTGAACTCTTTTTCTAAACTTCCTTGTGGAGGATCATTTTTGTGAAGGAGATATTTAGCCAGGCTTGTTTTAATCTTTTCCCCTGTTACTGCTACGCTGTTATCAACTACAGCAAACATTTCCTCTCCTGGATTTTCATTATTGTCAAATACTTGCAGAATTACAATTTTGTATGTATTAATTTACATTCGCTAGTGTTTCTTCAGTATTACATGTCATTCTGTAGTCTCATTCCCACATCTTTATTCACTGTGTAGCGCTTTATTCTGACTATTATTGTTATGAATATTGTTGCCTGTTTTTCATTTTCTCCAGTCAACTAAGTTTTATCCTAAGTTTCAAAGTCTTGATGAGCCTATGCAGTCCACAAGTCAATAAAGCAATATAACTGTTCCCGTTGTCTGTCACGTAAGGACTGTACCACACTGCACTTTTAGAGGTATTTTTTCAGCAGTAAGACACTTTTTTTTGGTGTGTGTTCTATGTTTCTGTATCACCCAGTAGTCCTGTCCTATCTAGTGCTGTTGGTACAAGTAATATTAGGCTGTATTTTTTTATGACTCTATTTTATTTTTTACTGAAAACAAGCGTCATCAAACATTATCCCATTTAAGATTCATCTTCTGCCCACAGTGCTCAAGCAGAATACCCAGCAAGCCCAAGAAGATTTGTGTGCATGTATTTTGGGAGCAGAAGCTGGCCCGTTTTCTCCTTTTGTTCTCTCTCTTGCTGCTTGCCAGCCCATCTTCATTTCATGACTTCTAAAAATTTAATTAAGGTCCGGGTGACTTATCTTTCAGATCATTCATGAAGAAATAGTATGTCCCTAAGAACATCAAAGTTTGTCCTTCTAGATATATTGTTTTTGTATTCTTCTTTACAGAGCTTCTCAGTCTAGTGTTAGATCATCCAGTTATTCTTTGGTCAAAAGCTATGGGTAAATTTTGTATGCTTTCTGCAGATCTTTCATTATTCTATATTCAAATTATTCTATTCTCTGCCAAAATGCCAAGTTTAAAATAAGCCTGCTGCCTTCCCTTCCTTCCCCCTGCCTTGGAAATCTGGCTCAGAAAAGCAGCATCCATCAATAGATTGAGCTGCAGGTGAAGTGCCAAGAACTTGCAAATTCTGCTCTCAGCACAGCCAAGTGCTCATGGTGTGCAGTCATGAGTAGGGCCCCTTTTCTCCAGGCTGAACTTTGAAGGAGCCTCTGGCTGGACTGGAAATTTGCAGATATGTTTTTGTCCCTTTACTTAATTGCATCTGCATTTTGAAGCTGGTAGTGAATATTGGCTTGACCAGCAGCAATAATCAAAGAGCTGAAAACCTCTCATTTGTGTCTGCATCTACAAAGCTGCACCTGCAAAGGCATCTCTACAGGATTTTATGCAGCTTCCAGCACCACATGAAAGAAACAAAACCACTTTTAAAAACTAAGATTTTCAAAGATGTTTCTCCTGCATAAAATGGGGCTACAAAGAAATATCTGTTTAACAGAGATATTGCAAAGATTAAGTACTTAAATATTTAAGGATCTTTGAAAGCATCTGTAATTGTGTTCAGTGAGTGCAGCTTAAATATTTTTCGTAATAAGAACAGGAAGCCGAGACTCACAGTAGTCATGCGTTGCCTTCCTAAAAAAACAACTTCAGTGCTCCCACTGTATTTTAGTGATATGCCTTACTAATTTTTCCTAGGAAAAATTTGCTACTCTTATTTATGATCTATGAAGAATAATTTATTTTAAATATCTCTGTTAGTTCTGTTTGTCACAGTTACCAATTTGGCAATGATTCTTTTGAAAGATACTTTATTTTCATGAACATTTTATTGCTATGCATCCAATTTTTTCACTCCCTTCAGCTCTGTAGCATTCTTTGCTCCACATTTAAGCTAAATTGTTTTCCTGGACTTTCTAGAGCTATAACTACCAATGCACACATGTGCCAGAAGAATTTGATGTGTTCTCCAGAGGTATATTTGCAATTGCAGTCTTCAAAAACAACAAATTTCAAGCCTTACCTTTTTCACTTTTCTGTCTCACTCTCACAACTTTTAATCTTTCTTCCTATTTCAAAGCAGACTGTTAACATGCATTTTTTTGCCTCCATCCCTCTGACTGACTAATGTGTGCTCCGTAGTATCCCTTTATCTTGTCCCTTGTAAACTGGTGGCATCAACAGTTCAGTATGAACAGTTCAGCTTTGCGATTATCTCGTAATTGTTTGTACCACAAATCTAGACATAACTCTTTCCTCTGTGTTTCTCATCATCCAGGCAATACACACATAAAGCCTTTGTTTTCTGATAAGAATTGCATGCTATACTCTTCCCTTCAGTATTGTTTTAAAAATCCAGGTGTTTTCCTTCTGCATTTGCTCAATAGAAGCTTTTAACTCTGGGCCCTTTTTTGCCTCCCTCCATACTAAATCAGTAACTTCATTTTTTAAACAAATGCAACTTTATAAGACCCAGCGGTACCTGACACTTATATAAACATTCGCATGACATCCTATTCACTTCTTAGAAAGGACCACATGCAAAGTTCGAATCTTCCTAGAATTAGAGGAACATCTTCCAGGAAACATTATTCTTTCTGCTTTCATTTTGTTTTTTTATTATTTGCTTGCTGGTCTTGCTAAGAACACCTTATTAAGAACAATTACTGGAAATACCAGTAATGAGGTTTACAGGCCTGCCAAATTTATATCTTTCTATTGGATTGAAGAGAAAAGATAAGATATGCTTCTTCAGAGATGTTCTGCAAAACTTGCATGAACAACTTTAAAAAAAGTCATAACCTCAAGTACACTAATCAAAGACACTGCTATGTGATGGCTTTCCTGTGTAATTTTTTTAACTTGTAATTTTTAATGGTTTGATGTCCACACCACTGAATCAAAGCTGGCAATAATCAGGTCCTGTTTTGGCAATTGCAGGCAGAGAAACCAAAGATTTAATTGTTTTATAAATTTTCTGATCATGCTCGATACTAATTAATTTGATAGTAACAAAGTGTTAAGGATGTTATTGTAAAACTCCTTTTAATGTTAATTTGGCCAAGGTTTCTTACAAATCCCATGGGAACAGCAGATGTCTCTCGCTGTTCTTATGGTATTGTAGGAAGCTCTGCTTAGAACAGTTTTGGTCCGGAGGAAGCCAGGTGTGTTTAAGTATCACTGTAGTTATAATAAGGATGTGTTAGCAGACAGGATTATTTGACAGTATTTCCAAAAGGCAGTCACACTGGTGTCACCCAATCTCCTGCTCCTTTCTGAGATTTATACGGTTCTCAAAGTGGGAGTTGAGTTTGCAACTTGGGAGAGCTACAGATGTGTGACACAATATTGTATGGAAACTTTCCTTCACCTTGGGTCAAATTCGCCAAATCTCAGAGGTGACAGCTTATACCCTTAGAAGCGCAGAGAAACAGTTCATGTTTCCTCTTCCATCCATGGCGTTGCCTTGCTTAGAGCAGAAGCAGTCCTCTTCCATGCCATGCGTAGGTAAGATTCAGCTACCCCATAACTTGTAAAGCCAAACTCCAGATCAGTAGGCAGAGAAAAGAGGAGGTTGCAATCCCCCTTCCACACTGAAGGGTGAGCAGGCAGGATGGGAAAAGCGGTGGCCCTGCTGCAGGCCTCCATGGGGGTGAGTCCTTCCTCTCTCCTGGCCTTGCGGGAGCTTCCCAGCACACAGTGCAGCTCCTGAGGTTGCATGCTTGTGAATAATCTGCTGCTTTATCATGGAATGGGCTAAGCAGTTATTGCCTGAACTTTGCTTTTTACTTGAGAATGGGAAATGAATGATCTAGATGGAAAGAACTTTAACTAAAAAAAAAAAAAAAAGGGTCTTGTCTCTGTTCTGCCAACTGAATAGCATTGATTTCAAGGTCTACTGGCTAGAGGGACGTACACAGAAAAATATATATTGCTTTCCAAGTGGTTGGTGAAGATCTAAAAAGAAGAGAGAAGGATTAGAGCTGTTTTAAAATGACAAAAATATTCCTTTACAGGCTTACAAGCATTAGTCATCTATTCAATAACAAAAGTGTTTCCCTCAGTTGAGTTCCCTATTTGAGTTGAGTAGCTCTGGATGTGGCCAGTATGGAGGGATGGACTAAGGATTCAAGAAACTCTAAAGTCATCTTTGAAGCAAACTCAGACTTTTATCCAGTCAGTTTTCATAAAGAACCGTTAACATTACTAATTCTCTTTTTCATTCTCATGCACTGCATCTCCATAGTTTTGACCCAGATCGGGAAGTGCCACAGTATCACAAGATTTTTTTTTTTTCCCCCAATTCTGTCTTCCCAAATTCATGTAGAGAAAAACTTTACCTAGTGTGACTACTTGTGAAGGTGGGGTGACAAAATCTGGCTGTGGTGTTTCCAAGTCAGCTCAAAGGAAGCAGCGAAGGAAGTTTAATCTTCTTTGGCTGCATAAGTCAAGGCAACTATTCAAAGAAGGAATGATTGCTGCTGGGAGTCACCCAGCACTCTTAAGTGCTATTACAGCTTGTAAGATATAGGAGTTCACAACAGCACTGGTCAAGCACATCTCAGCACCTTGTGAGGTTTAGTTACCATTAGTAAATATAAACTACGCATCATTTTGACAAGCATCCCCTATTTAGCATCTTTTATATGTTGACTACCTAGACTGGCTTTTATTTAGTTAAGAGAATAAAATGTTGTGCTTAATTTTGAATATACTTATCATTTTCATTCTTTGACAGGTTTTCCCTCTGCTCTGTTTTTTTCACAATTCAGCTTGAATCATCAGCCTGGACCTTAGGACTGTTCTTGCCCACTCCAGTTTGCTGCATCAAATGCACTGTGGTGCTTTTCAACATCCAGGAGAACTCATTATTTCTGCTATAAAGAATGTGGACATAAAGACCAGCCTTCATATTTTTGTCTATGAACTATTTTCCGCCTCAGAAAAAAGCTGTGTATTGTTGAATAAGGTCCCAGAACATAATTTAGAAGCACCAACAGCAGAAAAAAACACCCTGAAGTGGGGGGAAAGACATGCTTCTTGAACATTATTCATTTGAATCATGGAGATATATAGAAGCAGATATTTATATGATGCAGTTGATGTGTGACAGAGTACTAAATGGAAATTCTTCAAAAAGTCAGCTCCATCTTTCCTAAATCGTCATGACTCTCTTAGTAGGCCATATTTTATAGGGAATCGTTCAGCACGTGCATGAGCTTTCCCAGTCCTAAACTCTTTTAAGCAGCATATTTCTTCTGGAGTGAAAGGTGGAGACAGTGTAGTCCGTGAGCTGCCTAGAGGGCATTAAAACAACATTCCTCATTTTTAGACGACTGTATGGTGGCACACAGAAATCTAATGTTCCATGCAATTTATGTTTTTCCATTTTCTTGAGCAAATAATTCTATTTGTATGTAGATATATGAATTTGCAGTCTTGAATGCACAGTGCTGCAAGTCACAAGCCATTTTATCTACTAGCCTTTCCATCTTAAATGAAGAAATGATATATATTGTTAACATCTTGAGTTTGTGAAAAATATAATGATTTTTGAGTTAAAATGTTATCTTAAAATGTTGAAAATTGATTATTAAAAGTTATTTGTTTAAAACAGAAGAGTATCAATTTTGTGAGTAAATTATTTTCTGACAAACACTGGAGAGGGAACTGCTCTGGTATTTCTCTTGAAAGAAGAATATCACGTCTGCAGAAGTGATTTGCACAGTAAATGGATGAATGAATGTTTTGAGCCTTTTTGCACCCATCTAACTTCTTCCAAATGAAGAGTCCTGTCTGAAATCCAAGGGCTTCTGCATATAACTATCACATGCACACTACGTGTTCACACTAGCAGGACAACTGGCCAGCTGTCATCTTTGTGGCCACAGCGTAACTCTGAAACTGTCGTCCTTCTTCATCCCAGGGGTTGCAGTGACTGTGGCGGGAGACTGAAAGCTCTTGGCTCCATTCTGCGCTCCTCTGCCAGCTTATTTTGAGACCTCGGCAAGATATGTAACTGCTGTGTGCTATTTTCCAGTCTGCTGTTAGAGGTGGATAGCATCTATCTTACTAGCACTCTCTGGGATTTCATCCAGTAATATCTGTGCAGTGCTTTGAGATTTTTCTGCTGAAGGTGGTATTACTATTGCTCCCAATTCCCAATTTACCTGTGCTGCAGCATAAGTAGGAGCTTTTTGAGATCACAGTTAGTTCAGTAAAATGACTGTTTACCTCCTGATTGAGATTTAGTGATTCATTTACTGATGGCCAAAGGTTTTTGCAAGGGAGTTGTCTTAATAACCTACAGGTCTAGAAGAATCACTTTTGCATCTGCTGTGGCAGAGAGGGCTTTCCCACCTTGCACTTCTCCTGAGGTCCTCTGGCAAGCTGCTCTACTTCAGTTTCATCAAAAGGGGAAAAGAACATTTCTACTATAGATTTCTGCAAAGTGTTTTGTGCATGAACGGGTTTGTGCTGTTCTCTTCAGGCTCTGAGATGCATGAGGTGACCCTATTTCTTTTAGTAGGATTCCTGTAATGATATTTGTGTTTCTACTACCTCAGCTATTTCACTGCTCTTGTATAGGTATTTCTGTTCAGGTTTTCATGGGGGAAGTCAAAGATTAGATATGAAACTTGCTTTATTTTCACTCATATCAGAGAGAAAGACTTGTCACAGTAATGCTCTTTCAGGCTTCTGAACTTGGTGAGATAGGCTGCTTTCCTTCAGCTAGAAAAAAGAGCTGTTTGATTTCACTTGTGGCATAGCAACTGTTTTGTTTATTGTAATGAAGGAGGGAAAGAATTTAGAAACTACCCAAGGTGAAAGGCATTGGGAAAATAGGAATGCCATTATTTCCGTCCCTTTTTTAAATAACAGAAAGGTCCGTGCTGTAACAGCTGGATCAGATCTAGGTTTTGAGGTTGGCCTTTTAGAGGAAGAAGAAATAAGTCTGATCTTAACCATCTCCCCATCTCCCTTCTGCTCCTGAAGGCACATGTAATGCTGATAGAGAGAAATGAATAATCTATACATTAATTTATGTAATAATTTATAGACCCCAAAATGGACTTTTTTGAATTTGTAGCAAGGCAGTCACTAGAAGTCACTCAGTATCTCATACTGCTTTATGTCTTTATCTCTATATTGACTACATGGAAATCCCAGTAGCTTCAGGGCAAGGAAATGAAGTGAGACTTCCCTCTCCCTCTAATCGTCATCCTGAGGTTGATGAGCAGGCTGGAATCCTTGTGGATTCTTGGGAAAACAGCAAGTAGCAGAGATGGAAACTTGAGAGGATAAATTGCTTTGCTCCATACAGAGATGTTCTATCAGCCCTTCCTCGTCAATATCCTGTGTGTGAAAGGATTTTGCCTGTAGGTACAAAATGCATAAGGTTGTAAATCCTAATCTGTAGGCAAAAGCCACTTGTTACTGAGCATTATTGTTGAAATAATTGATTTGATTTATCTAGCGAGTCTTAAATCTGCTCCTTAGTGAAGTAGGACATGTCAAGCAACCTTATCTACCTATTACTTAGGCTCAGTTCTTTAACCTTGATGGGCATGTGCGATGGAGAATGCAGTTTCCTAATATCTGTTTTCTTCTAGAGGAGAGGCTGGAGGGCAGTGGTCACTGTTGTATGGGTTGTTACGCTCCAAATCTTGTTTATAGACAAAGAGGAAGCACACCTTACATATAAGTAAAGCCAAGAATTTATTGTTAGCATAACTGAAATCTTAAGAGTCTAATTATTGTTAGTCCAGATCTAATTGTTACAGAAAAAAAAGAATAATACTGCAATTAAAATTGCTATATTCATGCTTCTTAGTTTCGATCCCTTTTCCTGATGTTATGCTTATCCTTCCATCGCTCCTCTGGGTCCTAGGGTTGGTAGCATCTTTCTGGTAGCGGTGGTGTTGGGAGGTTGTGGTGAATCATTGTCATGTAGAGTCCTTCTCTGGGAGGAATATGAATGTTCATGTTGACAATTTCTTCTTCCTCCCACTAGGGTCCACTTTGGGTCTTTTTTTTATGTTTGCTAACATACCTTTACATCTTTGCTCTTCACTGCTCTGTATCTCCACGTTACATTTATATTTCTTATAGATGGTTCCTTTTCTGTATGTTAGATACTATTTCTTTGTTCTCTTTGTTGCCCCTAAAACCAAGTTTGTCCAGCTCCAGATCTGCATTTCGTTTAACTTACCATGGGTGAGTCGTTTATAGCCATGGGGTCATCTGTGGCAGCCTGTGCCCCATCTCTTATCACCCCATGCCTGTATTCCTCTACGGTGCTTCCTGCGTCCCCACTTCTCAAGGCCTTTGCTATCATATCAGGCCTGTATTTCTCTACACTACATCATTGTGTTAGAGGCATAAATATCTCATTCCACACAGAATAACAGCTTGTTACTGCTATCTATATAAAATTAGCATTGTACCATATAAAGGGAAAGAAAAATGAAACAAATTACCTATAGACACCTGCTCAGTTAGAGAAATTGTTGTCACAGCTAACCCAAGTAAAGCAAAGTTGCAGGCAAGTCAAGAAAGGTTTAGTCAGAGCAAGCCTGACAAGCCTCAGACCTGAGGCCTTGCAAACTCAGTACAGTGCTTAAGGCCTGTTAGTAACAATGTCAATACCATATTACCAGACTACAAGGTTACAGATGATCCAAAACTCTGGGAGGTTGGGAAAATTTGTGCTATTCTTTCTTTAGAGAACAGGAACCAGGAGTTTTGTAGCAAAGGACATACCACAGAGAGGTATTACCAGGGAGAATTATTATCAGGAGTTATTTTGTTGGGCAGAAAGGAGTTGTTGATTTCAGAAGGGTGCAGGCATGCTGGACACATCTGTAGGAAACCAGGTCTTGCTAGTCCTGCTGCCCACAGCACCGGGAGCTCAAGGGCTGTAACACCAGGAGCTGCAAGGGAGCAGAGCCATGCCACCGTTGCAATGAGAGGTCTCCTTTAGGCTTATTGCCCATCTTTGAGCAAGTTGAGGCTGCTTTTCATTCATCCCAAGATACTCCCCCATATCTGCACGCCTTTTTTTTTTATGATGTTCCCCATCTGTCTTTACTTCTTCTATTTCCAGGTTGGACCTATTGTCCACCCTGCTGAAATCTGCCAGCTACTGCTTTGTCTTGGCCATCCAGAAGTGGTACATACACTTATTTCAAAGTGTCCGGGGCACAATGTGGACTGTGGAAACATACGGGAGACAGTGGTAGCTCTGCCATTAGTGCTGGCACTGTTAGAAGTAGATGTGGGCAAGCATGGGAAGCACATAGGCAGCATTTGGGCTTGGATCCTGCTTTCAGATCTACAAAGACAGATCTCTATATCTATACTAAAGGCTATTTGCGGTCAGAGTTTTTCCACAGGTGCCCAAGGCTGTGGCCTGTTGCTTTAAATCTGCTGCACTTTAAGCACTACAGAAGAGTTGTAGTTTATAGGCAAAGCTATTCTGAGAGTTGGCATTAAAGGAAATGTTAGGACATGTTAAAAATACATATTTACAGTGAGAGTAACAGACAGGTCAACTATGCTGTTCCTTTACCTAAGAGAGATTTCCTTTTGATTAGGTTACATTTTCCAGATAAAATGTGCTGTTAGATAAGATGAAGCATGTCAAATTTCAGGTTGTTTGGTTGTGGTAGAATTGAGACAGGAAATGGAAAATGGGTTTATATTTGGCAAAGTTCATGCTTGTTATTTCAAAACAGGTCATGGCAGAGATCTCTGTTTCCATCCGGACAAGCAAAATTAAGAGTCTAAATTGTCTGAACACTGACAGAGAAACAAATTCCTGCATACTTGTAGGTTTAACAGCTATCAAGCTTTTTTCTCACCTCTCAGTCTCCTCACCCTCATTTACAAAGGCCTTTTGCTGTTGTGATTTATGGCAAGTACTGCCCTACAATGTTTGGGGGTTTTTTTTGCCAACAATTCCAAAAGGAACATGATTGAGTTCATGGGAACTGATTGTCCAAACTCAATCACCGTTGTTCCTTCTGGCCCTCTATTCTATAAATCCAAAATTCTAGTTAATAGATTTATAAAGTAGAAAGCCACAAGGGACCATTAGCTCATCTGGTCTGATGGCCCATATATCACAGGCAATTGCATTTTATGCAATACCCTTTACTAAGCCCAGCAGTGTTTATGTTTGGATAAAGCATGTTTGCCAAAAAGGCATTTAGTCTTGGCTTCAATATATCAATGTAGGCAGAATCAGCAATTTTCACAGTAATCATTACTTTCTTGGTTAAAATTAATGTCTTATTTCTGGTTTGAAGTTGCCTGGTTACGCCTTCTGGGCATTGCTTCTTGTTATGCCTTTCTTTGGTAAATTAGAATTCATTAATACCCAGCTTATTGTTGCTATGTATCTTTCCAAAGAAAAGGATGAGGGGTCTATTTTGACAGAACAAACTCTTCAAGTGTCACTCAGTGAGGCATTTCGTTCAATCAAATTTTTCTGTGCTCAGTGGTTGCTCCAGGAAACCTGGATAATCTAGCCTACCTGTGAAAGTTAGGTTGATCCATCCAGTTAGGTTTCTCCTTTGCCAGTGGGATACGACCCAACATGAAATAAAACTTTCAGGTACTTTCAGTTGTGCAGCTAGAAATTCATTTGCAGGAAAAAAGTTCCAAATCTTCCACAATCTGTCTTTTCTTACTCAAGGGACTGGAATAGTCTCAGGGAATATCGTTTAGGTTTTCCTCTTCTGAGATCCCTGAACTCTGTGCAGCTTAGTTTTAGGTAGCTTTCTGTATTACTCATCAAAAGACAAGGTAATGGACTTGTTGAGAATTGGATAATAATTTAGCATGTCCATCCAGACTGAATTGCCTTTTGCTTCTCCTTCCCATCCTGCTTAGAAGTCACCATTCCAGTTCTTCAGTTTCTGCTCTTTTTAGTTCTGTTGAGTCTACGACAACAACCTCCAAGTCTGCCTGTTCAGGAAATCTGTGTTAATGCACATGGGATGTAACACTAAATTATCACATCATTTTCTTCCCAGGTGGAGACACATTAAAATCAGTGCAACTCACTGTGAGATGGAGCAATACAGGTATGCTGAGCAAGATCATTTTAACCTCTTTTCATCCTTTGTCCTGCTGCTCACAAAAGAAATGGTTCTCAGATGTAAAGTTACTTAGACTTTCCTCAGAAGAACTAAATTACTAAACATATGATGTTATAAATAAGGAAAAATGATTTATCTCCTAAGAAAAAGAAGTCGTAGACATGAGGAGACCTAATGGTTAACGTAGCAACAATTCTTGAAATAAGTGGAGTAAAAATAAGTGTAGAAAATAAAACCATTTGGGCAAATCTAAAAAAAAATAGTAAGAAAAAACTGCAGACAGAAGAAAAGCAAATAGGTAGAGAATCTTAACATAAGAAATCAGGAATGATGGGAAGCATAACTCTACCTCTGAAAGATGAATTGAATTGCATATTTCCTTTTGCATCGAATGAATGAATAATGACTTTTTAAAAGAGTTGCCCAATTTGCAATTTCATATTCAATTTCAAATAACTTTTATATTATTTTGCTTTATTTTATATTAATGATTTGGGTGCAAGATTGAAGTCATTTACAAGATATCAGGAAGTCCTGTAAGATTATGCTATTTTTCAATATGAAAACAGCTTGCTGACTAAACTTGTTCTTGGAAACTGAAAAGTATCCTGCTGATCTAAAGAAGATGTACTTCTGTACAAGAATTTTATTTGTCTTGTTGGCAATGTTATCTCATATAAGAGTACAGAAGCTGCCATGCTGAATCAATGCAATGGTCTATGCAGTCCAGCCTTGTATCTCGGACACTGCCCAAATATCAACTGCTTTACAGCAAAAGTTGTCAAAAATCCTACAGTAGACAGCTAAGGTATAGACTACCTTGCAGATGTTTTCTTCCTAACTATCAGTGTGTAAGGCCTGAGTCATGGAGACTGATATTATTTCCTAAAATATACATATATAATATGATATATATATATTTTATATATATATAAAATATAAATAAGAGTCCAGATGGGTTTGTTACTCCCCCACCCAAAAAAACCCAACCAAAAAAAACACTTCCACTTTATCCAGCCAAAATCTTGGTTCCAGCAGTGTCTTGTAGCAATGTGTTCCACAGTCCAATCCTGCTTTACGTAGGGGGAAAAAAAAACACCCCCAAACTCAGTTTCAGAAATATCACTGTTAGTTGCAGAGAATGCACCTGTGATGGGTTCATGTGAGTCAGGAGAATCTGACAATAGCTTTGTTCTGCAGCCAAGAGGATAATAGTTTTAATTTTTGTTAAGTTCCCAGAGGAACCTGGGAACTTGTGAAGACGGGAACTAACAGCAGTGGTATGAATGCTGGAGTTTCCTTTCCTCAGTGCTTACAGCTTTGCCTTGCAGAACGGCACTAGTGCGAGAGTGTTCCCTTCCCTGAAACACAGGGAGGCTTCAGTATTGCCTGCTCTCTGGAATAGTCCCATTTTTGCAGTCAAACAGAGGGTTCTGGCTATTCACAGCCTGCTAGCAGAAAGATATGGCTGCTCTCAAGTCTGATTCTTCTTTGAGAGTCAACCGGTCTGGGAATTTTTTATTGGTTAACAATATTGCCTCGGTTCTGGAGGAGCTGTGAGGGGATTTCATGATTGCTTAAGCCAATCTATATCTATGTTGTTGCTGGGGACAGGGGGGTTGTGCACTCCCAACCATATTCCTGCCCTCTTTCTTCTGTTAGTAGTCAAGCCTGGGTATGTGTGCAGGCAGGTAGTCTGATCCTCAATCTGGCAGAAAACTGACCAAGGAATGGAGGAAGGAAGGGGAAGGGGAATTGGAAGGGGAGGGGGAAGAGGAAGAAGGGGTCACCATAAGATCCACTTCTGCAGCCCACACGTCCATGTGTTGGCTCACCAGCTACCATCTCAAACCTATTATATTAGCTAGGGTGACGAGACTGATCCGATCTGTCTTCTCCACCTCAGCCATTATTTTACATATTTCTTCAGCCATTATTTTACGTATTTCTTCATGTGTCTTCTTATTTCTTTCCCACTAGAAATAAATAGCCCAAATCTTTTCATTTTCTTCTCACATCAGCCTTGCTGCCCTGAACTTTTCCTTCTCTAATTCTGCTAAATTCCTCTTGAGATTGAATGTTCAGAATTGAACACAGTGTTCCAAGGGAGAGTGAACGAGTGATTTATATAAGGGCACTGTAATACTTTTGGTAGTATTCAGGATGTGTAACACTTGCATCCAAACGGCTGTCCCTCTTATCTTAGAGACCCTGAGAAGTTTCAGGGTTTAATGATGGATGTGGGTGATACATTGCCTGCTTAAGTGTGCCATTGCCCTCAGCTGAAAGACAGCTTTTGTGGTTAGGCAATGGACTGGGATTAGGTCTTGTTTGAGGCTGCTTCGGTCTGGTCCAGTCAAACCAATATTGCATTGAATCCCAAACCATTTGTTAGCCTTCACTCCTGCATCTAGCCCTGATTCCCAACCCTGAGCCCAGCTGAAACTTCCTACTCCTCTTCCCTGTCCCTCATATGCTTCAAGTGTCTTTCTTCCCCACAAGGAGGTGGGGAAGGCAGAATGAGGAAAAGTTTAGTAAAGCTTCAATACAAGTTTTTTAAAAGAGTGAATATTCCCTCTTCTTTTTCTTCTGCCCTCTCACAGCTACTATGGATGTGGGGTGGGAAAAAGTCCCTGCCCCTGCTGTGTTGCTGCCCTTGCCCATGCTCCCTTGGCCCTGCCCCACAACTGGCTGGTAATCACAAGATAGCACCTCTCTGACCAGCCCTGAATGACCTGGGGCAAATTCCTGGCTCTTCCACTGGCTCCATGTGCAGTCTACTGCACGACATTTAATTACATGGGGTCCGTATGCATTCTGGCTAACTTGAGACAACTGCAGTTTAGATTCAGATAAAATATCTAGCAGGAACCCTCTTTATTGTCACTAGGGAGAAAGACCCATTTTTCGAGGTGAGGCATCCATCATGTTTCAGGTGTATATGTCAGACTGAGAGGAACTGTGCCCTTGAAGTGCTTCTCTTGGACACGTCCACACTACAGATGTCCACGTTTGTTCAGATGAATCCTGCCCTGACTCACAGTCTCCATCTGAAATACTACCATTCTCTCTCTCCCCCTTTTAGAGTGCAAATCTTTTATGTATGACCAGCTCTGGCGTTAAGAGGCATGTCAGACATAATTCAGCTACAAGTAAGCGATCAAAAATGACCACACAGATTTTGTTTCTATCTTCTGTTAACCTTTCCCTTATGAAATCAGAAAAAAAAGAGAAAAATGGCCACTGTTTTCTCTCTCTGCACCCACTTTCCAGGTGATGTTTGTAGATTTCATTAACCTTCCTCTTTTCAGTATTACATCTCACTTTTTATTATAAAAGCAAAACTGTCTGATCCTGTGCATGTTTGTATATGTCTATATATTATATATATTTATGTATACTTTTTGCTTCATGTTACTGTCACAAGAAGGGGGATATTTTATGTTATTTGTTCTCTTAGGGGATTAATAGCGTACTTCTTATCCCAAGATGTCTGACACCTAAGGGTTTCATTGGTAATTCTCTTTTTCCCCAGGGATATAGAAGGCAGTTCCAAAGACCTGGTGTTAGATGCATTCACCCATCACATTCATCTGCAGAAATAGCTGGGTATTTCTCTTCAGCATCTTAGCATTTTGAATAGTCGTATGCTGTTAGGTCTCATTTCAGAGTGGCATTGTGCCTGCGACAAGGAGCCAAGAATGACTGAAATTCAGAGGAAAAAAACTGGCAGTACTTGGTCTAGACCTGCAGTGGGATATTTTTCTGCCCAGAGCACACTTCTTGACTTTTCCTTTCTTTCCCCCAGCTTCTTCAAGCTCTGCCCCTACTCCTCTTCACCCCTTCATTTGTAGGGGTTGTCCCCGGCATTGCAGCAGACCTATACTCTCCCTTCCTTCTCATCAGCAGTAGGGGCAACAGGACCCAGAAAGGTGCATTTGCCTCCAGTGGCATCCCCTCTCTACTATTGGAAGTTGAGATCTGCCAGAGCTCCTACAGGAACCATGTTAGAAGACCACAGTAGTCTTCAGAATCATGTTGAAGGACTCTTATATTTGGTGCCAAAAATAAATAACAGTCTTTAGAAAATTTCATGTTAACCTTTCTGAGAAAAATTCTGAAATACTTCTAAAAGCTTCATGGACTTCATAGAAGTCAAAGCGAGAGCCTTGTCATGACTTGTGTGTTATTCTCATCTGTAGCACACTTGTCAGCTTCCATCCTGGGATGATGTGAGATTTCAAAAAATAGATAAGAGTTTAATACCTGGTGTTTGGAATTAATGTACTTTGACAATTTAGAGTTTATAGCTTTTGCTTGCCTGCATCTTCTGGTATATTGTTCTGAACACAGTGCTGTCTGACCCATCCTGAAAACAACCGTTAAGAAAAATCTCTATTCCTGGGCTAGAAAGGATAGGGAGAAAGAGGGTGAAAGCATACAAGTAGCCCTTGAAATTGGTGTATCAAACATGTCTATCTAAACATCGACCATCGGCCGATAAGAGTTAGATGGCAACATCAAGATTATAAAACATCTGCACCCTCATTGACTCCAGTAGGAGACTGTATAGAAATAGTGAATCTTTCTAGAAAAAGTGTCTCACAAAGGAGAGCTTTGGATTCATTGAATCACAAAAAGAAGTTTAAGAGTTCTTCTTGGCTGTGAGCGCTGCTCCGCTGCCTGAGACTGGCAAGAGAGGTGATAAACAGGGGGAGAAATGATAAATGGGAAGGAGTCCTGGAGAGAGACCGCTGGGATCTGCGTTTGGTTTATTTTTGTGGAGCTGCTTCCCTACTGAGCCGTAAGGAGCTGTAAGCAGCACGTTAGCTAGGGACAAGATGGTCTCCTCCCCCATGCAGATACGAGAGGGAGCATATGTAGTTGGGGGGAGGAGAATTAGCATCCGTGGGGCAGCTCTGTTCCCTTCTTGCAGAGGGGTTAGCAGCCAGGGGGATCGAGGAAAGGCAGAGGGACCCTCACCTATATTCCTCTGTTTCTCTCCAGCATGCCAACCAGAAGCAAGGAGCAAGCATGGAGGGAAAAATAATTTGCCATTTATCTATACATGCTAACAGATGCCTCTCACAAGGGAACAAATTGTCAACTTCAAGGCACAGTGTGTTCCTAGGTTTGCTCTCTGCTCAGTTTATGCTGTGTCCCTACATGAGCAGAAGATGCTGTCTTGCAAATAGCCAGGAAGATTAACAGGAATGGAAGTGGTAGAAGGGGAGGTAAAGGTTAGAAATAGGGAATAATAGTAATAGAAAAGATCCAACTTGGAAAGTGCAGTCTCATACATCTGAGGGAAAAATAATCTGAGATTCAGCTGTTCTGCAGGAGAGAGATATTTAGAGTGCACTAGAAATGAAAAAAAAAACACCCTAGAGATAGCAGTGGGAAACCAATTAGATGTAGGCTTGTATTGGCAGTAAAGAGTGTGATTTTGGGGCTACACACAGAGACAAAAACATTATCTTCCAGGGAGGTGATGATCCAGCTGCATATGGCACAGGTGGAACAGTATCTCTGGCTTGGGCATATCTATGGCAGACTGACATGGATGAATTGGAGGGAATTCAGAGAAAAGTGTCGTTAAAAGAGAAAGGGCTAGAGAGAATTTCTTATACAAGAAAGTTTAAAAATGTATTTTTTGTGGCTTGACAGTGACTCAAGTTGGAAAGAACAACATTCTACAAAAACCTGAAGGCAGTAAATAGCAAGGAAGAAAAATACACTTAGGGTAACAGAGGAGCGTAGCTCGGTATAAAGGAGAATATAGTCAAGAAGGACATCTTGAGGGCAAGACTGATATATATGATTGTGAAATGACCCTAAGAGGGAGGTGGTAGATGCCTATGATGGACACATTTCTGCCTGGTCAGAAGCACAAACCTTATGCTGCAGGCTGCTTGCAGAAGTGCTGGGGTAACTTGGTCACCTGCATGAGTCTGGCCCAGCAGTACAGAGCTCAGAGCAGGCTAAGTTGTCTTGACCAGGGCAAGGGTAGAAGAATCTGTGCTGAGATCCTCCCAGCTGCAGCTTTTCTACAAACTGGCTTCTTTACAGTTAGGTTGGATAACATGCCGTAATGATGTGGTGGTCAACAGGCACGGTCTTTGGCCCTGTAGTGGGACTCTGCCCTTAAATATCATCCAAGTCTGACCTGTTTGCCCATTTATGCTTCCTTACAGAAATACAGCTTTACCTTTCTGCCGTCAGGCAGGGTCTTCCGGAGGAAGTCTGGTTCGTAAAGGGAGCTGGAGGACAAGGGTGTCTTCCTGCCAAGGGACTCTAAAGTTCCTCCTCAGCCCTCTCCTCCTTGCTCCTGGATCAGGTTCAGACTCCTTTTTAGACTCGGTGTGTCTAACATGACCCCTCTTCTGCTGTTACAGAGAGCAATCCTGACCCTCTTTCCCCTTCTGCTTTCTCTCCTGGACATACTAAACCCTGTGGAGGTCGGCTGGTTTTCCCACCACGTGTGACAGCGATGCCCATTAATTGCCCTCAGGGCCTGCACAGGCTCCACCTGCAATTCAAGATTCCCACCTGGATCTCTTTCCGTTATTTGTGATATCTGTGGAGATTTTTCGGTTGTTTCTATGGAGACTGTGATGCCTTGTTTGATTACAACTTTTAAAAGGGACTGGATAGTTTAGGGGATTAATACGTGTGTGTGGCCTTTCACTGTAGCTCGGTGGTTCAGCTCTCGCTCAGTGGTAAGGGAAGGTCATTAACATCTGATAGCTGTGTAGGGGCTTTTGTATTATTCAGCAATTAATATTCTTCACTGTTATCAAAAATGCAGAGAACAGTAGAATATCACTAGGGGGCTGAGCAAATTAATAGCAAACATACTTTAATGTACCATTTATTAATTAATGGCAACCCTCCCATGTTTACTAGGTCACACTTGTTTGTCTGTGTTCCTCCCACTTCAGTGTTATTTCACATGCAAAAAACCCCAAATGCTGTACCAAGACAAGGATCTAACTAGGCAGCTGTGAACTTGTGGGGGGCTCTGGGCTAAAGCTGTTCATTAGCATGTGTTGGATTTCTCCAGAGACAAGAGTGCTTTCAAGGACTTGGGGGGTTGCAGCACCGCTGCGCAGATCCAGACCCATTTTGGAGGATGCTCTCAAAACTGCACCCAACGTGACTGCGGCACCGCAAAGCCTCATGTGTTCACTAGAGGCAGTGGCAAAGCTGCTCTTTCATTCAGAGAGGTATGAGATAGCAAATGGTCAAAAGATTCCTCTTGACAGAAAAAAAAAAAAAGAAAAAAGAATTACCTCTGGGGTACATGTAATGTTTGTTTCTGAAACCGTTGCCTAGCCACTACCAAACAGACTATTTCACTCACCGAATCCACAGGGTGGAATCTGTCTTTTAAATTTTAGCAATGTGACACATCCTGTAAGGCACAGATGAGCAGCACAATTATTTCGAGACATTAAATGCTGAAGACCAGAGAGCCAAAGAAATCTAATCTATGTTCACCTTCTTCTATTTTTGTACACTTAAACTGCAGTTCTTCCTGCTTCTCAGCTACACAACGACCTGTAGCGCTGCAGCACGCTGTGCGTGTGCCGTATGGAGAGGACAAGATGACACAGGAGGGGGACACGGATATGGGGAGCAGCCCGTGAAGTGCAGATGTGCAGAAGTCTGTGTCTTGGGAGGCATAATCTTAAGTGTTGATGGCAGGGCAGTTCCTAAATCATATGATGAATGGGTGGTAGACCTTCTTGAGTTAACCCTGTGGGATTCATTGCAAATAAGTCAGGATTGCATAGGCTTTGGGTTTTTTTTTTTTGTTTTAATTTCAGTGCATGTCAGAGACTTGCTGCAAAGGAAAGTATGAGAGGCTGGAAATCATATAAATAGATAAAGGTAAGACGTAATTGTCGATGACAAGTAAAATTATGTATATTATTATTTATATACATGCAGGTATAGTCATGTCTGCAAAAAAACAGCAAGTGGGCATTAAATATCAGCTTGTATAACATTTCAGAAAGATGGGAAAACTTCTTTGGCCTAAACTGTTAAACTAGATGTTGCTTGGGACTGTGATAGAAGAATATACAACCTCACAGCATCACTGCAGTGGGATAGCAGAGGGATTTAGTAAGTAGTGCAAGAGGAAGACCTGCTACAGATGAAATTGTCCCCTGTGTGTAAGGCAGAGAGCCTCAGCAGTAGACCATAAGCCGAAGAGATGTTGATATGGGTTCCCCACGTACAGGCTGCCAACAGCAAGTGTCCTCCAGAGAAAATGCATATAGCCTGTGCACGCTTGTCAGCATAGTATCTAGCATTTGATTAACCAACAAGAGGGAAAGGAAAAATCATTGGGGTTGGATATGCTCTGGGAAACGTTAGCCAGACTTCTTTATATTGAAAAACATGAGGTTGTCCAATTAACATAAAGAAAAAAAAAGATTTAAAACTTGGATCTATAACAACAGAAAATAAACTTTGTGATGTCAATAGCGGACTTTGCACTGGAAAAGCAAATAAATATTTTCTTAGTAAAATGAATCTTCATAGCAAGAAGGGTACTTAACTTGTGGTACTCCTAGATTAGGATGATTTTGGTGACAGGCAGTTTAGCAGTCTTTTGTCAGGTTTGCAATGTAGCCTGGGGCAGCTGAACCATGACCTATTTTCTGCTTTGACAAATCCTATCCCTGTGTTCGTCTGTTTTAAAAACAGATAGAAAATAGGATAGGCAGTAGTTTAATAAGCAGGAATTGTAAAGCAGAGCTAACAGAAGGAATTGCTTGAAAGGAATCATTAGTGGCCTCCCTGTGCTCAACACCGCAGAAGGTTCTGTGAGAATTATAGCTGTCAAGGCAGTGGGCAAGATGGACTTGACTTCCCGCCGTCTGATGTATTCAGGGGCCATGGTCTGTTAGCTTTCAGCTATCTCTTACCTCCTCTTCACCATCTTCTTTTGGGTTCCATTAGAGCTTCACATTATTTTAGGGATGTTTTGCTTTTAGAAAAGTTCTAGTTACAAAGTGCCAATCATGCTTGGTCCAAGGCATGCAGACTAGCGTAGGAAGAGTGACAGTGATCGGAGTCCTTCAATGGCTTCATCTACATAAGGACAAAGATGTTGACAGTGTTCCTGCAATACTGACACATTTGCATATATGTTGGGATAGGCTTTATGGAGTAACCCTAAAGGTTGGCATAAAATAAAATACGGGATATAAATTATTTCGATTTAAATTCTGTCCACAGCTTCATATCACAAGATCTTTTCCCTGAATCTCCAAATAACCCTAAATTCTGTAATTTTGGGGGAAGCTGGGAGCTATATTGGGACCAAGTGTTGCAGCTCAGCATCACCCTACCTGATTTCTGATATCTAATTATACACATAATTCTACATCCAACACTGGATCTCTCGATCAAATTTTGGACAAGTCATTTAGATGTTTAATGGCTGCTTATATAAAAATCAATGGCAACTGTACCAAATTGGACCAAATGTACTTAAAAACCTTCATATGGATTTGGAGCTTACTCCAGGCTCTGGTTTGATAATGTTGATCAGTAATAAAAGTGACTAATAATACCTTTTATCGTTGTTTCCAATAAAGCCTATGTACATACTCATCAAGTAAATGGAGTTCTTTTTCCCATTATCTTCATCTGAAACAGGACTGAGCCATTAAACCAACCTAAATAATAAAGAAACATATAACGTTCCCCATGGAAGTGTTTGCAGCTGTGTTCTTCTACCACATGTACCAGTGAGGATCTCATTATAGTAAATTGGAGCTGTTAATGTCACAGTATTGCCATCATTACGTGTTCAAAAAAAATGAGTCAGATCTCCAGAACTCCTGGATGTTCTGATACTGAAAATGTGCGAAGTGTTTTACTTTCACTTCTGGTTTCTGAGGCGTTAGAGAGCAAACTGCCTGTCCCTCCAGGCTGTGAATTTTTAAGAGTCAAATACAGCCTGGAGCAGCGATGCAGCCATATTCCTCCTTCTTCCTAACTGCTCGTGGTGACTCTGTTTACCATCTCCTCTCCAAGCTTCAGAGCTGTGATCCAAACTGCTCTGCCTCCCAGCCTCATCACCACTGTCTGATACCTTTCAGCTGTCTTCAGCACTTTCTCATCTTTCGTGGTCTTCTTTCCATCCATCTCCTGGCAGTGGCTTGCCGAATTTCCTGTGTGCAGCTCTTCTGCCTGTGGCTCTCACTCAATGTGAGAGAAGGTGGTTTCCCTGGTAAGTCCCACACTGGACTGCAGGACGTGGGAGCCCCTTTTCTGACTTCAGCTGTTTTAATGATAAAAAGAAACGGTGGACTTTTTGAGTGAAGGGCAGCTAATGAATTGGTAGTCTTTCATGTTGCTCTCTGGTGAGATGTTAGAAAGACACAGAAACATATAACATTTGGGGCACTGAAGTTTAATGCTTTCTTTCATATTAAAAGATTTGACAGCTGGGACTTTGAGGAGAACAAATATTACTACACTTTTGAAGATGCTTCTACATGTCTTCTTGAATCTCTTAACTTCCCATTACAACTGTTTTCTGTTGTTACTTCCCCCAATTGCTTAGTAAATTAGTTTCTTTAATCTCACTGAAGCAAGGGCAGGTCTTTTGGTTTGCCCACTGAAAGAATTTCTGTGTCATTTCCTAATCTCTCTCTATATATTATATATTTATATGTATAGGTGTGTATATGTGTGTGTATATACATATACACACATATGTATATTAGATATATAAGCCATATATTGAAGTCTACTTCTTCTGAACGTCTTCTATAATTATGTTCTGGTGTACATGGATCTCATATAAATCAAGCAAGCAAGCAATCAGTCTCCGCCCTGTAACCATATGGCATAACCATATCTGTATCCCAAATTTGTCCGGAGGAAAGCAGGAAGATCTTTGCCAATAGGACTGCAGTCTGTTAAGTGATCTAGTGTCAACTCCAGGAAACAGCTGAGGGTCGCATGGCAATCTCAGAACTAACTACAGATAGCGCTACTCAGAGGGCTAGCGAAGAAGGAATTTGAGCAATGAGCTCATGTTAGCACTTCCAGGAAGTCCACACTGACAGTTTCTTACATATATGCCTCCACGCCACTTATTTTCCAGGCCTGCCTTCCACATGGGAACAAAAAGGATAGAAAGCAATGGAAGGGTGTGGGACTGTTACAGAGATTAAATCAGAGCATCTGTAAACATTATTTTGTCCCAGTGGAAATTTTCGATTTTCCCATTACTAGCTTTTGAGAAATTAATTTCCTGGTTGCTCATCTGACCACTTCCATAAATGGAGATGCACATGGGATTTCTCTGCCTTGACTTTGGTAATAATATTTAGCATTTTATAAAGTGCATTAAACTTTCAAATACTTTCCAAATATTACGGAACTAAGTTTCATTCATTTGTTGGTTTTTGCTCTCTTGTCAATGAAATCTTGTATCTATCTGATAGAAGTTCCCTTAGCCATTTTATGCTTCTTTTATGGTTTTGTTATGGCAAGGCTGTCTAAGCCAAAGGCTTGTCAGATTTAAGATGTAATGATTTTAATTGCCTATTTTTTCTTGCAACATTTTTGCTTTTAATATTTCATTTTTTTTAATCACAGAAATAGATTTGTTTCTGTCTGCTGTGAGCACCCACGCTGCTTTAAGAGAATAGTGAGCTGAACACTCTTATTTCAATGAACCATTAAACTATCATGATGGCAACATGATTGTAGCACTGCACCACGGTCCCTGCTGGATCAAAGCAGTCCTGGGGCTCTGGTTCATGATTCCCTCAGGTGTAGGTAGGATGCGGAAGTGATTTCGAGCTCTTGCTTGCGGCTGCTGGAGGAATGGCTGAATGGGATATACGTGTCACTGGAGTCTATAGGCTGCACACTGTAGCCCAGCATTGAGTTTGCGTTAATGCTCGGTTGTAAAGCCAGGGGCCTGAGCAGGGGATACACAGACCGTTCCTGGCTGTCTCTGCTGCAGGGGCATTAACTGGTGGGAGAGGGATGGAGAATGGGGACATGCCATCCCTTTAGCCACGCCGCCTCTACCTGCCTGTGATCGAGAGCAAAAGCCCCTACGGTTTCCCTCTCGATCTTTCTTTTTTCATCACGGCGCTCCGTTCAGTGTCTCTGTGTACTGACCTCCCGCCGCCCTTGTGTCCCCCAGGATCTAAGGCCCCTACTTCATTATCCCTAATGACGGGTTGCAGAGTCGCCGACTCTTGCTTCAGATGTGCATAAATTGTAGCTGTAGGTGTGCCTGCGTGTGTATGAGCATGGAGGATGTGTCACACTGGGCCTCTTTCTGCTCTCCCTTGTGCGTTTTACACCTGTGTTTCTTCAGTGAATTCACGGGAGCTTCTCTAGATTGGCATCATTGCCAACAGCATATGTACAATTGCAAAATATATGGATTACTAATGGAAAAACACCTAAAAACTAAATGAAGCGCTAGTTATGCTGGACTGGGACATAATTCTTACCATTTCAGTAAAGAGTAACACCAAATTAAATCATCAGGTTGTCCAGTTCTTAAAGCAGTAGTGTTTAAAAGGGGTAATGAATATAGCTAAGGATCCAAGCTCTGTTTTAAAATACCTTTGTGTAAGTTTATAGTACTTTTACATAAGGTCACCAATACGAGATTTACACTGCGACAGGTAGATCAGAATCTGATGTAACATGAGTAATGGATGATGCACATTAAAAGCACTGGCATAAAGGCGATTAAAAAAGTGATTGGAAAATAGCACAAGTTATTTTAAAAAGATGTTTCTGAGCTGCAACAGTCAAAGCCAGTATCAAATGTCAGATGTATTATGTCTACAATCCAGGACTGTTTCATATGATAACATAAAGCTACAAATACTTTACTCATAATATTTGTAAAAGTTGTGTAACCTTTTATTACTTTTTTTTAAACTAACAAATGTATTTGTTTTGGTAAATATTGGACGCCATGATAATGTTAGGAAAATGAGGTGCAAATTAAAGCTGTTTTAAAAACTTTGAAAAAACACTCATATTTTGTCCTTTATGGTTTTTTTTAACAGCTACAGCTTCAGTTTTTAACATTGACTTAAATACAAACTTACTGTAAATCAGTGTCAGTATTTTAGATAACTCTTTGTAGTTCCTGTTGAAGTGAATTTTCTCATCATGTCTGTGATGTGAGTTTTGTATAAAAAAGGTTGCAAATTCATCCTCAGTGCACATTCATACAGACTGCTAAGGACAGGATTTGGATCAAGGCTTAATTGCCATCATACTTGCTTTTACTTTTTCAAATACAACACAAAAGTATGTGTCAGTCCAAAGAAACTACAGGAATAGCTGGAGTGCAGAGCCAGCTTTGGCATGCAAAAGGTTCTTCTGCAGATTAACTGATATCGTTACATTAAGGAATTTGCTTTTTTAACATAGTTACTGAACATCCTGTTGTGTTTTAATCTACTTCTGAAGCATATAAAGCAGCTGTGCTTCATTAGCTTCAAGTTATTACGAATGCAGAATATAGCCTTGTTTTGTGAGTGGGAATACTGAACATTCAACAAAATGTTATGTCTTTAATTGGTTTTTAATATTTTCTTTGCTTTCCATGTAACGCAATATTCCTATTCCCATTATGCCTGTAGACCTTGCTGAGAAAGATCCACACACGAAGCCTGCAAAGGCAGCTCTGCTCACTCATGGACCGAGTCTAAGATCTGCTAACTGACTGCGCTTCCTTTGCACGTCACCATTGCACATGTTGAGCTTCTCTAACCATACAGCCTCCAAGATCAGGAAAAGGGGATTGTATTTTAAATAAACTCAAATTTTTAGGCACACTTCCAGGGCACCATAAGGCAGCTGTCAGACCCAACAGGCAGCAAGAGGAGGCCATTCTGTTCCGAGTGGGAATCAGTTAATGGAAGTCATTGCAAGGAGCCTGTGAAGTTTTATATCTGCTCCACAAACAAAAAGCATGGGGTGGGTTAACCTGTGTGGTGACTTGCAAAATAGTATGAAAATACCTGTGGCAATGTCGTGACTGGAAGTTGCTTAGCTGCAGCGATACAGAGCTTGGCATGTCCTAATTCACTCTGTCAAAGAGAGTGGATTCATCCTGCACCCTGCAAATAGACTACAGCGAGGACCAGAGCTACCGCACTGAGGTAACTTGCTGCGTTACTACTGCACTACACAACTCGCAATGCCAAGTGCTTATTGAAATCCCCAGTGTTGCCAACACCTGTAATATTATTTATTCAATATGTTTTTGATTCTTAAGGACCATATCCTGGAGTGATGGGATTCCATGGATGTTTCAGTTTTCAGTTAAAATGAAAAAAATTCTCATGAATGGAAAAAAGCTTGAAACTATGAGATGTAGTGATCATCACAAGCAGGTGAATAGGAGGAGTCTATTTATTTGTTTTAAAATATCATGCCTTTAAGGCTAATACCTTGAGATATGACCTAAGATCAGACTGGAAAATCTCTAGTTGTTTTCTCAAAAAAACTATATCTCCTATAATCAGAGTCACAAAGTAATTTTTGTTAGAGGGGGGCCTCTGGAGATCATCTAGTCCCACCTCTTACTCAAAGCAAGGTCAACTAGATCAGGTTGCCCAGGGACTTGTCCAGCTGAGATTTGAATATCTGCAAGGCAGGAGATTTCGCAACTGCTCTGGTCCCTTGTTCCAGTGTTTTGACAACCAAAATGACAACAAATTCATGGTGAATTTTTTTTCCTTGTATCAAGTTGAAATTTCCCTTGCTGCAACTGGTACCTGTTGCCTCTTGTCCTATCACTTTACACTTGTATGAAGAGTCTGGTTCCATCTTTTCTGCAGCTGCTACTACATTAGTTAGCTGTAGAGAGCGGTGAGATCTTCCCTTTGCTTTCTCTTCTTAAGGCCAAATAAGTTCCCTCAGCCTCTCCTTTGATGCCATGTGCTTCAGCCCCCTAACTGTTTTGATGGCTTCTCCTGGACTTCCTCCAGTATGTCAATGTCTTTTCTGTGCTGGGGAGCCCAAAAGTGGACACAGTACTCCGGTTGAAAGTCTAGAGCTAGGCTCAGATTCTTCTCTTTCAACTTTAGGACTCTCATCTACATCTGTACTGCTCAGTCTGTGTTCCCTGTATAGGCAGTGGAGAAGAAAAGGTCCTTCCAGACTGCTATTTGCCTGTTTTCAGCAGTCTACCTTTGGATGAGATGCTTTGTGTCCCAGAGGGGCCATTCCTCTCCACTGACTATGAAAGCAACCTGGTGCGACAAATTCAGCTGTTGCTATCTACACTGTTCTTCTCTAAAGTTAGGTGAGATAATTCCCAACTTGAGTATCTATAGGCAAGACATGGCACCTGGTCTAAGTTATACTAATACAATTATTGGTCACAGTCTTACACATGAGCAAAATGCATGTTCAGTAGGTCATTTCTGACTGCGCAAATGTTGTGTTCAGTGTTTACTGATTTCAATCTCTTTGCAGGGACAGTAAGATAAAAGAATGAAGGATTCAGACTGAATTCCAGCAAACTATTGAAGGGATAATGCTCTAAATAAGGCCCACATCTTTTGTTTTAGTGCAACTGGCACTCTCGTTTAGACAGGAATTCTGCAAATTTTATGTTAAGTAAGCTTTGAGTGCTCAAGCGCTGTCCTTCATGTCCATGTTGGAAAGCTAAGCCGTGGGATGTCAGAAGGTAGATGTTGACTGAAGATGAGAAGCATGGGTGTGTAAGAGTCAGGGGGCTGGTTAGAGAGAGAATATGCTAATCCTGGCATCCCTGCTATAGGGCACCTTTAAGTCCACCAAAATCACCATACATCACTACAGCTTGCATATGGCTGCAATACTAATCAAGCATCTGGAATTAAATTGTAATAAACTAGGCAGGCACCACGCAAACTGAATCATAAACCCTAATCTGGATTCTTGAAAACAATCATCTCAGCATTCCCACCAGTGACTTAGTATTTCCTTGCAACAAGATGCCAACATAATCAAATATACTGGTCTTGTAAACACCAGCTTTTACCAGCATTCACTGATCCTGGAACCAGTGGTTCTGGTCCTTTTTTCCCTCCCTTTCACAGGTTATTCAAAGCTGCCTTCCACTACAGGATGTAGGATACTGGAAATAACTTGGTATTCTTTTGGAAAACAATATCTCATTCATTCAGGCTAGCAAGTATTACAGGCAACAGTAGTTTATTGTGCCTAATACATATTTGTTGAGCTCAGTGCAAGGATGAGATGGTGAAATATAATGGCCTGTGATATACAGCAGGTCAGGCTAAATGAACTAATGGTCTCTTCTGAATACATGAATTGCTGGGCTGTGTGCCAGAAGCCAGAGAGGCTCCTGGTGTTCCCACGAGTCACTATATTCATCTATCCCTGCCCTCTGATGAAACTCCTATTCGCATCATTTAGAGCAGGATATTGATGTGGGTAGTTAATGCTAAGATGAAAAGTACTATGGCTTGTTGGGAACCTCTGAAATGCTAGATAATGGAGGTGAGGCTAAATAGGTCCCAAGTCCCTCTAAACTTGAATGTTTACTGTAAAGGACTTGTGCTCCTTGGGATTAGTGTCCTTGGTTTTTACTTCCCCACTGTCCATCCCAAGCAGCTCTTTGGCAACTGACTGCCAGCTGTAGCTTATGTTCTGCAGTGCATCTGGCTGACTACCGAAAGGATCCCACTGTGTATTGCTTGGATGGGCCTCTCTTGAAATTGCTATTTGGCACTGAACATTATTTGTGTCATAAACTGCAGTTTCAAATTATAACTGAGTTGTTCCCTGCATCCCTGGCAGTATGGTTGCCTTCTCTGAACCCCCTGCTCTTGTATCAGCTCTGATGCTCATCTGATTCCATGGTGAGCCAAGTTAGTTATAGTCAAAAAATTATTCACCTGTGTTCTACCAATATAGGTCCTGTGTCAGCTCACTGTAGGAGGAGACCAGTGCCAAAGCTGGCAAAGGGAAAGCAGCAGGAATATATAACTATAGCTGAGAGATAGTAACAGGAATGTGCTTTTCAAAAGGGCAGTTGATTAGACTAATTGTGACATGTAATTGCATTTTCAGAGAGACAAGCTAGTGGTGAAATTCTGAGCAGCAAGAATTGTGGCGAAAGCAGTGCCACAGGCTGCATTCAACTTACTTGTGTCACCTAGTTTCTTAACCTTTGAGGAGCTTTTCAGACTTGGAGTTGACTTCATTCATTACATTTATACAGAAGAATGTTGGCTTTTTTCTTTGGTCTGGGTATTTTTCTCCATTGGAAGCCCTGATGCTGATGGTGCCACTCCAGACATCTCTCTAAGTTACTCTGAATACAAAATTTCAGCTTTGTATGATTAGCTTCAAATTGGCACGATGCAATCTCCCCTCTCTTCTGAAGCAGGTGCTGTGACAAACTGGCAGCTCTTTATAGGCATATCCTCTTAGAAAGCTCTTGTAAAACACAGCTGGTTTTCAAACAGGCTTACTATCCTAGAAACTGGTAAGAAGAAAAGATTTATTACACTGTTTTTCTGCTCACTTTAATGATATAGAATCACAAAATAATATAGGTGAGAGGAACCTCTGAAGGGCCCAACCCTTTGCTCAAAGAAGGGCCAACTTAGATCGGGACAGGGCCTTATTACCTATAGTTTCAACTATCCCAAGACTGGAGATTTCACTGCCTTTTTGGTCCCCTCTTCTAGTATTTGACCACCTTCATGATGATTTTTTTTTCTCCTTATATTGAGTAGTTATTTCCTGTGTTCGGACTTGTAGCTGTTGCCTGTTATGCTTTAACTGTGCACCTCTGAGAAGAGTCTGGCTCCATATTCTTCACACCCTGCAATTAGGTAGTTGAAGGCAACAGTGAGATCCTCCTTTAGACTTTTCTTCTTAAGGCTAAACAAACCTGGTTCCTTCAGTCTCTCCTTGTGGGAAATTCACTTTAGAGATCTTCAGGAAATACTAAGCCCCAGAGAGCTTGCGAGAGATGCAAAGACCCATGTTGTCTTTGGTGTGAATAGTCCACACATCTCACGGACCCAGTGGATGTAAGGTATACGAACCCTCACTCCTCAAGGAGCTTTGGGGGCAATCCCCTGCCCACTGTATGGCTTTCCCTTTCCTTGTTGTCTGAATCTCTGCAATACTTCTTTATGACTCATTTGGTCTTTGTTTATCCACCTGATCTCTGAACTCCTGTTCCATGAGTAACTCTTCAAAATAGGGCAGAAATTCAACTTATAAACCAAACACAAGGTATAAAACTTGAGTTGTGCTGTTGTGTATGAACTTTAGACTGTCAAAGGGGCTTTGAGGAAAATCTTCAGTTTTAGTGACAATTTCTGATTCACTCAGTCCTTCTGTTTTCCTGATTTTTAACAACAGAGACACTGATTTATAAATTAGTGGGCTATTTTTAAATAGCATGCACCTTCCCATCTTTTAGGTTTACTTTTCTGACAAGTATTTTAAAAGAAACACTGTTTTATTCTGCATGCAGTAACAGATATAGCATTCTGGAAAGATTAGCATTTTTCTTGTTTATGCTACTCAGAAGACTTTGATCAGGAAAGAAATTCCTTTCTGTATCTTCTATTTATTTTATTTTCAACAGAAGACTTGAGACACTGATAATCTGAGGAGATGAGACTGCTTAGGCATCTAGGTTCTTTGCCAGCTGTTCTTGTGCAACTGCTGTCAGGGCTGGGCTCTGCTCTGTCTCAAGTCACAGTAAGCATAGTTCACGTTTTCTAACTTGCCAAATGTTAAATAGCTTGGCCTCATGTGACACAGCAGAAATATCTGAATCACTGCTATACTTTACTTTCAGATACTGTGTTTTTTCCTCCTGCAGACATTTGACAAGTCATTCTGTTCAAATATGTTCACACTGTCTTGAATCCCTCCAGATTTAAGATATTTGCCTACTTCCAGTCCTTGTGCACACAAACATTTATTCTGTCGGTTCTCTGTTCTTTGAAGTTTTTTTTTTCCAGTTGTCCACTGTTTAGTGGATCTTGTTTTTCTTGGTGGCCATCTATTCTATTGCAGCAGGTTGATAGGTTGATAGATCTATTCCTCATCCATGGTTTATCTGAGATTTTTTACCACTACTTTTCCCTCTTATTCAGTGAAATAAATGTTGTGGATGCTAGTTGTGTCTGAGTTTGGTGCAAGGATGACTGCAAAAACAATCACTGCCCATGATGCTTTGGGTTTTCCACTTGTTTATATGGAAGGGTTCATTTACCTGTAGGTGCAGAAAGGTAACATTTGCTTAAATAACTGAATAGTCATGTGTTCTATACCACTCATGATAGTCTTTTAAGATAGAGAAAAATATCTGTGATATAGACATAAAAAATGATTGTGCTGAGTGAGGCGTTACGAGAAATGAACTCATATATCAATCTTGTATTTTTCTAAACTGAAACATGTGTTTCCAAAAGCACCTAAGAGATTTAGCAGTACAAGACATACAGAAAGTCTTATGCAGTCCATTGGATCAAGTTAAATCCAGACCTAACTCAATGACTTAAAGCAGTTGCAGTGGAGAGCAGCCTCCCATGTATTAAAATTACTCTCCCCAAAACCCCAACGTTTCTCAAACGCTGGGTAGAACTGTGACTTTCATTTTTCATTCTCTTTGCTTGTTGCAGAGGTTAAATTTTCAGGTATTTTTAGACACTAACTGAGGCTAAATGTGTGCTTTACTTGTTTAACAGAATGCTTTAATGAGTAAGGATGCATTTCAGATAAACAGCTGATGAAAACTAATGGCTCTCTGCTATTAAGGTGATCATTCATTTCTGGCCATGCATGTTGGCTCTGGTGTTCACTGATCATTTCCTAGGCTAATTTGCCTTGCTGCGCTGGAAGAATAATAACCCAAGAAAAAGTGTGTAATTGTCTGCCAAATTAGTGAGTTGAATTGCCTCAGCAAAAGACCTGACAAGTACCAAAGCTGTTGCAAGAAAAGAAGCTGGAAGAACAGGGCTGGGGTGGGGGCAAGGAGGTGTGGGGAAAGAAGGGATGGAGAAGTGGGACCACTCCTTTGGGTAGCAGCAAGCCACTAGGTCAGCTTGCACCGAAACTTTGGCCAAGCAGGACTTACCTCTCATTTTTTGTTTTCCCAGGTTCCTGCCTTGAACAGCTAAAAAAATTGATATGCACATGAAGTTTGCAGTTTAACATAGGCACAAATGATTCGTTTTCACTAGTTGTTTTGTAGTGATATTCAGATAATTTAATTCCCTTAACAAATCCCTGAAGACACCTACATTCCCTTTCCCCGCAACCAGACCTACAACCAAGACTTTTGCTGTGCATTACTGGTTTATTACATAGAGTATTTCTGTAGGAAACATCAGTATTAATATTTTAATAGTGATCCACCATGTCTCTTCCACAAATAAAGCACAAATGATCTGATTCTGATCTCACTTATCCTGGGATAAAGCAGAAGTAATTTCATTGAAGACAAGCATGGCATCAGTGTAAAACTGCTGGAGTTAAATAAGAACTGGCAAAGAGTAACAGTGTAATAGTTAAAAAAAAAAAAGGTCATCGTTTTAACTGCAGAATATCAGAAGGGCACTGTTAAAACCAAATTTTTAGATAGTGAGTGTGAGGCGTGGTGGCTCCCCCCACCCCTGTCAGTGTTACACACATTTGAGAGGATCATGCTAAGTCCATGCACTGATTTAGAAATCAGCTGTCACTAAGGAGTTGCACAGTGTAAAAGGTTCCCGAGCGTGATGGTGTGCACAGGAGGCCGCCGTGGGGATTAAGCTGGCTGGTAGCAAAAGCATTTGTATTTACCAGTCTGGTTAACTTCAGATCAGCCTTCTAAACATTTCCATGGAAACAAGGGAAATTTTGGTTCACTGTAAGTGGCTTAATTTACTTTCTCATTGTATTGAAAAATAGAATATTAAACAGAGACAAAAGTAACTCTGAAACATTATGTTTTACTAATATGATTTTAATCAGTCATGGCATTCAAAAGCCATGATATTACTTGCTTTTCCAAGGCCGTCTGTCTGCAATTATGGGTGAAGATTTCATTGCGTATCTGCTCCTTGAATCTGCAAGAGCATGAACAAAGTGAGTCAGGAAAGAACTGTGGAATTGCTGAGGGTTCTAAATCTTTAGTTTTGGCAAAAAAACTATCCCATGCCTTTGTTTGTGAGCTTTCCTTTTTTTAGGCAGTGTGAAACTTGATAGATTGGAATGTGCTTACATCCTGGAGACTTGTTATTTATCTGCTGTTTCACTAAAATGTCATGTATAAGTTTTTGTTTTGATAGAATAATCACTTGTCCCATCAAAGGCATGAAACATATTGATGCACTCACAAAGAAAAGTGCTCAACATGTGTTTCATTTAGTTCTGGTATTTTTTAAGTTACATTCTAGAAAGCTAGCTTTAGGTGGATTTTGTCCTGGTTTTCTAGAACGAATTTGCCACTTCCATGCAAACCAGGTGCTTTGTAAACCATCAGAGTAGAAATATCCTAAACATGGTGTAAAACAGCAAAGCCAGAGGAACTGTAAGCTGACTCATGCTAGTTCTTGCTAACTGTCCCATGGGATGTATGCAGAGAAAGATGAATTGGTTGTATGACTCAGGAGGTATTTTCCAGGAGAAGCGATTCTTACTCCTATAATGCTAATAATTGGTAAATGTATGAACTACTGGAACAAAAACAGCTTTAATTATGCATAAACGCCAATCAGTCGGGAAATCAATTTGACTGACTCACACTTGAAATTTAGCCTTATGTTCTGAATTTTGATAACTCCACATTTTTATCTTAAGGTATATTCTAAGAGTAGTCAGCGATAGCAGGGAGACTGGCTGTGATGTTTACCTGAGGGTCCAAAGGCTCACATGTGTAACACCAGGGAGGACAGGACTCTACTGCCATAACTGTGTTACGGAGCTAGCAGTGTTGTTTGTATTAATGCATCAATCCTCCCAGTGCACTTATGAAGTGGTAAGGTCACCATTTTACATCTGGGGAACTGAGACAAAGAAACAACCCATGGTGTGTGCAATGTTGCAGAGGTTTTTAGTGTTCCAGGGAATTAAGTTTCCAATACCTGAAAACCTGATCTCAAAATTAACCTTACACTCTTTTCCTATTGCTCATCAGTTCCACCCACAATGGATGAGCTCCTTCTATCTGCTCTTCCCAGAGAAATAACAGTGTCAGTCACTAAACTCCAGGGCATTTTTATAATAAAACATAACCAAGAATTTCTGTTCCTACAGCAGATACATCCAACCTCAGTTATTAAAACATGTTGTAACAGGTGGCTGGGTGTCTGGCTCCGTTTCATACCTCCCTGGACAAGAATGCGTGCAGCTGACAACAAGCAGCTGTATGTGCACTTGGAGAACGTTGTCTGACATGCCTGCAGCTGTGCAAGTGGCTTTAATCAAGAGCAGAACCAGTCAGAGAAATGCAGAGACAATGTGACCAAAATACTCTCCTAGGTAACTAGAGTCTTTGGAAGAAGACGATGTTAATATGTTGGCAATGTGGAGGTATTATTTCCAGGCAGAAAAACCTGAAAAAAAATGGAGTCTGATCCTGCTAACATGTGTTCAACAGTGAGCGTAGCGTATGACATTTCTGAGTGATTTGAGTTTTTATGTAAACTCTCTAGCTGCTGGAGTCAAACAAAATGACAAAAGGACATTAAGTTTTCTACAAAAGATGCTTGTCCTCGTGAGTGCAAAAAAAAAGGTTTGCAAATAGCAGTGCAACATAGAGAAAAACTCAGAAACCAGAATTCTGGAGTGTGCAATAATGACATTGTGAGTAGTCCCAGATGGGACTTTTCATGTGATTAACATACATGTTTACAGGCTGAGATCCATATTCTTTGAATAATATCCCGTGCTTCCCCCCTCCACTCAAAATTTAAATTCTCATTTTTAACACAGGTGGCTATAGTGATTTGTTTCTTCTCTAGGTCTTCTTTATATCCTGACAACCTGAGGTCCTGAGCCTTCGCTGATAAGTGTGTGGGTTTGGGCTGAGGGCAGAATGAAAATGACTTGCTGTGTGCTGCATTCATTTTAGTCTAGTGCTGCCGAGGTCTAAGAAGAGAGTCAGATCCTAAGCTGTCATCATTAAATTGCATCAGGAGTAAACTAAGAAAATGCTCTGAGTGGAACAAGAGCACTGAAAAATTATAACAGTGCTGCAACAGTTTGGAGATAGAGAGAACTACTGGGGAAAGTTTAAACCATGTGTTATTCTTTGTCATCAAAAGGTGCTGGTGAAATGCAAGTTAAAAGGTAGCTTTGTTCTTGACAATGGATTCTGGAGTCTCTTGTGGTTTTAATAATATCCAGATCTCTCAGGCAGAGAATGACTGTGAAACTATTATATAGGAATCTGAAGTAGATTGAGCTCCAAGGAAAACAGGGTGTAGGGTAGTCCCCATGCAGGCCCAGCGCTTATCTCAGCTGCGAACAGGGTTTTCATTTTCTTAGAGCGAGCCATAAGTGACAACAGCAGCATTAGTCCTAAAGGCTTTTTATATGGGCAGCGGACAAGGTTACAGTCCAACAAATGGATGGAGGTTGTATTAGCTGAAAACTGAGCACAAGTGAATATGCAAATGTGGTGAAAGGAATGGTGAAAAAAGAGCCAAGAACTGCAGAGAGGATGCACAAATAGCAGTTGGGTACTGACTTGCTGCCTGTTCCAGTACGACTCTCTAACAACCTGTAGACTTCAGAGGGGCTTTGCAGTGTCCAATGCTGCCAGGAGAAGCTGGATAGGAGGACCCAGGTGACCACAAGGTCTGCTTCCTTGCCTTGTCCTCGTGGGCTCTGGGCAGAGCACCCCTGAGTGCTCCACCACATTCCTGGAGAACTTCCAGGAGCATGAGGTGCTGCTGGGGTACTTTATCTGGGGTCCCTGCTCTCATCTCCCATCAATACATTTTTGAGCCTGTAAACTCTGACAGCTTCTTCTTCTTTTAAAAAAAATTTCCACCACTATTAATTGTTCCTTCTTCTCATGGCTTCTTTTCCATTTAACCCTCCCATAAGGGCTTGGAGTTTTTTCTCTGTGAGAAAAATATACAACAGATTTGATAGGCATTTGTAACTGAGCAAACATCTGGTTAGTCCTCATTGCTGATCAAATCACCAGTTTATCCCCAAATAAATAGAAGACTGAAACATATTTCTTTTATAAATTGTTGCCTAGGATTTTCTCTGCTACTAGAATTAATTTCTGATGGTGAGTATTGTTCCACTTAAAAATAATTATCTTCTGCTTAGAAAATATAAATTGGGCAGTTCTCTTTGACCCAATGTTCTCAGGAGCATAGGAAGCTAAACGCACTGGTATTAAGAAGGTTTCCTGTTTATTAACTTAAAAATTGCCTCTGTAATCTGGCTAGGAACGTCTGGGGAAAAATAACAAATTACGCATATGGAAAATCCAAAAAATTCCATTTTCTAACAGAATGCATCATTCAATTCTAACTGATCTTAAGCATGAATTTCACAAGCAGGGGACCTCAGTGCTTTATTTCCTTTCTTCTATTAAAATTGCTTTTTGTTGTAGCTCCCTATTTGCTGTCATCAAGCAGAAACACAGCTCTTCCCCATTCCCAGTATCAAACATACTCAGTTGTTCAGGTCTCTGAATAAGTACGAAACAAGCTTTTTTAAAGACTGAAAGTCATCTTCAGATACTTCAAAGACTTCTTTCACATTTGTTTCAGTGTTTTGAGAGCTTCTTTAATACCAGAGTAACCTGTGGCAAAATTTATTAACCTTTGATTTACATTCTCATTTGATTTGCATTCCTCTTCTAAGTTATCAGTTTCTAATTTTGTTTTTCAATTTTTTTCGTCTGAAATAGAGACGTGGAGCCAGAGTCCCAGCTGATGCAAACTGGTGTGTACTAGTTCCCAACACTGGAATCTGGCTTCTTACACCTTATATAGATTTTCCCAAATTAGATGTTATTGTTTTCATCTAGAATTTTATTTTCAGTTACAGTAGAGATAGTAACATCTGGCATGAACTTCGTCTTGCTGTGACAGGCAATTGCTAGTTCTGAATACAGCTGTGAACAAACACAATATTGTTCACTTCAGTTGAGCTACATTTGCTTTTCACACGGCAAACTGTCAGCAGAGAGTCCAAAAAAGATATAGATTTAACAATGAGGAGATGCTCTGTATTTCTTCTCAGCTGTGGTCTTTTCAGACTGTATGAGGAAGCTCTTACCTGCCGGGCTTGTATTTGCAAATCCTATAAAGCAAAATAGCCCGTCCTTTCTTCCTCTGAATAATGGACTAATGCCAAGAAACAAGAACTAATACAAATCTGAGAAATATGGAAACTTCTCACTGGCGGTCTTCCTGCATTCAGCTTCAACCATTAATCCTGAAGTTCTCTGCAGGTGGGACTGGATCATAAGTTTAAAAGGCCCAGAAATTCAGGAAAATTGTCTTTGAGAAAAAAAATCAACCCAGGAACCTTTCTTCATAGTACTTGCCATTTTTGTATGTTGAGTCACATCTGCCAATTGTAATGCCAATGTCTTTTTATCGTAGCGGTCCTGTTGAGCTAGCAACACTTTGAGAGAGGGACCTGAGTTCTAGTCTTTTCCATGTGCCATTAATGGAATATTTTACTAAGCATCGGTTGGAAGGCCAGGCATCATGCTTGGGAATAGACCTTAATGGCCTCACTGACATCATCACTCTAAGAGTTTTGCTCCTAGCTGAAGGAGTATGGTGGAAGGGCTGCAGTTTGATTCTGACTGCGTACGGAGCTTCAGGACTGACTTCAAACCGGTGGTGCAGATTTGTGAAAAGCAAACTTAGGGAAGAGGAGGACAAGGGAGCAAAAGAAATGAGTAGAGAGTAAAGTGATACAATACTGATGACTGCCCATGAAGCTTTTCAGAAGCTACAGTATTACTAAGATGGTACAAAAAACAGAATAAAACAAGCAAGAAGGAAGTTCAAAGGATTAGAAAAGATGGTCATGTTTCAGGAGAAAAATGAAATCTTAAAGATTGGGTACATATACCCAATTTTTTACCATCATGTCCAATATAGCCCTTGAGGTTTCTTAAAATGAGGCTTAGGAGAAAAGTGGTGTTGTAGCATAGCTAAAAGTTACAGAACAATAGCAGGTTCTCTGGGTGAAATTCCATCACTTGAGCAACAATGTTCAAGTTTCTGTGACATGAGATGGAGTCTGCATCCACCGTTCTGTGGTAGGCTTATCATCAGCAATGTAGACTAACCTGGGAGCAATTGAGCCAGTGACTTTCACCACTGATTACTGTGAGAGAAGAACAGGACCTGAATGACCAGTCTACAATAGGTTCAGAACTGGATAATTTCACCTTAAAACCTGTTCTCTCTTTTGCAATTAGGAGAAGGAAGATGGGTGTCTCCTTCAAGCTTGAGGCCTGCTTTTGTTAATTGCTTGTTCAACAGAGGGTTTAAATTAACCTCATTATAAGTGGGAGCTTGATGGCATTTTATAGTGCAGAGATTTGTCTGCTTAGTTAAGATGGCTTCTTCTGTTCAACTGCTGCTAATTAATATCCATCATTAACTGGTCCAGAGCTTGCAGCTCTATTCATTTAAATGATTGTTAATGGGAACTACACCCATTGAGACACTGGGTTAAACGCCAGTTTAATGAGTGTGTATTAGTTATTTCACTGTAACTGAAGCCCTCTGCATATGTTCAGAGAGGTAAAGGTTTCTCTCTTTTCTCACTAAATAACTTGCTGAAACTGTGATCCTGAGTATATTCAATTAAAATAAAACCCATCAACACTAGAGGAATCCATTAAGAAAGTGGGACTAACAGAGAAAAAGAAGATAATCTTACAAATTAAGTTAGGTAAGAGCACAAATATTTAGCTATTAAAGCCAATCTTTGGTTTTATTAGGAATTTTCAAAAGTCATTTTCTTCTAAAAGGTATCGTTTCGACAGCTCTAGAAAACAAAGTCTGCTTTATCCACTGAGGTGGTGCAGCATGGGGAAGCAGCACAGCGACTGTGACAACCTCTCTCTTTGAATGACACTTTGCAGATTGAATCAGGGAGCTCCAGAGCTGAAAGCACAAGTGGTGATAATGCCTGACTTTATAGCACAGAACCAGTGGATTATATCAGCTCTCAGACCTCTCCCTTATGAACATAAGCCTTATCATGGTGGTATCCTCACCTGGAGTAGAAGGACAGTGCCAGTAGCTGGCCACTGTGGTCTCAGTGTTTCTATAGGGAGTGACGTGTGGCATGGTCATATGGCAACCATTCACTAGTGTTTATCTGGTAGTAGGACCTCAAAACTGATATTTCTTCTCCAGCCATATGCTTTCTAGGAGTTATATAAGTGGGAAATTATATGTGTATGAAGCCAAAAACATGAAAGAATGCAGAACAGATGAAGTGAGAGATTTTGCCTTAAAATAAAACTTTCTCTTCTAATTCTGATTTAGATTTTCTCTAATCCTGCTTGTATTCCCTGACCTGCCTTCACCAAAGTTTTCAGTGGATCTTACCAAGCCAGATATCTGTATATGTCTCTACCCTCACTGACCCATCAGCTGCTCTTGATATCATTGACCATACCCTTTTCCGAGGATGTTCTTCCTCCTTAGTGACTTTAACTTCTCCTTTTGAATCTCATTTTGTCACCGTGTCACATTTTGTTAAATTTCGAATCATATTTTGTCATCTTCTGACCTCCTCCAGCTTTCTGGGAGGATATCAGAGATCTGCCCTTGATCTTCTCTTACTCTTTTTCACCTTATTTCTTCATATTCTCATCCACAAACACAAATTCATGTTTTTATGTCTATGTTGATGACTCACAGACTTGCCTGTCTACTCCAGGCCCATTTAATTCTGTCCAAACAATGGTCTTGTTGTTTCTCTGGCAGGTTTGACCGACATTTATATATCAATTCAAGTGAGCACAAACACATGAAACTGCTGTTAACATCTTCCATTGCTGTCTCTTTTGGTTTCTTTTTGTGGGCAAAGTCATGGCAGTGGGCTTTCCTGCCTTCAGTTTGGTTGGATCTTGCCAATCCCTCTGCATCCTCTCTTCTAAGCATGTGGTTTTTTTGTAACTGTAACACAGCTAAAATTCTTATCCTGGCACTCATCCTCTGGCATCTCACTGACTGCAGGATTCTTTTCTCCAGCTTTGACAAATGTAACTTTCTTCTGTTCAATCTGATTCAAAATTCACTTGCAGAGGCATTTTCCTACCCCAGTGCATTGACACTATCACCTCCTTCCTTCATTCTTTTATTAGTTCCCCTATCTCTGTTTATAAAACATAATCTTGTTTTCATTTTCAGCAATCTTCTTATGTCATCCTCACATGGCTTGTCATCTCTTGTTCGTTTCTAAATGTCAGCTTCCATCTCTGATGGGCTGATAATGCCAGCTCCCTTCCTCTTGTCGTTACATCTCCAAATCACCACCTTTCTCATGCTTACCCTCACGTTTGGAAGGAACTTTCTAAAGCAGCAGCAAAGGAACTTTCAAGTCATTTCAGAAGTCTTTCTTTCTTGTGATGCCTTACAAAAACCTTGACAAGTTGATAGTGTGCCAAGGCAGTTCCTTTTCATGCTGACTGATAGTTCTTGTATTCCCTGGCTGTCACGGAGCCTGTGATCTTTTCTGTTTCAGACAGGGATCTTCTTTTTAATCATCTATCCCAACAGGGCCCTGGTCAATGACCAGTGATCTGAGGGACACTGAAATGAACTTTTCTTCATTCTAGGCACAGATGAGGAACAGGCTCAAGCCTGTGTTGCTTTGCCTTTCTCCTTTCCTCCCTCTCCCCAACCCACACTATAACTGTTCATCTCAGATTCATAGTATTGATGATATAACTAAGATGAGGCCATGTGTCTCCTAGAAACTAGCAAGTTGAATGTCACTGACTGCTAAGCACTTTTCTCTCTGAATTATATCACATTATTTGTTTGGTAACTTAGTGGTTGTCACAGCTTCTCCTGGACCTGAATCAGGTAGAAGAAACAAGTGGGTTTTGCACAGCAGTTGAAGAACAGTCTCTGTAGTGTAACTGGTTACAGCAAATGACCTCTGAGTGACTGGTTCCTGCACAGGTGGGTTGCAACAGGTACATTGGTCTACTTGCCCTCCAAATGTGGGAGAACAGGACCTGAACACTGGGGACGTTATGTGCAGCTTGAAAACTATGACTCTTTTCAGAAAAAGATTCTGTAGTTTAGCTGAGCAAGCACAAGCTACACAGAGCATGAGCAAAAGCCAGATAGATGTCATGCACCTTGAAAGGTGTATTTCAGGCCCAGAATCCCTTTTTATTCGTGGAGGAATATAATCAGTGTAAAAACCTTGCACTTTGTCTTAGGTACAATTCAAATAATTCTTTTCCTAAGATGATTCTAGCCAGAATCATCCCAAAAGTCTGGATCTGAGCCTGAACATGATCAAAGATTAAATGTTGACGGGAATCTTGCAACAGATCCCCATTTCATTGCAGCGGCCTTCAGTTTCATACCATACTCATGGCATTCATCCAGCCACATGCTGTGGCTGCTTTAGTTCAGGGTGTCTCATAAAGATGCCACCACTGATTGACCCTAGAAAGTCTGAGGTCGAACATCAATGTGCTGTACCTCTGAACAATACAGACTTTCAGAAGGAATGGGTTTCATAGAGGGTTTGAAAGAAGAAGGGAGTCCTTGATTAGATTGTTTGACTGAAGGAATTAGAGTCAAAACCTCTGGAAAGGATTCAGGAATACAGCACATGAATTCTGACTAAAGTCAGTGAGGAAGAGTCTAAATTTTGAAATTAAAGAAAAAAATGCTGTTAAAACTGAATCATAAGTCCTCTTGATTTTTTAAAGTTAAGTCATCTCTTTTTTATCTACAGACCAAAAAAGCCATCTGGGTTTTATTGACCAGTGTTTGTTGTTCTACCTGATGGCATTTCCCATGATTAATGTGTCTATCTCTTGAGAATGCGTATGCTTCATGATGATTCACAATTAACCACTGCTACTTGGTATGATAAGGAGGGACTCTCTTTATCTGTAACTGTATGACTTCTATCTGCATTTCAAATGGCAAGTAAACAGACAGGTCCCCTATCCACTTCTCTCATCTACCTTTTTGAAGTGAAAAAATTGAAATTCATGCTTAGGTTCCCAGTAAAGCTCAGCATATTTTGGAGAGCAAATTGGACTGGAAATATAAATAATGGAAAAACACTAACCAAGAATCACTGAGGATAAGAAGCACAACACACAAGCATCTCTCAGTGTTATAAATACTTGACTTTATAGCTTTTATTTATTTGTGTTGGTAGAAATGTCAAATTAATATTTATGAATGCTCTTTAATGCATTTGCTAGGTTTTTGTTTGTTTTCAGTGTAAATTGTCAGGCTAAAGCTGTTATTCAGGATTGGCAGAGTATGCTTTTTAAACTCAATGGGAGTTTCACACTTTGACCCAGTTCTGCAGTGATGTACAATTGTGCTTAACTTAAAACCATGCTGATCCGTTTGTCTTTAACAGGTCTGTTCACATGCATAGAGTAAAATTTGTTTACACTTGTCTGAAGCCACAGAGCTTTTGTCATAATAGCTTTGCCAACATCTCAGGCATAGGCTAAGTTAGAACATTTTTACTGTTTTAATTAAACTCAGTAGATGAACCTAAAACATTAATGCAGATTCAAATTTACTTAACCATTGTTTAAATAGCTTAGGCATAATCTGTTAATTTTTCTGGATATGACATGACCTAAGATTAATTCTGGTTTTGTCAGTGCTTGATGCCCCTGATGGGACTGCCAGCAAAAGCAGTGACTTCTAATATGAGTGTCTTTGGCATATATGGCTATCTTCTCACTGTGTACTGGGTGCACATTCCTCCACCCATGTTATGGACACCTCCAACAGCTAAGAGGTGGTGATGACTAGATAGCTCCATTATCAGACTGGGATAGACAAGAAACAGTGACCTAGAAATGAAATAAACTTGCATATGTAAAGAGAGAAAATCCAAATTCTCAACCCTTTTAGTCCTTCATTGGAAAAGCAAAGATAGAGGGTAAGAAGCGTTCTGAGCTTCACCTTGTTAATTTATTTTCATGCTTTCTTCTTTGTTTCCCCCCATGTCTTCTCTTCCCCTCTTGGTAATTTTATTTGCTTCTGGTCTTTGTAAGGTCCCTTCCTGACAGCTAATTTCCCCTTTGCCAGGCAGTGTTTTAGCTGAACCTTGGTATTCTGAATGTGTCTAGTTTATCTGAATAATATAATCTATGTTACAATAAAAACAAGATAAATGTCACAAGAGGTATATTTTTAATAGGCAGGGATGTAACATCATTGTAGACAGTACAATGAAAAGTTCTGCTCCATGCATGTTTGTAATAAAAAAAGGTTGACAGGATGTGAGAATTCCTAAAGAATGGGATGGTAAACAACACAACGGATGCTAAAAACCTTTTTACATAAATCAGTTGGTGAAGCCTATTTTAATACGGTCCAGGACCAGCCATTTTATTGCAACGAAGAGATAGCAGAGCTCTAGGAGTATGATAGAGCTGAGTGAGGTGTATGATGAAGGGCAGTGAAACACTCTGATATAAAAAGTGATTAAATGAATTACGATTTTTAATTTAGGAAAGAGGCAAATAAGAGAGAAATGGACAAAAGGATGCAAAACCACAAGAAAGAGGTTGGATGCCTCTATTCTTTTTCCCTCCTGGCATAAAACCAGAATATTTAACATACTTAAGAACTGAAAAATGTGAAACCATGGAAGTGGTTTTTTTTTATGCTGGAAAGTGGCCGCAGAAAGAAATCAAAGCTAAAAGCTTAAAAAAAAAAAAAAAGCAACTGCATATTTTGCATGTGCATCAAAAATATCCAGACTTATTACTGTGGAAAGGGATCTGAAATCTCATGCCTCGTGGCTTGAACCTGCCACCAGCAGAAACCCGGATGGGTGCAGATTATTGAACATGTCTTATTCTTTCCCCTAGTGCATCTCTGACTGGTCACAGTCAGATCACTGTCAGAATCGGGACTGGACTCACAGGTGTGTGATCTGACACATTATTGAGTGATAACATTTATTTTCATGGGGTATAAACTAATAAAATAGACTTGAAATGTATTTTTTTTATTATATTTGGTATGCTGCCAGGTAGCCCTGTTCTGAAGAACAGAAACATACAAACATTTGTCTTAAATTTTTAGTGTAATGATTTGGCTTGCTACTACTGTTTAACCAAAACATTAAACTCAGAAAAAATAGTCTAAAATAATCAAAGAAATTATCTGACCTATACCATCTCTCTTTGAGACGTGGGATATGAAGACAAGAACTCAGCCAAGAACTCCTGAACTTCAGTTCTAGCTCTGCCTTGTTTTACACATGTTGTTCTGAGCAAATTGCTTAGCCTCTGGGCCTGTCTCCCCACATACAGCATGGTTAGTACTTCTGAGGCCCAGAATTAAAGACACTGCTTTGTAATTTAGGCATGCCAGATGGAAATCTAAATTTAATTCCACAGCTTATTTTTAAGTGTCTCTTAAAGTTTTTTGATAACTTTTTCCACAAAACCATTAGATTGTGGATGATCTGGTTTCAGGGTAAGGCGGCTGAATTTTTGAAAAGCATTTAAACGCAAAGCAATCAAATTGAGACCCAATATTTATCATTAGCACAAGAGGTATGTCAGGTCCAAGCTTTTATGCATGTGGTCTTTTATATATTTCTATGTCTATGTAAAGATAGAGTTCATTTTTGTATTTTCTAATAATAACGTAATTTCTATATAGTGAGAATAGTCATTCCAAATTAGTACAAAAATATTTCCAACTAGACAAACATTTTAATATCTGCATAGGTCTGTAATTTCTGGAGTTATAATCATAGGGTGTTTTGTCAGACTATTTTTCCTTTTTTTTCCCCCAAGTTTCACATCAATCTGATATTGCTGAATAAAATACTACCTACAACATGAATTTCTTTCAAGATTGTTCTGAGGGCTGTAGTTATAGTTTGTCAATATAAGTTGTCCGTATCTGGCATTACCTGTTGCAAAGGCTCAGCTTGCACTGTAGCGCTGGCAGACAATATCGTTTGGGACAGGGGAAAGTTTTCTTGAACATGTGTACATCAGGCTCAGGTGTTTATTCTACTTGTTCACATTTGTGTCTGAGTGCCATAGGGATATTTCTGGGAACATTTATGACAGGACTATTCAGATCTGTCATCCTTATTTTGTATTCTGTTGACAGCTTTCCAATGCCATTAAAGACACCGTATAATTGATTTTCTCCCTCCATAGGCTTCTGTCCTACAGTATGTGCTCTCCTAATGAGCCCTAGCATTTGCTATATTTTCAGACCTTGAATCAATACTCTCCCTGAAACAATTACAGAACTTGCCTTTTCAAGATTTTGCTTCCTCCTTATGTCGAACGCAAATAAATCTGGAACTCGAATTCTCTCTCCACAGTGTTATATGCATTTACTTGTCTGTATTCATTGCGAGAATGTTTTCTCTTCAAATGGTCTCCTGTAAATTCAGACATCACATTAAACTACCCAACCCTGTTCAACTAATCAGTAATAGCTCACTGTAGGTATTGGATATAAATGCCTCCTGAACAAGTCCATGATAGCAATTTGCTTCTTTTTAGTACGTTCTGGCTTCTGTTTCTTGCAAATATGGAAGCTCATTCCAAAGAGGAGAGATCTGGTTCAGGGCTGTGTTTTTGGTCCGTTCTGCATACAGTCCTCCACACCGGTTTTGCAAATTCACTTTATTGGCAAGCCGCAGATTCCTCCCGAGAGATTTTGTAATCCAGTCCGCTGTGTCTTTTCCTTGCAAAGCCTGCACTCTGCTTTGCTTGTGTTCCGAAGTCTTGGAAATATTCTCTCTTTTTTCAGGGCTTGGATAAGGAATTCCTCACATTCTTTTCTCTCAGATTTGGGAGTTATATTCCCAATACAATCTGATCTCCAAAATTAGAAATTCCACAAGCCCTCCAAAATTGCACATTTGACTCAACAGTATCAAATCTGTTATAAATTATTCAACTATTTCCTCTTTCCTTTGAGTTCTCTTATGAAATGTATCTCTCCCAATAGTTTCACTTTTTTTTCCCTAGGAGCTCAGTATTCTTCATTTTCGTGTTGCACATTCTGGTAAATGATTTTCTCTGCCTTAGTCACAAGCTAATGAACAAATCTAGTACATCTGATACTGAAGTAATCAGAAGAAAATCTGCCTGTTCTTATCTCTGCTTGCCAAACTCTTGCTTTAACTTCTCTCAGTTTCCTGCTGCATTTCTGGAGAGCTCCAGTTGCACATGAGTTTTTAGTGCTCCTTTTCCATAGATGTAGTCCCTTTTCTTGGATGTAGTCTTCAGTTTCTGTAGCTGTGCTTCCAGTGTCAGGCTTTGCAGTTAGGGGGGGTTATAAATTAAAAAAAACTGAGTTAGGCCTGTAGGTGATGAATCTCATATAAGGAAAGCAAGAAATTTAATACTAGAGAAAATAGTTTCTGAAAGAAGAAAAAATTAATTTCCTATGGTTTTGTACCATAGACTAATCAGTCTGTATCAGAGTGTTCAGGAATGTCATTTCAAAGACTGAACAACTGTCCAGTTATCATTACAAAAGCATATAGCAACAAAAAGACTATTTACTCATATTTTAATCCAAGTTTTTTATGCGTGCTTTTGCACAAAAGTGCTCATTGCACCAGGAATGAAGATCTCATATTTTCATAGAGAACAAATTCCAGGAGAGGCCGATAGTAGAGAGCAGAGGTACTGGGAATTTTCAGGAAGGAAAGTTTTTCTGGTACAAAATGCTGGTTAGACGGGATCCAGATGACCCAGCTGCTTGTAGGGGACCTGGCCTTATTTCTTTCCAGCTCAAGCAGGCACCTATCTATGTACTCACCCACTGCCTTCTCTTCCACTTAATAGTGTGCTAGGTAATGCTGGGTACCTGCTGGGTTCTGGATTTCCCCCTTTCACTGGCCTGGTAACTGGCTACCCAATGCATTGGCTATACGGTTCCTACCACCCTGCCAAGGAGGCAACAGGGGATTGCAGGGCATCGAGCAGCCCACCTGCAGGACAGCGAGACAGCCAAAAATTACATTTTGATCCTGTACATTTTGATTTTCTACTATTCCCAGCATTATTCTAGGAGACAGATTTTTTTGGTGCTGTTTGTGGCGAGAAAAAAATATTACATGTGATGATGGATTTCCATTTTCCAGACAGCTAAGTCTATGACTGGCTCTTTGAGGATATATTTGTGGTCTGTCTTTAGCAAAACATTTTGGAGACGTCTGCAAAACCCTATTTCGAATGTTTATTATTTGGTTCACTAATGACGAATACAGTCTCCAAACTAAATTGAAAAAAAACCCAAAAACCTACAAACAGTTTAGGATGCTTAACTGGCAGATGAGTTTGCAAAAAATGAAAAAGTTTCTCCTCCATTAGATTCCCAAAAGATTAGTGTGATTTTTGGGAAAATGAGAGCTATTTTGCAGGTATTTCTTAACAAATCAAAACCATGTGAGATTGAATCATCTCGTTGAATACTTCCATTGCATGGCAGAGTGCTGTTTGAGTTATGGACAGTCACTTACAAGTGACTCATTTTGAGAAAGCTGCTAAAGAAAAATCTCCTTTTAAACATGAAGTGACTCGATCTCGCAGGCCATAGGTTCTAATAAATGAACAGTGTATGTGAAAGATCAAGAACTGTTAATAATATCTTGTACATAAACTTTGCTATTGTTCAGCTGAGCGTATTTCCAGTGCTGTCAGTTTATATTTAACAATGAGTTTTGACAGCTTGTACTTTAGACCGCATTATTCTAGAAGACGTTTATTCATAATGAATATGATCTGAAATGTTAAAGGCACGTTAACACCAAGAGTTTTGGAGATTTTGAATTGAGTCTTAAATAATGACGAAGGAAGGGAATGAAGTGTTACGGCACACTGTTTTTTTTTTTAATAAACACTTTTTCCCATACCCGTACAGCTCACTAAGGGCCAAGTTCTTCACCAGTTTTACGCAAAATCATGCATGAAATATATGCAGATTTGCAGTGCAAACACAAAGGGAAGAGAAAACCACTCAGTTGACTCTCTGCATTTTTTTATCAGTGTTTGATTTAATTTTGTCTTAGCTCTATTTCAAAGGATCTTAGTTTTATGTGGCTACTGCTGTAACAGTGACACTTGAAGCTTAGTTTGGAATAGCAGAATCCAGTTTTAATTAAATAATTGTCATTCTCATGATTGGTTACAATCTTTTCATGTCCAATTTCCTTCCATCCACTGTGCATGCTTAATTTTTTCACTCTGGCTCCTTTATAGATGAGTTCTTCTGTGCTGCATGTATAGCAACAAAAAGACTATTTACTCTTACTTTTAATCTAAGTAGAACAGCTTTGCGACCCTTTCACAAGTGGCAGGGTTAGCTGCATCGCTTCTGCATACAAATGCAGTTCAATGTGCATTAGCCTAAGGGCATAATATAAAGATCCTCTACAGTTTTACCCGGACACCACTGTCTTCTCAGTATGGATTCCTAACATGATGTGCTTCCACAGAGCGAAACAAGATTCTGATCATAGAACAAAAGAAGATTTACCTATCTATTATAATGAATTTATGCATCGCGAACCCTTTGCACAAATGCTGACTATGGTTGAAAGGAGCTGCTTTAATCTGAACCCTTAAGATTTATCTTGAAAACCGTAGGTTAGTCTGCTTCAGTGAGTAGAAAACATCTTAAGGATTTCAGCTTATAAAAATGAGTTCAGGCTGATAATATTACTCATGTGCATAAATAGCTGGTATAATTGAGCCCTAAGATAATATCATGTTTATCCTATCAAATGTTCACGTGAAAGTGTCTGTCATTCATGAAATAATTTATTATGTGTTCTTCCTGTGAAGTATTTCACCTCAGAAATACACTGTGGATGTGACGGGACTAGGTTATGTTACGATTCACTTAAAACAAAACCCAGACCAACCCCTGCCTTCTTTTATCAGTTTTAAATTTCTCACCGTTGAGGACCTCTAGACCCTTCTCTTAGTGGGATAAATCCATCGCTTCATCAGTCACTCAGAAACTGGAATTAACCTGTGGCTGCTCTGTGTTGTGCCAGACTCTTCTCTCGCTGTCCGTGATGGTTTCCCCTGCAGTATCACCCTCCCAAAATTTGTAGGGGCCTGGAGTGGTTCTTTGTAAGCACCAAAGTCTGTGTAAAAGCATCCTTTTCTCCACTGACAGTGTGAAATTCTGATAAATATAAAAGCAGATCCTCCCCGTCACTGCTCATTATAGAGCTATCTTTCCATGTTAGGCCTTTCGGTTCAAATTTCGTGGGGCTCTGACATGCACAGGCAGATACAGCTGCTGTAGATCAAGCAGTTACTGCCTCCAGACATTTCTCCCTACCTCTTGTCCAGAGGTGCCCACCTCTGGTGGGCCTCCAGGACAGCAGAGTAGGATCTATTCCTGCTGCTCGACTGCAGCAAGGTGTAGCAATGGTATATTAATGCAAAACATTGATGACTTCCCTTGACTTCTTGGGCTGGAAAGTGCAGTAACTACATTGACATTTCTTGTTCAGCTGCCCGCTCTGGTGGTGCTAACCTTGCGGGGAGGCAAACAGATCATCCTCCCTGGGTAGATCTTCGTGGGATTGCACTAGAAAGATGTAGGGTTTTCTGCCGTACTTGGTCTTGAGGCTTGAAAACTTGCTAGTATCTGCTTTACTTTTCCATCACGTCAGTCAAGGCCGCCGAGCAGCCATTCGGGTTTCTCTGATTGATCAGCCAAGCTTGTTCCTATGACTTAATGACTGGGATTATGTCACTCCGCTTTTGGCTCACCATCATCAACTTTCAGCTGCGGCTTTTTTGAGAAGCAAACTGCTGAGAATAGTGTGGTCTAACAAAAGGCACTACTTTCTGTAATGTCCATTAGGTGGCCCCGCATGCTGGTGGCTCGTGGGTACTTTAATTACATGCTCTCAATTAACAGTGGAGCGCTCTGCATGCATTCATTGAATGAAGTCCCAGATTTCCATATTGAACACAACACTGTAGCGCTTTTACTTTGTGTAAGAAATTCTCATTACTCGGAAGAACTTGTACACTTGCAGGCCACTATTTGTCAGTTGAACCTTAATTAACGTTGCATTGGTAAGTACATAATATATACAAAATGGTAATTCTGAGCCTATAACCACCTGGCATGTTCTTTCCCACCACTGTGCAGCTACTTTGTTTACAATGCAGAACAGTAAGAGAAATTATATGTAAATTAAATATACAGGCATAGTGCCATCTTTCAGCTTCATTGTTTGCAGCCAAAGCCATTGTTAGATCCCTTGTTAAAGCACAAAGTTTTCTCCTGTTGTCTGACTTACTCTGACCTGGGTTCGTAAATATCTCTATGGATTACTTGCTGCCTGAATCTTTATGTCACAATTTGACAGAGTCTAACAGGGAGAAATCAGCTTCTCACAACACCAGGGACAGGTTGCCCTATGCATGGATGGGTTGCAATAGGAAAAAATCTCAGACTCTTATCCACCCTCCCTCATTTTTGTGAACACTTGGCACCTACCATTACACTGTTGAATAGCACCTGCAAACCTCCTGGCAGCACCACCTGTGCCGTCTTCTTTCTTAACTCCCTTTTAAGGGCTGGCTTCCACATGGTATGCCCAATTTTTATTAGTTACAATAGACTTTCAAGTTAAAACAGCCATCACATCTCATAATAAACAGGTGAATTAAATCCAAGCTAGGTTCCATTGCTAAAGCTTGGCCTCGTAATCACTGATACAGTTAATCTGCACATTATCCCTTTGAGATGTCCCTTTTCGAGACACTGGAGCACAAAGGATTAAAGTGTCTACCTGGGGCTCATGCAGAGTTAGGCGTACAGGTGTTAAACACCTGCATGCACCTGAACCCACTCTGCTTCTGCACGTGCTGAGAACAGCTCCCCGCTGGCAGGGCTCACACAGCAGCCAGGTAAGGTCCTGCAAAGTGCCCATGCCCACTGGGAGGTCTGAGCATGCCTAGCACAACCTGCAAGAGTGAGAGCTCGTGCGGCAATTGCCTCTTTCCTTCCCAGTCAATAGTGGTGCATTTACCCTCTCAAGACAGTATCTTAGTGGTGAGAGTACTCACCTGGGGAATATAAGGTCAAGTCTAAGCCAAAATTTAAGGAGGTTCAAACATACATTACTGCCATTGGGATGAATCTTCTGACTCCCAGGCTACAGCCAGTTTCAGATGGAAACAGTCTTGAAGGAACTACTGGAAAGACTTTACCAATAACAATGGATGTCAGTGTCTTGCGTTATTAGAGCAAAAAGGCAAGCATTAATGACGGTTTGAGCCCCGCAGGAACATGTGGACCCTCCCACGAGCTCCAGAAGGAGATGCTGTTAGTGCGGCCGTCAAGGACAGTAACTCTGTCCTCTGCCCTTCTGAATGGGCTGTCAAGGTGTGAAGTGCACTCGGGATCACGGCGGTCGCCGTTAAACTTTATTGTATGTGGGACTAGGACCCTCTTGGCAACAGAGAATATCTGCATGTTTCGCCATAGGTTTCTGTGCGTTTTTTATCCCCTCTTCCCAACCCTCTCGCTACACTTCTGGGAAATGTTTGGCACGGTAGGTATAAAAGGTCCACCTCTATCAGTGTCAACAGAGGAAAATAAAAAAACTGTTTTTACTTTTAAAACTTGCAACCTGCATATAGTGATTTTTGAAGCTGCTATCTGGAGACAGATTTGCAAGTCCTCATTATGTTTGTCTGCCTTCAGAGAACTTTTCAATAATTTATTTCAGATAATTAGTATTTATTAATTCTTTTCTTACATCCAAGGTGTCATTTGAAATCTTTCCCCTTAATTTTAAATAATGAAGTTCACTTCCTGACATGATTTTAAATAATAAATTAAATTGCACTTTCTGACATGATTTATCATTCTAAGAACTGCTAGAATATCATTATCTTGTTAGAACAATGCCTGGCTTTTCATTAAGGCAAGCATACCAAAAGGAACATAATAAGACAGCTTAGCCTATCATGTTTGATATCATCAAAGTGTGATAGAAATACTAACAAACTGATCTTCACAACTTTACTGTGCACTAAATAAGTACTTATAACACATTAAGTGAATTACCAAGGGCAATACAGTGAGTTAGTAGCAGAGTCACTATTAAGACTGTTTTCCTGACAATTCTCAATGCTTAAATTAAAAGATTGCCTTTTCTTCCATCTCTACACATTGTTACAGACAAGAAGTGATATCTGCATGCTTTGTTTTTTAGGGACCAAAAATAATTTTTGCATCAATATTTGCATCATGCTACAATACTGCAAAAAAAGCATATTGTCTCCCAGTTCTTATGATGATTAGTTATTCATGCTCCACTCCACAACTTAGTGTTTTAACAGCAGAAAGAATTAGCAACAGACTTCTATAGGTGTGCATACACTATCTTTACTGTCCTCAGACTTCAGCTTGGACTTGAAATCATTCATTTGAATTAGTTGTCCACAAAATTTTTTTTGAAATAATTCTCAGATAATCAATTTTATTCAAACTTCTTTACTGAGATGTTGATGCTTTTAGAAGGTTGATTAACAAGGCAAGTTCTTTAAAAACCAATCTTGTATTGCTGGGGAGCTATGGAAAGAGATGACCTGTAACACCAAACCACGTCCTAAATCTTTATGAACTAACACAGAGAACAAACCAATAAATAAAGGAAAAATAATGCAAACACAACTCCCACACCTTAGTCCAAGAACAATTTCTGACTACAAGGGAGGAAGTGCCACAAAATCTGTGGGATCCACTCAGGGTCTCAGAATGGCCTTTTTACATGAGGGATGCTCAGACTGAGATTCAGTTCCAGATCAGGACGCCTGCATTTAGATGTCCACACATGCATTGTCTAAGCTCCCATGGTCATGAGTAGAGGTCCTGTCAAACCAGTTGGTGGAGTCTTTGCAGTGGCTTTGTTCCATCCTCTACTAAGGAGTCTAATGTCTCAAGATTAGGGTCTTGATTCAGCTGCCTCAATATAAGCATCTTGTATAAGTGTCCAAACTTCATCTGTATCTCCAGAAAGGTATCTCCAGATCTCTGGAAGTCCTGTGTCATATCTACTAACCCTGTGGGGATCTCTAACAGCAGCAGATGTTTACAGCACTGAAACTGCCTATGGGAGCTACATTTACATTACTTCAACTGAATCCCATCCTCAGATGCTAGAATATCGGGCAGAATTTACAAAACGAGAAGAGAGCACGAATCCATCTGCCTGCCAGGGTAGCACTGCCCCTGGGAATGTGTGGTAAGTTCCCATCACCGTGCAAGTCACAAGTTGCTCCGCACTTCTGTGGCTTCTAACAAAGGACTTAGCACATACAAGTGGAAAATAATCTCTGCTGTTCCAGCTGTCAGCATCCATGATATCCAGGCCAGCCTTTGCAGCAGATATGACATACTTACTTTATCTCTAAAAAACATCCCAATTCATAGCAAGAGTTAATAGGAATCCCTAAACTTTTCAGCCTATATTTAACTCGTCAACTTGTCGTTTTAGTGTCAGGAGGTTGACAGTGTTGGCCTTGTTTGTCCCTTCCTAAGCCAGCCTGCTTTAGCATTTCTGTTGTCTAAGATGGCTGGTGGGAGCTACTGCTGTGCCTTAAGTTAAGCTGGGAACTTCCTCTGTGAGCAGCCCACCAGTATAAGGACTTATACTCATTTTTTTCATTGTTTTCAGTGGTAGGACACTGAGGCATGACATTCTAATTCATCGGGTGTGGGTCACTTCCTTTATTAGCGTTTATAGAATGCCTTTTATATAGCATATCCCTTTCTGCTTCCCTGGGTTTTTCTGTCAGACACTTTTAAAGATGCTGCAGTAAAGCTTTATGAATGATTTATCTTGAAAAATTGTATTTTGTTAATAATTACAGTACTATATTCACAACATTAATCTTTCCATGATAAAGCTCAACCTTGATATAATAAATGGTGAATTTGGGAACATTTTTTTGTAAAACATTTCCTCCTGCTGTCCTGATGCCTACTGGAAATTTTAGGGGGGCAAGAAGCCCTCTTCAGGAAATGTATCACAGAATTTCTTTCCTGCAAGAGTTAGTGAAAGAAAATTGGCAAAAGTATTTCATGAGTAAATACATATATTCATGTTGAGTGAAAACCTGAATTACTGACATTAAAAAAACATTGCACCAACTCCATAAATCAATCAATTACATGAGAATGAAGATAATGAGAGCAGTAAAGAGATTCCAGACCTACAAGTACTTGTGTAAGGTAGACAAGTTTTTCTTCTGCAAATGGAGACCAGCAAATGTAAATGAATTTACATGAAGTCTCTTAGCTATTACTAAACCCATGAGAATATAAAGTGAAACAAATTCAAGCATAACCAATGAAGTCTTCTGATGTTCATGGAAACCTGCAATACAAGGTTAGACCAATTAGTGCAATGACTGTAAATGTTAAGTGTAGATAACAAAAGTCACAGAATAAAGTCACTCCAGTGAAAGGGTTCATTTAAGTTATAATTTATTATATCAGAGTAGCAATCTTAAGGATTGTACTAGATATTGTGGCAAATGCGTTCAAGGGTCATAAGCCAGAGTTTATAAAAGTGCAACACACAATTTAAATTTGTATAGAAGCATTCCTTCAAAGTGTTTTACAAACATTAATTAATTAAGCTGTATAACACCCCACTGCGAGCCTATAGGTAAGTCAAAGCATTTGTATCTCAATTTTACACAAGGTTAAGCTGAAGTGCAGAGAGGTTGATTTGCCTGAGGGCACGCAGCAAGCCAATGGAAAAACTGCAAATAGAATCCACAGCCTGAAGTTCTCATTTCCATGTTTTTACCACTTACATTACACTTCCCACCAGCAAAATGAAGGGGAAGAAAAAGGCAGCTGAAGTGGTGAGACTTGGAATATAGTTAACCCAGTTTCATACATGTGTTCTTGCTTTTTCTGCAGCTTACGCACATATCAAAGGGACAGGTCGGTTTTGAATTACGTGGACCTTTATTCCTTCTCCACCTATCTTTCACATGCTTTCTTTTAAATGCAAATATTGAAATATTCTGTCATCTTTAGAATTAAATATAACTGGACAGAAAATGGGCAACTCTCTTGAGTTTCATGCATGTGACTTCACACCATTAATCTCCTTCCCTTGCAGCTTGTTTGACACACTGTGTTTTCCCACTGCCATGCGTGAGCTTTGGTACCTGAATAAAGTTGGATGCTGAGAATAGAGGGTGTTGCCCCTCTATTCTGTAAAAAGCAGGGCCTTGGGCTGTCCAGGCATGTACAGTCCCACTAAAAGGAGACTCTGAGGTGTTCACAGTGAAAGGATTAAACAGAGACAGAGGGAAAGTTGTTCCTAGGTGAGACCTTGAAGTGGAGAGATTAAAGGAGGGAAAAAGTTGCTCTGGGAAGATGAAGGAACTGAGAAAGTGTATCAAAACACAACCATGTTTTAATGTTTTGTCTAAGCTTTATATTAAGGAATATTAAGGAAAAAGGGGTTGGGTATGAAGATGCTCCTTTGTACGTAGAAGAAAAAGGCCAGTAAGCAATTATTATTATCTCCTTATAGATTGTTATTGGGTTTTCCTAAAAATGCTCTTACACTCTTTTGGGCTTTAGAAAAGTGTGCCTGGGTTGGATGTCTTGCTCTTGGAGGTTTCTAATGAACCACTCCCTGAAATCTTACACAAGAATAAGCCAATTTGCCATTTATTGCATTTTTCAGATATGGCTCATCAGTGTTAAGTTAAGGACTGGATATCTGAGATTCCTACACTGTTCAACAGCAGACACAGTGAGGAAAAAAGGGAGTGAAACAGGGAAAAGGTGTGAGAGTAATGTGTGACATTTCATGTGTTTGGAGGTGACATTAGTCCATCCTGACATGCTACACGTTCAGGCTATTCTCAGCATGGACAACATCAATTACACAAGTGTGTCTTCTGTTTGCTCAAACCGATCAAGTCAATTCTTGTATATGGAAGCAAGGCATTTATGGAGGTCAAGAGGGAAGAGTGATAAAAAGAAGCACTTGAAAAAATGTAATATGCCCTGGAGTACAAGCCCTATATATGTATTTGCTTCATGATGATATATTTTGCATGGTACGGGGGTTCAAACTAGTTTGGGGAAAGGAGGACTGATGATGATAGCAACCCATGGTAAATAGGAAGGCACAGTGGAAAGCGTGCCTGATGCAGAAGCTCCTGTGCTGAATTCGTTGTCAGGCTGTGCTGTAACAGTAGAGCTGTAATTTTGCTGTATGACTGCAAGTGTCAGAAGGTAAAATATGCAAGTGCCCTTTGAAAGGTCAGATCCTTGGAATATAAATGGTGAGCCAGGTGAATTAGACAATCTGCTCCCTCGCTGGCCTTTTCCTTGCCTCGGATGGCAGGTAGGGCACTGTGTCAGGCAAGCTGGAGGGATGCCCTTGCCGTGCCCTCGCAACATCAGCCTCATGTTTCAAACTGACGTGAAAGAGCCTCCCAGGTTCCTGCCAAGCTACTGGTGCCTTATTCCTGCATTGGAGCTGCGGTGGTCTTTCTCTGTGATATGGAGAGGGACACCCTGGCACTGTGTTGCTGTGCGTCCAAAAGCTCTCACTTGCATGGACACACTCATCTCTTCGTGCTGACATTGGTTGGAGAAGACATATATGTTCCCTCCTCCCTTTCTCCTCTTCGGTTCATAAGATGGTGCTTTAGTTCTCTATAAAAACAAATTGCTTTCACTGAAGAAGTCTAACAATTTAGGGACCATGTAGGAGGAATTACAGTCAGTGAGTTGAACCTATGTACAGCTATGATTGATCCTGTGACCCAGCAGGCCACCGGAAGTGGCAGTGAGCTTTGTTTCTAACTCCTCCCGGGATTTCTGTGCTATTCCTAAGGGTGCTTCAGATCTCTCCAGAGAAACTGCTGGCACACGTGGGGCGTGAAGCCACTAGCCAGCGCCATTAACCTGGGCTAGCAACTTGCAGCTGCAGATCTGGTCAAATGCCATCAGCTGCAAACTTCCTTTGCCTTCTGCAAAGTGCCAGCTGCTCGTTCGGCTGTGTGCATTGGGGCAAAACCGCTGATGGAGGCAAGGTGGGCAACCAACTCTTTGGGTTCCTGAGAGTTTCAGCAAGCTGGGTGCTACAGGGAGATATCTGACGGAGGTGGCCCCTGGCTGGACTGCTGAGTACCTGCAGCTACCCCAAGTCCTGAAATTCCCAATGTATGCTGTAAACACTAGCTGTTTTATTTACCATACCTACTCCCAACCTATTTGTTTGTGGCTGTAGTGGAAAAGTGCATATAAAGCTAATCTGACTTAGAAAGTATTATAGAATTATGCACCTTTTTCTGTTTTTTTTTCCCCCCCATCCATGTTCTACGGGAAATTGACTTTGCAGCTGGTTCCTTTCCAAGATTAAAAAAAGACAGAAGAAATATGTAATCTGATTTTTTTCCTATTACTCCTGCCTCAGCTATGAAAATATACCCGCAGTTTTGAAAACCTATTTTACAGTAAAACTTTGACAACTTTTCTTAATTATCCCTGTTTAAAGAAATCATACCTTGCACACTTTCAACAAACATCACATGAGAAACAAATGGTATAATTGAGCAGCATTCAAATATTGAACTCTAATAGAGTTGTTTGAGTGTGTGTTTTGAACCTTTCAGAAGAAAGCCTGTTCATAGCTTCTGTGACCCACAGTGGGGCTGCGTGGTTCTCTGAAAGGATCAGAAATGAACAGTAATAACTGCTAAACGCTGCACTGAAACAGGGGAAGATCTTTGCAGTAATGGCTTTGGATCCAACCCTCAACACACTGAATAAAGTATCGTCCCAAAGGTATATGCTATTGTCTTTCATAAATAACTTTCACAGTTTCGGACTGCCACATGCAGAGCAATACGCAGTATTTTCATGTGTAAGTTTATAGGAAAAGAACCTGATACAGACCATCATTTTTCAAAGAAAACATTGTCATTTTATGAAAGGTCTATTCTGAAGCACATGAAACCTTTCTTTGGCCTCTTAGTGTTTCCTTAGCTGTCACTTTTGAACACTTACTCATATTAACGGCACTTTCTGTTTTCATAGTTTTCTGGTGGAAAATTTCCTAGGGCAGGCTCAATTATATGCCTGGTTGTCTATGGTGCTTCAGCCAACAGCAGTAGGCACGGAGTAGCTGGCATGTGCTCATGAGACTGTCCTGATTCTTGCAGACTGTGCATTGATCTGCCGGCACTCGCTTAGCGTGGCTAAAATGAAACATCACTGCAGGATTTTGGGGTTGTTGCTTGGCTTTTCTGCAACTTAAGCTTCAGAAACAAAATGAGCAGTACTGAGTGCTGCGTTTATCAATTTAATCTGCTGAGCCTACTTTACATTGTGTTTCTACTCATGTATTGAACCTTTCTAGCACTTTCTGTTCTTGTTCTACAGAAAACATAATTAACAACCATAGATGTTACGTATAACATATTATCAATGGCAAATGTGCAAATCCAGACCGAGATGCTTATTTATGAGTAAGAAGTTAGAATATATAGACAAAACTGTAGCAATACAATCAATATCATTACCAAACAAGCTTAAATAGTGACTTTATTTTATGAGGTATTGTTTCTAGCTTTTACCTGTTAACATAAATGCCATTCACATAGAAAGGGCTGCAGCAATTATTTTGTCTTTTCTGTGCTCAGCAATCTGTGTTAAATACTTTATCCTTATTCAGTTTTGGGCAACCGCCTTTGAGGCAGAGATTCCTAGCCGAGCAGTTTGGGAAAGCTCTGATTGTATTTTGGGTGTATTACAAAAACAATAACGATACTATTGTACAGTACATCCAAAAGTGCAGAAGTTTTTTTTTTTTTTTTTTTTAATGTATCTAAATAACTATCACAAAGGTTATTACTAAATAACCTTTTAGTGATTTATTATAGCTTGTAGAATGTTTCAGAGCTTCTTTGTTAAATGATCTCATTTCGCTGAGCTCTGTTCCTGTGGAATAATGGTTCCTGCCCAAAAGAATTTACAGTCTAGATAGGCAAAGGATCATAGGTCCATTGGATAATTCTGTTTGTAAGGAACCTCAGAAGGTCAGCTAGTCTAACTGGAAGGGATTTATCCAAACTTAAGAATCAAGACAGGTTAATAATAGAAATTGTATTTCTTACTATTGAGTTTGGTACATGTTCCACTGGAGTATGCTGCAATAGATTTAGGAACATTTGTCATTTGTAGCCATTTGACAGAAGACCTCAGCACTGTTTCACTGCCTTCATGTGATAGGTGACCTTTTCTCTCCTTCAGTAGTAATGCTTGCTGCTGGGTTGGCATCCATGTTTCTCTTGCACCAAAACCTTGCCACAAGATACCTGAATTTCTTTTTGACTTGACATATCTTGATGTTACCCCTACCAATTGAAAATTCAACTTTTCCTTTATTTTTGAATATCACACCACTTTTATTAGTGCAGAACCAAGGCAAATATAAGCGGAGCCCTGGGGATGAGATACAGCTGAAGATGGGAAAGGCATGTTTGGCTGCTGCTGCACCAAGGGAGGCTAATGGGGGGCAGGTTTGGGTTCCCCAGGTTCATAAAGCTATGTACCAGCTTGATAACTGGAGGTCTGCCATCCCTCCCAGAGGGTTTGTGCCATAGTTTTAGTTTAGTTGAAAATTCATCCGATTTCAAGTTAAGTCATTTTCTTCCATTGCTTTCTATTTTATCTATCTTGAACAATACTATGATGACTATTTAACTCATTATGGAAACATTTTGCTCAAAAAAGCTACAAAACATAGTTGTGTTCAATGAAGTATGTTATCTAACCTCTCTTTGGATTGTTTCCATGACAGGGCTTGCTACTGGCAGACTGGTTCAATCTCTGATCACTTCCCTGCTACTTGTTTTGCTTCTTGAACAACATCCTGCACAATCCTCCTTACTCCCACCTAATAATTCAGACCAGATGGCTGAAGCTGACCCAGCATAATCTGCTCCCCAGGATATAAATGATGCCATTTAGACGTTTGCTGTAATGTTCCCTTAGTTAAAAAAAAAAAAAGGACTTGCAACAAGGGCCTGTGACAAGTGACTTTATTTTGATTTGTAGAGTTCTGTCAGACGGTAGCCATTTGTGCTGGGTTACACAACATTGAAAGGTACATTTCAGATGCTATCCTACATACAGACAAAAGGCTGCCCCAGATTGCCTGGAAAGGAAACAGCTTGTATTTGCATGCTGCCTTAGACCCCCGTTCCACCTTGTCCCTGAATGCCCTGGAAAAACAGATGGGAGTCATACTGCAAAGCAAGTCAGGGCATTGGCACAGCACAGAAAAAATGCATTGCAGAGCTGAGGACCTCTAGAAGAAGGGGAAAAAGAAAAAAAATATATTTTCTTTTTATCCTATAGAATATTAGTGCCAGTTCCCTGATCTGGGTCTATAGAAGTAGAAGTTTGGATCTATAGAAGAGAGAACTTGCTTCTTGGGTAATGAGATTCTACACTGTTAATGATGTTACAGTTAATTGCAAAAATATACAGCTATCTTGAGAAAACAACAGGCAATACCTGCAGATACCAGAATATTGGTGCCATTTCTAAATGGTCTAAAGACATTGTCTACATGCAGTGAACAAGGGTGGTAGCAAGATCTATATCAAAAAGAAATATTCTCTCTCTGCTAAGCATGGATGAAGGTGACAGCTTTTGGAACAGCCGTTATCATGGTGCATTCTCTTCCTGGAGGTCAAAACATGCTGTGGTGGGTAGGTGACTATAAATTCGATGGACTTTGGATAAGGTTTGATGAGTATAATTGTTTACACTGTTCTGTTACAAGTGGTCACGTGTATAGTCAAATCACTAGGGAACTAGCATTTGCTGACACATGCAATACAACTTCAAGCCAAGTGATGCACAAGATTATCCTTTTAAGCTTAATTGTTTGTATTCTATAAAATATAGATGGCACCAGGAAGACTGGCATCAGCTGGTCTGTTACCGGAATACAGCCTTTCCTCTTCCTCTCCCATCTTTAGAAATGCAAAAGAGACACACGAGATTTTTCTGTCCATTTCTGTTGTGGTTTTCGTTAGGCCATCCATTTTCTGAGACCACACTGCTTTTGACCCTTCACAAGTCTGTCCCCTCTGTGCAGCAGACTGGTAGGACTGCACAAGCTCAAGTTGAGCCTCTCTACATGTTGCACTATATCACATTGGAAAACCCATCTTACAATATTCCCTCCTCTTAACGCTTTGTCAGTTAGACACATACAAAGTGCAGGTACAGGTCAGCTGGTGTGAAGGAGTTATACTGGGGCAATCCCACCTGCTCACTGCACTGCTATGTATGTGCCTTAATGGTTAAATGCCTGAATATGAATAAAAGTACTGAAATGCATTTGGCACCTACCAATGCTTCCCTGTGTATGTGAAAATCATAGAGATGACAAAGTTATATACTTGATCCTTGATCCAGCCTTCAGGCTACCAGCTAGACTACTCTGACTCACACAGCTGAGGACTGCGGTCAGTACTGAAGAGGGCACCAAGACACATAAATAGGAGCAAAAACTGATCACCTCTTTCAGCCATCTTTAAACCACAGCAAAATAAAGGAGAAAGCTTGTAGGAGTGACAAGTTCCTGCACAATTTCTAGTGTGCCAGGGATCTATCCCAGGTTTGCTAGTGCAGCCACATCTACCCTTCCCTGCTTTTACGAAGAGTTTTTGGGTTTTTTTAATGGAATAACATTGTCCTGAATCCACTGGTGATCCTGAAGCTGCTGTAGTTTGGTTACTGATCACAAAGGGACTGACATACCTGGTATCATCACTTGCAGGCCTCCACAGTTCAACTCTGTTGGTTTTGCCTGTCTTTGAGGCCTTGTGCAATTTTCTTAGCCAACATTATAGGGTTCTTAATGCTTGTTTTGCTTTGAAATGGAAGGAAATATAAAAGTGTATGTTGTTATTATTCTTGTCCTTTAATCTTTCCTCAGAAGTTAGTCCTCTCAGACCTTTAATCATCTGTCTTTGTCTGAATTCCCTTCAATTTACCTCTATCTTTCTGGTGCTGAAGTGCTTAGAGATGAATGAAGAATTGTATTGCTTTATCTTATTTTTCCTCATTAGAATGCTAGCGAAAGCTCATGGTTGCAGAAGACAGAAGGTAGTTTAGGCTATTCTAAATTTTTTCCTTTTCATGTTATTTAACCCCTTTGCTATGAGAGTTGTAACATCTTTCTATAATGAATGCATATTGTGATGCATAAAAATTGGAACAAAACCTGTACTGAAATAATCCTAGGTCCTAGGGTTGCAGAATCAATCATTCAAAAGTCAGGAAATGACACAGTTTAGACAGCCTATTCAGCTTTGTCTGGTCACGCATTATTTTTTCTGCATAACTGCCGCCTGAAAGAAAGGTCTCTCTTCTGTGTAAGACATTGTGTCTTCTCCTATTCTTATTCTTTTGCCAAATTATTTTGGTTTAAATTTTCTTAAAAAAAAAAAAGTGAGATGAAGAGTAAGCACAACTCAAATTTCAGCCTAAATAATGGTTAAATTTTTAAAAATTTGTGGTACTTTACACTGAGAAGTGGATCCAATTTTAGCAAGAGAAATTGCTACCTGGCATATCTATAAAGGTTAGCTACTGCTTGTTCTTGCCCAGGTGTGTAAAACAGGAGAGGGGGGTCCTTGGAATTCATCTGCAGAATACCGTCTCACTTCCAGGAATGGTATACTTGTCCACAGAATCACAGAATCACAGAATCACAGAACCACTGAGGTTGGAAGGGACCTCTGGAGATCATCTAGTCCAACCCCCCTGCTCAAGCAGGGTCACCTAGAGCACATTGCACAGGATTGCATCCAGGCGCGTTTTGAATATCTCCAGAGAAGGAGACTCCACCACCTCTCTGGGCAACCTGTTCCAGTGCTCTGTCACCCTCACAGTGAAAAAGTTTTTCCTCATGTTAAGATGGAAAAACAGACATTTGTAAAGCAATGCTGGTGTTTTTTATACGATGCTGGTGTAGTGAAAATTTATTTTCTGCTTCCTCAGTGTTGGAATTATCCAAAATAAAATCTACCATGGTATCTTTAGGTTTGCTTCATATTAGAATAGGTATAATTTCTCGTATGCAATTTATGCAGCAAAATGGACAAAACATTTGGGCTAGGCTAAGGGAACAGCAAGTGGAGTTTATTAAGTAAAGTAAGTCATCTCCTAACAAGCAAGGGAACAAATTCAGTTGGACTGAAAATCCAGTGAGATTCACTGACACTTCAAACAAGCATAAATTCATTTCTTGAAAAAATGTTTGGTGTGATACAGAGAGTAGAATAGTTCCTCTGGTACCAAAACAAGAGAGAGGTTTTGTGCTTGTTAAGCTCATCAGTAGTAATATTGTCATTTCTAAATGAAATCTGCACTTGTTTCCATGGAAGGGAGGGAAGATAGTACCAACAAATACAATTTCATCCATGTAAGATGTTAGCCTTTTAGTTGAATTATCTTCCTGTAAACCCCCAACAGAAGACAGATTGTATTTTGATCATTTTACAGGGCAATTGCCATGTTCCCACAACTACCTTTTATGGCCTCAGCTCCAAACTTGATTTTATAACTGCTTGATCCCATCACGGCCCTTGCACCTCTTCTCCCATCCTCAGTAGTATTCAGCTGCTTTCTTCCTTCTAGTAATTGATTGTACCTCTAACATAATGGAGATCACACGATAGAGCAGGTTTTACTCAGAGCAAATTATAGACCCTATTTTATGCTAACCTGGACTGACTGCAAGTTACTGCTCTTCCATAGAAATTGCAATTTTAGCTCATGGAATAACAAAGCAACCAACTAAGTGAATCCCCTGTGTTTCTGAGGTTGTGTAACTACGTAAGTATGCTGAAAAGCTCTTCTCTGCGCGCCAGTGATCATTATTCTGGTGAAAGAAACATACGGTCTTCTCAGAAAAGCTAAGGACCTTTGAAAAGAGGCTGAGTTTTTTTATATTTATTTTGTGCACATGCATACACACGCATATATGGCTTGTGCATTATTTTTAATGAACCCACTAGGGCAAGACAGTCTTTAAAGTCAGACTGAAAGTTCTGTTTTGCTCTTCCATGACTGACTACTGTCAACCCAATTAATACTCCGATAACTATAGCTGTGCCAGCTGAATGCCAGTGCCACAGGGCAATTTCTAGTTTATTTCTGCAAAGTATTTATCTAGAGATAATCACATACTAGTTCAGTATGTTTTACTTGCAGTTACAGTATAAACTGACCTGGCATCAAACCATATATTACAAATGTTTGCAGCTCTACTGTGAACATTCAAATGATGGAAAAAAATCCCCCACACCTGCATTCTCATTGCAACTACCCTACAGCTTTTCATTTTAAAAGTAGCTCTTAATTTTACTGGTGGAGATAAATGCTCTTAGTAATAAGAAATATAAATTCCTGCAAATATTTCTATATTTGTATTGTTCAGCAAGCTTCTTTTCATAACTGTAAAATAGAACTCACTTTTGATAGATCGCTGTTATTAATGTTAAAATAAAAAATTCTGATTTTTTCCCATGAGAAATAAAGTACATAATGATTCTGAAAGTAGAAAAAGGAGTCCAAAGGAAAGTTCAATTTCAGGTGCTACTATAGAGGGAAGAGTGGCTCACAGTGATCTGGACAGAGACCTAATGTGAGGAGGAGCACAGACCCAGCTGACTGCCTTTGACTGGCCTTTGGAAGAGGTAGAAACTCAGGGTACAGGCATACCTCATTTTATTGCGCTTCGCTTTATTGCGCTTCACAGCTATTGTGTTTTTTACAAATTAAAGGTTTGTGGCAACCCCGCGTTGAGCAAGTCTGTTGGTGCCATTTTTCCAACAGAATGTGCTCACTTTGTGTCTCTGTGTCACATTTTGGTAATTCTTGCAATATTTCATACTTTTTCATGTTCTTAATGGCATCTAAAATGCTGAATCCTTTACAGAAGGTTTTCAATTCCTGGCCCAGACATGGGATCTAACCCTATCTGAAAAATCCCTGGTTGTTTTTGAAGTTCAGACACAACCCGAATATTTTCCTGCTTGCTAAACTCTGTGGTTAGTGTGGGAAGGTTTTTCTCTTCTGGCTCATGAAGTTTTGCCTGGACACCTACTCTTTCCTTTTAGACATGCTGGAGTATCCTGGAAGGTTAGGGCTCCTGTTATTGTGTCTCAATACTTGAAGTATAGACTCATCACAGCCTCGATTAAGAAGCGATTTTTGATTGTCTGGGTATCTCAGGCTTACTTTTAACTCAAACTAATTTAAGGTAACATGCAAATAAAACATTTCTTCACAAAATATAAAATAAAGAACACAGTCGCAAGTGTTTATGAAAGACACTGCAAGTACAATAAGCTTGATTTTTCCCTTTCATTAGCTCACCAAAAAGTTTCTCTCTCCCATTCTCTGCTTGACCTGCTGCAGCCTTCCTGACAGCTACCTGTCGAGGGTTATGCCTTCCTGCACTCTTTATGCCCTATGTAGCACTCATTAGAGAGAGCCACCCTTGAAAGCATAATAATTTTTATAACCAGTCCCTCCTTTGAAGTCCCAGGGGGTGTCTAGAGAGATGTAACCTTTCTCCCTGAAACTGTTTTCTTTCTTTTTTGTCTAGGAGAAAGCCTGTCCATTGTTCCTAATGAAAATAATGTGTTTTTTTTCTTTAGTGAGTCAAATAAATCTGTTAGACCACATGGCACCCCCTGTATATGACTATGACTAAAATCTTGCCTCAAGGAAGGAAAACACTTCGCTTTTCTCTCAGCCTCGTTTGATGGTTACATGCGCAGGTTTCAGTGAAAGTGTTTTTACTGCTGAATCTTGTATATCTGTACACTAGGAAATACATGTGAATAGCAATGTGATTAACATCTAAATAGAACAAAAAGTTCTGGCTTATTACTGACTCTTGATTGAAACCAAGCATTGATTAACCACTTTTGAATGACAACAGGTTTGAAGTGATTAGCCCTCAAAATCTTTCTTCAAGTCCTCTGTTCCACCCAAAATATTTCCTTACTGCACCTGCAGCTGGGCTGAGAGGGGCTCAAATGCTGGGGCAGGTGTCTGATAACAAGCTTCTCTTAAGCTGTTTTTTATCTGTAGGCTTCTAGTTTACCGGTCAAAATTATCTGAATTACTTATCCCTGTATAATGGTCTGTTCTACACTTATTATTCAAGTGTGAGTGTAATATGTTCTTTGAGTCTCTTCTCATATATATTCCTTTATTTCTTTGAAACGATTCATAAGAACCTCTTTACAATAAGAATATTTCTCAAGAATCTCATTGACATTTCAAAAAAAAAAAGTGTATTGGTGCTTTCTGCTAGAAATGTAATATGTGTTTATCATTATCATGTATCTTCTGAAAATGTGTAAATATATATCAGCCAAAGATAAACACTGGGGATTCTAAAGACAACATATCAAATAATGTCTTGCACTTCTTCCTCTTTACAAACAGACATTCAAGAGTTTTATGAAGTGACACTGCTGAATTCCCAGAAAAGCTATGAGCAAAAAATAGAAGAAGCAAACGAAGTTGCAGAGAAATGGGAGAAGACAACATCTCCTGCTACAGGCCATGAAAATCTGCAGGAGAAACAAGAGGTATTTCAACAGATGAAGAGTTAAAATACATATAATGAGTCAGATGGCTCAAGCCTGAAAAATGCCATGCCATGATTTATAAGATTGAAGGAATGTCCTTAATTAAGGAATTAGATTAGGATATGGAAGACATATAGTGTTATCTCTCTGACCTTGAATATGTCACTAAATTCTTCTTCCTTCCAATTGCCATTTGTCAAAGGGGGAATAAAAAATTTCTTTTTCTTTATCCTTCATATATTTTACCTTATACTTAGTGTCTGTGATTAGTCCCAAAAGAGAATAAATGTCCTTAACTTTCTAATAAAAGCTGAGATTATTAATACTCCCATGATAGTATCTTGTCTAAAAATTGTAATCAGACTTTTTATATGTGTGGGGCTGACGTTAGGCCAGAACTTTTCCTTAGGCCAAGTGCACAGAGCTGTCAACCAAAATAGTCTTTGTATGAGGAAGAGATAAGTAGAAGATGGTTACGCACCTTTGCCTTTTTTCTGCAGCAGTGAAAGGATCTGAAACCTTTCTTTGACACCACAGGTTCCAGTTTGCCTCTCTCTGCTTCCAGCTTATTAACTTTTAATTAAATCAGTGGTCTAAACTAACTGTCTGGCAACCACGTTTGCACTTCCAAAGAAACCAAGCAATGTTCTGTTCTTTAGCAGCAAGACAGAAGTAGAGGGGGCATGGACTAGAAACTGCAAATCTCCAGACCAAAATCAAAGATGAGTGAAATGTGTAAAAAATTTTGGTGCCAATAAGGATAAATAAGAACTTTAAGATTTAGAAGTTGTTCCAAAGCACTTTCCATAGGCAAAACAATTTATTAGTAAGGACTTTCCTCTTTTTAAAAAATGTAAAACAGCCAGAAACAAATTGTAGTTTTACATAACATTTTATATGTGACTCTTTAAAGAGATAAATTAGAATTACAGGCAGCTAGAACAAAAGTCTCTGAAGACATGAAAAAAATTATTGTAAAAATTAATTAGCAAAAGTAGTATTCAGAATTAATTAGAACAAGCATTCAGATTTTGAGTGAAATCAGAACAAATGAGACTAAACATTAAGGCAGGGTATATGCCATGAATGATTTAAAATTTGAATCCCAGACTGAAGACAGAGATAGCTAACCTTGCTTCTCTGTCTTTTTTTGCACAAACCTATATGCTTTAAAAAGGCGAAGGTGCATTCCAGTGTGTTATCTTTTGAAGTATCTGAGAAAGACAGTGGATCACACACTCTCTTTTCATTCCAGCCTCATCAAAGTATTTGACCCTCAACCCCATCTTTCTCAATGTCCTTGATCTCTAAGGGATATGCTGCTACTCCTATCCAAGGGAGTTTAACCTCAAAATTTCACGTTGATATTAGTAGAAATATAGGGTTAACTCCAAACTTTGCTTTGTCTCATGAAAATGACACTCTGACTCAAAGCAAAACAATAGAAAGCTACTGTTCAGAAATTGGAATAACCCGTTCAAGCCTGGGTGCTGATGGTCAGAGTCCAGGGTGCCCTCATTTTCAAAGTTGCTGGCTGCCCACAAACTTCATCAGTATAATGGGAGCACAAAGTTTTTAGTCCAGACCTAGGCGTGCTTTTAAGGGTCCAACTTCAGGCACAGCAGACTAGAAGTGTAGGCTTTTGTTTTCTTCTTTTGACAGCGCTACATACTATCAGCAGAACTGATTAGCACATGCTGAATGTAACAGATGCTGTACAAATCCATACAGTACATTGCTTTCTATGAGAAATTGCTCTATGAAAATGTAACTGAATAATCTAATTTATCACACAAGTTCTTATTTATGGCCTATTCCATATGCGACATGATGGAATTGTACTTTCTTTTTCTCTATCCTCAATTACATGTCCCAAATGTGGAAAGAAAAAAACTCTACTCTCTTTGATACAGTGGTATCTCTGTAATAAAAGTCATAAAAGTCCATGGATGATCATTCAGTCCAGAGGCTGCCCCCCTTTTGTGCCTTACTTCCAAATGAAACCTTCCTTGGCTGTCTATATATAATTTTTTCTGTATAAATTGGTTCTCTTCATTTGTTTATCTTCAGATCTTAATTGTTTATTGAAAAATTAGTGCAGCCTTCACTTTCCAGGTCAGGTACACTGTGACCACCCATTTGTATTGACACATTTGCTTTTTCAAAAGTGCAGTCTTTTAGGTAACAGAAAACTTTTTAGATTGTTGTTTGCAATACTCCCTTGGTTTTACAGGGATGACTGGCCTCTAAACCTTCTCATCAGGCATCTGTGCTCACCACAGCAGTTTGTAATAAGCTGATGCTAGATCTTACAGCTTACTGGGACAGGATCTTCATCAGTTAAGAGAGATCCGTCATGATCCATCCTATAATCTCCTATCATTCTCAGGGAAGCTTATGCCTCAGAAAAAAGCCGTCTCCCAAATCAAGGGGCTGTAATTTTGAATGGCATTTGTGAAGGCAAGTGAAAAGTCAGGGGAATATATTAGCTCACCATATATACAACAACCAGTTGTATCTAAATTATTACTGTGAATGACCCCACGGAGTACCCCGTGTCTACAAACAACGACACTAACGAAACACTTGCTAGAGCTCAGCATTAATCACTGCTGCTTTTTCATTCTTCCCTCTTTCTTCACTCGCGTGCTTCCAGTTAAACTCCATGCTGCTCAGGTGTCAACCCTGAATGAGCTCCTAACCCCAATGAAATCGATGGACATTTTGGCATGGCCTGGTATATGGCCTCTTATCTATGTATTTAAAACTCATGCCCTTGATTTTCACTCCACCATTAACAATTTTGTTGTTCATTAGCATGATAGATGGTGTCAATGTTTCCAGATGCAAAATGAAGTATTTCCCACCCTCATATTATTTTCGCATTTCACCTAGTACAGAGACTAAATGTATGTGGTAATGTATCTGGCAGAGTTGTAAATGCCATAGACAAAAATAATTTCAGTGGGTGGTGTTAGTGAAAAAGGAAGAAAGAAGGACATATATGGGCTTTTTGTGTGCATGTGTAAATTTAATCCCTGTTTTTTTTCCCTCCAGTAAATCCTGCAAGACAAAATCAACTGAAATTGGTAGATATTGTCAGAATCAATGAACCTATGTTTTGAGGCAAATTCAGTATTCACTAAAAAAAGCTTTACTGAGCTCTACTTGTGAATGCTCTTATTTGTTTTATATATTCACACAGCAGGCAGGGAATGTGACATATCAGGTAATAAATGAAAAACTCCTATGTGTTAGTCATGTTGCAGGAACCCTGGAATACAGCTCTGAAAGAGATCTAAAGAAATCCTCTTGTCCGTACTCCTGCTCTAAGGCAGGTCATCTGTATTTGAACTCTTCCTGACATATGTTTGCCTAATCTGGTCTTTAAAACCTCCCATGATGGAGAGTCCACAACTTCTCCAGGTAATTTATTCCCTCACTGCTAGAAAGTCTTTCCTAATGACAAACTGGGATATTCCTCACTGTAATTAGAACTCATTATTTCTTGTCTAATCCCCAGTAGACATGGAGAACAGTTTATTCATCCCTGTTCCAAAAAGCACTTAAACATGTGTTTAGCTTACCACATATAATAACATGAGCTTCCAGTTTCTCTGCCTTTCTTCCTCTCACTCTTTTCAAATGACCTTTGTGACCTGCTCTTCCTCAGTACAATTGTCATTTTAGGTAATATGCCCAAGTAACAACAAATCCTAGGTCCTAATGAAAAATCTAGTCTTTGTGGAGAGAAAATGAATAGTTGGCTTAAACTTTTCTGAAAAGAACTATGGTTAGAGGTTTGGAATATTCTAATTACCAAACAAAAATCCTTGCAGCACTGTGGAAGGTAATTAGTCTTGAGTACAGACACTATATATCTAAATATCTATATGTGTGTATATCTATATTTATATTTATATTTTTTTTTCCCTGGAAACTACTCTGCAAGATTTGTTTACTGGTGAAAATGCTAATCCTGGACTTGGGAACTGTAGGCTTTAATTCTCTGCTGTTCTGTGTGCTTTCTGAAGGACCATATGCGAGGACCCGAGAGGGGGACTTAAGAACTGAGTCACAAAGGGGGACCAGGGATTGCAGTGTTCGAGGTACCTAGCCTTGTCCAGATACTAGTTAAGGACCCTGTCTTCCAGTGCGCTGCATGGGAGGAAACTGATGTCCAAGATTAAGGCCCACAAAAGCCAGAAAACACCTATAAACTAACACATAACAAATTTCAGAGGTGGGACAAAATGTAATTTCCTTAAAATCTGCCTCATAAGGATGTGGATACCTCACCCTACCTACAGTTCAGAAACATAAACTCCTTTCTGTAAGTAAGGACATAGCAAGACTTCTCTTGCAATGTGTGTGTAAAGACACTGCAGATACAATTTTCCTTATGAAGAGGCTATTTGGTTAGGGTGTTTTCCAAGGATGTAGGAAACCATATCCCTACTTGGACTGCTAGGAGCTGATAGTGCTTCTCTTACCCACGAGAGTGCACTATACATTATGCTAGCAGATATTCTTTTGCTCTTCTTGGGGGATTCCAGTTTATATGGAATACTTAAATATTTATTGGGACAGAGTGCTGGTACATGACTCCATAGCCTAGTGGTTAAAGTGATTTCCTGGGAAGAAGTCTCTCTTTGATCCTGCTCTGATTAGTGTTTATGTGCAGTATATTAAGCTTTCTTTGGCATACTCAAGGGTGGAAGCCTCCAACCTTAGCAAGTGCCTAAATGTCAAGGTTGAAGAGTCACAGGGGCAAAGCCCCTCTCCCTAGTTTTCCCTCAAGCCTCCTCCACCTCCCCATGGTCACCATTGTGTAGCTCTGAATCTGGAAGTGGGAGAGGTCAACAGAAAAGTGTAAAAGCCTCACTCCAAATGTCTAATACGTAGGACTACCACAGGAGCTAGGAGTTCATCCCTCTCAAACTCTGTTTATGAGAAGGCCAGAACCAGGAGGCTGCTGCATGGAAAGGGGAGGGTTAGTGGTGCATGACAGAAAGTGTATTCTGAGTACACCTAATTAAGCAGGTTGCGAGGGTACATCAGGGACAGTTAGTCTGTGGATCCTGACAGTGCTTAGGCATGTAGCTGATTGGTATGATCCAGACATGATCCTTTTTGGACAACTACCTCAAGAACATGGCTGTGGAAAGCTGACACTACAAAGATAACATGCCTTCAGAGGTCCGAGGATCTCAGCTACTTTTAAACTGAGGCATTTCAAGCCGCAGTAATAAAACACTCACGCTGGCTTAAACCAAGCAATTATTATCTTGCCCATGTAGCCTGTTACCTAGTCTCCAACAAGGACCAGGAGCAGATGCCCAGGGAAAATTAAGAAAAAGGAAAAGTATGTATAATGGGCATTTCAGATGTTTTGCAAGTCTAATCTTAATTTCTTTGGACTAGAAGCAGAGAAAGCATTCAGTGCTGGGAAACTGAGTATTACCTTATTTTATAAACATTCAGCAAAGTATTCGCCACAGCTCACATGCTGACTGGTGATGTGCCCAATCTGCTGATGGAAAATCATGAAGACAGGGTTTGTTTACAGCCTGGCTTCTGCCAAAGAGCTTCATTACTTTCTTGGACAAAGCAGTGTAAAACCAGCATTCACAGCTTGAAGCCCTTTCTTGAAAATAGGGCTCCTAAATTGTCCCTGTTGGAGGAAGGAGACTTTTTTCTTCTCGCTCCTAGGAAATGAAAGATATGGATTCAGCTTGAGTGGTTTAAATTCAGATTTTCTGCTACTCAGGAGACTGCTCTTGCCCTACCCAGTTAAAGATAATGCTGGGGAAGGGGTACTCTCCATCTCTTCCGTCAAAGTTTTGCAACTGTGTAGCTGAGAATAGCAGTTAACTGGAGTCAGAGAGTGGGTGTACAGGCCTGAGCCTGTCTCTTTGGCTTAGCCGATGGGTCACTTGCTTGGGAGAAAAGGTTCTCCCTTCCCAGGACTCTCTGCATTGCGTTAAAAAGTCACTAGACAAAGGATGCCTCGTGCTTAAATGTTGTGTAGATAAATGCAATTAAAACTGTGAGATGCTTAGAAAATACAATAATGGAGAATGTAAAAGTACCTAGATGGAGGTATCCATCTGGTAAAACAAAAATTGAATTGTTCTTTATCTATGACAATTGTAATACTGCTTGAAGCTACAGGCTTGTGCTCAGCTCCAGACACTCATTAAAAGACATAAATTTACCCTTGTTTTAACCTCTGTTTTCATTAGTTTGGTCTCCAGCACTACTTATTTCTGGTCAGCAGTGTTTTGACCTTTATTCAGATAGAAAATTGAGGTGAAAGAAAAGAACACTCTGCTGTCAGTCTTACATATAAATCTTGTAGATGGAGGTCTGCTTGTCCCTGTATCATAGCATGAAAAGACTGTTAACGTATAGGGCATCTGGTGCAGATATGTCTAGCATATTTAACTGCAATCATTTGCAGTTACTGTGCGAGCTTGGTCATCACACACCAATCTCGCATGCACAGTCTACATTCGGCACAGTGGGCTACCGTCATTGCTCTGAGATGGTCCCCAAAGATTCCAGTTCTTGGAGTTCATTTAATTCCTGTTGTTCCATGCATTTCTCCTGTTTAGAGGCTCATTTTGCAAAGAGAGCCAACAATTGCAGCATGCAGAACAAATCCTCCTATTCCTGCCTGCTTCAGGAATGCCTGCTATCCTTGTACCCAGCTATTATAAACATTGTAATTACTTCTCTGTCCTTAGTTTAAGTGCCTGCTTGTTAAAAGTTCCAGCAGTAAAACCCTTACTTAAAAATTCTTCAGCCTGGAGCAATTATCAAACCATTAATCTGTTTCACGCTAGCAGCTTGTCTAAAAAACTTGGACCTGCAAGACCCTTCTACATGTGTGTATGAAAAATCAGTTGCTTATCTGGATTTTTGTTTGTTTTCTTTGTCTGTATCAGGGTACAGCCTTAATTTGTAAGTCTTGGTTTACTCCCAGGAGCTGATCTGATTCTGTTGAAGTGATTATACTTAATTCACCAGAGTCATTAGGTATGATCAACCATAATGTTTCATTAGAAGGGCTCAAAATATTCAGTTTTATCTGTCTGTTCCTTGACTAGATTTAGCTCCTACAGTATACATTTTTCAGATCAAATGCAGTTTGTGTCTGTGGGCTGACTTTGTATCAGAGCCAATTCACTTGTAATTCTGTTTGGCACTAAGTTCTTTTTCAGGAAGGCAGCAGTCTTTTTAAGGGGTATAGTAACCTATAGCATAGGTGACATCTTGGTTCTGGTTTTGTTACAGTTGTGTCCCTTTTGCACCCAAGAATGTGTAATAACCATAACTAGATATTGTTTAACAACAATGCTGAAGTCTGGCACAATACTCCAGTAATTTTATTTTCTATACATGAATAAAAAGGTATGCTTTACTTCCAGAGATTATTTTATACATCTGCTTTTTTCAGTGGTTTGACTAATGTTTAGAAATGGGTAGCTGCAAAGTCATCATGTTATTAAAACCTTATTTATGACTAGCTTCAGCTAAATGTCTTACCCATACTGGGCACCCATGCTGGGTCTCTATTTATAAATTTGTTATTTGTTCTGTAGCTTGTCAATAACTTGCGTGCCAGCTCGTCTGTTAAATGTCACTTTAGAGTTGCCTCTGAGTGTGTTTCAATGTGGTCAGGCCAATGTTTCCATTTTAAAGCAAGAAGTTGTATGTGTGTAAAACTGTCATCCTGTGGACAGAAATGCTCCAGAATAAGGCATTCTCCATATTCCCAAATTTCTACAGAAGGAGAGTTTTCTGATGAGGGCATAAAGTTGAGAGTAGGGCGATGTGCATGTCGTGTCGCTCAAAACAGACATTCTCTGTCACCTTGGCCAAGTCTCGGAGACAGACATCGTTCTGCTTCTGCCCTCTGCTTGTGTTTGCGTAGACTTACAGGTGATTACGTTCAAAGCTTTTTCATTTGTTGCTTCTCACTTCCATTTTAACATCACCACTTGTGTTGGTGTGCCTTGCACAAGAGTTTACGGGTCTCACTGAGAAATTTTGTCAGGGAAATTTTATTTAGTGTGATTTTTTAACTATTATCTATTTACATTGGTGGGGCAGAGAGCACAACTGGGATTTCTGCATTAAAGAAACTAAACTAGATGAGCAGTTGTGAGTCACATCTACCACAGCATGTTTGTTTGTTTTTATTTTTTTCACACTTATATAATATGCCTATCAAACAACCTCTCGGCAGTTTTCTGATCTGGGATTTGTTATTACATCTGTGAAGGATTGGGAGCAGACCAGAACAGCTGCTAGGGACAAGAAACAATAATTTTCCCTAATGAAAATATGCCTGAATATTAACAAGCATACAGAATTAGCCACACTTTTAATTAAGCAATGGATCTCCATTGTGATAAGCTTTATGGTCAGATAATTGAGTAAATTCCACTCCTGTGTACCAAGGTCAAAAATAAGAGAGTGGTAGATCTAGCAGTAGAAGATAGTATGAAAATATCACTTACAAAAGGCTCTTGCAATTTGAATCTAAAACACATTACGTTTTAACAAGGGTTGTTGTCATAGCAGAGTAATCTGCTGAAAAAAATCACATACTCAAAAATATTAGAATGTCCCAACAGGCTTCTAACACAAGCTAGCAGTTCCTCCAACTTATATGTGATTTAATTCATTGTTTCTAATAAGATTCTGAGAAGTTATATTTTAACCACCTGGAAAAACAAATGCATCAACTCTTAAAAATATGCCCTGTAAAACTGTAAGAGTTCTATAAAACTGATATTCAGGGATGAATCTACTCTAGCTAAGTTTCACTCTAAAAATATTTCAGAGCAATTTGTCTCACTTACAGATTTATTAACTCTGATCATCTACCAATCTGAGCAACTAGGCAAGAGAACTCACTGCCCTCCATGTGCAAAGGGCACAGGTCTCCATAGAGAGGTTTGAGAGCCCATTATGTTTTGCAGTCTACCAATGCTTCTTTATTAAAATGCTTCTTAAATAGTTCCCAAGAATAAAGATATCACCCCAAGACTTCTGGATCATATAAAGATCACCCTGGCAGTGATTTCTTGGATAGGTGCATACATCTCTGCTCAGTAAGAGAAATATATATGTAAGGGAAAATATCTTTCCTGCTTTGTTTATTTTTTCACAAACTGGGACAGGTACTTGCAGGTTTTAACAAACTAACCACAATCCCAAAGGCAACAACCGGTGAAATTAAGGAAAATTGTCAACTTGAGAATCTCATTTTTCTCCACACTTTAAAGCTATGATACAGTTACAAATGACATGACTCGAACCACGGGATTTTATGCATTTTCGGCTTGTATATTTTATACATTTGACTTGTTTTACCTACCACTTGTATCACATTAGTCTTTTAACAGGTTATAGTGAAATTCACCCCTATTTAGAGGACAGAGATGAGATCGACTACTGCTTCTTTTCCATTTTAAGATTTAGGTGGATCATGAACAAAGCATTTGGCTAGTCCTCCATGTTCTGTGAAGGGGTGGATTTCACTCCTAACCATTCTCCTCCTTTCTGAGAAGAGCCTTTACAAACAAGTTTCTTTCTCCTGTGTAGTCTCAATCCATTTATCCATCCAAACAGCCTTCTATGGAGATCACTTTCTGGGCTTATCTCTCTAACCATCAAAAACACATTCATCCTATTTTTAAGGCCTGTCATGGTATGTCTCTACTCAACATGTCTTCTCTTTTACTTCTCAAGCTATTGACCTCCACCTCTGCTTCATCAGCTCTTCACTATGTTTTCAGTTGGGAACATTCTTGGTATTGCCATCTCCAGTGTATAGGAGCTCTTTATAAAGACTTATTTCATCTTTAAAATTCTCCTCTGCCCCAAAAGAAAGGAGGTTGCAACCATGGCAACCATGGTCATTCCTTATATGACTATTCTCCTGCTGCTGAACAATATTGTCCCACTGTTTGCTCATGTTTACCCAGGTTCTGTTGCCTTATACTGAAATTGTAATTGTGGTGGAGCAGAGCCTCTGTGTGCTAGTACAAAGGAGACCTAATCTGTGGCTGGGTCTCTGCAACCTCATCTCAGTATAAGCAAGCGTTACTGCTTATTCCCCCAAATCTGAGAAAACAGGTTTTACAGATGAGTTCTGAAACTCAAGTTTTTATTTTTTTAAACGAGATATTTTAAGAATGTCAGGTTAGCTGAAACTCACGCTTTCATCAGCCTGCATAGACCTACACAATGCTGATGGGGGAAAAATGCTGAACCCACTAATGACTCTCTGTGCATGCGAATGATTTCAGCACACCAGCCTCTGCTTGCCTTATAAAATATGCCTCTTTCTGCTTTTCTATCAGGATGTCAGCCTTGTTAGTACACAGTTATAACCCTGTTGGTGTTGTTCAGTCCATTGTTGCAGCTACATAAAGTTTCTTTGCTGAAAGGACAAACCAAGACGACCAAGCTTTCTGAGGTTCTCCAGTTCTGGGAAGCCTACCTGATTTTCTGAAATGCTGTGCTCTGTTACTGCATTTTTTTTATTGCCCAGCATTTTCATGCAGTGAAGGTGTCTGCCTTAAAGGCTTTCTGAGAAGAGACAAACAGCTGTGGCACCAAGGTGAAAAAAAAAATTAATTCAGGAGTAAAAAAGGTAATGGATCTGAAATCCACTGTCTTAGAAAAAGGCTGTTGAAACTGATAGTCTGGTGAAAACAGTAATGATAATTACTAGGCTATTATTGTTTTAATGAAGTACTAAAATAAGAACTACAGTAAAAGTTTGATCTGTGTGTTTTGGTATTTCTAAATACAGTTAGAAGGACTGAAAGGCACATCACTGAAAGTGAAATTCTCTTGAATTGCTATTAGGGAGTTCTTAAACCTCATCCCCCTGAAATGGAACTTTTTAAAATATTTCCCTTTCAAAATGAAAAGTTTCTTGGAATAGGGAATCTAGAGTTTTTCATTTTAATATTGAAGATGATAGAGTGATTTTTTTAATGGTCAGAACAAAACCAAGAAATTTCAATTGTCTTGAATAAAATATAACGCAGAATTTTCAGTCTGCAAATTAACAATATCTGTTTTATTTTCTAGGATAGCAAAATAATTTCTTGTTCATAACTTTGCCTTTTCCTAAGGAGTAGGAAGATTCTTGAAAGACATATGCCTCTACTTATGTAATCACTATTCTTTTTTTGAGATATCCTGTACTTTTTTGACATTAAATGCTCCCAGGGTATCCAAATGTATCTTTGCTAGGTCAGCAGCAAACCTATAAGTAGTGCTTTCAGTATTCAAGATGCTGAGTACATGGTCGCCTGACACAGTCCATCTTCTGCACTTATGGGTGTATTTTTTAATGCTGTTTCTTAATTCAGATCACTTTATTTCTTGGTTGGCTTCCTTGCTTTTGTTTCTTGCCCAGAAAATATGCCTCGCACACACATAACTTTACCCTTACAGTGGACAATTCTGTTTTGAGAATTAGAATTGTCATATATTGCCCTTCACTTGCAATTTGTGGAGATCTTTTTGGTACCCTGGACAAGGACCAAAAAAAATCTTTGTTTTGCTTCACTGTTCTGTTGAAAGCCATCAGAGAGTGGGGAGAACTGGTCTGACATCCTTGCCCATCCTGAGTAGTGGGGGGAATGCTGCAGCTATCTATGTAAATTGTAGTGAACTTCAAAAAAACAAGAGACTTTGTGCCCAGCTTAACCATGTTTTGTTGCAGCCCAGACAAAAGATGGCAAAGGCTTGAATTGTCCTTGTGAATTGTGACCAGATTGCTGGTCACAAATACATGGAGGAAGATTCCTAGTTAATCATAGCAGAGAAAACATGCGGGGTGGCATTTCCAAATTGTGGAATGACACCACTAATTGCAGATATTTTCTTAATAGTAGAAACTGCATTTTTGCTAATAACCTTGTAAATAGTCTTCCAATGAATAGTATTAGAATTCACCATGGTATGTAGGGGCACCTGTCATGAACCCAATTGTACTATTACTTTGCAAAAAAATAGCAATGAGATCATCTTGCTTTAACTTCAGCTTTGGTTATAAACTAGTAGAATGCAAAGCTGACCTGGTAGTAATAATGTAACAGGATGTAAAGAACAGGCAGAGCTGTATGTTGTTTATATCAACAGATGTCAATGTTTTTATGAAACTTCCGAATACAACCAGAATTGGAATTTGAAGTGTCATTTCTAGGTCCCTGCTAATGAGAAGTGAGGTCGCAGAGGTGCAGTTTTTCGCTATAATCAATTTGTTCCTCTGGAAAGGCCTTAAACCATTTTCCTGCATGGTCTCTGCTCTTTCCTTCTCTCAAGGAAAGGGTTTCTTCTTTTCTTTTCTTTTCTTTTCTTTTCTTTTCTTTTCTTTTCTTTTCTTTTCTTTTCTTTTTTTTTTCATTCACTTTAACAAGTACATACAGGCGATTGGGGATGTTTCAAGCAAATATTCAGCAACACTGAAAATATTTTCAAATAAGCTTTTCATCTAGCATTCCTCCAAGTCTGCATGTACCACTCCACCTTAGGCAACTCAAAGGTAGACTCATCACAACAAAATGGAGAAGTGAGGCCTCTAACTTGCCTAGATACATTTCAAATGCATAACATAGCAGGCAGCTTTAGTGTAAGGTGTTGTAAAGTCAGAGAACTGTTTTAATGAGACTGCATTTATTGCCTCATCCCGGCTCCCATTCTGATAGTATCGTCTGAACCTTGGTGTCAGTGTGCTGTGAGAGGGGCACTGTTTCTCAGACAAAGGAATATCAGCTTTAGCTGGCAGCTGTGGCAGATTCCTGCTCCCTATAGGAACCAAAGAGGGACATGCACAAACAGTATGGTATGCATGTGGTGGTATGCACGGCAGGAGCATTGCATGGACTGTGAGACCTCCTCCCCTCCGCCTGTCCCTTGGCATTGCCTGGTACATCTGCTCCTTTTCTCAAAATGCAGTTGCCAGTGATGCTTATTTAGAGCAGTTACAGCTGCCCTTTACACTCCTATGCTTTTACAACCCCAAGCTCACAGAAGCTGAAATCCCTGTATGGTCCATAATTTTGTAATAACCTTGATCAGTGGCTAGTTAAAGATAGTTTGAGTCCTCCTGCACAAGCACAGGTTTATGCCATCTCTCCATTAGGCAGTGAAGGATTCTTACCCAACCTTTAGCTCATTACAGCTACCACAAAGGAATTGTCTGGCAACTCCAAGGAACCCCAGCCTTCTGGAAAGTATTCAGGGAATGTTTGTTTTCCCTTTCACTTTACATCGTCATCTGTTTATCAACATTTAGGGAGAATGATGACATATTCTTCAGTTTAATAACCTGAGTCATTCCACTTAACTTACCTTTTGAGTCCTTTTCCTTTTATATACATGAATGCAAAGCAATTTGTAATGCTCTGTAGGAGGGATGCTGAATGAAGAGAAATGGCACTGTATTTTGCCGAAGGTTTTGTTTACCTGAAGTATTTTTGCATGTCAGCATAAGTATATACGATTATGTAGCTCAAGAGCCGTGACTTGGCAAAGCAGCCTGCCGCTTACATCCCCTCCCTATGGCTCTGGCCTGAACAAATATTCTTTTATACCAAGGTTTAGAATGCTTCAAGCAAAACTATCTTGAGAAGTAAAAGTCATTACAATATTCTCCAGGGTTCTGATTTTTGTTTTTTCTTGCCTTTAATACAGGCTTTATATCCTTGCATTAGTGTAAAAATCCTTTGGTCTTCCTAAATATCGCTTTATGGCACATCAGTCCTATTCTAAAAATTGGACTGGTTTTATTACTGCTATTGAGTAGACTGACTTAAATTCGCCATTTCTGACAAAAGCAGGCACAAAATGAGTTTCAGTTAATCTCATGTGAAATGGGGGTATTTTTCTCCTCTGTAATTTCTGTGGAGGTGTTTGTAAATAGAAAGAGCCTGTATGGACCAGTGGTGGGGACAGGAAACCTGGATTCTCTTCTTGCATTTGACATGGACCTGCAGTGCATCTTGAGATAAATCAGAATTCAATCACATCATTTGAGTGATATTTTTATTTATATATATTTCCTACAAAGTTATCATGCAGTACCTAGCACTGTGGGATGTTCCTCCTATTTTGGGTTCTTATAACTGTATTTTTTTATATATGGATATATATTTAAAATATACATATAAATATGTTTGCTTTAACATAATGTATATATATTTTTAAGGAAGAATAGTATGATCTAATATAAAACTCCCACTAACAAAAAGAGAGAAACGGCCGCCTTTGCAAAATATTGTGCTGGATCCTCTGTGTGGTAACACACGTGCACACTCTTGCTCTTCCTGAGTACTAGGAGGGAGACAATCCTCTAAAAGCAGTTGTCACAGCTCTCCTGACTGAAGTAGAGGCTATTATAGTTAACAGTAATTGAAGTGCTGCCCCAAAAGGCCAAGGCAGTCCACAGGAATAGCTGTGGGATTTGACACAAGAGCTATTGCACTGGTTCTTTTCCATCAGAACTCTAACCTTACATTCTTAAATGCCCTATTACCTCTAAGCTGAGGTCACTCCATGCCAGCTCTATGGAACAATGGTTGCCAAGCAGTTTCTCATCTTGCACCGTAATATAATTGTTATTAATTAGTACGGTCTCTCTCATCATGGTTGTTACAGACAACCAGCTAGAAATGCAACATCAGCAGTTAGGTAATTGCAATTTAATTGAAATGGGTCCATTTGTGGGGGTGCAGAGCTGGGAAGGGTGAATGGGCAGCAGCAGGCTCTGGTATGCTGCATGCCTCGCTCATACCACGCTGCTAGCTGGAGAGGAGGAGGAAGAGTTTGGTTGTATGATTTGAAAAAATATTTGAGCCAAATCCTTGGAACCCCCAAGAGTTTAGGAATCAGTTCCTGGTTAAAAATGAAGCCTAGCTCACTATTCATGACACAAGTGTCTATGAGAGCACTGCAGTGATTTACTTACGTCTTGCATCCCGGCAGCTGGCTTTTCTGTCACTATTACCTAAAATTCAACTATAGCTATGCACCTTTCCAAAAAGTGTAGTGCTCATTTAATTTGCTACTGGTTTCCAGCAGAAAATGCACCTGTTGGGGGGGGAGGGGGGATTCATTATTTAGATCTCCCATAATATCCTGAGTCCTGACTAATATCCTGAGGGGGGGCCAGCAAAATAGCAGGATCACTGCCTGAGCAGAATGGCTATATATATTCTTGAGACTCAGGGCAAACCCAGCATTGAGCCCTGGAATTGGTAGTGAACATTTTTGCAGGGAAAGGACAGTATACAGGTTTGCTGAAGAAATAAAAAAGAAAAAAATAATTAAAAAATATTGAGTTATTATGGCAACAAAAGCAGTTGAGGTTTTTTTAGTTGTTTAAAAAAAACAGCACTGATGCAATAAAAAATGACACCAGAATAAATGTATCAAGTTGTTATGGCAACTGAAATACGTAGGTTGGAATTTATGTATCCAGAACTTTATTTCTATGTAAGTAAAATAAACATTATCATTGCTAATTAAAATATGAAAATATTATTAATTTAAAATCATTAGTCATGTTTTCTCTCATAATTAATTACTTACTTCCTGTTTTCTGTTTCCTAATATTTGCATTTGCTTCCAGCTGTGGTCTGCTTATATTTTCAGGGCAAGACTGTGATTTTACTAATATGGGCTTAAACATGGAGAGACTCCACTGAAGCTAATGAATAAATGTATGCAGATGGGCACAACTGGAATTGAACCATGTGCCTTAACATGTTATTCTTTCTGCAGCTGACCTTTCAGCTCAGAGGGGCTTTTGGCAGATGTGATCACTCCGTGCTTGAAGGGACCTCCCTGTAAGCTCAGTTCCCTATCTTTTCCCCCCAGCTTGACACGGTGCACATGGAGTTCATTCCAGAGCCCATTTCTGCATGTAGCCTGCCCTCTACAGCTGTAAATTTAGCTTCCAAGATGCTGTATGATGGCCAAATCTAAACGAGGATTCATTAATTATGTTCAGCCTTTTAATTTTTCTAGTCCTTTTCCTCCAGCCTCTAGGAGTCTTCAGTAATGGGTTCTGTTTTATTTGAAAGAAATAGATCTTTAATATCCCAAATTAGTCTTCACATTTCATCTCATTTTTTTATGCCCAGCAAAGTGCAGGCTGATGCCTGAAAGGTAAGGAATCAGAAGAGTGAGACTCAGGATCTGACTGAATTCCAGTGAGCTGAGGGAAATACATTTATTTGTTTAAAGTTTTCATCTCATTCCTCGTCGTGTTAGGAGGAATCTGCATTTTCCTTACAAAATCTGCTAATGCTGTTGCTGAGAATGCTTTGGAAAACAGACCTTCAGAATAAGAATTCAGTCATATATAAGTTAATTGACTCGATTTCTTGTGTGGATTGCTACCTGGCATGGGATGGAGCTAGGGCAAAAGAAGATCTTTGTCTCAAAGCTGAAACTGGCTGGTCCAATTTCATGCTTTGAATCCCATTCTCATGCTGCTGGACTGTGCATCACTCTCCCTTCCTCCTTGCAGCAGGGCTCATCTTAGCAGTGCTGTTTGCCGAGTTTTTCCTTCTGCCACATGCAGCAGGGCAGCAGATCCTTTGATCTTCCAAACACCTCTATTTGGTGTGCCAGATCCCAGCAAGGGAGGGACTGTACCTGAGCAATGGCCTTTGCAAGGACTTTCGTAGCTGTGCAATGTCATGATCTCTCCCCTTGCATGAACCACTGCACTTGGCATCCTCCACCAGTATGTGACCTTAGTGATACTCTGCTCCCTGGAAAAGGGGAAACATGAGTGGCTTGTTTTTGCAGTCCAGCTGAAAATAAAATTCTGCAAGACTGACACCGTAGGTGGAGCCCAGATCTGCAAAATGAAGCTCCTGGGTGTGTCTCCTGATCACAAGGCTGGAGTTTGTGGAGCCAACTGACCCTAGCCAGCTTCATCTGAATTGTCTGGGTGGGAGGAGATAAGCTCCTCATGAGCTAGTCACTTTTCCCTGCCTGAATTTCCTGCTTGGAAAGTCAGTTGTCTTGCTTGAGTCAGAGCGCAACTGAATATTTATGTGACACGGACAGTCAGGGAGATGGGGTTTGAGTGTAAGCATGGTGTTAGCGTACCCAAAGGGACTACCATCCATCTTTTAGACTGCTGGACAAATCTGTATTGGGGACCAGCAAATGAAAACTTCATTAGTGACATGCTGATATCTGGAAACACTCCAAGAATAAGACTTGCTTTCAGGAGGGTGGGGGGCAGTAGTAAATCAGATCCTGACTTTTCTGAAATTTAAGCCTGCAGCCACACAATTGTTCTTGAGCTCTAACACTGTTTGTCATATCATATTCCAAAAGGTTGAGTCCCTATTAGCTAAAGTGCAGTCATAAAAATCCCAGGGTAAAATAAATATTATAGTGATATTTATGTTTATTTGTAAATATAAGAATTTTTATTAAAAAAAATCAAACACTTCTGGTGAGATTTGTGCAGTAGAATTCATGCCCACATGCATATTTTCCTTTTCTCAATTCACATTTACTGGTCATCTCAATTCACTTTATTGGTCGTTTATTGGAGACTGAAGTGAAATTCTTACAGGGTTAGGTTTGAGACCTTGCAGCAGTCTGCCACATTACCCTGACTTATGATGGTTGTAAGGACTGAACTAACACAATGTGAACTGGAGCAAAACTTTACATCTTCAAACAATGAATGAACCAAACACCCTAGCATGGAAATAGAAACAAAATCCTTTTTGAATACTAAATCATTAGACTGGGGATAAAGAACCATGCTTTTGCAAGGGGTTTCAGAAACACTTAATTAGGCATCTTTTTTAAAGGATTTTGTGGGCAAGAAGCCCACAATATTGAGCCCTCTTATATTATTTCCGGAATGAAATTTTGGCCCAGCTGAAGTGAAAATCTGCCTGATGTCAGCAGGATTATATTTCTGATTTTAGTTTCTAGCGTGGTCTAGTCTGGGGTTGTGTGAGTTTTCAGTCATCTGTGATATGGGTAAAAGTTAATTCCTGCCAAAAAATTGCTGAATGAGATTTCTTCCTGTAATAACGACAATAAGAGACATAGAAATAGGAATAGCAGTCTATGGAAAAAGGAAAGCACACCTTATGGTATAGGTTTTTTTCCCTGAATGGCATTGTAGGAAAAACTCTTCAAGTCCCCAGTGACACTTTGTTTCCCACAAATTGTCCAAGAGCTGCAGCTTTCTGGGAGCATTCAAGATTGCTAGCAGCAAAAAACCCAAACTGAGATGCTCACAATACATTTATGAGAGCTTTTCAACTCTGTCTGCATACAATGAAAATGTGCAGTCTTTGATGGACAGATCATGGACACAGAAGGCACTCTTACTGTTGCTGGCATGTTGCAAAAGATGAACTTGACTTTCGTCCAGTTTTAGTTCACACATGGCCTGAGTAGATCGCTAGTGGAGTTGGCTGTAACCTGGTGTAGAGGTGTGCGGTGCTGTTTGCTTGTATCAGTATCATACTGTGCATCTCAGTTCATCTCAGGTTGCTTCCCTAATCTAGGATAGCTGCTAAATGAATTAATTTACATCAATGTACTGTGAAATGGATAATTCCAGCATATGTTACGTTGTATTTTACTTTCCCCCTGTAGCTTTAAAATGTTCTAATGATTTGTAAAATGCCTACTTTCTAAAAAGTTAATTAAATAAAAGTGGTATCTCTCAGCAATATATATTCCTGGGAGCATTTGATTACCAGGATGATAGATTTCTTGACAGATATTGGCATCCGCAAGTTAACAGATCTCTGTGTTTTTTTTATACCTTTCCTCTTTTAAAGTAAATCATTTGGGGCAAACTGGCATTTATCTACAGCTCCTCATGGGGCTGGAGCAGAGCACCCTTTCTTGATAGGCCAAGAAAAGGCCAGAAGAGGTCTCAGATCACTTTGTGATTTGAACTCCTCTCTAAAAGCACACAGGAGAGCGCTCCCTACACTTCCTGCTAAGGCAGTTGCAGATTTATTTGGACTAGTGGACTGTAGCTCCCCCACACTCCCACCAGTGCTCTTGGTCACTTTGCAAAGCTGATCAGCCTTCGCTAGCCATAAAGTGGTATATGTGCCCTAGGAAATATCCCATACAGGTGTGTGTAACTCAGGGTCCTGGCAGGAACATCCAAAAGCATGGAAGAGCAAAATTCAGTTTGCATGTGTGTTTCTTATGTTTTTTATTAATCAAAGTGTTTCCAAAGTTGGGCCTCATTCCTAGAGGTAAACATGTGGTAACTGTTCTGAATAGTTACAAGTACCTCATATTGTTATATTAGGTATAAATTCTGGAGCCGTATAAATAGACTGGAGAAGTCATCCACTGTTACAGAGTTTGGCTCCTACAGGAAGACCTCCTAAAGGAAGTCTTGGAAACCTCATATGCCATAATTGCCTGCGAGGGCAGATGCTCCTTCTGGCTGGTTCCTGGCTGAAACACGAACTAGAACAGGCTGCCTGCTGAAAGTGGAACCAGTGACAAGTCTTTCATAATTCATGGCTGTGTACTTTGGCAAAAAGACATCAGCAAGAATTTTGTTGACAGTTGACTGTGACAATTGTGCATGTCCTTATAAGCTACAGGAAAGATGCATTATAAGCACAGAAAAGCCATAGCCGAGCACTGTTAAAATTAGATAAAGTTAACAAGGTAGCTAATGTGATTACTATTTTATTAATAAACATTTAAATTATGCTGTAAGTTTGCACAGTGAAAGAGACATTGCCCTGAAGAGATTACAGTCTAAATAGTCCATGTTAATTATAATCTAAATAGATTAGCATTAATTATACATAAAATTGGAAGACTGCTTTTGGTGTGATGATTCTCATGGTTGCTAGCCACATGAACAAAGTTACCAAATGATGTTTTAATCTGCTTTTGCAACATTTGCTTGTAAAATCTCATCTCTTTTTGCTGACCAGCTGGAGGGGAATAAGATGATATTTTCTTTTGCAAAGATGAAGATAGAGTTGTTCCGAATACCAGCCTTCTAGATACAGATAACAGATAAAAAGTTTAGACTTTTATTGGTATTTCTAACTTGAACTTAAAGTCATTATTTCTAGACCGTTCTGTAACTAGGTAGAAGCATGGTGCATGAGTCATGCTCTTCTGTATTGGTACTGTGTCAGTCTGGGGGTACCAGTCCTACTCCTCATGGTGACCTGCAGAGTTCTGCAAGAGGTGCTGCTAAACTTTTTTTTTTTTTTTTTTTGCATAAACAGGCAACTTTGGGATACATTGTGTACAAATAATTTTAGACAGCATAAGCTTTTGGTTAGAGTGGTTCTTAGGTAAGTCAAGAGTAAGGTGAAGAGACTCAGACCGCAAGAGTGCTGCGTTTTAACAAACATACCGCAAGACACAGCAAGTATCCTTTTTGCCTCCTGCATTGTGCTGTCTAGTTTATTTCAAAACACAAAGCTAAATGACTATTGGTTTTCAGATGAACTGCTAATGTGTACTTTGTTCAAGTTTGGGAGCCATATATTATTTTGCTAATGCATATTGAACCTTAATACACTGGAACAGAGAGATGTTCCAGATTTATTATTATTGCTCTTACTTGAGCTGTTTGTATCCTCCTAATGTCCTTGGTTTACTGCTCTTCACAATTAATCTGTGACCCATTTCCCTAAGGGAAACAATTGAAATATTTCATACCATTTCATGAGACATTGTTTTATATTCTTTCAAAATACTGGAATCAACTAATGGTGACAAATTTGAGGAAGAATGGTAAAATATAAACAAACTGAAGTTGTACCTTATCCAATTTTGCAGCTGCACTCATTTGATAAATGCTGCTATGTAGTCTGTAGTTTCTGCTGAAAATTGTCAAGTCCCCCTTTAAGGAATTGTAGAAGCTAAGCTCATTTTAGGATCAGGCAGAGTGTGGTCTTGATGATTAGAGCAAATAGGTAATATATTGATTTGCATAGCTTATACTGTTGCCTGTTAATAATAACAATGGAAAATACTTAAATCAGATACTCAAAGAAAGCAAAGATGAAACGAAAATTTTTATGCATGCTCCCCCTCCTTGTAAAATTCATTTTCCCCTTTTGAAAGAACACACTTAAGGAGCTGCTGGGATTTTTTGTGTGCTCTACAGCAAAATACAATGTTCAGCACTGTGAGACCTGGTTCAGTTCCTTGCTCTCCCATAAGAGTTTGGGCAGATTGCTTTGCTCTCCCTTCTTCCCTTTCAGATTGCACTTGGGGGATACTGCAACACTCTTCTGCAATAAGAAACAAAACCCACAAAGGAATACATGGTTCTCTGTGGCTGCAGGCATATTAGAGGAGTGAAAAATTTAGAGAGGACATGCATGGAGTCCAATGCACTCAACCCCATATAGTGCTGAGTTGTCTGGGTCTGATCCAACAGAGCATTTAAACACATTCTTAACTGGAGCACATGACTAATACTATTGGTTCCAGTGAAGCTAAGCACGTGTCTAAGTAGTTTGCTGGATTGCAGCCAGCATTCAGTCCTTTACTGGACTGAGCCCTAAATAAACAAGCTAGTATCAGAGCAGAAAACATTTGCACATGTGGATATGATTTGGCTGTTTCTGCGGCATCGGTTTGTTGTTTTCTAAATCGGGCTGGCAATGGTTGGTCTATTTAAAATGCTAACCATTTCTTGCCTGTTGTGTTAAAATTGACTGCGCTCCCAATGTATAGTCTGAAAAAGGATGGGCCTAGATCACTCACAGTGTCTGTGATGCTCAATGCTGATAGATACAAGACACTGAATTCACTCTGCTTTCCTATCTGTGATCTTGCAAAGTGTCCAGAAATTTTCTGAGATCTGAGACAGTGGCAGTCTACATGTTTCATTCAAGGGCTAACTCTTCAAATACATTTTTGCAGGGCAGAACATTGTAAACAGAGATGTAATTTATAATATCTGTTGCATCAACGCAAAATCTATAATGTATTAGACTTCCAGAAGGAAAATTGAAAAAAAAAAAAGTAGCCTTTTACTATACCTTCTATTGAGGATATTTTTTGAAAAAAATACTGTGCCTTTTATGATAGTTTTCTGTGAATAATATAAGATTTAATTCTGTGTAGACAAAGGAAAGCTAAAAAAAAGAATGTCCACCCTACAGCATTTTAATTTAAAAGATTTTCAAATATGGTCACTACACAAGTATGGAACTTTCAGAAACACATCATTTAAAAGAATGTCATGAATTAAAAATGAGAGAACAAACCACGTAATTCAGTTGGTGCCATTACCAGAACTATTCCTGCAACTGCTCTAGATGAGAACCCATCAGCCGGCCTTTTCGGTAGGGCACTGATTTCCTTTCTTATCTTTATGTTCTGATGTTGAGATCTGCAGAGCACCCTGAACTCCTTCTGAAGTCAACTAGAGATTATGATAAACATCTTCTTGTAGATTTAGCCTATGAAGACTTTCTCAGACTTCCATGAGAGTGGCTATAAGGCTAAACCCAGAAATTTTTGTATGACAAAACATTGAGGTGAAAATCTTATGTATGAGTCACTTGATGCTTGTCTGAATTAAGGCTACCCTTCTGTATGTCCATGATAATCTTTACATTTAGGAATAACAGAATTATAGTGCATGTACCAGCTACTTTATTGATTTTTCCCCTTTAGTCTGCAGCTTCCAATGGATCAGAAGGATCTGGACAATGTGGTGTACACAATAAGGAGAACCAGACTTTTGAAAATTATGCGGTAGACATGAAGACAAAGGTATGGTTCACTATTTTATGATGGATTATAAAATTCTTATTTAACCAAGTTTTTCTGGAGGTGATTGTGTAGGTAATATTAACTTTGAGCTCCTACACTCATTTTTTGCTGCTTAATGACTGCATGTATGTTAGCACATTTTAATGAGGCTTACAGACACAATTCATTGTTGTATATTACTGGTCCTGTGGATATCTTGCTGTCCTAGACAGGATTTATGTTTTATTCCATTTGTAGAAATGTTGTTAATATTGGTGACAGTTCTAGAGGGCTGATGACTTTTATGCTAATCTCAAGATGTTTAATTTCAGAGTATTTTTAAAGTCCGAGGTGTTGCACAGTTAGTCAGTTAATTTTATTCAAGGTGTTTTCAGCCTCTCAGTGCATGTTCTTTTTGGTGTGGAATCGTTATGGAAGAATAGGAATGCCAGCAAAGGGATGATTTGTATATGGGCAGTCTAATGATACCTATTATAAATGTATGCTGAATAATACATGAAGCAATATGACTTTGTGGCTGCAGTAAAGGGGATATGTTACAGTTCTCTTTATAACAGTCTTGCTGTTTGCAATTAAATTATATATGTTTAAGTGTTTCATTATAACATCTCCGTTATTTTCATAGGTTCACAACTTGGCTGGAACAATTCTCTTGGGCTTAGATATTATTATGCAAAGTTTCAGCCTTGAAGTAATTGTGTATTTTTTCTTTTCTAAGTTAAGAAAATTATTAGGTTTTCCTTTAGTGTTAGCAAGCTGGAAATATCACGAAAAGAAAACAGACATTAACTGAGTTGGCATGCTTATTTGATACCTTGTAGACTTCAACAAAGTTTTTTTTTTTTAACACTGAAAACTTGCAGATTATTACCTCTTGTCCAAGACCTTCCCATGGGCTATGTGTACATTTCTAGATTGGTTTCTCAGTCCTATAGCTTTTCAAGATCATGTCTATCATATGTCTATCATATCTTTCTGATATTCTTGTATCACTGTGTTCCCAGTTGATCAGAAAACTTTTGTACTGTATAGGACCCTGGCACTACTTGAGAGTTGAAGTATGTATGATTCATAGTGAGATCCACAGAACTGGCTCCTTTGGTCAAAATCTGCTGATTAGCAACCTGATTCTATGAGTCTTTGAATGTCCTTGATCTCCTTTGTATGGAAAGGCAGATGAAAGCATTCAACAGCTCAGTTACAGGACCAGTATATTCTCTTTGTAGTATAAAACTGAAGTAGATGGCCCAGTTGCAAAGGGTAGTTAGTATCTGACACATCCAAAGATCAAACGTGTACTGCAGGAACTCGTACTCTCACTGAAATCGGCCCCTGCATTTATGGATGAAATTATCTCCCCAGAGCAAGGAATTATCAGAGGCTTGATATATGCACTACATACATTGTTGTCCTGTTGTAGAAATCATGAGATATGCTGGATCTCTGACCAGTTTTACAGAATAATTTCCCTATTTAGAGTCGTGGTACTGTGAACTCCTAGATTCCATGTTTCTCAGCAATTCTACATACTAACATTTTCATATAGTTTGTAACTCTCCAGCACGTGTGCATGAAAGTACACTCCAAAAATTTGCAGCTCTATTGCCAAACACTAAGAAATTTAGAGCTGTGAGTGGCATTTTCTTCAGTTCCCAATACCATGGGATAGCAGATAGCAGATACTTTGTTTTAATTTCCTTGAATTTACTGTTTTGTGTGTCAGTTCCTTTGAAAGAGTCTTTTTGTCTGATTTCTTTTTCAAGTGACTGTGCTTGAGTGTCAATAGCACGCTGCTATGACAGTGACACATAGCTACTTAGGACTGGTTACATGTTTAAACATATGCACCAGAGCTTTGCAGTTGTTGATGATCAATTGGGTTTTAGATTTACTTCCCCAGGCAGAATGCTCAGGAATTAAAATGAACTCTTCATTCACCATGGATCTTGAGAGTTGAGAGCCACTTCAGGAAGTATTGCCCTTAAGTACCATGTGTTTCTACTGCTGAGCATCCTAGCCAGCATATTTAACTGAAGCACTTTTGTTTCATTCTGAATAAGGGATTTGGGGGAGGCAAGAGAAAACAGTCATGGCTTTGTATGGGAAATAATAAATACATGAAACATTAGGCAGAAATTTTATATTAATAAAGGCTGCAGAGCTTTCAAAGCGCTAGTTTATCCAAGGCCTTTCAGAGCCGGAGGATGGCTCAAGGACCTTTCCACATCCTCTGCTCTGCACCCTGTGATTGTGAATGTGTGCCTCCTACAGCCCTACAGTCACACTCCACTCCCAGCTCGCCTCACCCTCTTCTCATAGGCCTTTCAGGTGGTGAGGAGTCGATTAGAGATGTTGTGCAGTCTTCATCCTTGGAGATTTTCAAGACAAGACTCGATAAAGCCCAGAATAACATGATCTGACCTCATTGCTGAGCCTTCTTTGAACAGGAGGTGGGACTAGAAGCCCCCTGAGGTCCTTCCCACCCTGAATTATCCTGTGATCCAGTGATTGCACTGATTCCTGGAGAGGCAGCCAACCTAGTGTCCTGAGCACCTTCTGAGGCAAAAGGCTTTACACACCACTAGATACAGTGGCCAGCCACACACATCTGTCCTCTGAAGTGCATATTTTCCATTAGAAAACAGGTATAATTTTTTAATTCCTCTCTGAGCGTTGGGGCAGCAGGTGCTTGTCTAAGCTGGTGTAACCTACCATGTACTGAATAAAAGGGTTGTATGCTGGGCATCTGCTTGGGGCAGGAAGAGAAGAAATCCTGTCCACAGTTGTGGAGCAGAAAAAAACCTTCTTTTACAGTTGTTGAGCCTGGGGCCAAAGTGGTCCCTTCAGGTACTGAGTCCGTGCTGAAGGAGAGGAGCTGCCTGCTTAGTGTTCACTTCTCCTATGCTTATTTCACCATCTACCTGCAGGCCTCAGAACAGTGAGGTCTGTTTGAACTGAGGCCTATGATACCCTATGGAAAAGAAAATTATCTTTTTCTTTTCACAGATAAAGCTACTAGCTGGAGAAATTGGTCAGGGCTCGAGGCCAACATTGATTGTACTAAACAGCAATGAACTTTGTTTTGTATGGGAGAAGGGAGTTGTTCTTGCTTTAGCTTCTGCCTGAGCCTCTCATGAACCTTAGACTGGTTGCAGAGTTACTGCTGTTAGGGCTGCTGCAGTCAGAAGAGGCAGAATAACTAATCTGTTGATCTTTAAATTAACACCAGCACTCATGGGCCACTGGTTCAGTCTGGGAACTGCATTAAAATTCTCAGCAACTGAAGTATGCAAAACTTGACGCCTTCTGGAATTTGTATTAACTTCTCTTTGTGGCTGAAGCAGGATTTATTCTGGCATTTCATTTGTAGTATAGTTCCTGACTCCATATCTTATTAAGTCTTAGACTTTCAATATACAAACCACAAGGATGTGCTAAATTAGTAGTTTCTCATTTTTTTTGCATAGCACAAAACAATCTTAACGGAGAGCCAGTCTCATGAGTTTTTCCCTTCTAGCATATAATTACTCAGATAACTTTTTTCCCAGTGGTGACCTACTGACTAACCAGTTGCGATGCACAGCAACCTAGTTGGAATTGGGTTTGAGTGGTTTAAATGAGCTCTGACCATAGGAGACATAACTTCATAACTACATCAATTGCCCTCTTGGGAGAGAAGTAATCAGGAAAGTATTTAATATATTTGTAGTTTGTTTGGGTGCAATATAGGACCTGAAAACAAGGAGGAGAATCTAACCTCATGTGAATGACTGGCAACTTGATACCATCAACAAGTACTCCACAGTACACAATTTAAGATTCATTAGGAGAAAATAAATCTTTCTCCACATTTGTAAGAGGATGTGTTTGTTTATGTGTTCTCTGTGTAGGTGCTTAGAGCTCCAAATAGTCACTGGGTAAATTTGCAAAATGCTGACATTACTAAGGCTGTGTTGACAGTCTGGTAGATGTGTCCTTTCTTAAGTGTCTCTTATATAGTGTCCATAGTACTCTTTTTTTCTTAATTTCTGTTTTTTGAATTAGAGATAATAACTAAGTTAGTTTTGCTTTTGTAAACAATCAATTTCTCTTTACATTTTTTTTCTGTACAATATCTGGTTTTCAAAAACAATCTAAGAAATTTTTAAAAAGCTGTGTCATGAAAGATTTTAAAAAATCATGATATCCTTCTTAATGTTTTTAGATTTTACAGAAGCTCACTTTTACAAAATATGCATTTCAGCTGGATGTTACACGCTCTGGTTCTAAATATAGCCACTTAATTAAATCCTAAGCTTTGGTTATACAAGTGGAAGAAGTACCTGGATATAGTAAACTAAGGTTTTTAAGGCCAGAAAGGAGCATTAAATTGTCCAGTCTACACTGTTATACAGACCATCACATTTCAGCCACTTGCCTCCCATTGTGTGTTTTGTGTGATTTAAAAATAGATAACTTAGTAGGATTGCAGTAGAAGGAAGCAGTCACCTAGCTAAGGTTTTCACATGGTGGTCTGCAGAGCCACTGGTATCACAGTGGGAAGTAGTTGTTATTCTTCCTGTATTAAGGCTTCCCGAGAGTCAGAGCTCATCCCAGAGGATATTTTTGACCATCTAAATCAACCACAGAAGCAACTATAAATCATTTCTTTTCACCCCAGATGGCTGCTTCTTAATTTGTTTGTTTTTTGGGTCAAGTCTTTGTAGAGTGTATTTCAATCATGATCATATTTACAGATAACATCAAGGTTGGAAGAGCAGAGAAAAAACAGAAATAAGCATCAAAATAACCTGCAGAAATTAGAAAAGAAGGGGATATTACTAATGAAGGGGAAAGAAGCTCCAAGAATTTGAAAATCTTATGTTTGTGAAGACAAAGTGAATGGAAAAAAATGTCCAGCTGGAGGAAGAAAATGGAGCAGCTGAACCTTTTGTGTTAAAACCTAAAGTTTTCATTGTCTCTTTACTGTTGCTCTCTAATACCCCTGTTATATCTGATGTAATGAAAAATGCAGTGCTGGAAGCAGTTTTGGATTAGGGATGGAGGGTTAGAGAAAATGAGGGATTGTATCCTCGCCCATTGAGTCAATCATCTACTACCATACTACTGTAGTGGAGTCACTGCTTTGTCTAGTCATTGATAGATGTATTTTAGAAACTGTGACCAGGACCCCTGAGAGCCACAGTGAGCCTGTGGAAGGATGGAGTTGTGATCTCTGTCCCCAAAAGCATAGATCTCCTCTGTTTTAGGCTAAAGGAGATTCTGAGGGTAAAAAGTAGGTGGCTGTATTTCTGGGGGTCCATCACTTAATGATGTGCTAAGCTTGGGCAGTTCATGGGCAAATCCTGCAATTTTAAATGCTGGTTGCAGCATTTTACAGAAGGAGGTGATGACACAGGATTTAGTGCAAGATTCACAACCCAAAACTAGGCTGCAGGAGGTAACTTTGGGGTACGCTTATAAAGCCTGGTTTTCCAAAACACACACACAGGTCATGTTGCTCACATAAGCAACCTCAAAGAGTTCAGACCCGCTGTTTTTCATATGAACTGTAAATAAGATCAGGAATTCACTGTGACCAACTCGCAGGAGTAGAGTTACTTGCAAATAGAAGCATTTACAGATCATGCCCTTGGAGAGCTGTTTGAAAATATACCCCCATCTGCCAATTTGTAGTATGATATGAAATTTTACAACCAAGTCATTAAGTAATTACATGTGTGGAAATATTTCACACCTTACTAGATCAGCTTGAATCTACCAATTAGAAGAGAACAAAGGAAGTAACTGTTGGAGGTTTTACATTTAAGTGTTAAAATCTCTCCTGATTATAGATTTGACTTGACTCCCTTCTACCCCATCATGCCCAGAACACAAGCATGGCTTTGGTTAGATCATTTTAATGAGTTAATTGGTTATTTAGTGGACAGTTAATTGGTAGTGACTTGAAGAATGTTTGAAAAGTTCCATGATTCATATAATCTGTAGCTTAATAAAACCGTCTGACCGTTTGACTACTGGAGTAAAGCAGAGTAGGGAGAAAACATGTAGGTTCCTCTGCAGTGTGTAAATACAAATCAAGTTTGTTTTGCACACATGAGGTTGCTCAGAGTGAGTTAAAGCTTTAGACAAAATCATAAGTGCTCTGGAGAGTTTCTCTTTAAGACGTTATATCCTCCAAGACTTTAATAGCTGGGGGACGGTTGGTTGCTCTCTGACCACATATCTGATTCACTATGGATCCTGTAACTTTGGTAGCAGTGACCTCATTTTGGCAAAATAATGTGTGTCATTTACTGAACCTCTTGCTGCTTTAGCAATCATGAGAATATTAGGGTTATAACCTGAGTAATTTATGGAAGAGAGATGATTCTTAAATATTCTTTTATTTTCTTGAAATGGCTTATTTTATTGAAAACATATTTTAGCTCTGAGTGAGAATGAGAGATCCTCAGCAAAGCACCCAGGGGGAATTGTGCTGTCCAGTGTGTTGAAAAGGTGAATTGTAATGTATGGGTGTCTAGACGTTTCCTCTTGTTGCTGTCAACAGTCCAGTTGGCTGTATTTTTTTTTCCAGTGAATAGGAGCATTGATTTTCCTCTCTCTTTGGCCAGAGCTTTCATTTTACATATCTTTCTCCTTCTGTGTCTCTTTTTCTCTCCCTCCCTCTTTCTTTGCTCTCTCTCTTTCTCTATCTGTAAGAGAGGGACGACTTTAAGAGCTGACAGTGAGCTTTTTAACTCAGAATGATTCACGTGAGACACCTGAAAGGCAAGCTCTGCACCAGCATCACTGCAAGAAAGGTAGGGGTTCGGGGGTTAAACAGTTTTCTTAAGAGTTTGCGAAACTTAGTAAAGGATACATAACATAAAATAAATAAAGTGTGTGGATCTGTCAAAGAGGCAGAAAAAGTTTGGGAGAGAGCTTAAGGAGTTTTTAAACTCTGCTATTTGGGGTGAATTCTTTTAATTAAAACTGATGTATTTTTCATAGGTGGAAAAAAGATGCACCTCTCCACCTTTGAATAATATATGTAGTGTGATTTTTCTATGGATTGTAAAGTATAATTATATCACTGTTGCGCTTCACAGAGCTGCGTGCATGTATAAATCTGCAGTTCCTGGTTTTTCCCTGATTGATTTTTTTTTTATACTTTCTGAAAGTTCTCCTTATCCAGCTGTTATTTATATTCACTTCCTGAATCAGAGCCTGACCCAGTAATTCTGAGTGATTGTAGATGTGACGCATGAGCTATTGCATACACCTTAATGTTTCAGTCGTGCACTTCAAGTAATACGCGCTTGTAGGAATCATGCTCTTAATAAAAACCCTTACAACCAAAAGCAGTTGTTTCGGCAGAGAAGCGACAACGCTTTGATAGATGGGCCCGAGAGTTGTATATGTTGTGCTTGCTCGGAGTTAGTAGAAAAGAGGAGGGAGAGGGAGAGAGAGAGGGGGGAGAAAAAAAAGACAGGGAAGCAGAGAGAGAGGAGAGAGAGGAGAGAGAGGAGAGAGAGAGAGAGAGAGAGACTTGGCAAAGGAAATCTTATGGGTATACTGAAACAGCAGATCAGAATAGTGAAACCAGAGCCAGAGCTGAAATGTGATGCTTTTGCTCTTTTGTGCTTGTTGTGGTTCTCATCTTCCCATTTAGAGCGCTGCATACTATTCAACAGAATATTTTGATCACAGATTGAACAATGCAGCAATCAAGCCTGATAAGCCACCTGGAAGTTTTGCTTGAGACGATTTCTAGTGGGTTTTCTGATCCCTGTGAGCATCATGACTGCCTTTAGCATTGTGGAGGAGGACTCGAGTTTCTTATGAGGGCCCCACTTGGAAAAGCAGGCTGTGCAGATTCAAGCCTCCGGTTCTGTTCATGCTGTTCCAAAGCCTTTTCTCACCCTTGCTGATTTGTTTTTATGATTTACATATACTCCCGTGGAGATTTACAGAATGGATTGTCTATGCATTGTCACGACCAAGGTAGGACTGGAAACATTGCTGTTATGTGTACATATCCTTCTGCTATTTTTCCGTTCCTGTAATTAAATAGATTGAGCATGTACTGTGTCAGGTTGCAAGATAAAGTGATAAATAAGCTTCGCTTCAATGAGCTTTTTGTTCTCTTTTTCTGAAGATCATGCAGTTTTCTTCTATAGCACTTCCTAAATGATATGTAATTTACTTATTTTTACTAGCAAAAGGAAAATGATTTCATGTTTTATCTTAGCCTATGCTTGTGTCTATTAATATCTCCAGCTACTGGAGCACTTTCAGAATACATGGTATAATGCACATATTTTCTCAGCATATCATACCAGTTTATTCTATAAACTATAGAATACAAAAATATGGGGACATTATATGACTCCTAGCATTTTAGAGAGGCCAATCAGATGTAGTTTAGATAGTCATGATGTTCCTGATTGGAGAGATGCAAGTTTCTGTGGCTTATTGTGTCTTTTTTGGGGGAAAAAACATAGCTTGCTTTGCACCTCTAGGCCTGAAAAATAAAAATGCCTCGGCCCCCAATCAGCACTCTTATACTGGTGTTGGGTCCAGCCTCACTGTTTGGGAAAGGCGCCTCCGAATAATTCCTTACAACCATGCATGTAAAGGGTTCGGTATCCGCCACAGCCACAGCAGGTTAAGGGCTCGGTGGTTAAGGACACTGCCCGAGGTAAGGGTGAGCCGCAGGATTCCGGGAGACGTCCTCAAACTTAGCAAACTCCCTTAAAATTAAACGATGGGGGAGATAATCGGGGAACTCCCTTTCTGTTGCTACGGGAGCGGCAGATCACCACATGTTCGTGCCGGGATTTGCACATGGTGTCGGTATTTATAAGGAGCTGTTGCGGGGGTAAGTCAGGACACGAAGGCTCGGCACAGCGGCTCCCTGTCCCCGTTTGGCTTTGACGAATTTGACGAAAAACCGCCACCCCGCCGGCGGGGGAAGCGAGGCGGGGGGAGAGCAGGAGGCGAAGGAGGCGGCAGGCGCCGCGCCCGCTGCGGCCGCCCTCCCCGCCTGCCTGTTCCGGATGGTTCCGGATCACGCCGGTCTGGGCGGGCTCCGGCCGGCCGGGCTGGTTCTGAGGCGGTGCGGTGGCGCGGCGCCCTGCCCCTGCCTTCGGGGCAGTAACACACATGGTCTCCCTGTTACCTCAGTACAGGGCTTCCAGCTCCGCTTATCCACTATAGTTTTCCTCCTAGCTCTTCCGTGTCCTCAACCTGCTGCTAAATGGCCGGATTGGCCTGAAAGTCGCTGCCAGCTTTGGCGCTGCAGTGAGGTAGGGTGGTGGGTTGCGGGGGATCCACTGCTTGGATGCACGCGAGGACACCTTATTAACATATACGGATGGGCTGGATAACGGCCAAAAATTAGTTTCAGGACACTTTCATACTGCAAAGGCTTGAAGCCACATAAGTTACGGGCGGTTTTCTTGTCTTGTTTTGGTGTCGTACGGAAATAGCTGCACCAGTGACTTTGTAATAAATTGATCCATAATCTGCTCTTACTTGGTTCACTGTGTGTTGGAATAACTCTATTTCCTTCAAACCGACAACATTTTTATCACATCAGTTTATTACCAGTTTTCACCAGTATAATGAAAGCAGATTTTGAGTACGTTTGAGATTTATTTTAAGATTTACTTGAATAAATATGAATTCTGCAGAACAACAGTATGGTCATTTATGGCCTCTGATCTGGTGATTACCTTTATTTAAATATCCATTTGGCTGATTTGTGCAAATAATTGCCACTCCCATTCCTGGAGAAATGGATCTTAATGTCAAGAGAGAGTAAATATATCAGTTTTATTCTTCGCATCTTGTAAATAATAGAAAGGGAGTAAAAGATGAATGCTATTTAAACTGCAAAAGATGAACACTGTTTAAAAAGTTGATATTTGTAACACATGGCCAGTAAACTTACTCTGGAATTTGCAGTATTTACAGTCTATAGAAAATGACATAAATACCATGGTGGAGTGAATATGTCCTTGTAGATTACGTGCAATGGATCCAGCGAGCCCGTTTTGACCTCTATTTTATATTGTGGAAGAAGCCATCTAATAAAATTAATTTCTTATGTGCCTCCTGAAATCTTAATTCCTATTATTTTTTCAGTCAAAATGTAAGATATGTTTAAGATAGATTTAAGATATTCATTTGTATAGATTCTTCCTCTCTGTTTTTATTTCCTTCATATTTTTGTGCATTTCTGAACCCAGGACCTAACAAATGCTGAATCAGTCTGAGATGACATCATATGGTTCGTTTTAATTGATCATGCCCCCAGTGTAGTTTCTTTCTTGCTTGCTTCCATAAAGCACATTATTTTGTGGCATTATTTTATCTTTAGGAAGAATTCAGTATAAATAAAAGTTCAGGTCAAGACTCCATCTCAGCAGGTGTATCAGGAGGTTTTGAAAAGGGAGAACATTCCCACTGTGCCTCCCAATAGTTAGAGGCAACACGCTGTCCTCTCCCCTGGCAATCAGATCTCCTTCCTTCCTTGTGCCCTTTGGAGGATTACAAATGCAACAGTAGCTACAGTTGGTGGAAAAGAAAACAGATACCTCTCTGTTGCCAAACAAGTTTCACAATAATAGGGGCTGCTTTGCTGAACCCCCCCCCCCCCCCCCCCGCTCTTGGTGTCAGATGGCTTTTCACTCAAAAAAACCAACTTTCCAGCCCTTGCCGTTACAAAGGTTAACTCAGAAGTGTAAACTATAAAGGTTTAAAACCCAGAAGACAAATGAAGAGAAGCCACAATGTAATTTTTGATTTTTAAATCTCATGATTGCAAGGTGTCATATTCAGGGTTTTTGATACTTGCAGCTGACAATCACAGCACCATAAAAAATGAGAATTGAGTAAAAACATAATTGGCCATCTAGTCCTCTATCACAGGCAGGGACAAAATCTTCTTTTATGACAGAGTTTTCAAAACTTCGTGGCAATCTAGTCTAATGTTTTATTATCCTTAATATTAGTAAAGGAACTAAGATTTGTCAATGACTGTTACCAATGGTGTCACCTCTTGTTTTGTTTAGGAGGTGAATTTTGTGGTTTTGCTTAAAAACCCAGTTATTAGAGTCCAATGATCATCCAAAAGTTACTGTGTTTTGAGAGGAGTTTGCAAAGATGAAACAAGTGTACACTAAAGACGCAGATAATAGATACCAATTAAAAAAAAAACTACATTCACCAAACTGAAATCATTTGTTGTTTGCTCCCTGACTCCTGATTTTGTAGCACTGAGAACTGGCAATGCTAAGTTTCACGTGGACTTGTGTTCTCCTGGCTTGCAAACCGGAGAACTGACTGCCTTCAGACCTTCAGACCTGGGGCAGAATGCCCAGTTTGACCTTGTTGGTTTTGTTAGCTACAAAAATAAACTTTGGTGGTCCAAATGTTGAAAATCCTGCAAAAATTACTCTGTAGAGGTTCTTATTGTCAGCTTCAATTTGACTCTTTATAGTGATTTAACCCTGATTATGCACTGCATAGGTTCCATGTTTAATTCAAGTGTGACTGACCTCTGTGGGACCAGAAAATTAAATTAAGAAGTCATTATTCATATGAGTGGAGAAATGAACATGTCTATTTGATTTTTTATAGTTAATGAAAGACTCGGTCCATTCTACAACGGTTAGGTTTCTGTACTGGAAGTACAGCTATTCCATGAACTTTCTGTCATTCTCAGTGGTGAGCCCTGGTTTGCTTGAAACTGCAAATTTTGCTAGCAGGATTAGTGAAGAAGTTGGGCTTTTTTTGCTTTTGCTTCTTCTGAAAATTCTGTTCTGGTTTGGAAAATTATCAATAACTCTCTCTTCATGGCTGTTCCTGTAACACCCTTTGTAAGGATTTATTTCAAATATGTTAAAAAAATGAAGGAGGAATGGAAGGAAAAGACTGTATTTTCTGATGGTGCTGGAAAGCAGGGTCATATGCTTGTTTATTTTGCTAAAACATACCCAAAGTTGATCATGTTCAGTTCTGACTGGTCAATTTGCCAAGAGCCAGTAACATCTGTCTATCATATATTCTTCTGCTGATCTGGCAATATATTTAGAACAGGAGAGACCAATGTATACGCTCAAGGCAAAACTCTGACAGATGTGCTAGCAGAAGTCTCAATACAGGCAATAACTGTGGAAAATAATAAACCACAGCTTTCTAGTACCAGACCAATATCTGGCTTATGCCTTGGGTATAGTATGACTGTTTAGTTAACCTGAGTAGGCCTCTGCCACTCCACACGCTCACCACCCCACTTTGCAGCGTGAAGTGAGGATTCAAGCAGAGCTACACCATTCTGAAGCAGAATCAGGGAGAATTATAAAATATGCACCTCCTAGCCTGGTATTTTGTCAGCGTTAGCTTTCCTTTCCCCATAATCCCAGCATGAAAGGCAGGGCAAATTTCAGAGCTCATCCTTCTCAGCAGCATCACTATAGGTCTGACTGAGTAGATTCTGTGGCTGGACTAGTTAATTTTGAAACTGCCGGCTGGTCTGTGTTAAGCATATCATTATATATCCCTGTCGATAGCATGCTGTACTCAGGGAAGATAGGGCCAAGTTTTGTGTGCCTGTAGGATACTGAGGATTCCCCAAGTGTGAGGGAATCCCTCATTTAGCATTTAGCCAATAGAGTGCCAACCCAATAGATATAAAGGGCTTATTTAAAACACGGATGAAGAATGGAAAAATGAGGGAGTTGCACCCCTGGAGTGACCTGGCTGTTTCAGCCTCCCTGATTTAGCGCAGTACCAAAACTCATTGAAAGATGTTCGCAGAAGAACAGAATGGTGAATCAGATGACCTCCTCAGGTCATCTGCTGGAGATGGAGAGGAGGCCCACCAACTGCCTCTCAGTTATTGGTCTCACTTTACAGAGGTGAATCCGCTATGAGGTTAAGTTGGATTATTTCTATCAGTGACCTAATGCCAATGCAAATAGCCAATCCTTACAATATTTATTTATGCCTAAGTACTTTTGTAATAAGTCTCACTGAAGAAAATAGGCCTGTTTTTTTCCAATTACGTTAGTATCAAAAAATCGATATAGAGAGTAAAAAAACAGGATATACCTAGAGAGTGAGGTTCAACTTATTCTACTTTCTACAGGAGGAGCTATATATGTTTGGGAGGCTGCTCATATAGTTAATCACAAAATTTGGAGATCGTAAAGCAAGGTATAAATACTGAGGTTGAACCAGTGGTTCAGTTGTTGTAGACTGGTATAATTTCACCAAAACCAGTAGCTAGCTTTAGACAGCTACACTAGATGAAGATCTGGCTTAAATTTAGCTGGAGAGGAAACAAAAAATAACCACATTTCTATGTGCCTGCATATTGTTAATAGTGCTAAATGGATCTGGGCAACATTTGTTGTTTTTTCTTTGCAATACTTCAGGGTTTGAATCATTGCAGTTTAAAATCATAAATTGGGTAGCTAAGTTTTTTTGCTGAATTTCCAGGCTATAACAAACTCAAAACAAAGGAAACATAATGATTTTCCCCCCAGAGATTCATATTTAGCTAAAATCAAAATCCTTTTCTATAGGCATTATTAGGTCCTGATGAGCACTTCAAACTGTGGTGTTTTCCTGCCAGATCCTAAAAGTGTAATAGTGCTGAATCCATGCAATTTACATGTAATTTAGTTAACTCTACTCTGAAGTGGCACTTGAGGACAGCTTTGATGACTATGGGTTGGCTGCTGGCTAAACTGCAGTCTTAGAAGAGCAGGAGGATCCTTTTCATTGATTACCATTTATCTTAGCTAGAGAATATAGTCATAGATGACAGACAGATGGGGAGTATAACTGAGTATTTATTTCAAATCTTTATTTACCAATGTTAAATTTTGGAACAATTATTGTAAGCCTCTGGCTTTTGGATTTCAAACATTATGAATGTAAACTGATGAGACACGTGTTGTCTTTTCTAGAAAAAAAAAACATTTTGGGGGGGAGTCTCAAGAAAATTACACAGAACAAACCAATGTGCATTGCATATGTAATGTCTTGTAATTATATCTTGTCAAAAGCTCAACTTTTTTCTCCTTTATTCTTTAGAAATATGGTAATTGTCCCTTTTCCCTTGTAGTTAATTATAAATTTCAGGAAGAATTAAGTCTGTTAAATCTCTTCTTCCCCCTCTTCCCCCTCCCTTGGTCTCTATGGTAGCAGCAGGAATAGAAGGGAATTACTTTGATCTCCATTTCTGAGTGACATTTCGTTTCTTCCAAGCATTGACCTTGTTTAGTGCAACTGAAATTTTCAATAGATTTCATTAGATTATAATTTGCAGATCTCAGAGAGTTGTCTTTATTGAGATTGGTTTTAACTATGAAGGCAGAAGGGTGATTTGTTTCATAAATCTATGAACAGCTCTATAAACTGAGAAAAGAAAATGTTCAATTAACTGTTCAGGCAGATATGGTTAGGGCTTAATACTACTGTACAGCAGTGGAGAGCTGCACACATAAGGAAAGGTGGAAGATACTGAGCAGGACAACCTGTTCTTGCCTCAAAAAATGATAGTGCTTCTTAGTGATAGTAGAGCTATACATCCTTACCAGGTCTCTTCTCTAGTAGTCTGAGGGCTGGTACTGGGCAGAGGTGGTAAGATAATATCCTACCACCAAGGTGAGATGCATTTTTGTGCATTTCACATAGCTGAGACTGACCAAATGGATTCTTTGCAATGTCCAGGAGGCCACTGAATGCAGAAAAGATGGGTCTTTTAGCATACACCCTCAACATAAGCATGAGTTTCTTTTGTATTTTAGTTTGTTTGCTACTACCATGCAAATTTCCTTCTGTCTCTCTTCACCTAATCCAAGGCTTCTGAAAAAATGAGATGTGTGCAGTCAAGGGGAAGGCAATGGATATTTATGACTGAAACATTAGGTCAGTGGTACTGACTAGTATATGATTATATTTTACCCAGTCTGAGACCTCTTGTTGATATCTACAATTTTAATTTCCCCAGAGAATCATCAGAGAAGATTATTTTTCAGGATGTGTAGAAGCTGATAAGTATGTTCCACTGGATTTGAATTCACCAACTCTTGCTACTGGAGACCTGAATCAGGGATTTGCATATAATTTGCAAATCATATTCTTGGCCACTCTGGTGGATACAAGAATCTTACCTGTGATTGCTTTTGACTCTGATCACCAATATCTTCTCTGAAAAAGAACTGAGTTAGATCTTAAAGGGTGCTACAGTTCAGCGAGCCCTGAATAAGCAGACAAAATAGTCCTAAATGTCTTCTCTCTTTTGTCATATCTTCTCTAAGCTCTGCCTCCGTGTCTGGCCATAGTCATGTTAGGCAATATGTGGCCTTCAAAATTTGATGTTGTTGGCAATGTTGGAATCTCTCCCTGACTATGAATAAACAGCAAAAATCTATGTACTTCCTCCCACAATCCCCCCAAACGCCTCCAGCAATCACGATGGTTGATCATAGCATCACAAAAGAGGAATTATTCCTTGAAATCTTACCCAGAACTTGCTGATGCATCTCTTCACCAGAAACTTCTGTTGTGCTATGTCACAAGACTCTCATCTTTATGCCTTCTGATTCAATATTTTCATGCAATAAAATCAGAGAGACTTCTTAGGTGCTGATGCTACTATTCCAGGAATGATACATTATACTGCTGTTTCTAACCAGCTCTAATAACAGTCAGTTATTTCAGCATCTGACTGAAGCAGGTGAGAAGCAGCTTGCTTAAAGTTGCATGCCAAGAAGGTTGAAGTTAGGCATAGAGACTCCGAGGGGCTAGCAGCCTTGGTTTTATCTTCTGAGATCGGTCCTTTCTGTCTGCTGGTTACCTATGTGATCTGCATTTCTGGATTCTTGATAGACATCACACTGGTTTGGGAACTGCACATAACAGTGCCTCCAGAGAAGGAATTCCACTGTCTCTAACTGACTAGGGTGTTAGCATCTCTTTCTGACTTTGGTTATCGCTTCATTGCTTCCTGATTGTATTTTTGCTATGCAATCTATCAGGGTTTTAAAGCATCAACCTAGAAAAAAGCTATGGCTGATGTAGAATTTAGTAATGATAATGGAATTATTTTTTTGTGTCCCAAGGTTTCTTTATACAAAAAGCACACAAGCTGAAGATCTTATTGCATATTTGAACGTGCTGATTGCATGAAGCTGTGAGAAAGCCTATGCCCGCATAGCACTGTTTGTTACTACAATAGAGCTGTATCGGGTGAAGCTGAGTAGTGCAAGACCCTGAGTATCTTCAAAGAAGGGGAGTGAAGCAAGACTGTGGAAATTGCTCATTCATAAACTAAGGAGAAGCAACATCTCTTTTTCCATTTCAGATGGAGAACTGGTTTATATGAATATATTCTCCCAAACAGCAAGACATATTCTTTTGTATACAATTATCAGTAAATGTAGAAAGCAAACTGCAGGTAATTCTGTCCTCCCTTGAAGACTGTCTAAAGAAAGATAATTAAACATGATGGATTTTCATCAGTTTTCAGATTTTAACTTTTTAGAGTTGTGGTGGAACAGGACCTGTAGTCCTTGTGCTCACCAAACTACTAAGTCAGTGAAAGTACTAGCAGTAATGATCAAATGGAGGTAATTCCTTCTGCAGCCTGCAATTATCCCCCTATATTTATTCCTATGTTTTATCATATTTCCTATGCTTTCGGAATACTTCAGGCACTGTTGATCTTTTGGGATGAATTGTTTCTGTAGGTGTGACACAGAGTTTTTGGCTGTTTTTTAAAAAAATTGAGCACTTAAATGCAGCAGTTTAGCAGCTGATATACAAATTTACATCCTAGAACTGTTTCAACTGGGAGAAGATGTAAGATATGAAAGCTGTAAAAAAGCATTGCTTTTTAAACAAAAGTACTAAAAATAGTCACTGTTTGTCAAATCACATTTTCAGAGAGAAAAAGCTATAGGGGAAGAGTGTTCAGTCCTAGCCCTTGAGCTGCATGCATTTCTCAGAAAATTCCAGTGCAACATCACGACATCAGCACAGTAATTCAGATATCCAGCTGTGAAAGGCCAAACTCTGAAGGCCGCTCTATAGCCCGGCTGTACCCTCAGCCCAGCCCTTTTGTTGGAACAGTGGGATCTCTGGAGAGCTGCTGCCTTCCAGTAATTCCCAGAGTTACCCATGTCTCTCTAGTCTTTGAATAAGCAGCATGTGTCTCATGATTCTGGGCCTCAGAACAATTTTTGTTATGAATTTCAGAGTCAAGAAGATGAGCAGAACATTAGCCCCTCCTGCTATGAGATCTGGAGCCTTTATTGTGCAGATGTATCCTCTTTAAGAATTTTTCCCTTTGTGAGGAGTCTCCTCACAAACATCGATACCTGACTTTGTAAGATCAAGCTTTTCAATCAGAAAAAATATTTCTTAAAAATGTTTCTTGCCCAAAGCAAATTATTAATTTTCTTGCCTTTATCATGGCTTGGACTAAAGATTGGAAATCTACAGTTGTTAAGGAAATAAATAAAAAAAATTGACAATAATTCATGCAGATTTTTGATCAAAATTTATATAGTTTTATTATTTTGATAGTATTGCTTGGTTTGCTGTTGCATTCATCGCCTCCTTACAGGATATAACACAAATCCACAGGATATTGCTGCTATGATACCAGTGACTTCTTCAAATCCTTTTAAACAATACTTCCATCTAAAGTTGCAATGGTTCTTGCTTGCTAGCTATATCTTTTTGAATAATCCTTAAAGATGCTTGTGTGAAAATATTATAATAATAATATAATAATATAGTAATACTGGTGGCCAGTAACCATCAGTTTTTAAGGTGGGGTAATTTGGGGGACTATAAAGCTGGAACTGGTATGCACATTTTTTTCCTTATAAAAGTGTTTAGTATTGCAAAGCTTTATGAATGTCTGCTTTATAAAGGTAAAGAACAAAGAACTAATAGGCTATGTTAGTCAATGTTCTCACATCAGACTCAAAATTGAAAATAGTGTGAAACCTGATCTGTACTAGCCATAGAGATCGCTCCCCTTTGCTCTCGGCATGAGGAAAAGAAAGGTGTGTTGTAGTTGCTTGCAATACACCTGGTTTAAATGAAAATAAAAGCTTCTTTTTACATTGTATCCAGCTTCAGGAACACACATAATTACAAAAGTCCTCCATTTCAAGCAGCTAAATAATAGTTTGAGTCTTATGTGAAATGCTGAGAGTAATGGTGGCAGACACTAAAATTGATCCTGAACTTTTCTTCAGGGACTCTGACCCAAGCTGCTATGCGATTAGTTCTGATTGGCTCCAAATCTTCAGTAAAATGTAATTGAATCACTGCAAATGCAAGGGAAATTACAGGAAGATCAGCCTGAAGGCCTGATAGTAGCATCTTGCGCTGCCATGTGGAACATTAGACTTTAAATTAACCCCTCACTCTTTTGGTTCTGCAAAATTTCGGGGAACTGCAGGAGTTTTTGGTAATTGCTCTGTTTCCCTACCCTGTCCCCTCTGGGGCCCAGTTTGGGGAGCAAGTAGTGCATTCTGCTCAGCTCTGAAACAGACTCTGAGAAGCTGGGATAGATGTGCTTCTCCTGAAAAATAGCCCTGGGGGCGGTTCAGGCTGCAGCTATTGCTGGTGCAAAGAGGACATAAAGGAAGAATGCAGCCTGTCATGAAATGGGGAAGGAAAAGCCAATCCCTACCTACTGCCTAGAGCTCCACTGTTGTTCTCTGAAGTGTTCCAGCATGGAGGAAAGCCAGATGGCAATTGTTTGGGGTGCAGAGTGGATGAAGGTTGTGTTCACCTGCATAATTGAGGACTTCAAAGGAAAATTAATGGGTAAATGTTGAGGCCTTTTTGATCCTGTGAACTGCAGATCTAATTTCCCTTACATGACAATGGAAAAATGACTTTGCGAGGTTTAATGTGTACTGGCAAACGCCTAGATGCTCCATCTGGAATGGAGCCCATTGTGCCTAAGGATTGCAGCACATATTGTGTTGTGTATAATGCCGTTTTCACTTATTTGCAGCAGAACCATGGCAGATGCCCATCCCACAAATGCTCAGTCGAAACACCTGCCTGGATACCCATTCAGCATACTACCGTAAGTCTGAGCCTTTTAATACAAAGATTTGAGAGACTGAAGGGTAAGTCTCTGTGTTTGGAGCAGCCCTGTCGCGTAAAATATGAATACTCAGAGCATTTGAGAAAGAAAGAATAGAAATGAATCCTAAGGCCAGAGTGAACTCCTTGGGAAGCTAGAGCTTGACTTAGCGGGGCTCCTTTAGAATTTCAGATTCTTCCGGAATTTAATTCATTCCATATGGAGCAATAGGGATTAGTGACAAGCATGGTGTCCTTGGTGCTGGTGTCCAACTCAGAGGGAGTATGGAGTTACTGTTAATTGCTGCAATTAACTCTGTGCTCATGACTGGGAGTCTGTTAGCTTTGCCTTGTCACAGACATAGTTTGTGGGAATTTGTTCATAAGCTCCCACGGGGTCTGCCAGAAACAGCCAAGCTGTCCCTAGACTCAGGTGCTGACACAAGGAAGGGAAGGTGCATCTTGTTTTTTCCCACATTCCTGTGGAAGAAAGAGAGATTTGTGTTTACAAGTGCTTTATGAACTAATATGTGGAATAATTTGCCCAGTGTAGGTAACAATAAATTTTGGGATGGTGGGCAGTGAGTGAACTTTAGTCTGCTGGATTTATAGGAAATGACCTTTGTAACATTCCTCCTCCTGCCAATTAGATAATTTCAGTGAGAGTTACTTCTAACTATCAAGAACGCAGTAATGTTTAAAGAGGAAGAAGAAACCAGGGTCAAGCTGACACTGTATTGTTTTATATCTTGTCTGAATATATATTATAGATAGACCCAAATTGCTGGGTGTTGGAAGTCAGAGTAGAAGGCTAACTGAATAGAGCTAAGATGATTTATCTCACCTGAGGAGTTGGCAAGATTTAGTTGACATTTTCTTTGGCTCTGGATCACAGCATGGTGTTGGTCCACAGCTATTAATTTGTCACCTTTTACGAGTAAAAGAATGAGAAACAAATTCAAGTTTTTGCTCTCCCTCAGTTTCTCGCTAATTTTGCAAGTGCTAGTAAACCCTGTGTCTTTGGCTGTCTTTACAATATGCTAAATTTAATGATATCATAGTTGTTCTTCAACTATATTAAAATAGACATACTTAAAATTATTGACTGAGGACAGTTGAGCTAATCAGATTTTTACTAGCTGAGGATCTAGCCCAGTGACTAATTTGTAACAGTTCTTAGTTATTTGTTTCCATCTTCAGAGGCTTTGGATTGACTTTGTGATGTGGCTAGAAAATTAGTAACCCTGTGTTCTGGCAGACCAAGGGCAAAGGAAACATATTTTATTGAGTGGCCCTTTGGGAGAAATCCGATTGATTTTCTTTGTTTATATTGAGAGGATTTCTGCATGAGCACAAGTATGGCAGTGTGGTGCCTTCAGAAATGGAGGTACACTGGGCATTTGATAGCAAAAGCAATCAAGTCAGAAGCATTTGCACTCAGTGATTTTAACTAACACAAAGAATTGACTCTTCAGATAGTGGCTTTAATGGTTTTCTTAAGTAAGAGAATTTTCATTACCATCTGAATGTTTACTAGGATATTTATTTCTTAAACCATCAAAAATAAATGTGTTTGGTTTGATTATTCTTTGTTTGTCTCTTGTTACACCAGGTATGTGTGCAGAGATAATTCCTATAGACTTGCTTTCTTGCAAAAAATGGTAACTGAGGATCAAACTTTGTTGTCTTTGTTAGCACTAGATGTGGTCTAAGATCTGAACAACCTCTGTGTTATTCTGAAATCATTACAGAAAGAAACTTACTATTACAGTTCAATCATTCACTTGGTTACAATTGTTTTTTGAATGGAGAGTACAACATGTGGTCCTTAAAATAATTGTTTACTTAGAGGTTCCTTTCATCTATATTTTGACTGATTATAAATGTTGAATGGAGTGACAGGAGCTCCACAAATACTTCATGCTTCTCTTGTTATCAAATTATTGTCTGTGCAGCCAACCAGACGTTTCTGTCTTCCTTATCTGTGTCAGATATTTCTAAGCATTCTTTACCATACTGCAATAGATTTCTTTTTATTGGGAATGCAATGCAAACAGTTGAGGAATATGAAAACAGAGGGAAACTAATTTCTCTTAGGTGGCCAGTGTTTTTCACCATCTGATTTGGACAGTATTTTTAATTACCTTTATTTTATCTGAGAAGCATACCTGTAAAATGTCCTCACTTGACAGAAAGCTGATTAATAAAATGACTAAAAATTTTCCAGTGATGTAACAAAGTACATTACCTGCTATGAAGAAAGGTCCTAAAAAGAGCAGAGGTCTGGCCATCTGTGACTATTCCATCAGAAGACCGTGCTGTGTCCTTGGATCCCTCTCAAGAGCAATGTAGGGAACAGTGTCAAATAATGAAGGAAAAACAAGATAGCAAAAGGGGTATCCTCCTTCAGACAGTTTACTGTCTGCATTGGCTGGGTTTCTCTCTCCCTCTTTCTCAGCAGTTTTTATAAAAAGCACTGTGTCCTCTCTTGGGAATGCCTTTCCCATATAATGCAAGAACCAGGAGATCTGGCAGCATTGCTGTTATGTAACAGTCTGATTTTTTTGCAGTCCCTAATTTACTATCTTTTTTGAATTTGCTGATGATTCTTGCAATTAAGATTCTCAATTCTGTTTGGCAACTCACCATCTGCAAAAGAGGGCATAAGTGAACACTGGCTTTCTGTGCCTTCACAACGTCCTTAATTAGATTCATTTTAAGTCTGAGAGTTTTAATCAAGGGAATTACCTAAGGGTGGCTTTGTCTGCACTTGCACTTTTAGTCATGTCTTCCAAAGGATTTGTAGTGTTTGATTATAAAATACTCCAAAAGGAGTTCACTGCGTAGCTCCTTAGCATACTAAACCTTCCTATCACAGGGGCTGCTTGCTAGCTAGATTCATTATGCAGAGATAATGAAGTATCACAGGGTGCACCTGTGTTGCAAAAATATTTGGGGTTGTCTTTTCCACCCAGCTCTGTAGACAGCGCTTCATGAGTACAGCATTCAGCGTAAACATTGACCTTCTCTCACCTTTTGCTTTTCCCTGCTGCAGTCTTTAAAAAGCTCCTCGGCCCACCTTCCCAGCCCCCCTCCACCAAAAGACTCCCTTTTTGTGAGTTATCTGCTACTAAGAAGCAACAGGAGAAAGTGGCAGAGGGCATCTGGGGCACAAAAGGCAGTGGTTTTGTTGTGTGCCCTAAGCCACTGCTTTGCAGAGCCTTGTTCAATAACGGCTCTCCTCCAGGTTAGCAGAAGGGGACAACTTCCAGCCAGAGATTTGGAGGACAGGGGAACCTGAACGAAGGTCCTCACAGAGGACATGAAGTAGCTGTGCATCCCATGATAGCTCACGGGCTGCAGTTTTACTGCAGAGGTGGCACATAGGTGCTGCACTTGGTGGGAATTCAGAGCAATTTGGGACTGCTGGCCACTTGGCAGCTGAGCCTTATGTCTTTCTGTCCCTCAGTTTACCTGTATCCATAAAATGAGGATAGCAAAAGTCACTCGTTTTTGAACACTGCATACACGTGCAGTGTATTATTGTTCTGTTAACAGTGCATGGAAGAAGATGTTAGTCTAGCCCCGTCTTCTCCCAGTTTATTGGGAACACTGGAGGAACAGGAATGCACTAAGAGGTAGCATACCCTGCACAATATATGATTGTAGCCTGATCTGGGAGTCCAGCCCATAATCACTTCTGGTTAAAACTAATCAAGGTTTTTACATTCAGACTCACTTCACAGCAGATGTTTTAAAGAAATTCAAACTTTTGTAACACGCCTGTATGTTAGTTCTAGTGGTTGTGCTCTATGTAAAGAATGCTCTGAGAGTATATTGCACAGTGGAGCCAAGCAGAAATGTATTGAAACATGCATATTCTGTTCTGTTTTAAGGTGATGAGTCTAGAAGAATCGTTTCTGAAATCAATCTTGCTCTCTTTAAACACAAAACAAATAAATGGCTCTGGCTAGTCTCTACCCTCTCTTGGGACTTCATATTGTGCTTTGTAATTATGTCGCTTTCTCTCCTGTGTAGATGTGCTCTATAAAATAAATAAATAGCTATGCACTCCAGAAAGTGCCTTTTGCAAGGGCTCTCTCTCTCTCTTTGAGCTTTAAGTCTTTTTCTATTAAAATCCTGTTGGCTAATAAATTCCACAGACAATCCGGGTGGTGGGGAATGTTTTTTGTGGCTAATATGTGAAATATTTGAAAACTGAGCTATTAATACAATGCTCTGTTCTTGTATCTTTCACCTCCAAGTTGATGTTAATGGAAAATTTTGAGTGCTAAAACTGACTTTTATTTTTAAAAGAGATATTAAAATAATAAAATACATGTTTTTGCTAGGCCACCATATTCCTACAGTTCTTCATCCCAAGGCCTTCTTTGCCCCTCCTTGCCCAGTGCTCAGAGCAATTTACTGTCCACCTCTTTCTTGTTTAAAAAGGTTGCCTGTACTCTGCACTACTGTGAGTCTGTTACCAATTGCCAGCTGCTAAGCAGCTTTTTAAAATATCCGCTTAAATCCCTCTTCCCCTTGGGTAAGCTCTCTGATGTCTCCTTCTCAATTGCATCTCCCCCTCCTCCCTGCCCCCCCCCCCCAGCCTTCCCTGGCAAAAAATGTTGTTCCTATTGTTGTTGCCTGTAGCTTCGGGTTGTGAAGAGTTACAACGTATCTCCTATAATCGGACGTATGGATTCAGTGGGGAAAGTTCCAGCCAAAGTAAGGTAGTGTTGGATTAGTAGCAAACCATGGCGCATCTCAGCAGGGCAGCAAATGCTTCATGCCTGGATAGATCCAGGCAGATGCTAGCAGTAGTATGTGCTAACAGAAGGGACTGGCTTGGGAGCAAATTTTGAGAGAAATAGGGCAAAAGAATCCAGGTACTCCTCTATTTTATCAAAGATAGGGAAGAAAGGGGAGAGAAGAATGGTAATGGTCCCTTGGCAATGAAATATGTATGCTTAATTTATGACATATGTGATCCTTCCTCACATTTCTGTTAATGTGATCCCAGTGGAACCAAAAAAGGGGTTTCACAATTGCAAAAGAAGCTCAGAAATCCTTCAGGTAAGGTGGTACTTCATTAAAAAAATTAGTATAATATACATTAAGCTGTACAAAACCATTATCTGCAGATGGACCCCACATAGTTGCTTGACATCACCATCAGGAAACATTTTGCATGACTTATTTACACTGAGTAATCTCATTAAGCACACATTAGGATTGCTGTCTTTATCATTTTATTTATTTTATGGGAAGCACCAAGATGTTACTACAGCAGTCCCAGCCACAGAACTGTAGCATTGCATAACTGAGAACAAGATATTTATAACTTGATTGTAGAAATTTTCTTTAATTTGAAAGTTGGCATTGATCTGTATGACAGCATTTACTTAAGAGTAAACTTTTACAGGAAAACAAACATAGTTTTAACTACTTAAAATTCTTGCAACTCATAAAGCTTATGAGATAAACAATTTAAACAAAAGTTGATATTCTTCTGGTCACTATTTTAAAATTCTGTTTTAAGTCCTGGTTTATCCATGCAATATTTTTGCACACTCACAGAAATTTAAAAATAATATGCACATTCAAACTTTGCAGTATTTGTTACTTACTATTCCCAGATAAAAAGCACTATTGGACTATAGTCTTTCTGGTAACATATAAATAACTTAGGGGTTAAATATCCCAGTGGTGCTGCTATCCCAAAACTACACTCTATTTACATGGAGAATTCGATGCTCAGGTCAAACAGGAGTGATTCAAATATTCTGAGTTTATGAAGATATACACAAGAAAAAGGTTAGCTCCACTCTTAAGTTACACCCTGCAATAACCCAGAAATATGACAAATATGATTGCTTCTAGAGTATTTCTAGAGGCCAGTTAGGTGAGCTAAATTGTTTATATTATTTTTCTCTTATTGTTGCTGCAGAGTAAGTGGAGTCAGTGATTTAATTTTTTGAGTAAATAGAACATGTTCATCATATAAATTAAAAAAGGGTATTTGTATGTAACCAAAGGGTGAAACGTGGCTCATGTGGAACAGTAGGGCTGTGATTCATGGTTCAGTAATTCATGCCACAATAATATCTAGGCACTGCACCTTGGCAAGGAGTTTCGTTATGCCAGGCACTGTGGAAATCTATAGAAGAAACTTGTGGCTGAAGCAGTCATGGAAGACAAAGGGTAGGAACTAAGCATTGTTTGTCAATATTTTACAGAGATGCTGAAAGCGAAATCCATGTGTCCAGGTTTATGTCAATGAAGAGCTATAAGCACTTTTGAGATGCAGTTCATCTTAAGGCTGGTCTTTAAAGTAGGTCAGATGAATTGGGCTGTTGAAGGGCATGTTTCTCTTGATTAATGAATGATAAAGAAAACCTACACAACCATCTGTGATGTAGGTGTCTGAACTGAAGTATGTATCCCATGCCAGAGGATTTCCGCAATGTTGCAAAGGTTTGCAGCAAAGTGGTGACCTACACTAGAGACTCCGCTGTGAGACTTTCCTTCTAGGCTACCTCAATGCAAGTAATTCATTAGATCTACCCTTGTATGTGACCTGCCTGCCCTGACTTCCAGGCAAAATGCAAATGAATGCAGGATTGAATCAGGGCACAGCCTAAACCGTAGGAGTATTACTGCATCTCACATAACCCTGTATTATAACAACTACCTTTTTTCCTTAATACCTTGGGAAAAAAAATCTATTTAACCATAATAGGCCATATGTTTTAGTGGCATTTTCATTTGTGCCTTTAGATTGTAAATCCTGTTTATTCGTTCAGTACATACTGTGTAATGCCATTTACACTTACAGGGCATTAGAAACCTAGAGGTCTCTCTTTATCACATAAGTGGCTGTGAATGGCCGCCTTAGTAAATGTGTTCTCCAAAGATTTATTCCTGAAAAGTTCTGAATGCCTCCTGTGATGTGCTTGAGGGACCTCCCTACAGCCCTGTTGATATCACTCACATGTCACTAGGAATGAATACAGGAATTCTGCCCTGGGACTGGGGCAGCCTTCATCTTGTGGAGGTGTTCCATAGGCATTTCTGCAGAAAAGAATATAAAAAATGTCTTCAACTGAAAATGGAAATTATTCTTCCCTGTACAATGCTCATACCTCTGTTGTTTGGGGCTTTATTGCAGTTAGGAACAGTCATGCAAATTAGGATTTTTTTGCTTTGATTGTTTGTTTTGGGTCCTCTAGGGAAGCAAGAAATATAAATGGGAAAATGCCTGTAAACCATATAATTAATAAACTGTGTTTTGTCACAGGAAGACCATGCATTTTAGGTCTGAATGTCCTGTATTTTCAGAGTATTGAAAATCAGAGCTGCAGTTCTCCATACAAGCAGGCCTGAGCTGCATCATCCCTTCATGGATCTGAGCCTTGCCAGAAACCAAAGGTGTTAGCTCAGCCCTATTTGTTGATGACTTTTGGTGTCTGAATGAAGCTTGTGTATGCATCTCTGCAGGTCAGTGTCCCTATGTGAATTTTTCTGGATGGACACATGCCATTCCACCAAGTATCATCATTTTGTATGAAGTCTCAAGGATAAATATTTGTTCAAAGTGTTTAACTTATCAATTTTGAATTCAGATATATCCTATCAATCACTCCTACAATATTTTTTCATATGACCCACAGTAGGCCTACCTCTTCTCCCTCACCTCGAGAGGTACTTTACTGAATTTCCTTTGTATCTGAGCATCTCAGGGTGTTTATCTGTTGTCACAAGATCCTTGTGAAGAAGTTAGGACAAACTATCATCCTCATTTCACAAATGAGAAGGAGAAACAGACAGGCAGAAAACACATGTCATGTACATAGTACAGAGATACACTGAGCCTGTCAGTTCTGTAATCAGTGCTGTCACATCAGGGCAGCACTGCACCCAAGTTAATTAACCTGTGACAGAGCTAATTAGCCCATGCATGGTAACATGTCTTTGTAAACTATTTTACTGTGCCAGGCAACTGGTCAGATCTTGGAACAACCTTCGGGAATTGTAGCAAAGCATTACATTGAATGGGGTAGACCTGTCTGCAGACGTCTATGACAGAGCAGGACATTATCCTTTTGTGGAAAGGAAAGAGACTTTTTTACAAATATTTAACATCATGGGTAATTGAGTAACTTGAGGGAGGGATTTTGAGATGTTTTCATTACAATCTGGGCCACCCCTTTGCTTAGTTGTTAGCCTCCAGTTTGGGAGCTGTGCTCCAGCTGTAGAGCAATGGGACAATCAGTGTGTAGGAGCAATGAGGTCAGCAGTCTGCTCTGCTTTGACTGTCTTTACTGAGGGAGACCTGAGTTTCAGGGGCAGCTACATTTAGAGGCAATGCCTTCTGTATTCATTTGAATTGTTTTTAATGTATGGTGTAAACACCAAAAGTAGGATGCCATATAATCAAAGAAAAAGTAAATACACAAAAAGGCTGAAGGCTTTACTTCCACAAATGCATATAAAATGTAGGTATTTTTTATAGAGACACTTAAATACCTCATTCTTTATGCCTCTAGTACTGCCTCCTGAGCTTGTCCCAGCTGTACTTATCTCTGCACTGGGTCTGTGCTACATAAATAATTCTCTGGCCTTATCTCCAGCTAATCTAAACATGTTGGTGTTCAACTCCTATCCTTTTTCGCTGTCCCGTCTGCATCTCAATCTGACCGCTCTGTAGTACTCCCTTCACTGGGAATTCCTGAGTGAAAGCTGGGCCTTGAAGTTAGTTTGGGGATGGTGTAAGGGAAAGGGAACGCTCTTCCTTATTTCAGTGCTCTCTTTCAGCCACAGAATAGCTCTTATATTTCCTTCTTTCCTGCTCAGTCTTTACTTCCATAGTTCTTAAAGAGGCCTATCCCATCTGGATAAATATTTACTGTTTTTAAACCGTTTATCATTGTAGGATCAATAATTAGATAAACCAGTTATGAGTGAAGAGTAGTAATTTCTATTACTGGGTAGCCACCTAGGTATAATTTAATGTCATGACAGTAGCAGAATGGCAATATTGGATTAAAGGACAGGGAATAACCCTTGGGGGATTGACTACAATCATTTGTTGTTACAGGAAACACTATCATATAGTACCTTGCTTATGAATTTGGTGATGATTCGCTGTCACACTTCTAACTTCCACTATAATCCTGTGTTGGTCACTGCTACTGGATAAATATGGTAAGACAAAGTGCTACACACAAAAAACCTTTCTTTAAAGATTAGTCTTAGTTAAAAAGCCAGGTGAATTACTCACCAGAGAATTTGTAATTTACCTGATTTGTTCCCTTCCTATAAAACAAGATTACATATCCTGATTTGTTGTATGTATGCATGTATGTATGCATGCTCTTGATTTTAAGCTCAGTCAAGGCCAGTCTGCTAACAAGCCAATTTATGTTACATTTGACACTAACACACTGAATCTATGTAGTTGGTTCATAGAACTTTAGACTGGCCATAGCAGATCAGAACAAAAGTCCCAATGGATCTTTGTAGCTCTGTAGCTGATAGAGGTCCGTGTCTGATACCTAGAGATAAAGTGTGATACCACATCAAGTAGAGAGTCATATTTCCCTCGGAATACCTTTCCTACTTCCAGCAATCAGCAGTTTAGAGACTTATTAACCTTGCGGTTACAGATGGGCAATTACTTTTGATAGACCAGAACTCATTAAAATAAGAACTAGATAAGTGGAACAAAATTCTACTGGCAGATTTGATAGAGTAAATCTGGATTTGCACTGGTGTAACAGGCCAGGGTTTGGTTGCTCGGTCTCTTCCTTGCTAGTAAAAGTAGTTAAACCTTGAAAGTTTAAATCCTCTCCTGGATTTTTTATTAAAGAAAAACTGGTATGATAATAACATCTTAGCACTTATTTCAGCAATTCTTAACTGTAGTAATGTAGGTTTTTACTTATCACATATATTCTTATCAGTTTTCCAGTGTAGTAGCTTATTCTTACTGAATATAATCTGATCAGCTATGCATTTTCTCCTTCTTTAGATATGTTCATGAATAGAGCTTTTAGACATTTAAGGAGTGATTTAAACAATGATTTTTTTTCTGCTATCTTTCTTGAAATTCAAATTGCAACTAACTTTTTGGAACATCAGTTCTATGGAAACGCAGCATCTTATACAGTATAAAGTGTGTTTGATCTTTCTATTTTTATTATTTATTATCCTTTGTCTTTTTGTATATTATTTGCTGCATTGTGGCTGATATGAAATTGTGGAGCCCTTCTTGCAAGGTTATTCACAGTCTTTCTTTTCTTATGAACAATAGGTCCTTGTATGAGACTTTCTTCTGTTTTGGTGAAATGAATGGCAAACTTTATTTTTAAATGCAAGTAGAGGAGTCTCCTCTAGTTTATCACCCCTGAAAATCCAAGAATTTGAATTAGCATTGTGGATTTGTAGCAGGATACAGTAATAGTTTAGCATCTTGTGTGTTTATTGGGTTCTTAGATATGCCTAACTGCTGTTAAGGAGTAAACTCCCAGAAAAGTGAGTATATTAAATGGTCTTTTTACTAAACCAAGCTTAACATCTTTATTCAGTCATATATGATTACTTTACTACCTTCATTTGGTGTTTAGGACAAGGAGGTGGAATGCTATTTTTTATTTCGACTATTTTTAGTAACAGTATTCTGCAGAATCACTACAGCTAATTGGGAGAGAGTGAGCAGTTTTACGTTCTGGTTTGTAGATAGTTAATGGAATTGTCAGCTAATTTCTGTTCCTTTCTACTGGTAAAGGCACATAAATTTTACAAAATCCTGGTTGCTTTGAGGCAGAATCGGACAGGGATGAAGTATCTATGAGTTCTTTCAAAGGGCTCTGAGTTCTGCCTTGTTCTCAATGTAACCTAAGAAAAATCATGTCTGTTTCTTGGTTTCATCAAACTAGACATAGTACATTTGTTACCTTCCTAAGTTTCTCTGAGATCTATTAATGTGTAAAATATTGCATAACAGTGTGATATGATTTCAGATTCCTTCTTTAATTTTCCAGGGCCAATGTTTAAAACCTTTTTATGAGGATGTAGGAGAAACTTACTGAAAACCATGTATTTTATTATATAACAGATCACCTCACATTGTTTTATTTGGGGCAGGACAGAAGGCTGCTTTGTGGGAGTTGGGTTTTTGGATGCAAAACCAAATCGTTGGCATAATAACGTATTTTACACTCTTATGTTTATGAATTCATGTAATATAGATACAAGTTGAAGCTATCAATATTCAAGGTGATTTAAACATCATTGCTTTAAAATAGTGTAGCTCTAAAGCATAAAATAGGAAATGCTTTTTTTTTTAATAAATGTTCTGAAGCCTTTTATTTAGTCTTTTATTCAGTTTCTTGCTACAGTATTCTTCATACCTTTTCTTCTTAGTTTATTATTTCCATTTATTCATCAGTGATTAAAGAAATCGTCACACCTGCAGAATCCTCAAATTTGTCTTGCTTTCTGAACAGGAGCCAGAAGACCCCAACTGTCACAAAATTGAAAAGGCTGGCTAATAACAAGCAGCTATTTGTTCTTTCAGCTGTTGTCTAAATAGCAAGAGTTACCATGAAACACTCTCCCTAACTGTAAATCTACTAGACAGGGATGCATCAGAGTATTGCAAAGGCCTGGGTCCACTTAAGCACTTTAACAGCTATAATATGGTTTGGACAAAATTTAAGTTTCCAGATTCAAGTAGGCAATTCATAATGCCTGTGCCCATTTGTGTCCTTCTTGTGTCCTCACTGCTTAGATATCTCCTAGTTTTAGGCACCAGAGTTTTCATAAGTAAATTCCCCATCCTTTCCGCAGAAGCTGTGATATGGTGGAACCAGGAATACAAGAATTATGGGCCAGGGAAAGAGAGGAAGAGGGAGCTTGATTGATCTGTGTATTACAAAAGATGTTTTATTGAGAGAGTGAAGACATGGCTTTTCATCCCTATTCCAGGGATTGTTATGTATTTGGCAGTCAAGTATCAATGGATAAAATCTGTGAGCAGGTTGGAGAAGGTGGCTCCAGGAGCCCAGGAAATGCCATTCCCAGAGGATGGAGTTGAGCTTGTTGTCTTTTTCTTTCATTTTTTGTTGTACAGCTGGCCACCTTTCACAGATAGGATGGAGATTTCTTCTGTCTGGGTCTTATTTATTGCTGCTGATTGCAGCACTCACCTGGGAGGTGGGAATGTGGATTTGACCTCCAGAGTGAGGCTAGCTTTGAACTCTGAACTTCTGGTGACAAAAATGTAATTATATTAAGAACATCTTGTCTTTCGTCCATCTTTTTAAGGGGAAAGAATGAAGCAGTCATTTCTACCCAAAGGGACAGCTTAGGCATGTAAGTAGCAGAGAGGGCTTTAGATCTTGAATCTCAATCTCTTTTATGTACACAAATCAGGCAGGCACCTACAGTAGGAGACAGGGAATTTCAGAAATATCCTTTTCTGTGCCTTCATACTGGCATTCTCCCCTGCCTCTAGTCAATGTGTTGCTTTTTGTGAATTTTATTATTAGCTATTTTCACTCACTCCGTTGCAGGAACCAATACCAGCCAGACAACGCAACTCTTAGTGTCACCACACTCTCTTTATGGATCTGCAACTAATTCCACTGTGCTGTTCTCAAAATGTGAGGTGGCAGAAGTGTTGATGAGACTCTGCAGTGTCACTGTACAGGCGCTGGAAAACCCCTAACATAGTGAGTTTATTCAGAACAGCCCAGGGAAATGCTAGAAAGTAGTTCAGTGGTATGTACTTTGATTCCAAAGAAAATTACTTACATTTTTAATTAAATCCAGAACATTGTATCACATCAACATGACAGCATCTGTAAGCAAATAGTTTATCTTGATAGCTTGAGAAATGTTGTGGAGATTTTTTTTTTTTCCTGGAAGAATGTAATGAAGTGGTAGGAACAGGTAAGCCTTACGGACTTAATTTGCTGGATTTTTCTAAATGCATTTGCTGAGTTGTCTTTTGAGAGAAGTTAAATATAAAATAAAGACCAAACTCCACCTACAAATGCAAAATGCCTGAGCAGTAGGAAACTGTATTGTGATTAGCCTTAATGTTACAGCAGTCCAATGAACAGATTCAGAAACTTTGCCTAAGTCTTTGGAGATGGGCATTCCTATACTGATTTGTGGAAGGAAAGAATTGAGAACTGCATTAGTTAGTAACATTAAATTGTGTTACTAAGTCAAATCAGTGCAAAACAGTTAGAAAATCTAAGTAATTTAAAATAATTCTGGAGACTCAGCAACATAACATGGAATTTAACTGAGACAGAAGGAAAGTAAGATACATTGGCAATTATTGTCTGTCTTATACTGACTGATGACCTCTTCATTTGACAGACTAGCTGTGAGAAAAGATTTAGGTGTCACTGTGAGTTACTCATGAGTTAGATTATAATTCCTTAGAAAATAATTGAATAAATAACCGGAGATGAAATCAGTAAAATCTAGAGGGTAATAGAAGTCTGAGTAAACAAGCAGCATGATTTTTATAGAGAACAAATCATGCAAGACACACTTAATTGCTTGTTTTGATAGAATTACTAAATTATTAGCTGTTGCTTATATTTTTTAGAGATAGACTTTCAAAGACATCAAAAGCAGTTAGGCGCCCAAATCCTGCTGTTTTTAAGAGCTTGCTACATTATCTCCTGAAGTTTTAAAGAAAAGTTCATGTTAATTGCCTTGGAGTTTAGCCTTGCTACATGACTTTTTAGACCCCCCAAGAGACAATGTGCCCAGATGGATATATATATTGAGTTATAGAGTGATGTTGGCACTGCTTCCAGAACCATTATTATATGCAGACTTGCTTGATATTTTTATTAATGATTGAGCAGTTGGGCTCAAAGCAGCATGCTAATGAAATGTGAAGGCCAAAATTCAGGAAGCTGTGAGCATTAATAAGATAATATGACATTGTGGAACAAAGATTCCCTCCAAAATCCAGCCAATTCCCCCTCTAAAAGCAAAAACAATAACAAAAAAACAAAACAGAAAATTTTCATGAGAATAATATCTTAAATACTTTTGGTGGGAAATTCAAGAAGGCAGATACCACTGGAGAAGAAAAAGAACTTTGACAACTCTTTTGATAAACAGTGGTGCTCCAAAAATCTGTAACATTATGATGAATATTTTTCTGAATTCTATCAAGTCATCTATTTTCTCTTTGGATTGATGCAAATTCAGGGATCACTAATGCAGACAAAGCAAAGAAAGAAGATAGTAGCAGATACATCTAATAACATGATCATCTAAAGCAGGTCTTTTCTAGCTGTGAGATTAAAGAGAAGCCAGTAATTGGACCAATAAATGCAAATCGGTTAGCTCATTTCACCTGTCAGAACTCTTTGGAATTAAATAAAGACACTTTCTCTGCCATGGTACAATTGGAAGCTCTCCAAAGGTGGCATATATTAAATCTGTTCCACTGGAGAACAGATTCATAGTGGATATTTTTAAAGGAAATCTAAGAGAAGGCTAGTGCAGCTAAAGGGAACAGTAAAAGCAGATGTGGCTGAAGCTAACAAAATCTGATTCAAAAGAGATGTCCTCAGACAATCAGTGGTCAAGACTAAGCGAGATGAAAAGAAGAGACAGGAGGTAATTCCAGGCTTTGCTGTGAGGGAGCAGGAAAGGTGTGGAAGAGAGCCATAAAACTCAACTGGGGCCGATCATTTGATAACAATGGAAACATAGGGAATGGGGTGGAGAAAATAAGAAGTACTTGAATGATGAGGGTAGGAGGCAAATGTCTACTGAATGGGTGACAAGTGGAGAAAGTTGTATGTAAGTACATGAAGCACTGGCTTTTACTACTTGACAGCCATCTAGGAGTTAAAGGAAAGAAGGGCAGTGATTGTAAAATATGGCAAAAGCAGCAGCCATCTAGAAGCTAACTAAAAAAAAGAAAACACAGGAATTCAGGGTTTTTTTGAATGATCCCACATGTTAAAATGATTTAATGGCAAATGAAGTAAAGGACCACGAAACACCTTTACAGCTGAACTTCTGTAAATTCAGATATTAAGTTAGATATTTTATTCTCTATGCTTCTAGGCAATGGAAAGTTAAAGAGCCTATGAAGGAGAGAACATAAAGTTTGGTTTTAAAATAAAATTTGAGTCAAAATAATTTAATCTTCTCCTTCAATATCATCTGCTCACAGAGCTGAAATGTGAAAATGATGTTTATCAGCTGCCAGTCATTAAGATAATAGATGTAAATCTAAGTCATCCAACAAAATCTATATCAGCTTGAAAAATGAAAGGATTAAATTATTAGTAAAGATTTTTATTCTCTGTGTGTGTGCTTGTGTGTGTGTTCGTGAATCTGCATGTAAAAAGACAAAAAGTTAAAAAAACAGGATTTCTCACAAATTACAAAATAAACTTTAATAGGATTATTTCTTGAATAGTCATTGTTCATTTAAAGTCTATTGTTGTGTGCCTGTAGTCAAGAATATTTTTCTGTTTTTCTGTTACTTTGTATTGATCAGCATTGACTTTCACTGTGGATAGAAGTTAGTGCCTTTTTAGTTGCCATGGTGTGTCTCAGACATCCACGCAGGAGGGCTTAATGGGACGTTATGTATCTCTCTTCTGGAGAGGCAGCTGGAGGTGAGGCTGGGGACCCAGAAGCATGGAAGATGACACAACACACACATGTTTAGGCAGCTGAAACCCCCCCTTTAATGCTAGCAATTAATGCAGAATTAGTATCGCAGAATCTTTCTTTAGCTTGATGCAGTTGACATTCATTTTTGTTGCTGTGGGCAACTTAGTACCTCTAGCAAACTTTGTCACTTCTCTGTTATCCTTTTTTCCAGATGATTTATGACTATTTTGAATTGCATTGGTGCCAACAGAGATTCTTACAAGTCTTCACTGAAAGCTTCCTTTTACAAAGAAAACAGATCTTTTATTCCTACCCCTTGTTTTAAGTTTTCGGCAAGTTGTTTATTCATTTGTGAATCTTTCCTATTACAGAATGGGAGCATAATTTCTTTAAGAGATTTTGGTAAAGAACCATATAAAATTTTTTTGGAAATCCAAGCTGAATAAACCAACCTCATCTGTATGCTTGTTTTCCCCTCTCAAGGAAGAGTCTTCAAAGGTCTGTGAATCATGTCCCATATGTTAAACCCAAACTGATTTTTGTCAGTTATGTCACATGCATCTTTGTGCTCCATCTACTAATTCAGTGCTTTGTTTAGTTTCTACCAATTTTTCCGGAACAGAATCCAGACTGTCTACTCTGTAGCTCCTTAGATCCCTCTAAAGCCATTTCTAAAGCTGATGTCACACCTGATGCTTTCCAATGCCCATCACCGAGGATGATTCAAGTGGTAGATTGATCCTCCACAGTTAATAACTGATGGTGTCATATTTGAGCTTCTTCAGAATTCTTTGGTGAATACACTGGCCTGCATGCCTTGCTACTACTCATTTTACGGCTCTGTCCTAAAATCTTTACTACCATCAACTCAGTTTAAGATAGTTCTGAACAGTCCCATGTAAAGAAAGATGCAACAGGGACTGAAGAGTTCTGGAAAAAATCATTGATCCTCCCCACATATAATCATTATTAGGGATTTATGAAATATGAGGTTACAAAAATTTGTTTATGTTTGTAGTAATGAAAGATTTAATAGGATTTTAATTATGTTATTCAAACGAATGAAAACTGACGTAAAAAAATTATTAACCAGTCACATAACTGAAGTCAAAATATTCTTCATAGCAAATTAAAGGATAAATAAAAAGAAGTACTGATAGTCAACACATGGAATTAAAGGCTGTAGGGGATCAAAGAATAGAATTTAAGTTTATGACAGAAAATAAAATTTTTAGTATACATGCTAATGGCCAAATTCTGCTATTTGGTGTGAATGTGCACAGTCCATCAGGGTCAATACACATATCCATATCCCGTGGATTATGAAAGAGCATTTAAATTGTGTATGTTGTTCTTTTAGTGTGTGCTCTGCTGTGATAAAAAACTTTGACTTTCTATTTTTCCCCTAATTATACCTTCTATTGAAAAAAAATTGTTAAGGTGTGAGAGCTGCCTGTACGGTTCATATGTCTAGACATTCACTGAGATACATTTACATTCCTGCAGTTGAAAAATCCCCCTGAGCCCCTCCACTGTGATGTCTACAGACTATATCCACGTTGCATGACAGTTTGATTTTTTTGACCTATTCATGTGCTGAGTGCTTGATGCAAAATGCACACATGTATTTTGACAATATAGGCTGAAGTTATAGCAGCATTCTTGAAGTCGAGCTCTTTGAGACAGTTGCTGCTATACAGGGGGTTAAACTAAATATATAAAGCTTAGTTCTGCCTGTAGGTACAGAGGAAGGCTATCAATGGAGAAGGTTTTATGATAACATATGGTTTCCTGGCCTTCAGCCCAATGCTCTTACACTGATTGGTGTTTTGTTGGGAGGAGAGGCTTGTTTGCCTTAGACGTTTTGTCAGTCATTAATTTTAAGCTCTGCCTGTTTGTCTTGAAGTGCTGCAGCAGTGTTCAGTGATGCCTGAGCACATGTGCAGCTGCAATAGGCTGAAGTACCAGTACCACCTATTGTTCCCGTTGCTCCTAATGCAAACAGACTTGGAACAGGACTTGTGCGGCTAGCAAAGGCACCTCTCCAGCTTCAGTGGTTGTGCTCATGCCTTTATATTTTTGCAGGCTATTTAGCAGCTTTGAAATGGAAAAGAATTTTTCTCCTTTTTCTGTAGGCGCTCGCATGCCATTACTTTAACAAGTGTGAACTCCACTGTTATCCTGTACTCTGATTGCCCTAATCAAAAGGGAGACACTTTAAAGACCTCCATTAACTGTTTCAAAGATCATTCACTTCAGTGGAGGGGGAGTTCACCAGATTCCTAGGATGAAAAAGATGCAGAAGTAAGAAAGGAGGAAAGACAACAAGATCATAAAGAAGAAAGGATAATAGGGAAGGAAAAAACAAACAGGAAGATCATTATGGTATTATATGTAAGCCTGCTCCCATTACCTGATGCTGATTGCATGCACAGCTTAAAAAATATTAGAAAATTTGGTGGCTATGTAAAGACTATATTTTACCTTGTGTTATATTGTGCTAGCCTCCCACTGACATTTCCACTTGAGGATGTATTGCTTCGTAACTTTACCTGGGAAAGGTCATTAAAAATAGGAATGGCCCTTTTTCATTCAAACATTTTTTTAGCCTTAAATGTGCCCATTGCCAGGCATTCTGCTAGGCTTCTTGTATATGGATAACTGCTTTGCTGAAATGATTTGGCTTCCCCGAAGTCAGGTGTATATTCAGGATCTTTTCTGTAAGTAATACAGAGGCACAAGAAGATGTGAAATAAATCATGACTGTGTGTTACTGGTATTTTAACCTTAGATTGGCTCAGAAAAGAACTACAATAGGAAATTGCTATTTACAGATGTGAACTATTGCTGTATTAGTAAAGGTTTGGGGTTTTTTTCCACGTAAAGACTCTTTATAGGGAAATAAATCTCTCTACGTGGACTTGATCAAAGTCCATGTAGGTCATGATCAAAATTCATAGAAATGGTACCCAAACTTTGGCTAGACTGAAGCATGGATAAAATTCTGTACATGTCCCAGGCTGAAATTGGGGGAAAGTGTGTTTTTTATTGCAGCATTTATTGTAGCATACTTTATCAATGTTATTATGGAAACTTAGAGAGGATTAATTTTTCACCAATTTTGCATCATTGTCCTGATGGTTCTCCCCAATTATTCAGCCACATTCCCCTTTGCTTGATTCTATTCCTGAATTGCCACTTATATTGTCCTCCTTGGCATGTATTCCTAAAAATATTTGTCAAGAGTAATTGTACCCCTTAATACTTATTTAAATGGTAGCTATCTGTATACCTACATACATATGTGAATATTTGATTTTACTGTTTTTGTTTGTTTGTTGGACAATGTACTTCAGCTGGGGGTGTATTATTGAGGACAGAATGGCTTCTGTCTGTTGGTCACCTAATGCATGAAGGACAGTGCTTCAGAAATAAAGCTATTTTTATTTCTCTACTTATTTATCTCTTGTGGTATTTCTCCAGAGGTTAATTCCATTGACCACTTAGTTTATTTGTGCTTTATTTGTTATGATATTGTAAATCTGATAATGTATTTTTGGAAAGGTGGATGCTTGAATCTAACCTGTTGCCTGGGTCAAGAAGACTGTCACTTTTTGGTAGGTTGTGAAGGCACAGTCCAAGCTGTGTTATCCATTTTATAGCAGTGCTTCACACTTACATCTACATGCAAGCGGCATTGTTAAAGAATCCTAAGGTTGTTCTCAGAAAGATGAGACTATTACATATACAGTGTTGATAAAGAAAACTACTGCAGCATAGTTGAGTCTTGAAGGTTGGATTTCATCCATTTTATGGAGAAGGGCATGATACTCTGGTGGTGGTGCAGTCAGCACAGAAGAACCACTAAAAAGATAATCCTTTGTCTAGGTGATATATGGAAAGGTACCAGAAATTCTCTTTAACTGGTTTACTCTGTGTCCTAAGAAATGCCAGGCCTTGGACTGCAGGAGATTATGCTGATGTGGGCACATAATAAACACTAGTCTATAGAGCTTGAAGAAGTTGCAAGGAGAAGTCTAAGAAATAGGTAATTGTAGCAAAACTTATTTGATGAAAAAGGTCCTTTCATTATTAATACCATCTTTCAATCATCATTTCTTGGAAAGACAGTACTATGCTTTAGCTCTTTCATGCAGAGCACACAGAAGACATTATAAATACTTATAAAAAACTTGATACATGTATATGACAAGGATATATTAGGGGTAACCAGAACACACTGGTAAAAGACTATACCTATTTGCTCCTCAGTCTCATTTCCATGCTTAAATACTAGAAAACACTCTTCCACAAGGATAGCAGGCTGTTGAACCTTTATGAAGTGCTTTCCAAGCTTGCCTAACCTCTCTGTGGGTGTAGTTTCGGGAGTTCTGCTCATTCTCATGAAAGTAAACTAATTGAAGTTTTCCAAACTTTAGATTAGTCATTTAATGTACCATGACCCTTGAAAAGCAAGCCAAGTACACATTCTGTCCCACTCTTCCATAACCTATTAGAGAGCCACTCTGGGTTTCAGAGCCTCTCCAGAGACCACAGAACACTTAACTTCTGCCAGAGAAAACAAAGCAGGGAGTTGTAAGAGAGTGGAAGACTAGAGCTCGCTTATCGCTAGCCAGGAAATAGGAAATGAAAAGCCAAGAGTGTGTTTGGGGTTGGAAGTAAAATAAAACTTTTCTCACCCTCTTTACCTTTTCTCCCCGAGACTATTAAAAGAGTCTTGCAAAAATAATAAACCAGGTGTGGCTAACAATTTTAACTTGAATTTTCTACATTGTCGGCACTGCTCTCGAAAAAGTTTTGCCTCTCTTGTTGGTCTGGGAAGAGCTCTCTGGTCAATTCTCTTCTAGCCTACGAGAGAAGAGGGCAGAACATTCTCCTAGACATATGAGGAGTATGAAGTGTTTGGCAAAAAGATGTAACTGTTTCTGACAATAGGAGATAAACTGCACATGCCCCTATTTTTTCCATAGGAAGCTATTGTTAGGAACATTGAAAAAATTGTTCAAGAACACAGGCTCTCACTTGGAGATGGGGGTGGAAACTGGGCATCTCTCTGCACTTGTGATCATGGTTATTATAAAACAAGGGGTTTAAAAAAGTTATACACAGTCTTTTTCCTCTGTTCCTTTCTGGTTAGCGCAAAAGTGCCAGTGCCCACAGGCAGCCACATAAAGTACGGGTTGCCTTCCCAGGCCCCAAGCAAATGTTATCGTCAGTTCCTTTTACTACAGAGATCCCTGCCAGATCCCAGAGATGTCTTCACTGAGAAGTCATGGGGGAAAATTAAGAAGGCAGGGTTGGGAGAAGGAAAGAGAAGCCAGAATTTCCCTGAGGCAAGGAAGTGCCCTTATCATTCAGCACTGCATAGCCAGGCGTATTTTGTAGCTGTCAGCACAATGGAAGGAGAGAGATGCTAGAGGGAGGGTTAGCCCATACCCTGGAGGCAGAGAGCTCTCCTGAGGGCTTGGGGATGTGGGTTTAAATTCCTAAGGCAAGTCTAAAGTGGTATGAAGCCCTTTCACTCTAATCTTTAGGTGTCATGAAAAGAGACCCTGCTCCTTTTTCTTCTAGACATCTTAAAAAAAAAAAAAAAGAAATCTAGGTGGGCATACAGAAAGGAATGATAGGAGGGGAGATGTCAGCCATGAATCTTAGCCTAAGCTGTACTTCTAGGAGAAGCTTAAATCTGAAGAAGCATGAGAGTTTGGACACAGCGTTTCTAGGGCATTTTGCCCTTGCTGTTTCCTCTTGCTCAGCGTGCTGGTTGTCGCGATTCCCAGCCTCTCGTGCTTCACTTATACCTGACTGAACACATTGTGCAGATTAGGCATCTGATTCTGATTTTTCGAAATCCACAGTCAAACCCATATTCCCACTAGTACGTTTGGCAATGCTGAGTGTCACAAGGCCCAATTCCTTTTTCTCTCATCCTTTCACCTTTCTTTTCTCAGTTATCTGTATGGTTTGTCTCCCACTACAATCAGAAATAACAGAAGAGAAGCAAAAGTAAAACCAAGGCAACCCAAAATAGTTCTGTGATATCAGTAGAACTATACATTATTTATCCACTTTTGAATTTTAATGAAGAGGAGTGCCATTTACTCATTAGTTTAGAAAGCCAAAAATACCTACCACTTATACTTTGACTCTGGGCTCTCTTCTGTTCCAGATACTACATTTTTCTTCCATTTCCCAGACAGATGATATTAAATGTCAGTGTTTGACAGGCATTATTTTTGTTACGCTACCAGTAAGTAATGCAGATCAGCAGTTACTGTAAGGACTGACTGTGATCCAGAAGGAAGGTTCTTATTTATAACGCTATAGTCTTTGTCATGCTGTGATATACTGAAATGAATTGCGACATGGTGTGATGTGATGGTAAAAGTTTATACAACCTAAGTGACCAGCCAGACTGCTAGAAAAAGTCTCAGATTTGAAGAGAATATCGTAGGTTAACAGAGCCTTACCATCCTGTGTATTTTGGTGGGTAGGGAAGACTCTAGCAGCTTCTTTTTCACCCTGAAAACAGCAAGATGCAAAAATTTGTATGAAGTGCCTGGCACATGACCATGGATAATCTTTCCCTGGCTGAAATAAATGGCAACATTTTCATTGTCTTCGTTTAGGTCCAAATGTCACCTTGTGACTTGTTGTTTTTTGCTAAGGTCATTCATAGAAAGGTTCCCTTAGGGCTTCTGAGCCAGTTTGCTCTGCACCAGCGGAAAGGCTTTGTGATTTTCCATGGGGCCGTCCCTCTCAACTTGTTCAGCATGTAGGTAAAAGTTGTGCAGGTAGGGATCAGTGTAAAGTGAGGCTGAAAAAATTTTACACAACAAGCTGTCTTTCATTAAGCAGACTTGCATGAATTTTGGCAACTTTAGTGCATAGTTTTTAAAAACTGAAAATGAAAAATCTGTTGTGGGCAAAATAGGCTGGCCAAAGGTACAAAAAACTACTTCCTACTAACTTCAGACTCACAGTGTTACAAGAGGGAAAAATTTCACCCAGAGTTTCTTTCATCTTCTCAGTAGAATGTCACAGAAACAGAGCCAGAATGGCAATCTTTATTTCTATATAGATATTTAAACAGAAAAGTATGTATTAGACAAAGTAATGGGGAAGCAAATTTGCAAGCTTGTAAACCCAGTCCAATCACTGCAATCTACAAATTTTAATTTTTTTCTGAAACTGAGGGTTAAAGTATGTTGTTTTCCGTACATTCAAGGAAATATACTTTGTTCTTGGAATGCTTTTATTAGATCTAAGCAGTTTTGAAGCCACTTGTTACCTTATTTGATTGAGATGCCCACTTAAAACACAATTGAAAAGGTAATTATTACAACAGATGTAACATAAAAGTGTAGCACGTTGGTCCAGGGGCTAAGCGTGAAGGGATGAGTCATTCCTGCCCTAGGCTATGCTGAAATTATGAAAAAAAAATTAAAATAGAGATTGGTAGAAAAGGGCAAGGCATTGTAAAAAGCATAATGAAAGAGGTGAAGAAAGGGAATGGAAAGGGCATAAAATGTGGTAGTAGGCAGCAGAAGGGTGGAAATTAGAAAAATTGTTGAAAGGCTAGAGGGGCAGGGAACAAGGAGTTACTATAAATAACTGATATCTCTTGGGAAGAAATAGCTGTCATCTTGTTATATCCCTACAAATTGACACTTCTATCACAGTTACTGTCACTGATGTTCTGCAAAGGCTCCACTGCAAAAAAAAAAAAAAAAAAGTAAAAAAAAATACTGATGAATATGTCATTTTTTAAGTGTAAGTAAGGACACCGGTGTTCAACTCTTAACTGCTTACAAATCCCAGTCTTAGTAGTCCTATGTATGTTACAGCACTAATATTTATTACTTTTAGTGAATTTTGATGCTCCCAGTATCAAAGTGTATGCAGGAACAGTTCCTAGACTTAAGCATTGTCAGAGTTTTCCCATTGTAAGACTGTGTTTCCAGTTCTTTATGACTCTAATAAAACTCATGCTGAATGCCTAAAATAGAAGTTCAGTGTTTGCAAATGGGCCAGTGCGTATGCTATTGCCCTTTCCAGAAGGAGGATTGCAAATAAGTACACTTCCTATATGGAAACAATTGTTTGCATGGAAACATGGATTTGGTAATCAACTAATATCTCAGCATTTGGCTGTGCAGCCTTGTCATATTCTTAACCCATTTTTTGCTATGTAATATTTATAGTTTATTAATTAACAACTCTTCTGTTATGGAATTCAGAAGGCAAGAGTTTTTCTCTTCATCACGTTAAGAAATCAAAGATAAAAATCTATGGCTGTTCCAAAAGCAGTTATGCTATCCAGTGCAGCCTTACCCAAATAAAGTTAAGATCCGCTGTGCCAGAACTGGTGAGAAATTGTATGTGCAAGTGAGGTCAGAACACTTGCCAGTGATTTCCCATTTACTATATGTATAATTACATGTTAAAATGGTCTAAAAAATCAGCTCCATAATAGATGTATTAAAACACCAAAATACTAAATACCTTTGTATCTGGCTGTCTAACCATGTAGGTTCATATTTCTACTAAAGAAAGCAAATGAAACAATGTTTTTCAGCATGGCTGTTTCATGATTCTCATCATCAGCTCATTTTCCCACTGACTCTTCTTAAGTCAAACATAGTCTTAAATTCCATTGCTCAGATTTTCAAGCAAGAACATTTCTGGAGCTTTATCACTTTCATCTGTACACTTTAAAATATGTCAACCATCACTTAACAAATTATTTGCGTGACTGCATATAGTTCTGTTTCAAGATGAAATAGATATGTAAGCAATTGTCTTTTAATACTTCTGCTTTCTGACAGGCTTCCAGAAACATAGAATTTCTATTAAATGTTACAAAAAGGGCAACATGTTTAAGGCAACTATGTTAGATGAAGTAACTATGCATAGATAGTGTTTATATGTAGATAGTTCTCAACTAGGTATCTTTGAAGATGAAAAACAAGAATTGACAGCATAAGAAGTCTGAACAGTGTTTTGTTTCAGATGGCACAAAATGGAAGAAAAAAGCACTGCCAGTTTTTATCAGTGGGCTTTAAAGTTCTGCTAAAACATAGAAAATAAGGACTGTCACAGGGTTATCCTGATCTTTCTTTTTGATTACTTGCAGTGAGGTTAATTCTACTGATAAATCATCCTTTTGAATAACCTGAAGTCTGTCTACAGTAAATTTCCATAGTGCAGTGCATACTAGAGCAAGAACAGTTTGGAGCATTTACATTGAGAAAGGATTGCCAGAGGGAATGAATCCAAATGGCACTAAAATAGTAAAGCTCTTAGGAACCTTAATGGTATAGAAGAAAAGTTGTTTTGCATTTCAGGCTACGTACAGATCCTAAGTGCTATCAAGACGCTGAAAAAAAAGAATATAAAAATGCAGCAGAAATACAGTTTTTGTACTTAAATTAATTGAAAAAGCATGGACATCATGCCGTGACTTAATCATTTCTTAACCTATTCCATGACTTCTAAGTCAAGAAGTAGACAGAATGCTGAAGCAGATTTAAAATATGTTAAAAGCCTTAATCTGGGCTGCCAAGGGAATAGATTTGATCATGTGTGCTGCCCAAATACTAACAACAATTCTCATTGCTGTTGAAGAACATGCCAGCAGCACTTGGCCGCATTGAAGATAAAATCCATGGCAAGTCTGACATTCTAAAGTCACTTTTTTAGAGTATCAACTCCTTCCACAAGCAGCTGGCCAATCTTAGAGATGAAGTTTCCAGTGTCTCCCTCATAGCTGCAGACATCATACTGGACTTTGGAACTGGAGAAGCTGTGCCCTAAAAAGAGAAGATGGGATTTAGAAGCTGAACATGATCCACAGCAGCTCTTCCTCACTCTGGGATCTGACTCGATAACGTAAACTGCACAGGCTAATGTGTTCATAAGTACTCAGTTCAATCCCTATTGTTAGCCCCAGTCCTGAAAATACACTTCACAAAGCTGTCGAGTATACTGAGTACAAAAATTATTTATCTGTTACATTATTGGGAAGTGTGTATGATGGGGAGGTGCCTTGTTCTGGTCATGCATTTTTATTGTAAAGTTTGGCTAACACCCTTTTTTGGTTTGTTTGGCTGGCTCTCATCTTGCTGTGGACAGTTTTAGTGTTAATGTGGATGAAGATCATGGTATAGGAGCACAAAAGCTTTAAGCAGTTTTCCTGCTACTGTATCTCATGCCACTGCTAGTCTTTGGAAATCTCTCAGAACTTAGTGCTGCTGGGATCAGCGCCAGGAACTGTGGGCTCAGCAGTGGGAGAGCGTTATGACTGCAATGGTCTAACACACCCCAGCACAGCTGCAGTTCAGAGCACGGTTCAAGTCTCCTGGTGTGTCCATGCTAAGCTGTTTGTACTTAAATTAGTCCTGTTCTACTGGCACAATTAGGAATGGTTCAGTTTGCTAATGTAGAAACTGGAGGAGCTTTTCAAAAGCAGTAACAGATGCCTAAGAGCAATCCATACTTTTGAAGGTTTAAAATACCAACTTAAAATACATTTTATTGAATAACTGCAACAACAATTCAAGGCACTTTAAGACAAAGATATTCAGGCAATTTCTGTTTAATAATATTCTGTCCTGTATCACTGAGGATTTGCACACAATTGTTTCTTCTAAATGAACTGTAGACATTACAGGATGCCACCGTGATACTGGCCATTAATTCTAAAGATGCTTGACTGTTACCTATGCAAGTTATATATCTTTGGCCTTTATCTTGGTCTTTTCTGAATCCAGAGCCTTTTATCATCTTTCAGGCCTATTGATTTTCAATCATACAGTAAACATGCCCAATTTGTTCTTCTTGAGCTAACACAATATGTCAGTTCATGCAAGCCAGTCTTCCTCACTCTTATTTGTAGATCAACTTGTCCCCTGAGATACGATTTATATCCCACTGTTATTATAAATGTTCTCACCTCTGGCCTTCAGTCTTTACCTGCAGTCACCCTTTCCCGACTGTCAAACTACACTGCAGTCCTTCATTTTGATATGTTAACATCTTGTCAGCCAAATCATCTCCTCTGGAGAGAAGTGTGTTACATACCTAGGAGGATATACTGGCTTGGCTGTTGTGTGAGAGTTAAACCAGCCATTCCACATGTGATTTACATGGAATCGAAACATTTTGCAGGAAGGCAATAGTTAACCATGTATGAAAGGCATGAATAATTGTATAGATGGAGTTACAGTCATTATATTGTTTTCACATGTAATTTAATTATTATTGGAAGGATAGAAGTGACACTGTTCTTTTGCCTGCAAAAATTAGGAGATGATGGCAAAAATTTGATATGTTTTCAACTTGTGTAAAGTATGGTATATCTTTAGACTTTATGACATTGAAAACTCCCACTGTTCTGCGTGGTGCAGTGGTGCTTGCTGGTATTGCTTAATCATTCTAACATTAATGAGGCTGTTGAGACTAAAGATTTTATGCGGGTGTTTTGGCTGTGCTACAGTAACCTAGCAATACCTAATGATATCTTAAAGTCTTATACAAACACAGAGCAGAAGAATTAAAAAAAATCATATTATTAAATCACCAATCTGAGGCAAAAGAGATTAGAATTCCTTAGTTTTAATGTTTATAAAACAGCAACACACCACTTTAGTGCTCCACAGCAAACCCAAAGAAGCAAAGTCACTCAAGGCTGTATTCAGATGGCAATAGGTGGCAGTCTGGGCTATAACTGTTACAATATATAACTTTAATAGAGTGCGTCAGGACACCAGCTAAGCAGGGTCACTGGAGTTAATAGAGACATGCAGTTGCCTCTGAGAATGTCTTGAATGTCAGCCCTGCTTCTACTTACTGAGTATATAGAGAGCCAGATTTTGTGGCCTTGAAGGCAGGTTTCTTGATCTTAGGTGTCACAACAGTTGGGAAGTCTCAGTTGTGCACCTTTAGTAAGTAATCTGGCCATCGCAGATGATATTCTAGCCTAGTCTAGTCCCACTCCCTCTTACCCCAAAGCAGAGGTGAATTACAGTCCTTCACATGGAAAAGTTTGCCCCTCCCTTGCCATGCTAGATGTGATCTGCTGATGGCACGTTAGGAGAAGTAGAGCCAAGTCATCACATCTGTCTGCTCCCCCATGCACCTGGCACTGAAGGATAGACACTCAGAGCTGCAGAGACCTTATACAGCACTTTGTTTTATCTAGTGGCTGATTTCTAGGTGATTAACATTGTGTAAGATAATACTACAACAAAAAAATGAGGTCCAGTTGGCTCTCACAAGAGCCTTTTAAGTGGATGTTTATCAAAAGGGCAAATAATGCTGCAGTCAAGTTTTAAGAGAGGTTTGTGCTGCATTTCCATCTGGTGCCAGAAATCTGAGAACTGAGATGCTGCTGCTTTGTTCTGTGGTCATTCTCACTTTGCATTTAAAGACTGTATGCCCATTTCTCCATCTGCTTGTAATTTTGGAGCTGCTTTACCTGTGCAAGTTAAATGTAAAAGTTATGGATGATATTTAGAATTAAATGTCTGCCCATATAATCTGAAGTCCTTGGATTTTTCTGGATTCATTCTAATATAATTGAGCTCAGAATATTTTATAAATATTGCAATGTAGGTAAGGTAAGTTAGACTGCCAAGTCAGTAGATACATTAAAAATCCATTACTTTGATCACCAAACCCAGCAGTTATTCTTGTCACTGGGACCAGACTCATTCCCTTTGTGATGACTTAGGCAGGAGTTTTTGATCCTTTCCAGGAGCAAAGCACCCACTTTTTTCGTCAGCCTGGAAAGGGAATTGTTCTTCTGTGCACGCTCAAGCAAGTGAGTTAGGTTCAGATTCAGCCATCATAAGCCAGGCAGTGGTCCAGGCTGTTGGACTTCACAGGTCTTAGCCGTGTCTGGAACTCCTCAGGACTGGACCTTCCTCAAAAAGCATTAAACAGGTTAGTCCCAGGGCAAAAGGGTAAATGGCCAAAAAGAGGAGTCACAAACAGCCACACTTCAACAGCTGTCCCAGTGGCCTCGGACAGCTGGTCTGGAAGAGCAATGGCACTCGCCTCTTCTCTTGAATGTCAGCCTGTTTACATGTGTGCCTCTGCTGAGATATTCAGCATTAGAGAAAATAGTAGAACGCTGAAATATTTCAAGTGCTGCTTGGTGAGGCGGGGTAGGGGACATGCCAGGATCTAAATAACCTGGCCCTGTATTTTGATGAATAAAAACAGCAATCACTGGCTTGGCCTTGCTATTGTTTATAGAGAAGGGAACACAGAACAAAACAAATTCACTGCGAATTCTCTGTGTTACTGCTGGAGAATCCATAGGGTCAGCACTAAGTATTAAGTGGATCCTTAAGGACTGCCCTGACACAAAATTGTCAGTGCATCTTCCTGGATAGGAGGTGGAGTGAAAGATGTAACCCATTGCCTTGCTGGGATAGAAGAGATGGAGAGAGTGGGGTGGAAGAGAGGGAGAAGGCAGCAGTTGATTAACATATTGCCCTTTGTGCATACTAGATGGTGTGATTTTTGTGATAGAAAGGAAGCCAAGGAAGAAAGCACTACTTTAGAAGTTTGTTACTTTCTGGTCTGCTGTTAGAAGGTTTTTGTTTTTTTTTTTTTTAATAAATGAATAATGAACATTTGTGTGAAACGTAATTTAAAATATCTTGTGCATTCTGTCTGCTTAATATATAATTCTGAGTTCTATAGGAGGATATGAAATTTTGTTTTATCTTTCATTGAACTACATGATGCAGCAGAGAAAATAATAAAATGATAAACATACCCAAGCCTGTCAGATGCTAAAATTTCAATAATCTGCAGATTGCCCTATAAAGGAAAATACATTCTTGATAATTCAGCTTAGGGAACATGGTTTGATCCCACTGAATACATATTTTTGTGAAATGACTTACAGCATAGTACACAGACAACCTGAAATATGCAGTACAGTTCCCAGATCCTTTACTGACTGATTGTTCTTTGTTCATTTGCATGGCTTGATTTTGCATTGTCCTTTTTTCCCCCAAGCAAATACACTTTACTTGCTAACAGGATACCAGCTGCTGTTCTAATTTCACATTAAGTCCATGTCCCAGTTTCACATTTGTGATATGCTAATATCAACTTCAGTGTGCTTCTCCAATGCACTTGATGTGGATGGAAATCTTTTTGCTCCTTTTTATTGGGTCACATGATATTATAGACCTGTCATCTCGTAGTACCATGAACATACATCATAATGTTGTAAAGTATTTTCTACCGGATTTAAAAGCCTATTGATATTGCTAAATCTCTTGTTGAGTGTATTTCTCTTTCAAATAGCTATTTTGTTGAGTGCTGAAGTGTTTACTAGAGATAGGGAAAACAGCCTGTCATATTGATCTCTGATGTATATGATTATATGAATATACTTTACTTTCCTTAATTAGCACCCTGTAGATCTGTTAAATTTCATGGGTAGCTACAAAGTACATAATCACAACTTAAAGGCATATCACAATCATTCAAGGCAGTGGAAAGAATCACCAATATCAGATTCGACTTTAGCCTGTAATGTCAAATCTTCATTTTGTGGTGCAAGTATATGTAGGAAGGTGGAAGCACATGCAACACACTTCACTAAATGTCCTCTAGATATGTCTGCTATACCTATTCCCAGCTTATAAATTGTGGGAAAGGAGTGGAAAAGTCTAAGAAGTCTGAAGTTTGGATTTAAGTCTAGCTTTAGATTCAGGTCTCCTTCCTACCATTTGAAAATAAAATACATGTTTTTATTGCCCTTGAAAATGAATTGTATTTATTTTTTTATGTCTATGAGGTACTGATGGATAATGGTGGGAGGCAGGGAAGACTTCACAGGGTAAGTATGAAATAGATGAGCTAGATACAGGACCAGTGCCTGGAGAGAGGTGCTCTGCAATTGAGAGTGCTGCAAAATATCATACCTAATGGTAGCATACTGTAAATATGAATAAGACTGTGGACAAAGGAGAACTCTAAAGATCTACACTGTATACACTGGCATGACATTTCAGAATGGCCATCACCTTGGGAACAGGTAAACGGAGGAGTGGTAGGTTTGGCCAGGTGGCCTCCTGCTCCATCCTTCTTACCATGCAGCCAAAAATTGGTGCCAAGTGATGATTGTTTGTCTCTGGCTGCCATGTGTACGTAACAGGCTGGTGGTGTTTGCCTGCAAAATCTCAGCCTGTTTTAGCAGGCAACCTAATACTAAACTCAGGCATAAGGGAGGTGGGAGAGACTTTTGAAGAGCAGTTGTGAACTATGAGCAGTCATCAAATAGGGGAGAACACCAGGCTTAGCTCTTGCTTTATTTTTTAAATTTCATTAATGAGGAAGGAGGCTGTGGTGGTGAAACTGATGAAAAGTGGGAGTTGGGGAGAGTGATACAGGAAAAACTTTCTAAAGGCCAAATCTGTCAATTATATTATTAATATGTCCTATGTAACATTTCTGGAAAGTTGACAGTGACTTGGAACTAGCAAATTTAATAAGATCGATGCATGGTTAATATTTCAATGATACATCATTTTCAAGTACTGCAGCAATTGTAACTTCCAGGAAAACCACTCAAACCAGAAAGAATGTGTTAATTACAGGCTAGAAATAGGACTGAAAATTCAGAAAACCTCTGGCTACAGGGAGTGCCCTACTCCCATTTTGTATCTCAAAATTCTGTTACAGGGAACAGAGAAGGGGATATCTCTAATATGTCACATACATGTCTAGTATAAATCTGGAATCTGAAGTCCTACCAGCTAAATGAATCAAGAAGGTATTTTGAAATCCAGAGGCAGAGGAAGGCAAAAAATGTCTCAAGTGTATGCACAAAGAGATCCCCAGGACAAATCAAGGTGGGGGTAAAGCTAATGAGACAGCAGAGCAGTTGAGGAGGAGCAAAAATTTAAGTATGCTCCAGGACTGTGTTTCATTTTGTTTTGCCTTTTGTAGTAATGTAGATATTTGTCTTTGTGTTAGTGATCTAAAATCCTTCACAGTCCGCACAGGGAAACAGAGACTTTTTGTCCCAAGGCAGACCTCTAAAGCAGATCAAATGAAATATGTTCTAGAAGTGCTTGTTTCCTTTTAGTGATTCCGAGGGGAGCTTACAATGATCAGCTCTCCCAGTTAGGTGAGACAAATCCAAGCTGTTGTTTACAGTGTTATAATCAGGAAGTTGACTATTTGTTATATAAGGTAAAATACGCTGCTTTTATTTCAAGGTTGTCTATAGCAGACTGAATTCGATCTGACAGGCAGAGGGCACTCTACCTTCTTGAAGGCAACACTCAGATAAACAAGGCTGCATACCAAGGCTGCCTTGGGGTGTCTGAAAACAAAGACTGATATTATTTGATCTAAAGGCAGAACTAATTCTCATAATCATATTGAGCCTTGAGACTGAGAAATTCATCGTCTTATCAAGCTGCATTTGAAGAGATAAACCTGGAAAAATAGAGCAGGACTTCTGATGTCTACCTCCTGATGATGTGTGAAGATATTTCAAGAACTAATATTGTCAGAGCAAAAAAAGCAAGTGAAACCCTTTGTGCCAAACAGTGTTGAGTGTCCCTCTGGCAAATGGCAGGCAGCAAGAAGTGGGACCCACCATATCTTAGGAGAATGGTGTAAGTTTATAATACATGGGCTTTTTGTTAAGAATATTTTGTGTCATGTGACTTCTTAGGTTGCAATATGCTTATGCTAGAAGTCAGTTTGAGGTGGCTGGTATGACTTAATAACACTTATGGCATAGACTTTTCGAAGTGTGTTTCTCCCCCACCTTCATTTAAATGCTATAGACACTTCAGTCTCGGCATCTGGCACCTACTGATTCCCAGTACAGTTTTTGATGGGTGCTTGTTTTGCCTTTGCTGAAAATTTCTCAATGAATATAGAAGTGAATCTTGTTTTATTGCATATAGAAAGACATGACTGAGCAATTCAACCACAGCTCTAAGTGATCTTACTAGTCTGAATTTTCATATATATTCATATTGATTATTTCAATGTTAATCTTTCTCGCAGGTTTGCTTTGTCAGATTGCTGTTACTGAACAAACTGAAGATACCATAACTACAACAAAATTTTCTATAGAGTCCCTATATCTGATAGATACACAGTACACCCAGGACTCTGCTCAGTTTTTCTTTAGCGAATGGAATTTCAAAATCATTTTACAGTACCTTAGATATAGTTGATTAGAATACAGAATATACAAAAAGAAGAAAAAACAACTGATGAGAAATCATTGAGAAAAAATTACATGAAAACAACTGCAAGAAAGTATGAGCTTCTGACATGAAATAATTGAGTCTTTCACAGGGTGCATGAGTCTTAACATGTAAGAAGCATACAACTTGAGGAGAAAGTATCTTATTTTACCAAGAAAAGAAAAGGTACTGATTTTTATTGAGTCATTTGAATGAAAAAGTTTCTTGATAAAATGTTTCTTTTTAATTACTACTTTTGTAGATCCTTCAATGGGGAGCATCAGAGCTCCTTGCAAACTGTAATTTAGCCATGCCTATTCCCTTTGGAGTGGCGTGATGGAATTTATACACTTCAGGCACGTGAGAAATAAAGATGAGTTTGGAAAGCATATTAGGGATCATGCAGTGCTTAATCTGTAGCTAATGAAAACGCACAAGAAAGTGAAAAGGGACTGGCTGGGAAGAAAAAGGTCAAGCCTGAAACAGAGAGCAGGGATTTCACTTGTTCCTCCTGCCAAGGGAGAGGAATTCTGGATCAGTAATTTGGCACTTACTGATGGACTTGGTTAAAGCAAGCTGCTCTGGGATTTGCTTAACATTTTAAACTTGGGCTGGAGGAATTTCTTGGTGGTTTTGTGTGTGTGTGTTTGTTTGTTAAGCTTCCTTTGCACTGACTGAATCTGAAAAACAAAACCAGATCTCTTTTCATATTAAAGAGAAAGTCCTGACCAGGCTAAACTCTCTAATCAGGTCTCCCAGAGGTACATTGGTGGATATTTACACTTTAACATATGTGAAACTGAAGGCCAAACCTTTCAACAAAAGGATAAAAATGTCACTACTTACATGCCTGTTTGAGGACAATGATCAGCTTCTAAGTTGTTTTTTTTTGCTGTTTTAGTTGTTTTGTCCAAACACTTAGATATTCTGCAGGACAGATATTGAGGGGTAATTTAAATTCAAGGTTTTCAGATAATTATCTTTGCTTGTTCCTTCCCACTTCGCAAGACAGCTAAACGGATCTGGTATGTGACCTGACTCTTTCTACTTCAAATCTGTCTGATTTTTACATCTTCCACTTGATTTAACCTTCTACACTTTATCTTGTCACTGTGGCAGAAAATGCAACTTGGTGGTAGTTGACATTCACCTGTTATGAAGAGAATAAAGCACAGAGCTGGACGTGATAATCCAGAAGACCCCACTGGTAGATAAACACATGCTGAAGGTTTCCTTACCCAGTTGCAAGTTACTCACCTTCTCCAGGTTTTCAGTTAACAGCAGAATCTGAGTAGAGCTGTGCTGAACTTTCTTTGCAAGAGCCTATGTGCTGAGCTAGTCTGCTGTTTAAAATGCAAGAAGCATAAAACTAATTGTTTTTTTTAAAGGACATCATATTCAGTTATAACCTAAATGGTTTGCATCTGGAAAACATTGGTGAGATGAGTCAAGACCAGTGGTTTTAGAACTTTAAATTCAAGCTCATTTTTTCCCAGGAATCTGCTGATGTTTGAAACATTTATACCACTTTCTTTCTTAGGAGCTTTATGCTGCCACCCGCAACCTTAGTATCTAATCACAGATTTATCTTGAAGTTGCAGCATGTTTTTATTGTAGTTTAATGGGAGCAAAATAAACTCTCTACTTTATCAAATACATCTGCCAAGATTGTCAAAAATATCCAGCCATTGCATATTTACAGATCCTCAGATTATTGATTATAGCAATGGGAAGAAAAATGAAAAAAAAAAGTAAATATGGGAGAACATTCTCCCACCAAAACCAACAAAAGAGAATTGTGGTTGGTTGGCATCCCTTTTAAAGAAAATTGAAAACAAGTGGGTTTGATGATTGTACTTTGACCAAGTTCCTTGTACTGACCACTTATGAACCTATATTTACACATGTTCCTGTAAAATGAGGGGCTGTCTGAGCCAATTGCACTGGAAGAAAGACACAAGGGCATGAAATTTATTTTTGTTTTGAAACTTTTTCCATCATATATCATGCCTTCTCTCTCTTTTCAGTACTGATGTCAATACACTTTTTTCCAGAAATGTTTCTTTTTACCTTAGAAATCAACTTTTATCTATAAAAATAGAAGACAACACAGAAAAGTTTCAGCTATTTCAGTAAAACTGAAATAAGCCATAGGTCTAGATAAATATTTCATTCACATTAATAAAAGCAGTTCTGCTGTTTAGCCTTGACATGATCTAATCTCTGGTTTTACTTTAGTGGTTACCTTCTGATGTAATGTGCTATGTGTTGCACTGCTTGCATTCATCCAGTCACCGGACCAAGACTCAACACATCCAGTCTGTGTCTGAGAGCAAGATAGATATGAATGTGACCTGGAGTAGGTGTGCCATAGGATGTTAGCAGGGAATGATATCTCCCAAACACTTTGTTTCTCCTCTTAGTACATTCCTGCTGACTAATAAAGAGAGGACTCCCAGGGCTTGGCCATGTCATTCACTGTGCATAGTCTAAAACACTTTTATTGCAGCTGGAAACAAGCACCTCTCTAATGGCAGAGGTTTCTTGTTTTTGGCAAGCAAGGAGGAAATTACAAACGAATTGTGAAAAGGTTTTGTTGGATCAATCATTTGTCTTTTTCATTAATTTTACTTAGCCTTTTATTTTAAATAGTTTTTGTTCAAAATAATGGAAAGGTTTGCTTAGTTATACCAGTATGCTTGTGTTTTGAGTGCTTCTGATGATTTCTTGGCTTCAAACTCTCATTAGAAAGCCATTCTTAGCAAGTCACACATGGAGGGCAGTTCTCATCTTCATTTAATATGATCATAAAACCAGAGTCCACGTAGTTTACCTTATGTGTTGTTTTTTGGGCTTTTTTTGAGTAGGCTTTTCTATGCTTTTGGTAAGCATTTTTTTATTAGACCCCTCTCCATCAGTTCACTCACTTTCCCATCAAGGTCACACCTCTTCATTGCACACACACACACACACACACACACACACAATACTATTAAAACAAAATTACTTTCCAAAATGTAGACTCAGAATCAAACACTCATACTCACATTCAGATCTTCCCACTGCAGAAAGTCAGATTCAGTGAAAGAGTATTTCTTCTTTCAGACAGGTATTATTAATAAATTAGTTTGCACAACAAGATAGAGACCTCAAGATTCTTTGTGTCCTTATCAGAATGGTTAGGTAACGTTAGTCTTGAATATCCCCTGCTGAACTTTTACCTGCATATGTGTCAACACGGAGAGCAATTTATTCCCTTTTTCTCTCTGGCAGCCTTTGACATTCTAGTGCTAGATACAAAAGTCAGTGACTACTGCTCTGTCACTACTTTTGATGCCTAATTATGTCCTTGGAGTTATCAACCCACTAGCCATGTGTTGGAGACTAGACAAAGAAATAAGTAGGTGGGAGAGGCATCACAAATTAAATGTAATCAGCTTAGTCTGGAAGCTGGTATTAAGGACATCATTTCAAAGTGACTAATTTGGTATTTGCCAAAATGTTTTCCATTGTTCAGAAGCTTTTTGCATCCCCCCACATAACCACGCAAGTTTCTAGTTTTACAAAACATGGGAGCAGTCACATATTTTGGAACAACATTGCCAGTTATCTTCCCCCTCTCTGAGGGACACAGAAAAGAGGCAACTGTGATTCCCAAGACTTCTCAGAGGAAAATATTTTGTATCACTGATTTAAATGAGCATTTTATTACAGGCTACAGAGTTAGGTAAAAAGTAGGAGAGGTAGAAATCTGCTATGATGATGACAATGTTTCCCTTTTTTTTTTTTTTTTTACTAGAAGCTTAATTGTAGCATTCTCTCTTTCCTGGGAATTCTCTTATCTTGCTGAGTGAGACGTGATATGCAGTTAGCTACCCCCTCGCATACACACAGTCCTTCCATGACATCTCGACACTACAAAGTGAAAATTGAGAGAAGCTCTTCCACTTTGCCATTGATCTCTCTGTTGTTCATGGATTCTTATGAGGTTTCAGTCTATCTTTGAGCCACAGATAAACATTTTCTTTGATTTCCAGCTGATTTAAAGACAATGGATGTTAGGCTCCTCAGCTGCATAAACACAGTTAAAAATGTATAAAAATGTTTTCAGTGAGAAAGCTACCTCTCTGCAGGAAATTGGATTTCTTGAAATACCTAATAAGGTCTAATAGATAAATCTGGGTACCGTGGTGCTCAGTTAGGCTCTTTTCTTTGATTCTATGTAAAAAATGAATTGAACAGGAAAATATCATTACGTGTATTAAATACAGTTCTGGGTCTATAGCTTATTTTGATCCAGATTTTTTTGCCTCTAAGAGTGCCTTTTGGCTTTATGCCTCCTACTGCACCCAAGGTGTATTGCTATGGCATAACACTGCACGTCCTGCCATGCCATATGTTCTAATGGATGTTCTTTGGAATTATTTTCCCACCATTTGAGATTCATTTTGGTAGTTTCTTTAATTACGTAAGCTTCTGATTCTTCTGCAGCTCAAAATGTAAGACTTTCTTATGATTTGAATATGTATATGTCTTACGCACACACACATGCGCACAATTGCATATTAATATTTATACCCAGTACCTGCATACTAGATACACAGATATGTTTGTTTAATATTAGTCTATAATCATGTGATAACAGAGGTGAAAGCACTGTTTAAGAACTGAGCCAAGAACAGGAAAGAAGGCAATAGAAAGTATCCAGTATAACACTTTTAGAGCTTCGGGGGAAATGTGTTCTGAGTAATCCCACTTCATCCTAACCTTTGTCATCTTTTTAATGGGTGGTCCTAATGGTAAATTCTGGGATGCATGGAGATCAATAACTATTGTCAAAGGAATTTATTTTCTGCAGAAAAAAACCCTCCAAAAATATTACCCCAAATCATTTATCCCAGTGTAATCAGTTTTGTTACTGATTTGATTGCTTTACTGACAGAAGTTTTAGGCATATCTTTTAAATTTATTACTCTTTGGGGCTTTTTTGTTAGATTTTGTTTTTCTTTCAAGAAATGCAGCTATTTCTTTTTAGCTCTCTAAAGAGATTGAAGTTTTATGGGCTCATTGGCTAAAATAGGAACTAAATAGAAAAATCTGTTTGTTAACTATTCCAGATTTTCTTTTTTAACGAATAGATGTTTATTAATGCCAGTCTTTAAAGGGTCTGATTCAAAATTCATGGAAGGAAATAGGAAGGCTCCCCCCTGACTTTGGTAGGTTTGGAGCAGAGTTTAAAAAATAATGAACAAGTCTGGTTCTGCTTAATAATGGTCTTGCCTGTGTAAATGTTATATCAGTTTATTACACAGGAAATCTTAGTGAAACAAAATGAAACATGATATTTGCTGAGTCTTCATCTGCAGTCACAGTCTTTTGTGGAATGACAACTACTATCCACAATAATAAACAGGACATTACAAATGGAGCAATCAGCTGGGCCAGCAAAATTCTGAGCCCCAAAACTGGGTAGAGGGTCGGGGAGAGGGAGAAAGAGTGGGTTTTTGTTTTGGTTAGGTTTTTTGATTTTATGCAAACAGTTTTGCCGGCATCAGGTCTGCAGAAACTAGGCACTAGGGCCCAGAAATCATGGCAAGACTTAAAACTCATTATGCTTTTGATGAATTACATTCCTTGTGTTCGTCTTCTGTTTTGAAGTCTTTTGGACAACTATGCTCATGTTTTCCAAATATTTCTGTATAACCAGGAAAGCTAGAAAATTGCTTTACTTCTAAAATGGAAGTTGAAATTCTCCTATAATCCATGAGTCAAAGGTGTGAGGCTCTAAGAAAAACAACTAATACTATGAGGAAATTGCAAGACTTGGCAACTCTGCTCAGATGAATCATACAGCTTAAGACTCAACAACTTTTGCTCTAAGTTAAATACATGCCACTTCCACTTGGGTGTACAGACAGCTGGCAGAAGTTTTCACATTATTTATTTAAGAAAAAAAAGCAGCTAAGGAGTCTGTTCTTATTCACCTCAAATATGTCTTTTTATCTGACCAAAAACCTTCACAATTCCTCTTCCTTGCAAACTGGAGAGGCCTAAGGCTGAAAAATAAACTCCCAGAAATAATGTCCTTCTCTGGAAAGCTTCACTTGTCTCTGTCAGGTCATGCTTTGTGTACCAATGAAGCTCAGAGGTGAGCTGTGAAGGTTATTCCAAATGATTGCTTGTAAACACTGTAAACCACATCACCCTGTCTGGCATGCTGCATATTTCACATATATTTTCAGAGGTGGAGAATTCAATTCCCTTAACTTTTTTTTTTTTTTTATGAGTCATGGACATTGAAAATTTTTCAAATTACTAAAAGTGCATAAAATAACTCTTTCATACCTGCTGGTGGTGTTTTTTTGGCTTGTTTTTCAGTATCTCAGATCCTTTTCGGGTAATGAAGCAAAGTCTGCACGTCCCACTGGGAAGATGAGAGTCTCCCTCTGCCAAATGTATTCGTGGTCTCTTTTCTGTAGGTGTTGGATTATGAGAATCAGACCATTGCAGATTGCAGACCACCAAATTAAGTTCTCAAAATGCTGACAACTTAAATGCTGTCACATGTTAATGTTATTACATCACTGAAAGTCGGAGTTGTCTGTACCCACAAGACACATTAGATTGTTGTTTGTGCTTTGCTACCCATCTGGTGAGTAGATAATTATTTGGACCCCTTCCAGCAGGGTCCAAAAAGCACCTGGCAGAGGCTGTGCATCTGTTTCATTTTGTTTGCAGGAGTGTTACAGCCCCTTTCTGGTTATCATTGTTTGATTATAAATTGTGCTTGAACAGCAAGGGTGAACTTAGGCCAATAGCTTGAATGGGACCGGGGAGGTTGGGTATCAGTGAAATCTTATCTCCCCATGCTCCCTGTATATTCAGCAGAAGAAGGCATGCTCCTTTAGTCAGCCCTGAAGAGCCTTCCTCCCTTCAATGACTAGCCTCCCTGGGCTCAAGCTAACATTTGAGAATATCCCTCCCCTCCTGTCCTCGTTATCTAACCTACCAGTAACATTTTAGTACTAGCTGTAAGCATGTAGAAGCCAAAGTCTTACTGAATTTCAAGGAAACTTTGGTTCTTGGGTTTTATCTTAAAAGGTGACTTTGAATTTAAATTTTCAAGCCAGTTATGGTTAAGCTCTTCTAACTTGTTCCAAATTTTGCGCTGGAAGAATAAGATCACGATTGTTAGTCTCAAAGTATTGCTTTGAGGATAAGTTACCCCAAATGATAGCCATTCCCCTGCTGGCCAAAACCAGCCCATGGGATGATTCTTTGAAATATTTTTCTGCTGCGTAGGAAGATGCAGACATCTGTTGAATGCCTCCTAATGCACCCATGCATGTCCAGATGCTTAGTTAGGCCCATCATCTGCTGCCAGACCAGCATGGAAGAAGGGGGTTGCTGAGGTTGTTGTTGAGGGGCTCCAGGCTGCATTACAGGAGACTGTCTATGGCCTGAAGAACTGAACATCTGGGAACACAGCACTGTAAAGGCTGAACTGTCCTGTCCAAGGGCGAGTGCTGTAAGTGTCAATGAAAAAACTGTCCGTTTAGACTATAAGCAGCTTCTTAATGTAATTTTATTCATTTCATTTATATTTGTAAAGCAAGAAGGGTGTTCACACTGTGTTTTGGGATCCATATGAATACCCACATGTGGACAAGGCCTTCTGTCAGCTAGGGAATATTTGTGACCTGTGATATGCAGAAGGTCATGGTAAATGATCGTAAAGCCCCCTTCTAGCCTTAAGAATCTACAAAATCTGTCTGAAATGCTTCATAAATCCTGTGAGGAAATGGGAAGAACATCATGTGCTTCATGTGAACAGCTACATGCCGTGAATAGCAAGTGCCCAACAAGCAGTTAAATTGAGCAGTACGTAAACAACCCACAAGGTGAAGTTTCCTATGCAAACTGTATGTGAAACTATTAACCAATTATTGAGCAAATAGGTTTTTCCATCAGCATCAGATCTAATAAAGACTTTTTTTTTTTTGGGGGGGGGGGTGACAGCAGAGAAATAGTTGTTTTGATTTTATGGCCAGGCACCAGAGCATCTATGCTGCAATTAATCCAAGAGGTATGCACAGGTTGACTACCAGCTTGTGTGCATGCACTGATTGAGAGGTCAGCTGCTGCTGCTACAGAAGATGTTTCATTTCTCTCTATTTTTCCACTGACCAGGGCAATAGTAGCATCTGTCCCCTCTACCCAGTCACTTATCTTGCTGGAATCTCATCAGCCTGATGGTGAATACAATACTTAGGAGAGTGTGGCAATTATATTATCAGTGAAAAAAAATGGCATACAGCACATCTGTACTGTTGCTGTGCCAGGCTGACTGGTGACACATCACAGCTGAAAAACAAATGCAGGGCAAATCTCATGTGTGCCTGCCATATGCAACTTATATTGCAACACTTTTTCACATTGGGATTCACTGTTTCTGTTTGCTTTACTGCCCCTTGCAATTCAAGAAGTTCTGGTCTCTGTAGACCATTCTATCAAATACTCATAACAAAGAACAGAATTACATTACATGACTTCAAAAAGTAAATGTGATGTGCCCATGTGTAATTTATTTATTTTTTAAAATTACATGAAGATTTTTTTGTCTTTCTTATGTAGACTTTGTGTTGTACATATATATCTACATAGTGCATGTGTAGTACCACTGGTCCACCAAACTCCTGCTACCATTTAGCCAAAATGTCCCTGACATAGACTATTACAGACCTCCAAATGCATGTTTTTTCCATAGACACTGCATGCATTTTTTTTGCTGCTGTGTCAGTCATACACCTGTGCGTAGCCTTGGCCAACCATCTTAAACTTTGTGATTGGTTTTGTGATTGGTTTAATCTGCATCTGAAAATGAATTTGTGTCTTAACTAACCTTTCACTGTAAACTCCAGGTCTGGTTTATGTTAATCCAGGTATGAGGCCTTGAAATCATTTGGAGCCTAAACGCAAAGTCATCCTGGATAAGCTTGAGTTTCCTTCTACCTGCTGTTGAGGGTGTGAAAGGATGCTGAGTCTTAAAGAAACTCAGCCTGAGGGGAGCCAAAGAACAATTCCATAAACTCAGCTTCTTCTGACTATTCCTACATGCTTTTTCTCCTTTCCAATGCAAAGCCAAACAGATAGCTTACACCACTAGTGGAAGAAGGCTCACATACTGATTCAAAGTCCAAGCTCTGAGGTTGCCAGTGCCCTGACAGAGGCACCTTTTAACCCTTTATTAATTTAATTAATTAAATTAAATTAAATTTAATTTAAATTCAGACTGTCCAGAGATGACAGATACTCCAAAACCACTCTGGGCAACCTGAAATTTTAAGATAAGGGCACAGCGCAGTTTAAACATATTCATGGACATCCTGGCAAAATTGCAATGAAGACCTAAACATGATCAGTTTCTTGGAGAAACACAGTGAGACTTTTTTGTCCCCCCTTAGGAAAAGAATATATTAATCTAATTATTGTTTCCCAAATGCTCTTTTCATGGAGATATTCTCTCTCTCTCCTTTCTCTTTCTCATCCTCTTTTTCACCTTCTTTTGGACTAAGATCTATTATTGTCAGATACGGTTTAGAACATTACCTAGCCCCATCTCCCATTGAAAGCTGTGAATGAAAAGACAGCAACACTTTAGACATAGCAAATGGTATCCATTAGGACTGTCAACTGGAGGAATCCTTTCACATGCAGCTATCCCCTTTTTCACTGTGAACCCAAGTAATTTCTGCCATTCTTTCTCCCACATCTGCCTCTTTCTGAGGATGTGCAGTCCACATTATCTTTGTGAAAAATAACAATTTCTTATTAAGCACACCAGCACATTGTCAGCAGCACTGGAAGAAAATGGCAACAAAAAAAAATACTAATTTTGGTTTATATTTATTTTTTTAGCTAATAAACTCCCCCAAACTTGCTTCCTTACAGTATGTTCTCTTTCTTGTTCAAGTGAAGACAGCATTCTGAGGTGAACCCCCTGCCTTTCATTACTGTAAATGGTGTTAGGCATAACAATAATACTTACAAATTAAAAATAAGTAAATAACGAGCCTCCTCATAGTCACATTACTTACACACTTTTGTCAGCCTCATGCAGCTACTTATTTTGCTGTCAGTAGGGCAGCATTTTTGAAGCCTGAACACCTCATTCTCTATGCAGAATATTTTTTGCAGCCATTCTACATTAAAAACATAAAAACAGTGAATTAAGTGGCATGCCACCAGTTTGATAACATGTCTTTCTAGCTTCTTTTTTCTTGGATGACTCATTGTTATATCTAAAATCTGGCGTCTGTAAGAAAATAGAATGGAGTTGAGGATATATGGTAGAAAATTCTCCATGTCTGGGTGAATGCAAAGATCTCTGTGGCACTTGGCCAGAGTTGTGCAGACAGGTAAATGCCTGAGGCATTTCTACTATAAAATACTGAAATTGAATATCAAACACATCTGATGACAAACTGAGACTGACTTGAGTTTCATCATGATTAAAAGGCCTTCCTGAAGCAATAAATATTTATCCAAATACAGCTCATTCCCAGAAGACATAGATCTAGATTTCTCCTGATTGACTTTAGTCCCTTAACTGAAGTAGCCAGATTAAGAGCATAGTCCTCTTAGATATGAAAAAGGAAAGGAGGCAAAGTTCCTGTCTGTTTCCATCAGCTATGAAGACAGCAGAGCACTCTCCCAACTTAGGTGCCCCTGTTTTGTGTCTAAAGAAAGGTGAGCTGAGCCCTAGTGTTTATAGTAGTAGCTTTTTGTATGGTTTACGTAGAGATAAAACCTCTTTTAACTGGTAGAATTATGCTGGAGGCACAATTATCCAGTTAGGACGTATAAATGGAGTACTCAGATCTTTAATAATAATTTAGATCCTTATTAATGCCTGTTTTGCATGCTTCATTGCTGCTTTGAGCATCCACATGAAAAAAATTGGATGTTCTGTTAGAGAGACTTGGTATCTAGACTTATTCTTGAGCCTCCAAACACAATTTGCCATGTATGTTTGTGATTAATAAGCTATGTGTATAGCAAACAACCTTCTAATTTACATATTAATAAAAATGAGTGATTTTCAGATTGTGTACAATTTACTGAGTTAGCTGTGCGCTTGCTTACTTGGGGCTTTAAAAGAAAGTATGAGAATGTATGTGCATAAAAAGCTTCAAGGGCTTCAGAATTACAACAGTAGCAGAAATTTCACTTCTTCCTCTAGCTTCAATACGCTGTTCCACAGAGTATCTTCAACCTGGATACAGGACGATGCTAAGGCTAAGAGTCAATAGCCTAGCTAGGTTCATAATCCTACATTAGGCTCATCTGGGAGGCAGAATTTTTCCTAAACTGAAGGCAATGAGCTCTACTTCCTACCTGAAATGGACCTGCAAAGCCTCACTTTTTCAGGCCAAGGTGACACACTGTCTTCATGCGTATTGCTGGCTCTCTGTTGTCAAGACAATCAAAATTCAATCAAAGATTTCAATCAAAAGATGGTATATCACATACATTCTTGTATACCAGTCTTCGTGATATATATATTTTTTAAGCAAGCCTCTAAATGTAATTACAGCTTGCCTTTTCATCCGGTTCAACAGAGAGGCATTTGGCTGTGGTGATTCTGTGATTCGAATTCTGAAGTAAAGTCTTCCAAGACTAGCAACATAATGTCCTCAGTTAAAAGACCCTGCCAACAAAATGTTAGTGCGCTGGTAAACAAATAATCTTGTTTGGGTACAGCAAAGGGTTAAATTTATCCTGTTCGTTCACTCCTTACTTCATTAGTATTGAGCTAGACTATATTTTGGGGGGTTAGATCAGTTCTTTAATTAATTTATCATCTTGGTAATATAACATGCAATTTTTTTTTAATCTATTGTAGAGACTGCCAGTTGATCAACCTCCAAAAGACATTTAGGTCCATTATTATTTTAACTTAGTGATCTGCAAGAAATGCTTTGGGCTGGCAAGGCTTGTTTGTGCAGTCTGTACATTAAAACAAGAAGTTCAGACAGAACACCTTCAGGTCTATTTTTCTCAGAGGCAGGCAAAAGAACTTTCTAGCATCAATAGATTTTTATACAGCTGAAGCAGTGTGGAAATATGTGTGTGTGCAAACCTGTGCATACTCCCCTTTTACAGATTCCAGAGACCACAAACCACTGTCCGGGAGCTGTGTATTAGACTGTAAGTTTACTTGGATAGACAGTCAGTGTCAGATAAAATGGACCAACTTTGTGTTATGAAAATGTTAGTGTGTTTGGACATAGAAATCCAGTCTGGGAAACTTTATCATCTCTTCTGCATGTGCCTATATGTTGTTGAGATTTTTTTACTGGCCTATATCAATTAAAATATGTCACAGATAGGATTCAGCTCCAAACTAATGCCTGAGTTCTTATATGGAGTCCACAAGCCTATGGACAATTACAGGTCTTCAGGTGCATCTCTTGTTATTGCTGAAGGAAGACTTGTCAGTACAGCCAGTGCGGTCTATCTCTGAAGCAAACACCTAAGGCTTGATTCAGTCGTTCATATATAACTGCTTAGCACCATTTGAGGTGCTCTAGCATGTTCATGACCTTCATGAAACTAGTAGATCTTATATAGGTGTTAGGAGAGAGCTGTGCCCTTCTGTGTGGCACCTAGAAGTCAGCCAGGTTTCCCTACTCGAGATGTACTTCTGGATGCCTGTACTGAGGGCTCCAATGGCTGGTCATTTGAATTGCTCTTTGGACTGCCACTGGCCATGACAGGATCTTAGACACTGAACCCCCAGCTCCATAGTAAGCCACAGGAGGTTATTGATCCTTGGAAAATAGATATTTGTTTATTTTGGTAGGTTAGTTTTTTTTCAACTCAGTGAATTAAGCTGACTTAGCCTAAAGCTGCATAACCATTATATTCAAAACAAAACCTTGATGGCCAGGGGCAGGGATCTGGAGAAGGAAGGGATTGGGAAGGAAAGGACTGTGCAAATGTTCCTTTCAGCAGCAAGTAGCTGTTCAATGAAATTAAGTAAATTACTACACCCTGTGCAGTCTGGCAAAACTGAACTTTGCTGCCTCAGGGGTGGAAGGTGAAGGTTGGCTAGATTTGGGATGCTCCTGCCATGGGAAGGAAGAAGTAGGACAGAAAGCCAGAGGCACCTATGAAAGACTGGCTCCTTGCTTCTGCTGCTGCCAGGGAAGATGGCAGGGGACAGAGAGAAACAGGTCGAAAGATAAGCCTTAGAAAGGAGAGCATGGCATTGAAGGTGACTATTGTTATATGTATCTATTATCACTTTCTGCTCTCACTTCTCTGTCTTACTTTGTTTGCTTTCCTTTTGTTCATTATCCAAATATTTGATAGGGAAGCCACAGTGCACATGGCTCAGAACGTCAATTTATTTGGCCACAGCCTCAGGAGAGGCCTTCCAGCAGAAGGCAATTCTCTGTTGCCCCTTTCCCAATTACTATGTCACTGCTTGCTGGCTGTGCCAGTCTTTGTGTCATACTTCCTGCTCTGCCTTACCTGCTCTGTTGTTCTTTCCTCCACCTCTGCTTGTCCAGCTGCCACCTGTGGCTCTCTTAGTGTCCATTATCAATCAGGGAAGTTGGAGGGGGATTTTCTTTGTTGAGAGGGAGCCCCAGGAGGATTGAAAAAGGGGTCAAGTCTGCTCAAGTTAGCAAATGGAGATGGGTTCTCACACACTTTAAAGATAAAAATAGAGATTTTTCAGTCCATATCTTGCTTCAGGGAATTTTTTCTATTTTTTTAGTATACTCAGTGGTTTCAGAAAGTTTAGAAATGCAGAAAAAACATGTAATTATACTTCCTCAGAATATTGCCTAAACTCCAGAGATCTTTAATTCAGGGATTTCTTGAGCCGCAGATGGTATCTTTCTGTTTAAGAACCCTCAGTAGATCCTGGGAGAGTCTAATGGGAAAGATCTGCAGAAAAGTGCTAGTCTCACATGACTCTAAATGGCTTCTTTTGCCACTCCTGGAGACAGACTATTGGGCTAGAGGTGGACTAACCCACTAGGGGCAGTTCTTATGTTCTTACTCTTTTCTATAAACTCACCCAGTCAGTTTTGAAAGTATTAAAACTTTTACCATCCACAGCAGCCAGCACCAAGCAGTTCCATAGCTTCATGAACGCTGGTTGCTTTTGTGTTTGCAATGTCACCTTGTTCTCCCATTTCTCTCCTTTGATGATGAACAAGATGCACCCTGTCAACGTGTGCAGTAAGGGACCCAAGACACTTACAGCTCAGTGTTTCAGACGGTGTCTGAGCCCTCCCAGGACCAGATGTACTGTTTTTAGCTTCTATTCTACTTTCTCAGTTTGGGTGGAAGAAAGTTTCTCATTTTCCCTCTCATCAGGTTAGATGTGGTGTTTCCAGGTAGGGGGATAGGAGTGGAAGAATGCCAGCCTCTACCATGAGTAGAAAATATGTATTTCCTTCTACCATGTCTCACTGTCACTCAGATTGAGTTTTTTTCTCCCTCACTGGATACTTTTCTCATTCTCTCTATCACCAGATTGCAGGGAAGGGATGTTAAAATGGGTGTTAGGATACATCTGTATCGTTATATATATGCTGCCATACACTTGTTCAAGCTGCTGATGAGTGAGTCAGTGTTTGGCTCCAGCAGTCTCACAGCTGTATTAGGACAGCCTCATGCCCAGAAACCTTACATGTGGTTTCTGAAAAAGATTTGAAATGCTATTTAGCCCTCAGGCAGGAGAAAGTTCCATGTCATTTGTCTAAATACCATAGCGTGTGAGGTCTCTAAGCAAGGAACTACTTTCCTACTGTCTTCCTTTCTTTTTGGTGGGCTCCAAGTGCCACCACAATAGGAATATTACAGAGTGAACAGCATGTTGTGAATTTCACAGGGGGACTATATACACTTATAGTCTAATTTAAGATTTATGGAAGAAAGTATCACCTTCTGTCCAACTGAGAGAAGAGATTCATCTGGATAAATCAAAATCATAGCTCAAGCAAAATGTTGACAAAACAGGCTATCATGAGGAGATAATGGTGAAAAGAAAGGTCTGTGACCTTGCTGACTGTTGGGCACAGAGAGCTCTGAGCTAGTGTTGACCTGGGCAGGCAGTCCAGATGGTGTGAAGGTGCAGGTCAGTGCTGCACAGACATATCTAGGTTGGTTCTGGAAACTATTTAGCTATTTTCATGTGGCACTGTACCTAAGCCACCTGCGTATGCCCGGGATTGAGCTAGTTTACTTGGAAACAGCTTAGGTATTTTCATGTCACACTTCACAGGTCATAATGGCAGAGGATTAAAACTGCATTGGTGCTTCTCCACTCCTAGTGCAGATAATATACCTAGGCATAATCAAGATTCATCAGCATCATAATCATGATTGCATTATTTCAAAGAGGACAGACAAGATCAATTTTTTTGCAAAAGCACACAAATAGTTCAGAACTTGGGGTTTCACTGGAATGCTTTTATCTCGTGTGGATTTTGCTGAGTTTTACTCTTGAATATCTCTCTGAGTTTACACAAAAATATTAGATATTGCCCGTTCTTCTCTAAGGGTCATGTAGCAGTCTATATGAAAATTGAAATAAATGTTACGGTGAATTAAATACATAGCGGAGGTGTAATCACAAGGATCCTACCACCTCCAGTGTTTTGAATCTTGATTAATGCTTATAACAAAAGGAAAATAAGTACTAATGAGTTTGTTTATTAGCATTTCTATAATTTTATAGTTGCATTTAATGCTTAAAATGTTAATTACTATCTAAGATTAATCCTTCTCATGCTGAAAAGTTTTTATTGGCAGCTATGTCTTTAAGACTTTGTGTTGATTCATAAGTAATTTAAGTTGACAAGGACTCTAGTGGTATAAAAGGAAAGAAAGAGCCTTGTTTCAAGGTCTAATTTAGTTGTGGTTTCTGTATGGCTGATGTAGGACTGACTGGATGTACTTTGATGGTAATATCGAGTCTCACCACTCCCTGAGTGAGGGTTGAGGTAATAAGGAGGGCTCAGTGCCAGAAGGCAATGCAATTCACCACGGCTGAACTTAATTCAAGATTTATAGAGTGAGAATTTCAGTTATTTGTGGGTTTTCAGGCTACCGATTTTTCTGTGTTGAAGGCATTCTGACAACCTGTTTATTTTCTTATGTGTGTTCTGCTTAATATATGCAGTTCTCTTTTTGGGTTCTTAATTGAGACTTCTGCAGGTTTTTATGCTGCAAAATTGGAAGGGACTCAGAAGTTCAGGTTACCTGTGCTTTGAAATGAATACTGTGATTTTCAGTTCCCTTTGTGAAGGCAAGGGGAAAGGGGAGTCAGGAACACCAGTTAGCCTTAATTTCTTCCTCATTATTCCACAGCACAGAGTGTTGGCTGTGTTATTGTTAACAGTAATTTAAAAGTACCTCCTGTAGTTCCCAGAGCTAGTAGAAGCCAGGTATTAACTCTGGAGTTGGCAGGGCCCTTGGGTTAAACTGCAGGTCAAGTAGGTTTAGTATATATACTCATTCTGTTGCCTAGAGTGTTGACTGTTGGCTTCCCAAATCTTTAACGCTTTACCCCTGCGGAGGGGTTGAAATGTTCACTTCAGTTTATCAGCATTCAGAATTCCTGCTCCTGGGAAACAGACATTTTCATGTGAGCTGAATGAAGACTTGAAATTTTGCAGTGTTCCACTAACATTTTTTTCCAAAGTATAAAATTCTGGAAATAACAAATACTCTTATCTGGGCACCTTGTTTTGTCATTTGTAATATAAATAGCTATATTTATATAATAAAAAAAGGCTTTGATGTCACTCCAAAGATAAAAATGAATTGAAATGATGTCTTTTACCCTTTTAAAAACAAGCCGTTTGATATTTTTTCATTGAAAGTGTGGATGAAATCAAGACATTTCCATAAAGAGTTTTTATTTTATTGAATTGCCAAATGCTTAAGGGCTGAATCCTTTTCAACCCTGTTTAAATGGCTCTGTGATATAGGTGCTGGTTAACAGAAGAAAAATGAAGACAGCAGTTTGTTTTTACATGCTTATTTGTGAGGTTACTTTCTTTAGCTGCTAATGCTTTTCCTCCCACATACTATATAGGTAACTGTTGGAATATGCCAACTAGAAGTGATCGTATGAAAATCAGTGTGCATATCTTTTCAGGGGTGTTAAAGGCATTTCCATCATCTGCAGATTTGGGATTGTTTATGTGATAAGCATCCCACCAGTCAGATGTGCACGTGCACTGTTGGGCAATTTTCAGATGTGGGACAGCAGCAGATCTAGGCTTCACACTAGTCCATTAGATTTTTCCTGTGTTTTCATGTAAAATATTCCTTTGGCTCATCTCTGAGAGTATTTTGTGACACATTCCTTGGTGTACGTTTCTTTGCATCGAATCTAATATCTAAATAAGGAAAAATGTTTCAGGCCAGGACATCCCTGTGTGTAAAGTGCCAAAGCTTCTATTTATTTAGCATGAGATGGTGTTAATAGCATTTAGCTTAGAGTAAGCGAGGAGCTGGAAAGCCTCTAGAGAATCTGTAGGATTATTTGTTGCTGTGCAAAGGATATTCCTTGCCTTCCTACTTTAAAGGGGTGAAGAGCACATCCCACTATTCGGTTGGCCAGCTAAGATTTTTACTGTGAAACAGATCAGCTGGAGCTTAGTGTGAGGCTGTGGTTTGGACCAAGTCACAGAGGCTATATAAAGGGTATAGAAGTATCCCTACAAGAGCTGGTTAGGGCTCTGGCAATTTCTGAAAAGTTTTGGTTGAAATGCAATACACCCATTGGAAAAAGAAAAGATTTGCAAGTCCAAGACAAAATTTCCAGTCAAAAACAGAGAGAAGCATATGTCATTAAGGCAGAAATCTTCTCTCTGTAAGTGTTCAAAATCAATCAAAGCAGGGTGTAAACATTGATCTTCAGCACTCAAATGGAGTATCCTATTCACTGGTTATTTTGGGGATCCTCTTTCTCTTGAACTTTTAAAAATAAGTCTCATTTTCCCTCTTCACAAAATTCATATAACTTGAAAATAGGCTCTGCCTTCTCTCCCACTACCAGCTGAAGGCATTTTATCTTCTCTCCCACCCAGATGCAAACCTGTCTGATGGCTGACTATCACAATAAATTTTTGTCCTAATGGTTCTCTTTCTAAAAGCTGTTAAGCAATTACAGTGATTTTTATACTTGATTGTAGAACCCAAGACCCAGATTCATCTGACCTGGCTTTTGCTTTCAACAAGTCACTCCTGTAGTCCAGGACAGGCATTAAGATTCTCTCGACAGCCAGTGCAGAGAAAGAACTGTTTCCAAAGAATGATTAATCCTATCCTAAGACAAGGGTCGCCCACCAAGGAAGCCTGTCTTTCCATTGACTGTAGAGAGAACCTAGAATTTGAGCTTAAATTAAAGGCCTAACTTTTAGACATCTAAATCTAGAAGAAAGCTATCCCAAACCAAGATTTTCCAAGCAGCGAAAACTCTTCAACCTTGTAGAGAAGGGCATTGCAGGGCAAGTGAGTAGCAGATTACACTAAATTCACACTGAAGATGAAGCTAGCTGATTTAATAATCCTTCTGACTTAGTTAGTATGTATACTATATATATGGTTATCTATTAAATAGCTTTTTTTTTTACATTAACACTGGAAGAGCGTTAGGAATTGATTTATAGACTCTGAGCAAGGCAAAATGTTGAAATTAACATAAGGAGTTAAAAATGACTTGGGAAGGATTTGCCAGCCAGCATTTCCGACACAGTTAGCACACAGAGCACTGCAGGTTTTAAATCTTAGCCCTACGATTTGAGAGCTTTCTGAGTGGGATGCAGTCCTCCTTCTCAGCTGTTCTGTTCCCTGAGGCTAAGGGAAGAAATAAAATTGAGGAAAAGCATGGATGCATAGAGGGCCTAATTCTGCTTTCAGTTATGGTGATGTATGTAATTCTATTAAGTCAGTAGGGTTGAACTGAAAAGATGACAAGGTATTTTAGAGAAGGTTTGTCCTCATTCTGGAGCTTCCAGCCTATGGTTTGCACAGAATGGAAATTGATTTAAATAATAATAAAAAAAATCTCATACTGAATTGCAGCAAGTTAAATCCTAAAGAAACCTTGGATAATTATCTTTTCTAATGAACAAATGCATATATTTCAAAAATACCCTTTCCTGTTTAAAAAAAAGTTTCATGCTGAACAAATCTTTCTAAAAAAACCCTTGAAATAATGTGTTCATTCTTTTTGCTGTTTATCACAGAATAGATGACTTGAATATACCTCAGACAATTCTAGCTTTGTTGGCCCATTGCTAGCTTTAAAGGATATTCTTGGCTAACAATATAAAGCAGCTATATATTTCTTCTGTGCTCTAATGTTAAAAGAACAAAAGATCCTTAGTTAAGTGTATCTCTCTTCTGCAGGTTAATATCCTTATCTAGCATTTCACCATTTTGCCTGAATGTGTTTTCTGTATCTCTGTGTGTAAAAGAAGAGGAACAAACACTGTTTTAACTCTGCTCTGTGTGTTTCCCTGGCTCTAGTGTCCCTATAGCCCCTATGTATAAAAAGCATCATCTTGCATCTGTGTTGTGTGGAAGTAATTAGTGCACTGAACTATGAAAGGCTGGGAGCTTATTTAAAATTAATTCTATCAAAATAGCATCTTGCTGCAGTGATAAGACAGATTATTATATCTTGAAAAATCTTTAGTTGAACCAATAGGAAAAAAAGCCCAATGTTTCTTAACTGCATTTTTTTACCTACAAAACAAAATGCTGCATTCTTCATTGACACAGATCGTTATTCTAAACAGCCCAGCAAGCTTTAAGATTTTGCAAATCTTATCTTAGAGACCTTGGGTTGCATCCTGAACACACTGAAATCAACACTAGAAGTTTCACTGTAAAGTATATTTTAGGTTAAAGAAGTAATAAGTAGGCTCATGGAGGATAAAGCACACTACTATGGGATGACCCATCTTAAGAACTAACAGTGTTTCAATGGGATTGGACTGGTACTACTGGCCTTTTCATGTGATTTATAGTTTATTTTATTAATGCAAATACATATCTATGTGCCCAGATATTTAAATGAACTCAAGGCCCACAACTGGAGCCTGTAAAAACAGCTTCAGCTTTTCTAATGTGGCTTCCTATCCAACCATATATTGTACAGTGAGAGCTGTAGGGTCCTGAACATTTTTGAAAACCTGGTCCTCATTGTGGGAACATTTGGAAAAAATCTATTTGTACGAGAGAAATACAAGGGGATGAGTAATCTCCATTGAAGTCTCTGAGAATTGCTCCTTTTGCAGAGCAAGAGATATAGACCAGGGGTGGAAGAATTTCAATTGCACACTCATTATGTTAGGGTGAACATTATAGCTGCAGTCCATTAGTGTCTCTCCCAGCATGGCAGCTGAAGGAATCACCTGAAAAGTTTTACAGGTGAAACAAAATTTGCCTGACTTTTCATTACTTTTGCAAAAAGGGAAGAAATATTTTGCTTCATTTTTTCTACTTAACCCACAGGTAAAGCCAGCAGGTGTATTTCAAAGGTGATACATCTTTTTATTATGATTTTCCTTTGTGTCCTTTTCCTTGACAATCCACATCTACTAAATGGTATGTGCTATCCATCACAGTCTTACAGATCTGGATGAGCAGTTCCATTATTCATTGGTCTTATTTTTGTAAAGTACTAGGGAAAGGACTGAGTTTTTTTTTTTTTCTTTTTCAAACCTGCCTATTCCCCCCCTGGCAAGCAAAATGGGAGCTGGGAACAAAAAGGGAGATAATGAAGGTTTACTCCTGTTCTAGAAATGTATGGTCCGTGGAGGCGGTATCAGTGGTCTGATCTTGCTGGGTAGTCACTCCCCTTCACTGTGAGAGTCTCAGTTCCTCCTGATTTCAGTAAGCACTGAAGGCACAAAGCAGCTTGCAATGTCAAGCCTAGAGCATCTAGTACCTTGGGGAGATCTAGGCATTTTCACCTGCTGCTGCCGTTTTCTGACCTGAAGTGCATGTGATCTCTTAGGATAATAAGCAGTTCTCAAGAATAGCAACTTGAAGATACCTAATGGGCTCATCTGAAAGGCAGCTGGTGAGCACAGCAGTGTGGGTGTAATGTGGACCTATGGTCAGGGACCAGAAACCCAACTGATGGCACAGGTGCACTCTATACAGATTTTCACACTTTGGGATTGCCTTTATTGTAAAGTTAGCTTTTTCTTGGAACTTTTTTTAGTTTTTTTCTTGTCAGCATAGCTAATAATTAACTCAAATAACCTAGTAAAAAGAGCCTGATCCTGCACTTTCTCCTGCACCAGCTTCCCGAGGGAAATTTCTGCCTCTTTAGTTAGCAGCAGTGAAGACATACTGTAGGACTTTCTTTTCTTAGTAAAGCACCTTAAGCTAAACTAGTCCTTAGAGCATTTTTAAACTAGTGTATCCACCTAAGTTAGCTGTTAGAAACATTCATCTACGGCAAATAGCTTAAAATGATAATATAATAGTGTTAAGATAATAGAAAGAGCCTTTTGCCCAGAGGCTTTTGTTCACACTGAGTCTTCCATCTGCAGATGCAACAAGACCTCCTTTGAACTAAGTTTCTGAAAAGCTGGTCAGATCCATCCTTAACAGTGATTTGTGATTCTCAGTAACTTAGCATACTGACAGGAAGGATTAGGACTTCTTGGTATGTTCGTAGCCACTCGATTCATAAATATTTTATTGCATATCTATACATTTTTCATATGCATTATTTGAATTGCATTATAGTTTAGTAATTTACTGTGATACATGTTTAAGATTTTCATTAATATTCTTTTGAATCTGTTACTTTAAAGTCTCTGTCTTTTCTGGAATGTTATCTTTGCATTTCTTTTGATTCTGACTTCATGCTTGCAAATCAACAAGATGCTCTTTTTACTTAATTTGACCTCCTGTCTTTTGAAAATCAGCATTACTTTACAGTATTGGGTTCCTTTTCTTAACGATTTTGAAAATTCTGTTGGTGAGATGCAATAACATTAATGAGTTTCATGCTTCCATTTCTAAAAGAGATAAAATCTTTTTCAGAAACAAATGGTGGATTCTCCAAACACATAATGAGATTGGTTCCTAGAGGGCAAGTATAACATTAACTGCTTTAGCCTTGCCACTAAACTTAATTTTGATTAAATTACCTGTAGCATTCCTTATCTCTCTGGCATGTTATCAATTTCACATTTTGTAGCCAAGATGAAACCAAATTCTCTCAAAAGCTGGGCCCTTGAAAGAGCATACAGAACCTGCTGCTTGTTTGCTGTAGCTAATATTAATAGCCTTTAAAAATGAGACTGGTGTTTTATGAATAGTTACAGTCTGAGCCAAAAGCAAAGTGAGCTGGTTTCTGCAGCAAGCTACGGTACTACTTGCCCATTGCCAGATGGCATCTCCTGTATTTTTAAACTTGGTTCTTTATATTAATAAAAATTCACAAAACCAGATTCAGACATATCACCTCCTAGTGTGCATTCCAGTTCAGCCACTAGATTCAGAATGAGAACATTACTGATTAGACCTTTACCTGTCCAAAAGCTTTTTAGTGTAAATTTATTACTAATATCAAGAGATAGTTCATCTTCCAGTCTTATGAAGTATTACAGTCATTTTTACCAGTAGCCATGTGGTTGAATTTTTCAGGTATTCATGCTATAAACCCCTAGAAATTACAGTTTTCAGTTTTACTATCAAAGACGGTTCATCTGGGGGAAAAGGCCAATTACATTAGAAAATCTAGGTGGTATCCCAGAGAAACAACACAATTCTAATTTTAAATTCATTTTGATCTGTCTTCTGTTGAGATGTACCCTACGCTCAAAACATCGAAGACTGTTGCCAAGTCTTCACAGGGCCAAGAGTCACAAGACACCTACTACACAGTTTTGGAAGTGGGAGGAAGAAAGGCGTTGCAGCGATGGTTGACAGGCATGACAGGACAGAGGCTCCCGAGGGCTCTTACCACCCCTTTGCCTGAAGGGGCTGGGTTGGTTGTACAGTCATTTTCAAGGCAACATGGTTATGCCAGTATCAGCAGCGCATGCTGTGTCTGGCTTCCCACCAGCGCAGGGGTTTGCATCGCCTCCACGGCCCTGCACCATCATGGCCAGTGCGGTGTGACAGGAGAATACTCAGCTGCTCGTAAGCCACCATGGCATGGCCACTCAGTATTTGCTGGAGTGAGCCCTGCTGTTGGCGGTGTGCAGAGAGATGTATTTTTCTGCAGATTTCACAAGGCAGTTGTCCGTGATCTGTTCACAGACACGGAGGGAATCCCCATTATATCTTTGGTCAAGAACTAGCAGCGGTACCGATAACAGTCGTTACGGACTTGATTAAAAGCCAGTGCATGTGCTAGGCAGCAGATGCGTGTTCTCCTCTGACCTTTCTTCTCATCTGCGTACCTTCACCAAAATCATTGATGAAATTCTGGGTTAGGGATGGCATTGCACTACCTCCGCTCAGAAACAGTGGATATAAAGAATCGCACTTTTTCAGCCCAAAATAAACCAACTTACAGTTAGCCCAGCACTCCTGTGAAGAGGCAGGGAAGAGACAGCAAGGGAAACAGACAGCAGCAATTGAAAGTGTCAGCAATTTCTGTAAAGTAGGTTGGCCATTACCAGCGGAGATATCACCCTCCACTCTAGCCGTGCTGCCAGAAACTACTGAAAATATCCAGGGGAGCTGGAGGTGGCAGTATTACTGGGCTGTGCACTGAGATCAGCTAATACCAGAAGATATCATTCCCCATCACCTAAATCATCTTGAACTGTGGCTGAAATGAGCTGCTCCTGAGTGGTAGTGCAAGCTTGAGGACTCCCCCTTCATTCCTTATTGCCCCATTCCTTGACCTGGCCCAGCTGTTTGTGCAGCTGCACAGGGAGTCTGGCTTCAAAGTTGATCCGGGTAGAAAATTTTCTTTTAGCTTTAATTTTTTTTCAGCTAGATCAGTGCTCACTGCTCAGCCGCACAGACACTTGTGAGAGCACAACAGGGCAGGTGGGTGGACCAGGCTGTTTAAGCTGACGTAAGGCTTGTTGAATGCAAACCATATTCTGAGTGAGCCTGGCTGACTATCTAGAAAATAAATGATAGTGTGACAGATCCTCTGGGGATCAGACAGAATGCTTAGGTTTTTAGAGAGCCAAAACCTCCTCTGAATGTGCCAAGCTGTCCCACCCTTATGCATTATTCAAAAAAGCTTTACCCAACTTTTTAACATTTGTTTCTGCTTTATCCTTTCTCATAGCTTCACACATTTTTGAAATATCAGGCGATCTCGTTTCCATTCACAGTTTGGTCTTTAGTGTTGAGTGTTGAGAAGTGATTTTCTATAATCACCCCACATCAATAGATAACAGTATGCTACAGCTAGAGCAGATCAAATCTTTTGGCCTCCTCCTTCTGTGATTTTTTTCAATAATTGGCATTTCTGGAACAGTGTCATAATCTGCCAAATGTATCATTTCTTTAATAAAAAACCTCCTAGAGATAATATCTAGCTTCCCGAATAACCTCACATATAAATACAGTGCAGCTGGAGAAAAGCTACTTCAAAAAATAATCAGTTGAAGGTTAAAGCTGTTCGTTTTAACACGGAAAATACTTTTCAGAACTCTGGGGCATTCACAATAGTCAAATCATATCTGCATTGTCTGCATTCAGTGTAAAAGGTAACATGTATTGGCTACATTCTGCAGTCGTATAAACTACGGAAGATGAAAATAACTCAGGTGAAATGCAGCCAGCCCAGGAATTTGTACAAACCAGCCATGATATTTGTTTGCTTGAGTCTTCCTGAAGAGTGGACTCAAGCCTGGCTTTCTGTGTTCTAGGGTTCAATATACCAAGCTCCATGCAGGAGGCGCACCTAACATTTAAACTAGTGATCCCAAAATGGCCGGTGAAGGTTATCGACACTAAGTGAAGTCTTTCTAATTCCGTCTCGTGGGGTGGGTTCAGTTGTCAGTCTCCTAAACTAATTTGATTTTTAATATTACTTTTATTGAACTAATTCTAATATATTTTACCAGTGATACAGGGGTGTTCAGAACAGTAGCCCTTGTTAATATATGACATTTATTAAAAGAATAATATTTATTAACATAAGATATAACATATGCTAACTTTACTATATGCATATACATACCTACATATACCTATAACATTTAACGTAATGTAACAAGATACTAACATAATAAGCACTGCTGGATGAAATAAGATACAGTTGTCTCTGAGCTCAGTAGTACAAACACACCATGAAAAGAAACTAGGTTTGGTTCCCAGACTTGTGTAGCTGAGTTAGATTTAGCCTCCCAGAAGAGTTCATTAGACAGCACCAACATAGCTATATTGCTTCCACTTCTGGGGATCTCTGCACTGATATAATTATATTACTTCTTGTTCTGAATCAGCTCAATGCCTGCTAATTCAGCATCTCTGCACTACCCTCCATTACTGTCATGCCTTCTCCCCCCCTTCCGCCCCAAAACCTTGGATTTGTATTTTTACAGTTTCACTAGGGGGAAAAAAGAGGTAGCTATCACTGTCCCTGACAGTGCAACACTTAACATAATGCCTTGCTTGGCTGGGAATCTCGAGTGAGCAGAATCCCAGAAGGGAGGGGAGGTGCAGGGGAAGAGGCAGAGAGCCTTCAGCTGCAGCATGAAGGGGGCAATGGACTCTCTATTCCAGAAACAAAGCGTAAAAAGAGAAGCTAAACATATTAGATGTGAATTAATAAATGAATTAAGTGAATTAAAGTGAATTAATAAGTGAAACATTAAAAGTGAAAAGGAAGACAACAAAAAGAAGCAATGAGTATCCATTCTGTGACAGTCATAACAAAATATCCCTCCTTCCCACCCCTAAAAATGACTGGAAATAAAACATGATGTAAACAGGAATCTGACAGGAGGGAGGGAAGAGGGGGAAATTGTTAATGTACAGCACAGGAACTCATATGCATGACCATCCTGTGGATCGGCACCTGTTGCTTTTACAGGTAAGGGTCTTACCCAGTTTCGCCAAGGTGGCCGAATTCCACAGCGGCTTCCTGAGCTCCCTGCAGGAACCCGGGCAAGCAGAAAGGTTCATCCAGAAGGCTGTTAGAGGTAGCCTGGTAACCACACTGCTGTGTCTCTACAGCATTAGTGCTGATGAAGAGAAACAAATGTAAGAAGCTTCTGCGCGACAGCTTAGAAGGACATGGCCCCACATGTGAAACTTCCTCATTGTAAGTTTGCATAAAAGATATCACTTTGAAAGCAGAGATCCTAGCTGGTGAGAGGAGGCAGTTTATGTGTACTATGACTTGCTAATATTTCAGTAGTCTTATGGGAAATATTGGAGAGGATCTGCTAATAGTGGCCTATGTGGATAGGACAGGTAGGAAAGAAAGCAGGCAGGAAACTAAAGACCAGGACTTCCATGGTAGCATTGAAATGCTCCTACTTCCATGCACAGGGCAAACAGAAAGGCAATGTCTCAGCACCACAGTGACAAAGTGATGTAGAGAGGAAAGGTTTGTAACCATTAGAAACTACGAGAACTTTTTGATTAGAAAGATCCTGTGTAGAAAAGATGGGCTTCATCAAAGCCAACTGGAACTGGACCACTAGAACTTACAACAAAGATTGTGTTGGGTAGGGGCAGACTAAAGATTGGAGGAAAGCCAACATGTGTAGAAGAGCATGAAATTTGAAATGATAGTCCTCAAGGGTGAAGACAAGTCCTTAAGGGTGAAGACATAAAAACTACATACCTTGAAAAGATAGGATATTGGCCACAAGTAGGAAACAAAGAGAAATTTAGATAAAATTCCAAGGGTGCAGAAAAGTAGGTATTTATGTTCCAAAGGTATAGGTATATGACCAAAGGAATATATGTTTTTCTAAAGGAAATCTAAAAATAGGAGGGAGAACTGGACTATGCAACACAGGCCTAACAGGCATATCAGAAGCACGGTAGGAGGAGGACAATAGGTGATGCACTGCAATACTACAGTGCAAATTATATAGAACTATCAGAAAATGCATGCCCATGAGGAATAGTGCTAAAAAAGGCCAAAAAAGACCACCATAAAATCATATTAAATAAAGAAGTTAGCTGTATTAACAAGTAACATAAGAATCCTCTGTTTGTGACTGAAATGGATTGAGTTCCATGCCTAAACAGAAAAGTACAGTAGTATTATAGTAATACCACTCACCTGAGAAAGTATTACTATGTGCTTCTCATGTTCTTCTGTTCTACCTCGGGCATCTGCTATAGGCCTGGTACCTATGAGTCTGCAAGACTGGAGCTAGATGGACATTTAGTTTAAGCCAACAGAGCTCTCTTATGTTACTTATGAATGTTACTTTGTGGGAGTCCAGAAGTGCCTAACGAGGAAAAGTACAGATCATGGACTAGATTCCAAAAGGAGTTATGTACCACTAGTTCTTCGTAAAATGTACTTGGGCTGAAAGAATACAGAACCTATCAATTATGAATGAATAGATTGCAATTCCATTATTTACAATAAAAAATGTGCTTTGTAAGTGTGCATAAAATAATGATGAATAAAGGAAGCTTGGGGAAAGGTAATTCCCAGGCTAAAAAAAAATGCAAAGGAGTTAGCAATAGGGAAGGTACTTCCCTGGATATTTTTAACAAGACACTAAACATCCTATTGTGTTGTAGCCTGTGCAGAATGACCTAGTCGCACAGAAGAGATGGGTAAGTTGTCCCGTGGCCATTTTCCACTTAAAAACTTCACAATTCTATTAAACCAGGGCAAAAGTGGTTATCTTTAGGGGTATAATGATGGATGAAATTCTTTCTGTGATGTGTATTCCTCCTGGTAAGACTCCTGGCTTGGCATTTGCTGAGGAGTTCATGATGAAAGATACATTTGAATTGATTAAGTATGGACCTAATTGCTGTGTGGACAATTGCATTTTGGAATAATGTTAGAGTTAAATGTATGTGTCAATATTAGCTAGAGATTGCCCACAGGCAGCGCAGCAGAAATGAGCCTTCTGGGAGAACTTAATCAAAGAGATGGCACAAATCTCGTGACTGAGTTTGTAGCCAAGATAGTATGTAAGGAAAACAAAATGTCTTCATATGCTTTGCTGGCAAACCGGCTGGTCAAGACTAACATGAAAAGAAAAGCAGGTAAGGCTGGGAGAAGATAAATAAGAACAAAACTCCAGAGGGATTTGAAGGAAACGTGAAGGTAATGAGTTAAGGGAGAAACCTGAAGGAGATGAGGGGCATAATTAAAGCAAGGAGCAAAAAAGGTGATACAAGCAGATGCATTTTTCAGACTTGGAGATAAAAGGGGACTGAGAACAGGATGCTGCACCAGTCAGGAGCTCAGACATTTAACTCTAAAAAGAGGTAAAGACATAGTGTATTTCAGTATATCTAGGAATCGGGCAAAATGACTCCAAAGGAGAGGTCAGTTGCAAGTTCTCTTTAAAATGTTAGAATAATAAGGCCCAAAATTTTTACCTGAAAATTATAATTTTTTTGATCCATATATTGCAGGTCTGGAGTTCTGACTATCATAATCACATCCAGCTACTGAGATCAAGTGAATTTAGGTGGACTTGAAAGAACAAATTCACTTAATGCTGTTTAGGAAGACTAAGAAAGATCTAGCGATATACAGGGATAATTTTGGTAAAAGAGAAGATTCAAATGGAGCTTTGATTAAATGAGCTGAACTGAAACTCTGTATTGCTGTTGTATTCCTAAGACATGGAAGGATAGGGCTATTTGCTTTCCCGTAAGAACTGTGAACATCTTTAATATTAAGATTTAGAATTAGAAGAGCACAAAAATGTAAATTCTAATGTTCCAGAATAGCTTTTCCTTAGGATCTTTAGAGTTTGAATAGTTCTGCTACAGAAAAAAAGGTAACTTTGTGAAAGAAGTTGCTGAGGTGATAGCATAATATGCTATCTATGCCAATTAGTCAAATTTCTACTGAAGTAAAAGAAAATCACAGTCAGGGATTCATGAGGTTACCAGTCATTTAAATTTATGCTGATTACTAAAAACCTAAACAGTGAAAAGAAACAAAAAAAACTGTTGCAGGCTTTAAAAGTGAATTCCACATATGAACCAAAACATGGGTTAACTGGATGAATAGTATCACTGTTTAGTTACCAGCTTTTATCTTTTCATGTTTTCCTTAGCTTCTTTTCATCTGATATCATTCCACTTTATGCTCTTCTGTGACTATGGAACTAGTGTTATCTTTAGTTGTAGCTCCTACTTGCTTAGCCAAAAAGAAAATGCTGCTTCTAAACTGTATCATAGTAGACTAAGAAGGCTGAAAACAAAATGCATCAATTTTGAATGTTATAAAAGGAATAATAATCTCACTTCTAAATGCCCATCTTGTTTCCTTTCCAACAGTATAAGTTTATTATTTACTTTGCAAATGAAAAGTGTATAGAAATTCCTAACCACTACCACTTCGTCTTGTTACATACTGAACACCATAAGGAAAAGTTAATATCCGGACAGAGCAGGTAGATCAAAGGTTTGAGAAAACCTTTAATTGCAGTGTAGAATAATTATTAACGATGGTATAAATGAATTATGTTAAACACTGTGAGTATTCTTTTTTAAATTCATTTTGTAAATGAGTTATAGAAGGGACAGTGTGAGTGGGATGACAACTGCAGGAATGGGTGAATTAATAGGAGCGGAGAAAGGAGCAAGTGAATTCCATAATATTTGTTGCCAGTCATCTTGAGGACTTTTGCAAATTATATACTGCAAGACTTTTCCAAATTATAGCTATGCTGATAATCCATACCTAATCAGCAGCAGACACAAGTGCAGGTCCTCTAAGTTTTTGCTGTCATGAAGCATGGCAGACTCTTCCTGCTTACTTGGTACTCTAGGAAGGGCTTGCTCTGCTTATATTGATGTGAAATAATAGAAGGGGGTTGCTTGTGTTGCTCAGTGTTGGCATAAGTGAAAGGGGAACAGTTCATTTGTACAACACATTCCAATTGTTCTTCCATTACCTTTCTGCAGATTTCCATATTTAGCCTCTACATATTACTTAGAATAAATATAATGCAAAATTGTTATTTAGTGTCATTCATTTCCACCTCTTTCTGGTTCTGTGAATTCACCCTTTCTTGTAGTTCCCTTCCCAATTGCATTATCCCTTCTATAATTCATTTACAAAACTTATTAAAGATAGTTATTTAGTCTCTAAACATCATATAGGATTTAAAGACATAAGGAAATTTGTCCCAGTTGGAAAGGCTATGCTCTTGGAAAGGAGGAAAGTCAAGATCAGTTGTACTAAAAACACCTTTCAGAAAAGTATTAATTCATGTTTATCCAGGACTTTGAAGATATAAGGCTGTAATAAGATATAACTATTTTGAAGTTTTATTCATATTTTTTGTATGATTTGACTTAAAAAGAGAGAAGTAAGCATCATTACAATGAGACAGACTTTCACTTATTACCTCCTTTCTTCTTTTCCTCTTCCACAAAGAATAGAACTAGGGAAAATATTGTTGTTTGGCTTTGATTTTTTAACCCTTTCCTCACTTGGAATTTGAAGAGGGGATTGCAGGTTTTCTTTCCTTCTTTACTGAGCATTATAACATCAAGAACAATTGAAGAGACATTTTTTCCTGTCTTTTTCTATTTACACAGTTTAATAGATGCTTAGATACAACAGAGGTGTCACAGAGATTATAGTTATGTAGATAGACAGGTAGATCTTTATTGTGAAAAGATGGACTGTTTTACAGTACATTTGAGGTTAAGGGCTGACCTATTGAATGAAACGGTAAGAAAGTCTGTAGCACAGTTGGCCTTCTTTTGTAGGTTCTATAGCCCAGAAGGGTTTGTAGAAGTTGGAATACAGGTAAGGAACCCCTTTTTCACATTATTATTATGAAACTTTTTTTTTTTAAAGCATGACACAACATTTTTAATGGTCAGGGTCTTCTGGTTGTTAAATCCTTACAATCAAGCTGTCATTTTTATCTTGCTTTTAAGGAAGTGTCAGGAAAGATTTGAAGTCATTTTTTGGAAGGCTAGAAATTCAGTCTATCCTTTATGAGAATAAGAAGCTTGCTTTATTTCACCAGTTTTTCTTTTCAGCACTCCTTCCCTCCTGTCCTCTGGCAAAGGATATGCTGTGCACTGCTTCCAGTGCACGGAACTATGACAAGGCTTCCTAAACTGTGCTCTTTGGTTGTGTTGCTCCCATTATCTAACTTGCGCCCTCTTTTTGTGCTCCTGGTGTCATAAAATAGATGAAGGCAGATAAACATGCAAAGCAATATTTCTGCCAAGTATGCAAACAAGCTTAATTCAGATAATTTATAATCTGAATACTTAACTGGAGTTTGCAGTAAGTGCAACAGAGGTATTTGCTTCTTTTGAATTTCATTATACAACTTGGCATTGATGCAACAACCTAGTGCTGATGCATTTCTCATCTGGATTCCTTGGTAGATTGAGCTGGAGAAGAATCTTAGACCTTTCTATCTGCTTACTGTCAAAATCTCATACCTTTGAGTGGTTCTGTTTTTCATAGATTTACTCTTGTGGATTTCTGGTTTTTAATGATTAACATGGCTCTGGATCAGAATCTTAATCCTGAACTTCTCACCTGGTACTTAAGGAAATTCAGTCTTGGGTCTAAATTGCAGTCTCTGTTTCTCTCTCATTACAGGAGAGGTAGAGAATAAAAGGCCTGGTCCATTCAAGGCCTGGAGTTTAACTGTTTTGCCTGCATCCCTGTAGGACACAGAATTAGCTCCGAATTATCTTTCTTGCTGTTGCCATACAGTTTTCTCTCTTTCTTATCAGTTTTGTCTGCCCAAAGCACAGCTTTGTGGTATACTGTGCAATTTCCTGATGTCTCTAGTGGGTTTCTCTGCCTTTCTGTTCCCTGCAGAGTGGCGCTTTCCTTGATCCTGGTGGATCTCTGATTACACCCCAGCCCTCTAAGTGCCAGCCAAATGGGTAGGGATGGTTTCCAGGAATTTTTCTGGGGGAGGTGAATGTAAGTGGCTTTCAAGGGCCTGTAGCAGGATGGAGAACAAGGAGGGATTCAGGACTTGGCTGTCACAGAGTCATGATTTGAAAACTTACTGTTCTCCCTCGCCTGTATAAAAATGAATTTCCAAGCTCTTTCAAGGAAAGGGAGGATCCTATTTCATCACTGGTGTGATGCTTTGTGATACCCTGCCTCCCAGCTTGGGACAGAGGAGAATTTCTGAGGGTCTCTGCTTTGATTCATGCTGGAATATACATCTGGGCATATTTTCTTTCCTACTCTACTCACACTTCTGAGCAACTTCTGAGAGATTAGTATACTAATAAATAACTAAAAAGGCCAGCAACCATTTTATGGCCCTCAAAACATCTACCACTACATGGCTTCCATCCATACAGCTAAGTTCTCTTTCCTTCCTGAGACAGGATGGCTGTGTCCAGACTGCTTGTGCTGGAAGTGGTTCATGACCCATGCTGTCTCCCAAACCATGCTGTGCTTGGGAGAATGCTAGTTTTCCAAAACCAAAACCATACCAAAGGATCCTTTAATAATTTAACAGTATACATGTACCTATGTGGGTCTGAGCACCATATAAATCCCTAGAACAGACATAACCTAAATACAATAGCTTAGATCTGGAAGCTGTGGAGTCATTCCTATATAGACATGTCCTACATGTTTGTTATTTCCTATTTCACAGATTTTAGAAGATCCTGCATAGCCCTAAAGCAGGAAATGTTAGGCTACAGCTGTGCTACAGAAACTACTTACTGGTCTGACATTAGTGATACTACTTAGTCAGAAACCACTTGGTCTGATACTATGTCAGCATAAATCACCCAATAAAACTGTTGAATTTGCTGGAGAAATTTCAGCCACTAATTCTCCAGGAGTCCACTCTTCAACATTTTATATAATTTCTGCCTTTTACGTTGCTATTTCCACCACATTGATGCAGAATAAAGGATAGAGACAAGATTGAAATGGAAAAGGGAGTCCTAAAGGGATGTCCCCATTTCCACATGGATTAATTCTCAGGTCCAGGAAAGATTATATTTCTCTGGATTGCATTTAGTAGGCAGATGCATAAATTTTTGCCACAGTAGCAAAAGCCCTGGCTTATGCTGCATAAATGATAGAGTTCCAGACACAAAAGCTCAGACCTGTCTATCAAAAAAAAAAGGAAAAGGAGAATAAGGCATAATAGTTAGTCTCCTTACAGAAAGAAAAGTCATTCTGAGGTTCCTATTTGACTTTGACTTAAACTTTTATTTTTCTTTAATAAATAAAATTAGAATTGCATTTATTTTTTAAATGAAGGGAGAAATAAAATACTGAAAGAAACTTTTGTGCATTATAAGAGTAAATATCTCAGGATAATGTCCTAAATATGAGATGTAAATATCTTTCAACCTGAAATCCATAAAGGTGTAAGATGAAAATCCTCTCTCTCTCAGCAGAGGGGTTGGAAATTTTATGTGGAGAGCTCTTTGAATCAGATGTCCTCAAAAAGGAAAGTGAGTGTTTCTCAGGCTACCATAGTTGGTGATCATATGCACTTTTTTATCTTAGCTTACTCAGAGTTCCCTTGGGAGTCAAGAAGTGTGTCAGTGTTCAAAGTGACAGTTTTTCAATTTCTGGTAAAAAAAATGAATATGATAGACTTTGTCAATCAGCCATTTACATCTGTGCATAGAGAAGACGATTTGCCTCTGATATTTTGAAAATTAAGAGTGATAGAAACTTGTTCAAATCAGTAATCACTGGCTGACATAGAGGCTTTTTCCTCCTCCTAAAAGACAACTGTGATTTGTGCAAGTTGCTTTAGGATGGCTGCAGACTCACTTGGCCAAATTCTGTGCTTCTGTAAAATACAGAGGTATCACTGAACTCAGTGGAATAATCTCATTTCACGAGGTCAAACAGGTTCTCCCCTACACTCTATTTACCTTCTTTTAGTTACTGGGAATCTTCATTCCCCCTGTTCATGTCACAAAGATTATGGGACATAGCCCATCTGACTGAACTGGGATGTGTTGATAAAGGAAGATGGAAAAATTCTTAAAATGGATGTGACCATGGAACGCTGGAGAGACTATGGGTCCCCTCAGTTTTCACGGATTCATCAGCCACTGAAAGTGATTTGATGGGCATTAAAACTTTGATTTTGCAAGTGTATTTGAGCAGTCTGGCCCTTGTTTAAGTCAGTGGATTCTTACCAACAAAAATGATATTTTTTATGTGTAGGCTCTTCTATCTGAGGTCCTTTGGCACCTACTGAAGCTGCCTCATAGTAAATGTTATAAGTGATTATCCATAGCAAACACAGTAACAAGTAACATCAATAATGTTTATGTTTGAAAGAGAAAGAGTTATGGTGAACTGAACCCTAAAATACAGAAATCAAGGGATGTATTGATGGGTGGGAGAGATATTTGGGTGTGTGGCTGCTTTTCTTTATGTGCTGGACGTAGGCAGTCAGATTCAGTATATGTTGAAATCTGGAGGCTGAACAGTGAAGGATGGTGAATGAGAATGTTTCTGGGGGTGGCAGAGTGGCGGTGGCATTCAGAGGAAACGTTACCATGGCATTCACAGGCTGATGTGAACATATAGGAAATATAGAAGGAGAAAAGCTCTAAAACCACTGCCAAAATATGGACAGAAAAAGCAAAAGGATGCTGAAATCTCTTATTATTCAAAAGTGGTGTTCTGCCTTCATGCATTAGCAGTTTCCTTTTCCTCCACTACAGATTTTGTGTAACCCACTCCTTGACAGCAACACCCAAGCATGCTGCTCCATCCCATTTGCAATTCATTTTAGTTATATCTTAGCTAGAACTTATTGTTCAAAATACTTTTTTATATGAACCATAGTAGTCATCTTTTAGTCATTACTATGGTAAAGTATGTTCATTTCTCTGGGTCAGGATATCTAGAGATATCAGATACTGTCTTATACATCACGCTTTGGTTTTGCATCCGCAGTAGATCTGGATGACAATGATGTGGAATACTGCGTCTTGTGGGATGAGATGATAATGAAGTTGTAGTATACCACCTTTCCAGAGAAATACTCAGTTGAAACCTCTTTCAGGCTGCTTCTGTAGCTTTTGAAGAAGTCAATGTGCCTACTCACTTTTGTTGAATTTGTCTTTTACGTTTTGCTGGAAACTTCCCAGGACAAGCATTGTATCTTTACTGCATAGTGGTTCATATTTGTACAACACCTGACCCGAAGGGGCACGTTCTGTCATTGAGAACTGTGGCTGCTGCAAGAACACAAATAACCACCGCTACTAATTATCATAACAATGATAATACTGCCAGAGTTCCTGGGGAAAAACAGATAATACTTTTGACATCCCAACTAATATTCCCATCTTAATAAAAGCTCCTGTTAATATCTAGGCTTGAGTGTTAGCTATTGATGAGTACTTTGTAACTAACTTTCCCTCGTAAATATGTAAAGCAAGTTGGGCTACTCTGAGTGTGTCAAGCACTATAAAAATTGTATTTTCTTCATGGCAGTGCTAAAATGTAATGAGTTTGTAAATCTGTTTATATGGAAAAATGTGTAGATTAATAAGCCATCAGGAATGCTGTGATGTATGGAAGTTAGGACTGTAATTTGCTAAGGCCCCAATTCTCTGAAGATGTTGTACAGAATCACAGAATGTTTGAGGTGGGAAGGGGCCTCTGGAGATCATCTGGTCCAACCCCCCTGCTCAGTTAGGGTCGGCTAGAGCAGACTGCCCAAGACCGTGTCCAGGCGAGTTCTGAATATTTCCAAGGATGGAGGCTCCACAACATCTCTGGGCAACCTGTTCCAGTATTTGATCACCCTCACAGTGAAAAAGTTTTTCTTATGTTCAGATGGTACATGTCTGTATTATCACATACCACAGGTACCCCAATGATTCTAATGAAATTATTGAAAGTGAATTAAACTAAATACATAAAATACTAAATATGTGCTAGAATGATACCAAAAAATATGCCAGAATATCTTGTTCCTACTTCGTGAACTTTTATATTTCAGTGTTAAGGTATATCTCACCAGAGCCATAAATAGGTCATTCAATTTTTTGTAGGCTTTATAGAATTTGCACCTCAGGTAATGTCAGTAATATAATCATTCCCACCTGAAGGTTGTTATCATGAGAAATCATTCCTTTGGGTGGAAAATCACTTGAAATTTCATAGATCATTAGAGACATGCATCTTAGTAACTCTAGTTTTGTTTAACAACTTTACATGAGCATGGAGCATGTGAACATTTGTGGCATTTTTAGTTACTGTATTGGTCTTTGTTAAAACTAGCCTAACATATCGTTATTGTTACACATAATTTGCTGAAAATCATTTGTCTGACAGTAAAAAAAAAGATCCTTTAAGAGGCTCTCTAGTCATTTCAACAACTTTCTAGCCTAAATACATATAAAACTGCTCAAGTTAAACAGTGTTTAACTGATACACGAATGGGAAAAACGTGATTTTTATCTGATAAATGCTTTTATCCAGGCAGGCCCACTGAGATGAAAACACACTGTTCACAGGAATTTCCGGTTAGCAGCATCAAAGCTGTATTGCAAGGTTAGATTTTATACAAGAAAAAGATGCAAGAGTAATTGCATGCTGAGCTAAAATATCCAGTGTAGCCCATTAGAAAAGGGAGATTATGTTGAATAGCTAAGGCAATGCAGGATCTTTTCCAACTGCCAAGGTGTCTCACACCTATTAGAAAATATTCCTCACTAAACAAACAAACAAACAAAAAAGGTCACAGGACAAAGAAGATTATTGTTTCTTAAATGACATAAAAGTAGTTCCAGATAGTTAATTTTGTTTTTATGTGCTGGAGTACTGTTGAAAAGATTTTGATTTAATTGAAATGGGTATGTCTTCTGTTGGTCAGATGGCCTATGTGGGAGCTGATATGAACAAGAAAAACATTCATGAGGAAGAATAAAGAGCTGGTGCATAAATTAAAAATAATTTTCTGCTTTTGCCTTTGTGGTATTTAAGTTCCTAGGCGTGTAGTGGCCTTTCCCTCCTTGGCCCCCAATCTTATATATATAAAATTACAATGAGAAAGATCAAGCAATTTAATTAGTTAATGTTCATAAAGCTCTTTCAAGATGAAAAGAGCCCTGTAAGTGCCATGTATTATTAATTGATATTAATATTTGTTCAGAAATTAGAAAGTTGAAATTGGTGCCATCTCTAGTGTGCATAAATGAGTTTTTTTTCCTTAGTTTAATATACTGGATTTGCAAAATTTTTTAGTTTTTTAGTTTAAAAGTTCTTTAGAAGTTTCAGTGTTGCCAGCTGGAAGTGAGTAAATGTTATTTTTAAGGTAACACAGGCAATCAGAAGATGCTAAGTATGAACACAATCATGGTATCTGGTCTAACATATCTTTTAAGAATAAGCTCTGTAATGCTTCCCATAGTGCAGTAATGAAAGGAAATGGTAGAAATTCAAGTGAAACAGCAGCATGCTTCAACAGCCACGCTTGATTTAGGAGCTAGTTGGGAAAATGGAAAGTGCCCTTCCTCAGAAGTGGTTAAAAGTAGAGGTCTCCATTATTTCTAATGCCAAATTAAGTAAAATAGATAAAGTTTGTGACAATCTTTATGGAAGGGTTCGGAATTAGGAATGGTTCCCAAGAAGGTCTATGCACAGCATAGACAACAGTTATGCTGAATAATGAGCTTTGTGATTGCAACTTCCTTTCTCATTCATCATGCCACTGAATTTATGCATTGTAGCTTCTCCTCTGCATTGTATTAAAGGCTGCAAATGGAAAAAAAAAACCCAAAACCTCTTCATTTCTGGGAACCAAGTTCAAAATTCCTTTGATGACCTCCATTTCACATGTTCCACCTCCTTGGCATTGATTTCAAATATTGTTATGGTTCCTCAATACCCAGTGGTATGTGACCCACCAGCCAGCTCCACCTGGAGGACTTTTTTTGGCTTCCATTGATATGCATATTCTTGATACACATTGATGCCTTCCTTGTTTTACTGCCATTTCTGGACTTACAGTAAATATGTGCTGAAAACACATTATGACCCTCAGACATCTGCAGGATGTCAAGATGTTAGAGGGCAACCTGGGGGTTTCAGCGTCATCACATTAACACATTAGAACTTCACTAATCATTGAAAAGTCTGTGTCCATCAGCAACGGGAAACTCAACTATCCCTGACAACCACTGCTCAATAGCAAACCAAGTGAAGGCAAGTATGTGGGCTGATGGGATGGAGGTAGGGAGTTCTGTTAATTAGTTACTGTGTCTGCGTGTTGCACGTTTTGCTAACCTTTTGAAAGTTGTGATCCGTATGTGGGCTTCCTGTGAGAAAATAACCATCTATCAGCTGGGGAGCAGTGGCAGGACAATTGGGTCCATGTACGCGAGACAAAGAGGTAAGTGTCTGTCTCTTCTGAAGAAGGTAGATGCCACCGAGCTGTATCTGTTTTGAACTATAAGTGTACAATGTAAAATAACTAAGAGAGCCTTACTGCAAACTGAGGGGCAGGGGTGCAAAGATTTTAGCATTCTGTCAGCAGTCAGTGAGACATCTTCTCCCCATTTATAGTCATGAGGGACAGGATCAAAGATGCTTTGTATTCCCTGTTGGAGGACTCAGGGCTTTTTTCTTGTTTTTAAGGTTTTTTTATATAACCAAAATGCCAGTGGACCTGCTTTTTCTCTTCTGTGTATCAGCATAGATTAATTTATCAATATTTTAAGTGGGAGAAGTGTGCTCCCACCCATGAGTATGTTTTACTTATGTTTTGAATAACTTTAAGATGCATTTTAAGAAAAAGGATTTTTATTTTTCTGTATGAGTTTTAGTTGTGTTCTTACTGCGCTTTCGTTTCATGTTTTAAACATCCATGAGTGGAGGACTATTGTTGAATTCTGGAGCTATGTGTTTAATAGAGTTACTTGTTAGGAATTCCGTTAAAGAAAAAAAACCCTTACAGCTGAAGAAAGCTATTTTTTTTAAGTGAAGGTGCAAATGCAAATACCTGGTCTAGAAGACTGAAAAAAAAATAATGCAAACATTGTAAGTGAAAATGAGTCGAATGAACAGAATGGTGGACATCCTGACTGCAAGGCAGTAGGAGGCCCCTAAGGAAGTAGACTTTTTGGCTTTGACAGGGTACAAGGCAGAGAGAGGAACTGCCAAGCCAGTGCTCTGTAGGGATGCAGAAACTTAATACAAAGTTCATACATACTGCTCCCTCAGGCAGAGATTCCTACCTCACCAGTACAAACTGAGAACTACATCATGCAGACACATGCACTGAAACGTAGCATGAACCATTTTTGAAAAGCCTTTCATTTTTAAGCTGAGCAGATCCCAGAGGTTTTAGTGGGAATTATGAGCTACAGAGTCTCTTTGGCTACATGGTAAAACTTAAGAATTGTAATATTTTTTTTGCTCTTGGATTTTGCATGGAGTTTCTTGGCTGTCCTGCTTTCCCCTGGGAGCAGTGTGCACAGGGCAAGCAAAATATTTGAGACTGGTCATGCTTTGCAAATCAACAGGAGTGAGTAATAAAGAATGGCGTTCTGCTCTCCCACACAAATAAAAATTCCTGAAGACAAGTGGCTATAGAGGTTTGGAGACAGAAAAACCTCCCCAAACAGGAATCCACACTCATGATGGGAGCTACTCCCACCATCCCATTTTGCCCTCTGCCTAGATCTCTAACAGACATACAGTTCATTAGTGCAAGTAGCTTTACCCACGTCTAACTGCTTCACATCCAGTCTTCTGAGCTCCTGTTCTCACTGACTGAAGTTTGGTATTTTTCCTCTCCTTTACAGACTTACTTCTACCTTCTTTCCTGTGGTGTCTCACTCACCTTTCTTTAAAGAGATAAAAAGTTTCTTGAGCTAATATATTTTAACAAGTAGGAAAGAACTTTCAGATGCATAGATTATAATGCTGGACCACTATTCTATATAGTATTCTGTCTTGCACATTTGTAAGAGCTGAAGTATTATGAATCCCTTGCATTGCCTATGAATATTCACTGGGCCCATAACCGCATGCACTCTGGCTGTTTACTTTTCCCTTTCATGTTTGTTTTCCAACTATTCTAGCAAACACATTTACTAGCAGGAATCCATAAGGAAGCCAGTAGTTTTTCAAAGTTTATTAGTAGGTTCCGCATTTGGAGGCTGATTCTAGGAGTTAAACTTATGCAGTCTGTAAACAGAAGCTGAGCTATATGACCTACATATTTAGTCAGAATTAACAATTATATCTCAAAGTTGGAATATAAAAGATTCACAATAAATTGCTGCTAACTCCTCACAGATTAAACAAATATTAGCGCAAAATATTTGTTGCATAATTGCTGTATAGCAAATAATTTGGAGATGCATGTAAGCCATGTGTGGACAATTTAAATAAAAGAGTCTAATTAATCAAATAAGCTGTTTGCAACCAATTTGCTACCTATCCATAATTAAAATAAATAAATCCATACCTATCCATGTTTGCTGCTGCTCTTCTCATAAAAAACTCATGAACATATGTGTTACCGGTCAGAACAGGCAGTAGCCAATTGTAGGCCTCAGTAAAGTCAATAACAGTTTTAATGTGACTTCACTTAGGTCAGAATTTCAAATATATTGTTCTTATCTTTCATCTCTAATTCCATCTACCATGTAACACCAAGGAGATGAGACTAATGAGTCATTTAAATAATATTGCACTATTTATCATAACTGGTCTAGTCCATATTTCACTTTGCTCCATTACAGAAATAATGGGGGAAAACTGGCTTTAACACTAGCTTTAACACTATTATTCTTCTAATGACTAAACTTTGCCTAATCCTTTATTAAGCGTATTAACATTTGTAGGATTGTACACGTGCACCATAGCTTGCTTAAAATGTCTGTTTAAACACTTGATTACACAGCAGAATGGATTCTTCAGTCTAATGCCTTTCTGGGCTGCAAGGTGCCTTGGCTGGTTGGAGACCCCCCAGAGGGAATGTCATTGCAGGGTAGGGGGAAATGCAACTAATACTGAATTTTCTTTGTGCCATTTCCTGCCTCTGGTATGGGACATGTTAGGGCTGCAATGAACTGCAGAGATCAGAATTGTTATATTTCAGTTTCTGGGTGAATATTTTCTGACAGCATGCTGGACAGCAGGGAGGAACAGTCCTGCATGTAAGTTGCAGCCAAGGATATGTTTGTTTTAGGCTAATTTATCCACCCGGGAAAAAGAAAGTAAGCTATGGACAACTCCATGCTGTTCTAACTAATTCCAGTAACCTAGCTAGCTCGTTTAGAGCTGGAACAGATATCACTGCGCTACCCCGCAGTGTACAGGATTGATATATGCTGGAGTGTGGTGGCCTGCTGCTCATTTCAGCTGAAGTTGATGTGTGAGGCTAAAAATGCTGTACCTCACTTCTTCCTATTCCTATCAAATCAGGCTGCTGGGCAACAGCAAATGGAGAGGGGAACAGGATGGGGTAAATCGGAGTGTGTCAAACAGGGAGATAAGAGTACCCTAGACCCTTCCTGGTGCCTAGTAATGGGTGCAGGCAGCACCGGAGGTGAGACTGGCTCCTTCAAAGGAAAGCGTAGTGTTCCTCCTGCATGTCTGCACGCAGTCCTGCACAGGGAAGCTGCTCCTCAGCCCTGTTAGCCCCTGGGACATTAAAGAAAGTGAAGTGGGGACAGCTGAGCCAAGGACCACGGAGTGCGATGGGTGCAGAAACATCAGAGACTGGTTGTTGTGGACCACATCATCTCATCATCAGGTGGGGAAGAGAGCACCAGGAGGCAGGCACAAGCGTGGATGTCTCTCTATACCCTATCTGGTAATGCGGGAAGAAAATGTCAATCCTACCAAACTTAAGCATAAGCAAGCAGTTAGTTTCCCTTGCCTCTGGGAATATGTAGCCAGAGAAAGACAGAAGGATAAATGGAGGAGAGTAAAGGGTCTGAGAAAAACCAAGCCACTATAGTATTTATATCTTGTCACAGTGCTTTGACATTGAACCACAGGAACTGATTTCTTTATTTCCTCCCTGTCCAAGGCAAGCTTTGTTGGATGGACTTTGTCAGAAAGCAGACTTTCATTATGGATAAAATCACCATGTGGATTTCCTTTCCCAGGCAGTTTAAGAACCACCCCTGTTTTCTTACTGCAGGTGGGTGGCTATTGTTTCCGAGAAGTGTGTAATATTGTTCCTCTGGGTCAAACCTGTTCTTTGTATTGCTCATGACACCAAAACATACATTATTGCATATTTAGCTTTCAGCTTGAGAGGGGTCAGTTGATTTTGTCAGCTGACACTTCTGTAAGTTGTCACTTCTGTAAGTTGAACTTTTAAGTGTGCTTTAATCAAAGCTATAATCACTGGAATTACAGTCAGAACAGATTTTGAAATTGGACTGATCTGTTTGTAATCTTCACATTAATATATGATGTCTCTTTCCAGCTTGATGATTTGACTTTAATATTCTATTTATTTTCTTTTTTTTTTATTCATTGTTTTATGCAGTATCTATCGCAACTACAGCTGGGAGCCTATTGTTAAATATATCACTTTTTCTTAGAACAATCAAGAGCGGCCTCTGGAAACTGTTGATAATCTGTCCACAGGAGACAGTTTATGACAAGAACAGTCCAGGATCGATTTTCTGTTGCAGTACAGGATGGTAGGTGTGGCGGTTGGGTATTGCTTTGCATCGTAGAGAACTGGAAGAGCAGACCCGCAGAATGGCATCCCAAGGCTTCTTAACGTGGAGATTGCAATGCCTGGAGCCGCACTGTACTCTCCCTTGGCTGCCTTGCTATTTGTTGAGCCCAGCCTCGTAAATCCCAACATATTGGGACTGATTGTATATCATAGCAGCCAATATATTCTTGTTACCCAGACCAGCTCTGCCTAGAGACATTGATATATTTGGCAAGTTACAAAGATGATGTAAAGACATCTTTGCATTTTGCTTCTCTCTTTTACTGGGCACAGTCTCAGTGACCCTGAGAAACAAGGTGCCTGAAAGCAACGAGCTTCTCTGAGGAGTAAACCGAAAAAGGTCCTCAGTGAAAACAGTGCATTTAGAAACAATCAGCATGCCCTCAGCTATCACTGTATGATTTCTCTAGTAACTAGCTCCCATGCAATTTCACCGAGTGTTTTGAAGTCAGAACTGCAAACTTAGAGCTTAGGGCTAGTTGTGTGATCCAGGAAAATTATTCAATTCCTTGCATATATCCCTGCTTGTTGTCTAAGCATTGGAAGATAGTGGGGCATCATAGTCTACGTCTACCAAAGTTTCCAGGTACTTTTCATTAGCAACACTAAGTAGATCACATTACAGAAATCTCTTCTGAAGTCTACTGAAAAACACTTTAGCTGACATGAACAAAAGTAATATGGTTAGACAAAACTGAAAATCTGTTCTGCATACATTAATTTCAGACAATAGGCACATTGCTTTAAAAACCTCCCAGTTCCGGAAAAAAAGATTACATGACAGATTATTCAGCACTAAGATGAATGACGATTCTTTTTCTGCTTTTGGCATGCAATAAAAAGTAGATATGACAAAACACAAAGTCAACTAGCACTGGAAGGGTATGTGCACATCCTAAATTAGGATAGGTCCCAGGTGGGTAGTATTTATATAATGACCAGTTCCCAGACATTCAGCAGGGTCATGGGATCTTGTTTTACTAAAGGGAATTGAACATTTTGGCTTCCAGAAGATAAGAGAAGGCTACAGCTGTTAGAGACAACAAGTATGAATTCCCTTCCTGAAAATTACTGTTTTCGCCTAGCAGCCATTGGGTTTTCGAGTTGACGTGGCAGCTATTTCAGCCCTTTCTGATTTCTGGAGAGTCTTTCTTGTCTTGCCCTTTGAAGGTAGAATGTTAGGCTGAAAAAGCTCGCAAATGACTATCCTTGTATATGGTTTCTGGTCAATGCTTAGGTTTTAATTTAATGTTTAACATCCCTCTTGTCAAGCCTGTCCAGGAGTGCCCGTTAACATTCTTGCCTTTCGAGGCTGCATTCCTCATGGTGATTGGTTCTTTGTCAGCAAGTTGCTGAGTTCTGTGCTCTGGCAGATCATCACAGAGTTGGTTATCAGGTTTCAGGCTTTCCCATACAGAGATTCATTTCTTTTCTTGTCTTTTCCTTTCAACTTCCTTATCTATAAATCTTGGCTATTTCCTCTCAAGGTTAGGCTTTTTCAGGCCACAGACTGAATATCAAGAGGTGACTCAGCTTTTGCATTATTGGTGGAAAGGAGTTCCTTCAAACCTTCCATCCATTTTTGTAGCTATCAGGGAGAAAAGCTCGAAGATGAATCACATTTCTAGGGAGTGTGTATAGAGATGGAATACAACTTTGATTAACCTTCCCTGCACACTTAAGGAGCCTTTTTCCTTTGGAGTCATATAGCAAAACTGTGGCTTTATCTGCAATGTAGATTGATGTAGTTTCTTTGAGGAAATTTAGTTTATTGAACTTTGGTTTTACTAACTGAAAAGACTATTTGGATTTACAGTCTATGAACATTATTAACTTAGTGATACAGTTGTGTGTGATTTGAGCCATACCAATAAATATAGCAGTGATTCCATAATGTGGTTCCCTCCGTCCCATTTAGCCTAAATTTCAGTGCTTAACTTGGGCACTGTCTCAGTAAAATTTTAAGCACCTGCCTGGGAGCAGAGGGGATGATCATGTCCACCTACCATAACTAAATTTCTGGCAAGAAAACGGAGTGAGGTAGGCTTCTCAAGAAGTGTGGATGACAACGCACCTGACAGGCACTATTCACTCTCCATAGACAGAGAAGGAGCCTCTGAAGACCTATATAGTCGGCTTAAATTTGGCCTCTATCTTTTCCATTGAGAGTAATGGAGAACCAAGAGGAAAAGTCAGCTGGTCAACCCCTCAGCATCTAGCCATACAGCACTCCTCTGAAAGTGGTGGTGTGTTATCTAAGTGATCCTGAGTTAGTGATCCAAACACAAGGCTTTTACGTGAAAAGCAGGCATCATTCTTGCTTCTCTGCCCACTATTGTGATGGTAGTGATAGTCTTAACTTCATTAATTTTTATGCTTCTTAGAGAGAATTAGGCAGAGTTCAAGGAAGGACTTAGTCAGGGCTCGTTATTTGTCTGCCCAAAGCTGGTTTGCAACAGAGTTTTAGGTTGGACATAGTTACCATCTCATCAGAATATGTTCTCCAAGTACGTATGAATTTAAAGACATAGACAACTTCCAGGCTAAATCAGGAGACACTAATAAATTTAGGCATCTACAGACTTTAGCAGCCCTGCGGAAACAGCAGAAATAGCACTCTGGGTGACTATTTGAGACATTAAATGGGTTTTAGGTGTCTGGCTATGTCCCAGTTTATCTGGGATTAGTTAGACTGGATTTAACCTTGCTTTTATTGTGGTTGTTTTGGTAGCGTCTAAGGAATCCTACAATCTCTAAAAGATTTAATCAAGCTCATAAGCTAACCTTCATATATATAGCCCTGAGATCTTGTAGGTTAAATATCTTGCTTTATGTCACACTGGTGTGTGCCTATGGCAAAGCAGGAAGTTAAATTTAGTCATAAGACCCATGAGCTGGCATTCAAATGAGTAAACTCCTTCCATGCAATGGGCAGTGAGCAACCATTGCTGAATAAAGATTTTTCATATCTCGTTTCTCTTTTTCTTGCAATTAAAAAAAAATTATTCCTTTAATAATTTGTTTCTGTGTCCTATTTCTGCAGCTTAACCTTCTGACACGTTACCTACATAGTTCTGAATTTCTGTTTAAACACAGAACAGTCAGAGGCTTTTTCAGAAAATTTGGCTAGAGGGCAAAAATTCCCTTCCCCTCTCATGCCATTTACTTGGACTTGTTTTGCATGGACGTTGCAGAGAATTTGGAAAAAATACAGTAAAATAAGAAGGAGAATGGCAGTAAAATATTCTTATGGGCAAGATGATAACATTGCAGGCTGCTATGTGTCCTGCACAGCTACCTCTGAGGACTCGGGGGGCAATGGAATATAAAACTGTATGCCAGAAAAACATCATTAACACAAAAATGTAGATGTTAGCTGAACAGAGTTATGAGTCTGTTGATATGTTTTATTGTAGTGGAAAGTCCAGACAAATATTAATAAATGACTCATTCATTGATTTTGGTGTTTTACTAAGACTATAGTAGTGCTAAATACTTGATCAATTTTTTCCAGAAATATGGGGTGCCAGCCGTGGTATGTCTACAACAGGTGCTTGGAAGGTTGTGAGAAAGAGCAAATTCCAGTCTTAAAATCAATCTTAAAATCAATCTGCACATAATAGAAAGGGAAGAAGGCACAAATAAGTGCATTCAGGTAGGGCGAAATACTTTGGGAAATGCTGCAGTAGGTGGTAGAGCACAAAGATTCAACCAACATGGGAATGTGTTTGCTCAGATTATAGCAATCAGAAGTGTTTCAGGTCAGCCTCTAAAAATGGGTTGAAAATATTAGCTGCTACTATTACTTATATAATATCTGTCACCCAAGGCTTTGCAAACTGAGGATTCACTTAGCAACTCCTTACTGAAAGAAAACAGAGCGGTTGCAACTGCACACTGCAGTAAAAGAACTGGGACAGCTGTGATTGTGTGCTGTAGTAAGACTGTTGATATCTTGAGAGCGATCACTGGGAAGGATGCTCTAAGTGTACCAGTTTGCAGATGAGTAAACTGAGGGGCAGATGTTTACTGCACCTGGTCAATTCCGGAGAGCCCTGGCTCCCAATCCTGGCTTTTACCGCTACCAATTTCTCTTCTGCTATAGAGAAATAACATTCTCATTTACACTGTTTGCAATGCAGTGATGAAATAATAAATTAAATATCTTCCTTGCAGCAGCAGAAGCCAGGAAATGAAAAGTAAACTGTGATCCATTTTGGTTGCAAGTGTTTCCTGGTTCTCATAATATAAAAAAAGGTTTTACCTATTTGAGCTGTTATAGGGCAATATGTAGACAGAAGATGCTTCAAGGATGAACTTCAGTCTTCATTCTGATTTTAACAATTAGCATTGAATTCCATGTTAATTTTCTAACAGAACATTCAGAGATGATGGTGGATATATGAAATCCACGGTAATAGGAATATGTTGCCATAGACACATCTGTTCAATATGACACCAGAACACTTCAGCATAAAGAAACCCGCTAAATTTGTATTTCACAATGCCCTGAAATTATGCAATTGTGGAAAATTAATTATAACTCTTTCACTGAAGCGGTGGTCCTGTGATGTTGACTCTAAAATATTCAGTGAGCTATTTCAGTGCAGAGGGCTGTCAAATGACAGAGGGAAAAAATGTATCACGAACTTCTGAGAAATGTTTAAAAGTTTTATTTATAGCAGGTAGCCATCACTTCTGAACATTGCATAGCTTAATTTTGAGTTTTAACAGTTTCAGTTATAGCATCAGAATTTCTCTATCTCTTAAAAATCCACCTCATAAATTGGCATGAAATACCACTATTTATAGAAAACATAGAGGAAGAAGCAGAGAACAATGCAAAGCAAAATTATGAAATGACAGCTTTTTGTTAAAGACAGTAACAATTGAGGAGTCGCATGTTTTTCCAGATTGTTCCAGCTCTGTGCTTTTTTATTTGGATTACAGAGGGGATTCATCTGGATTTGGACCAGAAGGCCTGGGCTATCATCTAGCCTGACTTCCTGGCCAGAACTCTGTTGAAATCAGCAGGCAGCAACAGGCTGCCCATTTAGTGTATTTTGTGGTTTGGCTCGTTTCAAGAGCATTGTGTACAGCAGCATCCATTAATAAGCAGATTTTAGAACCAGTGTAGACAGATACACTCCTATCATTAAAAATGCTAAATATATGCATGCACATAAACACAGTTTCTGTCAACCATTACAGTTAATTCTCATTACCTTATTACATCACAGGTTTTGTGAAGGACCAAGAGTCTTCAAAGGTGGGGAGATGAACTACATTCCTGTGTTGGTTTGGTGGAGGATGGAAAAAAGCCCTTCCCATGGTGTATGTTTATTTTATTTACTTATTTCACTTATTTCTCTCTCTTCAGATTCAGATTAAACAAAATCAACAGCTGTACTTCATCTCTCAGCTCACAAGAGACTAACCCAAATGTATTCTTCTATTCTCTAGACATGAGTCACCCCTCACAACAGATCTTCCTGTCCTCCTCCTTTATGATAAGATAGAAGTCTTTTTATAGTCCAATTTAACTTGCCTTGCTGAGTGACTAACAAATAATTCTTAGTAGCCTTTCCTCAATTCTGATCAATAAACACAAGCTTGAATACCTCCTGCCCGCCGAGTGTACTTTTACTGGTGACCCACACAATGTATCTATTATCAAGATCAGGACCAAACTCCCTGGCTTTCTGAGCAATCACCAATAGTTTATATACTTTACTAGTTTATATACTTTGCAGTATTTATGGGAGTAAGCACTGTGCAGAAAACAAACGGGGAATCCACAACTTGGATTAAAGGTATCCGAGAACCGTGCAGACTAAAGTTATTTGAAATTGTTCAGATAATCACATTCTTTTGTTCAGAATACAAACTGATAAATATACGATGTCCTTACACTGTATCTAATGTCCCAGTCACTGTGACTGGACAAATATTCACAAAGACCTTTTAAAGCATATTTTAATATGTGGGTTCCACTTTGAATGTGGTGATAAGCAGGGAATAGAAAAAGATACTGTCAGACAGTATTGTTCTGTTTTTGTAGAATAGTGAAAGTAGAGTTGATAATCTGCCAAAAGAATACGAAGGAGCACTGTGTCTTTAGAACTGAAGTTTATCTACAAACTCACTGTCATGGCATGCACATTAACTTTTCTTTTATACATTAAAGAGCATCAGTGAAATTCACTGAAATGAATACATTGTTTTTTAGTAATGGCTTCAGTAGAGGTAGATTTTCATGCAGCATGTATCATAATTTATTTTGAATTTATTTATACTTTGGGCCAGCTTCTCATATTTTACAGGACTGCAGATCTTTATGACCCTGCTGGAATTAAAAAAGGTTACTTGCATTATGATTAACAGTAAACTCAGTCTTCATTTTCCTAAGAGATTTGATGTTATTTTTGGTTAATGTGTGAAATGGGGCATGCTATAACTTCTTTGGGTCAAGGGGAATGCTATTTGTAAAACTGTTTGAATAAAGTATTAAAGGAACAGAAAATTTTCCTCTCAGATAAATACGGCTCTAGTCAATTGGTATTCTGCTCTCAGCATGCATGCCACTTTCACTCTTGTCCTCCATGCAAAAGAGAGATTGACCCTGTGTACTGCACTGAAAGAATAATTTTGCATATAGACGTAATAACAAAATGTTTATAGACAGACCCATAGCCAGAAATATTGCCAAAGATTTTAGAGTTTATAGATGGTTGCAGAGAAAGCAGTGCTAAGGGCGGTCAGCTGGTGAAAAACCATCAGATTATAGCAGTAATTTGCATTTTAGGAGATATTTCAACTCAAGACAGTCACTGAAGTGATCTTATCTTCGCTACATGTGACTCAAGGGAATATTAAAGTGAGAAGAAGACATATTTGGAAGAAATGTACCAGGCTGGTTATTTTAAAAGGATACCTTTGACTGTTTGGAAATAATATAATTAGAATTGATTAAATAATATCAGTGCAAAAATTTTCTATTGAGATGTGTAACTTTTTGAAAATGTTTTGTGGGTTGAGATAAGATTTTCAACGGTAAAAATTTATATCATTTTGACTTTCTAGTTTCATTCCAATAATAATTAAATCCTCTAGTTTGATGTTGTTATTTATATTTGTTTTATAATATTAAACTAGTATTAGATGTTAATATTCCATTCTTTTTAATAATCTTAACATTTTTTTCTCGTGGAAACAAAGCATCCCAATGGGTTAAAGTGAAAAATGTCCCAAGAAATTTTCAAATTTTGGCTTTGTGTGCCAAATTTTCCACAGCTCAACTCATTACAAACAGTCTGGTATCCAGAAAAAAATGTTCACACCCTGTCCACAGCATTTGAGGTAATGTATTTCTTGAACATAGCACAGCAGAACTGTGACAATAATGGTTCAATTAGTAAGCGCTGGGCATCACTACACAATGTTAAATTACAAAAAAAAATCTTTTTTTCCATCATCCCATTGATAGCGGACCCTAGGAAGATGAGGATACACTGCTGAGATAAGCTTTCTCAGCATCAGTTATCAGAGAAAGCAGGTGAAATTCTCCAAAGCAGCAGTGGATTCAAAACTCTATTGTTTGATTAGTTGGGCACGATTTAGATGATGTAGATTTTTCCACTTATTGCTTGGTAGTAATTTTGTTCTATGAATCTTCTTTGATCTCCCTGTGAAAGAAGGTATCGTTCACCTTATTTTAGCAATTTAGAAATAATATTGCAATCACTGTGTGGGAGGGATAGAGGAGTGTAGCGGAAAGATTATTTTTGAGTTGGAGAAGGGAATAAGAGTGAGCAGTGCTTTTCTCATTATGATTATAAGTATATGGAAATTAACATCCTAATGGTTCCAAAGCTGACTGGTATATACATATTTGCAGGTATGTATATGTATATGTATCTCTCAGTATGTGTTTCTCCATTTTTAGTGGTGCCCAAGTAAGTTTTAAAACTTATGCTCAGTGCTTGGTGGAGGCGAGTAAAATTGCATCAAGCCTGCCGGAAGACGTCAATAACGGCAGAGTCATATGAGTTTATAAGTGACAGAAGGCAGTGGAGAATTAAACTTTTTTCTCAAGAAACTTGTGTTTCTTGGTGTCCTAGTTCAATAGGACAGTACAGTTAATAGCCATCAATGGTTCTGGTAGTAAAGTAAGGTACAGAAAGGAGAAGTGAAAGGATGTGGTTAAAAGTACTATTTCTGAGAAGGACACACACCTTTAGTGTTTTCTTAAACTAATTTGTATTTAAAAAATGAAACCGCTCTAGAGGAACCAGTGGGAGGGAAATACAGCTGAAAATGTTTTGACTTGATGGCTAAAAGAGGAGCTGAAGTAAGGAAGGAAATCGCTTGCAAAACTCTCAAACCCTACAGGAAAAGCCTCTGTCAAGACACAGGAGTTTTTTGCTGACTCTACTGTTCCTGCTAGGATAAGTTTGCAATGTCTTAGTCTGGGAATTATTTTTATGATTCGGATAGTTCTAGAGGAAAAAGTGTTTAGGTTGGCAAGGTGTCTTCTCCTGCTGTAATCACAACTCCCAGATGAAATGAAAATATAGCATGCATCGCTAACTCGTAGGTTGCTGACAAGGACTTTTGTAACATTAGATGTGCAATTATACAAAGGTAATATGGATGCCTGATTTAAGCACTCTTTCCTGGATTCCACAGACAAATTGGCAAATTCCATTTGTAAAAGCTCTGATTAGCAGGGAAATCATATATTTACACCTACAGAGTCACATTATCTTGGTTTATTAGGCTGTATCTCAAAGTGAATTCTCTTCTCTAAGAGATTTTTCTCTTTACTAAGATATTTTTCTCCTCCTTCATCTTCATAACATACCTATTTTGAGAATTCTTTTTTTTTTTTTGAGAAAGAAAAGTAGGTATATATAGTAGGTTTATAAGTTGTAAGGATAAATGTAATTATGAGATCAGCTGGTCTGTTCTGTATATGACTGGTAATAGATTGTTACCTATTTAGTCTTTATTGAGCCCAATAATTTGCTTTTGACTCATAGAACTTCTTGAAATATCTTGAAATATCTTGAATCTTGATTTGAAACCATTAACAAATAAAATATACTAATACCCTTCTAAATCATTTCACTAATTCATTATCCTTTGTTTTAAAATGCTGTGCAGGTTTTAAATAACTTTTCAAGCACTGGCTAAATGTAAACATATTTTCAAAATAAGGTATTTATCTTGCTAATCAGATTCATAGCTGAGGTTTGATAACATATTAAGTTAATAACTGCTACCAATTGAATGAAGAGGAATAGTTACAGCATGGCTAATGAATATCCATCATTGCACTCTCCAGGGATTGTAAAACCTAACAATTTGCTTGATTATTGAAAATTCTGGCTACAAAAAAAAGCCTAAACCTGTGTGTTCATGAAAGCATAAGTTACTTCAGCTGTTATAGAATTTGTATCATGTTTCTCAGTCTAACAATAAGTCCCCTTTTAATGATCTCCTCCACAAAAATCACAGTACAGAAAGTAAAATTTTAGGTGTTTTGACATATACAGGTCTTTATCAAGTACAATACAAAATCAAGTTGTTTTTACACTGACTTACAATAAGTGCTTTTTTAAAAAATTTTTTCATGTAAAAAGACTACAGTAATTTCTTGGATAAAATTGTTGGAGGTTTATTTTTAAATACTGTAATGAATGCAGTTGAACTTTGGAGGTTCATTCCTTCTTCATTCATGCTGTTACCATGGAAATGTGGATTTTATGCTTAAATGAATTAGCTTAGTTCATAAATTATAGTTCATAAATTATAAAAATAAAATGTTAATTCATAATTGAGGAGTACTGGCAAATCATGCAAAGATAGACCTAATTTTCCCCAAGTTTTCCAAACAATCACGGTAAATGTAAAGTTTTTTGGGGAAAAAGCATAGCCTTCCAGCCATCTAGACTTTCCATCTTGTCTTCAGCTCTGTGTCTACCTGGGTTGAATTGCAGACTGTGTATACCAGAAAGGCCCAACCACCTTGTAGACTAGCTTCTATAGGCAACAACCATGAAGATACTTCATTTCTTATTTTGCTCCTGGTATTCTCTCTCATACACATGCACTTCATGCACATGCATGTCCCTGTATACATATGAATGTGTGTATACATATGAGCAATAGAGAAATAAACGGGAATCTATCTATCTACACACACAGCTACCAAGATGTCTTACCCTACAAAGGTCAGAATATAAAAAACACCATGCATAGATGATGTTGCTTCAAGATGCATTTGCTCTCATAATGCTTTATAACTGTCTACATTGTAGGGCTTCAAATCTTTGCTGTTAATTTATAGGTGCTTATGACACCACTGTGAAGTTGGAAATTTAGAAACCACTCAGGACAGAACAGTCACTATTTTGCTGAATTAGTTTCCTTAAGTCAAAAGGTGGTGCCTTCCTGTTGACCTTCCTCTTGATCTTCACAGAAACACTGCCATAATAAGAATAAGGGACCATATCAAGCAAAGATTTTCTCCCCGTCATTGGAGGTTTTGAAGAACAGGTTATACAGACACCTGCCAAGAACAAGCTAGGTATAGTTAGCCTTCCCTTGGGATGGGAAGATAGACTAAATTGCCACAGCCTTTAGCATAGCTGTGGATGGAAATCCCTTTTCAAAGATGTTATGATGTTATGAGTTTGTAGGGTGAGAAGACAGGCAGCTAAAGTCACAGAATAAAGTGCATATTGTGGAGACGTGTTAGTCATCAGTTTGGCTGAAATCCAAGAAATTCTACTGGGGATCTTCAGGCCTGAAAAAGTCTTGACAGTTTAAACTAAAATCCTGGTTGTCTCAGCAGAGGCTGTAATGGAGCCACATCTTCTCAGTCAGTCACACACAGTGAGGTACAAAATAAACTTGATCCACAGGTTACAGAGACAGCAGAGGAAAAATGGGGCTTCAAGTAATCTAGGATGCTTTGTGAAGCTATATCCTTTCCCTTCTTTCTGGGCCTTGTTCCTTGTTTTGCGCTGTTCAGTTTTACAGTCATTGGGAGCAATGAGGAGGTCACTCCTGAGAAGGTCACAGTCATAGAGAGAAGAATCTCACAGGATCAGGCCATGGTTCACCTATTTTTTCTTTATTTATTATTTTGCCATATACTTTCTTCAAATTTGCTTATTATAAATGGTTTTATGGCTCTGTCTTGAAATAGTAACCACAAAGGCTTGGTTTATAAAAGTTGTATGTATTTAATATTGAGAAGGAATGGTTTCTAAGTAAATTATATGCTTTTCTCATATATCCCATCAAAACCTTCCTCTGTGCAACCACAGAGGACCGAAACCAGACCACTGGGGACATCAGCAAGAAAGGAGCATTGAATGCTTAACAATCGGACAATTGTATTAACAAAATTTTGTGGTGGGAAAGAAAAAACAGAAGGTTTTCAGGAAAAACTGTGACTTAAATTAAATCTGCCCAAGGGAAGCTTTTTGCTGTTTACTGGCCTGAAAGTGAGGAAGAATGTTTGACATAGCAACTTTTACGTCAGCATATCAGGGTACCAGAGATATGTTTACAGCACTGAATAAGAGAGCTTGTAAATAATCCATTCATCCTTTTTCTTTCTCTTTCTGGAAATATTATGATTTGTTGAATTCAAACTGCTGATCTAGTTCCTCTGTCTGTTATGTTTTACTAGACGTTGCTGTTCAATTTATAACGGGAAACTTAAGCATATATTCTTCCCAATTCTGGCTGTTGAGCTGCATACTCTTTTCTGCAGTTGTTTGCAGATGCCCTGTAGGATCAATCCGCTATTCGGGAATCAGCTATGTTTTCTGTTAAGAAGCTGTAGCCCCTAAAGCACCCAAGACATGCAGTATCTATCAATGCTTTCTGCAGTATCCCCCCCCCTCCACCCCCAGACACTGACATTTTCAGTGTAATGAACTTCCAGTAGTCATGCAAATAACATTCTCATGACAATTTAAAAACTAAGAAATAGGAAAAGGAGTGAAAGTATCCCAGTTTCAAGTTCGCGTGCCTAAATCAGAGGTGTTCAATCAGAGGACTACAATGGCAGATGAGTACCAGCACTGGAGTGTGCAAAGAAAGAGTGTGATGGAGCATAGGGGTAGTCATGGTGCCACGACTGTGCAAGCCACCGCCTACAGCATCACTTCATAAAGAGGGAGAATTGCACCTTTGATCAATGTACGCCAGTGGCCCAGATTATCAACACTGATACTGATAAGATTTGCATGGCCAGATCTTGCAGATGGCTTTGCAAACCTCCACAGTGACATTAAACCCTCTGCAAACATGCATTCTCCTCTCTTTGTGAGAACAGGAGTGTCATTCTCTCTCTTCTCTGTCTGTTTGGGGTGCAAGGTTCCCTTGTCTTCAGTCCGTTCCCTCTCTCTTTACTGGGTTTTGTAGATGATACATGCTCTGCTTCTGTTCATCAGGGGGTGCTCACTGTTGGATGATCCGTCTTGTTGCAGCAAGCCTCTTAAAGGCCATTTATAACACTTAACCGCAAATGTGGTACTTAAGTGTAGTGAGGTACATTGAGCTGTGGTTCAACAAACACTGGAGAACATTGGCTTTTTTACTGTATTTTTAGTCTGTTGTTTTTACTGTTATGCTCCTTTAAAATATCACCCTTTCCATGATGCCTGGGAAAAAAACTTGAAAGCAATTAGGCTGCTGAGGCTGAAAATATCTCTTTCCAACATGGTTTCATCGTTTCCCTGTATGGTTTTCCAACTACTGTCTGTTTTGTGCTTATATAGTATCATAGTACAGTAGAGGTCTGGTCCCTGACTACAGCTTCCAATGGCAATACACTATTATTATTATTATTATTATTATTATTATTATTATTCCAGCTATGACTACGACAACTTCTGGGCAGTTGTAGGGCTGTTTCACTCTGCCTGCAGCTGCAAAGGAGCTGGCAGGGTGCCCGGTGCGAGTGCTGTCCCCCCTCGTGAGATCAAGGTCTGCCAGGGCAGCACGTTCCCTCTGCACTGTTTGAACCACTGCAGACAACCAGGATTTCCTTCCAAGCGTTCCCCTTTTCCCTTCTGAACGCGTAAGAGGATAAAGTAATGAGGAAATTACACAGCTCAAGATAATGGCTCCAGTGGTTTCCCTAATCTAAGAATACTCAGGTCACAAGTTGTGTGTCTTTTTAAAGAAGGTCTGAACCTCTCATACAGATTTTCCTGTGGCTTTTTTGGACTACTGTCTCTCTACTGATTTTATAATTTTAATGGAGTAACATCTTTCATCTGTGGGGTTCTTCCCTGTGGTCTCATGTTTAAAGAAGTCCTGAACATTTGAAATATTCTGCTATTTTTGGTATGTCTGCCAGACTCGGGCAAGGCTTTTTCCTCCTTCATTATTATCAACTTTACGTCACAGACAGTAAATATAACCAATAAGTGATGCTTTTGAGTAGCTATTAGTCATAATAGAATACTGTATGTTCCTTGATGAGAACACTGCCTTTAAAAATTAGACTGCTGCAATAAGAAATGTTTTGGCAGAGGTGAACAAACCCTGCAGGGATCTGCTTGTGTAGATTACCTGAAGTAGCCCCTGCTGAATGTGTTAGGTTGGTCTGCTATCAAAGCAATACCTTGTTGGTTTGGGCAGAGGTTTCAATTTTCCAGCAAATTCTCAAATGCCCCACAGTTATTATAGGAAGCATCTGCCACAGCGATGGGAGTCTTCCCTTTTTACTGTTATGGTGTTATGAGGGTCACGGTCTGCAATTTCCTAGACAACTTTTCCTTCTAGACACTCAGTAGCTGTGGGAGATTTTCCCGAGTAAAGACTTTAGGACTGTATTATTTCTTGTTTTCCTAAACGAATCTGAAGTCTTTTATACAGGTGGTCAGTTGGGAGTCATATAAACTGCATTGTTTTGTATTTGCACAACTCTGCTTTCTTTCTGTAAGGTCCCTGTTTTCCTCATGTTGGGTTTGTGTGCCTACAAACAAAAACATTAACTTTTTAGGATCCTGAAGTAGAAAGTTGCTTCAGAGGCTTTGCTGATGGAAATCTTGTGTAATTCCTTTGGCAGAAAGGAGACTTGAATTTGATTTTCATAGGCAACTACATGCTTGCCTGAACCTTGCCTAGCTGTTCAGAGCTCTGCATCTATTCATCTTTGCTTTTTGAATCACATTTCTCCAGTGGATCACCATTTCCTAAGATCTGTGATTTTTTTTCAATGAATTAGATGCCTAATTTTAATTGTTAATGTACTGCACTGCAAAATAAGCCAGGATTGCTTTCCTTTTCTATTCATTTGAGGAGGGTCAAAATAATACATCAATTAAATCTTGCATGCTTTTGCTGAGCAACATGTTACTATGTTTTAGCTTATTTGTAGGAAATTGCTGCAACAGAAGTCTGAACTACCATAACTTTGGGATATTCCAGCTTTCTGAACTACGACATCTAGACCCCTGTTTAATTACTAATAAAAGTTGCAGAATTAGAGTTAAGAACAGGGTCCGTCCATTCTGTTCTAGAAGTCACTGCTTATGCCAAAGAAGGTTGTGGTTACTAATTACCTAATTTGTATGACAGATGGAGCTGGGGATCAAATTAAGTAGCTGTCTTAGGATACGTTATAGAGCAACATCTAGCTTTAAACACGACTGCCTTTTTCGTTCCTAAAAAAAGGCACAAACAATGATGGGCTAAAAATAGCTGTTCACTTGGATTTGACGACAGTTTCTGGGAGCTTGTCTTTAGGAAGACGTTGAAAAAAAAACCCTGCTGTCTTCTCCCCTCCCCCAGATTTTCTTCTTTAAATGCATGCTCTTCTGCTTAAGCTTCTTCACCTCCTTGCCCACAAAAAGATGCCCAATGACTTTGATAGGACTTCAGTGTTTCGGCAGATTTCAGTGGTGGGGTGGGGGTGGGGGGGCATGTAAAGCATTATTTAAGAAAACCCTAAAAGCCACTGCAGGTATTTCTATTAAGCTCTGCTTATCCTACACAATTTGCTCTGTGCTGATAGAGAAGGTGGTAGTAAAGCCTCTTCCACTCTTTGCCTCCCACGGTATCTGCTGCAGTGAAAAAACACAGAGGCTCTTTCCTGATTTCTTTCCTGAAGACTGCTTCATAATTCAGTATGAATATCGGCGGTTCCTGGCGCTGTAAACACGGAGTTGAATCTTTGACTTTGCGCCCCTGCAGTGGAGTAAACAATCAGTTAATTTGTAGCATCCAGTGGTTGACGGGAGTGAAAGAAGTGGTTTGATCCTATTTTTTGTGCCTGTGAATTAAAGCTTTGCCTTCTGGCTAGGTTCTGAGTTTCCTCTTTCTGGAAGATATTCGAGCATTTTAGATTCAGAATCAGTAGTGACAAATGCGAGGGCATAGTTTTCTCTTGGATTTGTCTGCTTTCATTTTAGTTTTTTCACTGTGTTTCTTACCATAGCTAAGCAAGAAAACACAATTTTAAAACGATGTCCAGTGTCTTAGCTCTGAGCACAATGAAATTCAGGCTCTTTAGAACTAGTCCGCTGCATATTTATTAAATGAGAGTGAAGGAGTAGGTGGGACTTTTTCTTTAAAAATAGATTAGCACAGGGGACTGAACTTGCATTTGAGGAAACATTAATAAGCCAGCCAGCCATTGTCCTTAATCAGAGACTGTATTTATAAGTAGAACATGTTGAATCTGTCATGATTGATGACGTTGTCTTTGTTAAAAGGGATGCTGCATCTTTAACAAGACCAGACAGAAACATTGCAGAATCTACAGTAAATTTGAGAATTGGAAGGAATCCTTTATTCATTTTCCCTGTATAATGTTTGTAAAATATTGACAAGAAAAACATCAAAGCCAGGGGGAATATAATTAACTTGCTGCTTACATTTTTAATTCCTCACCTTTCCCCTCTGGGTGAGTTCCCCCTCCTTTTTCCCCCCTGAATTTAAAATGCTGGCAGGAAAAGCAACTGAGGTCCAAGTTTCAGATGCTGAATTCTCGGCTAATTGAAATTACTGGGCATATTGCTATATATAGTCGACGAGGAGATATGTAGCTTTCACTCAGTGCCTTCAAGACATGTCTTTTTGTAGTCAGAAAACCAGAGATCAATGCATTTTCAAACTGACAGAGAGAACGGATGCTCCTTAGTAGCACATGCTCGGGATCGTGTGTGTACCGTTTGTGCAGAGCAGAGACGCTGAATACTGGTCCATATGCTCCTTGTTTACTGCAATGTTTTTTGCATGTTACTGTGCACTCCGGACTAATGTGAAGGTAAGAGGAGACGAGACAACAATTTGGCAGAACTGTACATGTAAAACCGGCTGCAGAAAATGTCTACCTTGTTTTGCTGAGTACTTTGGAATTGCTGGCTGAACAGGCATATTATTACAGGTGGTTGTGGAGGCTTTGTTTTATCGTTGTCTGTGTAGCTTAAGCATAGAAGCATGTTTTAATTTTGCAGCATAGTGACCTTCAGTTTTTAACTGCTTGCAGTTCGGGTTCTGGGCTTGTATAAGATGATAAACATGTTTTGGTGCTGTCCAGGTAGGCCAGAAACAAGAAACCAAAGGCTGTTTGTGCAAAGCTACATAGCTTTATATCGATAAGAATTCCTGTGCTCCGGTCCCCCATGCATCCTCCAAGTTATGCTGCCTGCATGCTGTCTTGCTGATTACTTGTCTGAATCGGGGGTCTTGCTGCTCTAGCTGGCTTTTTTTTTCTGTCCTGCTTTGTTTCTAACTCGAAACAAAATGCATACAAACAGATTATAAGCAATATCCTAACAAATAAGAAAGATGGTATTACTGCAAAATGTTACAGAAAAAAATGCCAGCTGGCAGCACTGATCTCACGGTGACTGTTAACCAGCCTTTGTCACTCGTGTCAACGTTTGCTTGCTCTGTTAATTAGTGTCAGAACTTCAATATAAGTTGCTGGATGTATTACCTTGCCTGCAAGCGGGACGATATTAGCAGACAGGATCACTGGCATTGGACTGAGCTCTAAGCTAAGCTGTGGGCCAGCTGTGGGAATCCAGCTGGATAATTTAGATGAATTACAGTCAACATATTGGGGAGGCACTTTTGGCATTCCAGCTTTTTCAAGTTCAGATGAGCATGTCTGTCTGGGAAGGAAAGCACTGGCAAATGCCAGATAATCACAGTTAGAACTGTTTTACCTGGATGATTAACTGTAAAGGATATTTTGTTTTTAAACTGCTTTAAGCATGTTTCTGAATTAAAGTGAGTTTTTTTCTAATATGCACTTGGTTTGATAATAACAAACATAGTATGTGTTTATTAGGTCAAAATAATTTTTGGTCATTTGATTTAAAAGTTAGAATGATTTTATTAAAAGGGCACATTCTAAGAATCTTATCCTATATGTGTGGTCAAAGTCTGTACTGCTGATTGTTCTACTGAGCTGCCAAGCTTTCACATTTTAATTACTTTCTAATGAACTTTTGCAATTCACTTTCTACCCCACTCTTAAGGAGGAAGGTGAAAAATATATATTTTTGAATATGTGGATAGTGAGCCAAAACATACAAGTTAAAACTTAATGCTGTTCTATCTTCTTAAAATATAACCATTGTCCTTATGCTTTCCCTATAATGTTTTTGGCAGATGAGTAAATTATATCCACATTATATGCTCTGTGTTCTATGCAGTAAACTGTTAATAAACCAGAAACGTTTGGAGACCAACCATTCTTTATTGTTAAGATCATTTTGTCCCCCAGCCTGCAGTACCGTGCTGAAGGTGTTCTGTTAAACTGGTACTGTTGCTGAAAAATTATTTCCAGGTCTAAATATGAATAGATACAGGAGAAATCTCAATGTGACTTGTTTCACTGCAAGTTTCACAAGATACCTTGTCAGTAAGTGCCACCGTAACTGTTAGGAGCCTCGTGGGTTTAACTTTCAAAATGTCTTTGCTTCCATTCATAAACACAGGAAAAAGGTGAAGGGTTTACAGTAGCCAAAGTCCAATGACTGTTTGGACAAGATAGTTTTAATTTGCTGGAACTTCAGCTGTTCAGTGGCTCTGGAATAATTGTTTGATATACAGTATCCACCTACTGGCTGTTATTTACATGATATTGTTCTGAGGAGATTATCTTCAGTTGTCCTTACTTCATCTAACTCACCCATTTTCAAAGTATATATTGATCATCTGCTTTCCAAGCTATCCTTTGGGGTATAATAACATAAAAAAAGCTTCATAAAGTTTGCAAATCCCTGGGGGAACTGCCCAAGTGTGGCAGTTCCACTTACATCTTCAGTAATTCCTATTTTTTTTTTCAGTCTTTGAAAATTACTTATTAAATAGGGGCTTACTGAAAGGTGTTCCCCATGCCCAGTCATTCTTAAATATATTACATAGTATTTCTGCAGACTTCTGTTGTTTATAACTTGGCTGGCACTAGCATACGCCACAGCTCTATGGGTGGCCAAAATAAATGAAATACATTTTAAAACATCTGTTTCTAGTTTGGGATTTTTCCCCTTTAAAATGGGTGGAAAAATCCTAGTGGTTCTCAAATATTTTAGTCTTTAAGTCATAAGATAGAATTAAACTATAAGTACAGGCTGTAACAGGAAATAGATTTGCTTGCCCTGGAAAGTGAAAAAGAAAAGCAATTGGGTCTGTTGCTGATGGCAGCTGCAGTTTATGGCTTTAGAGAAAGCAGATTTTTCAAGTTCAAGGTAGGACTCTTGCTTCTTGATTGCCAGTCTCTCTGAAACTGCCCGTGTGAACTCAGTTGGCATATGCAAGCTTGTCAAAGGAAAAAGAGGTCTGCCCCACGCATTCTTAATCAAAGCCTATTTTTTACAGTTGACTAAAGAATAGTACTGACCATGAACTCTTACCTGCCCATATGAGTTACTATTCCTTTTTGCCTGAGCAGAAACAAAGTCAGGGATTAATAAAGGGAGAAAGATGTCTGAGAAGTTACGAGCAACATATCTTTCAGCATTCCTCTGTACCTACAGGTTTTAAATAAAATTCAGTTTGAATTTTAAAATGAAAACAATATAACTGCTGATTACCACTGCCTGTTTACTAGACATAGTGTTATTAAACTATTATATTTTTAACTGATACATTTTTTGCTTTCTTATATATGCACAACATTGTACATCAGTAGAAGATATCATTAATGGCTACAGAGGTCATTAAATTGAATTAAAATCTAAAAGCAGTGTCTCCAAGTTCAGAAGTGTTTTAGTAGAAATGTGCAGTGTGAGTGAAAAAGTGAACTCCTACTCTATGCCAGTAGTTAAATATGTTGTTGTATTTTCAGCATGACTAAGTCTCAGGAGCACAGACTAACTATGGCAGCAGGCTGCCCAGTGTCAAATGTTTGTAGTTTTAATTGTGTCCACTGTGTATTGAAAATGCTTTCCATATTTATATGCAAGAGATTTTTAGTGTTTGCCATTAAAAACTTTCTGTTCTTGGCTTAGATAAGTATTTTACATTCCCTCAGTATTAGCAGAATTTCTTGTAAAAATAGGGGAAACATTGCAAATATTTAGGTTACACAGTCTGACAAACTTTAAAAGTTTTATGGATCAGGGTGTTATTTTTCTTAAAAGTCTGTAAGAGTTTTGCCTTCCCTTCCCCTGATGAGCTGTGTGTGTAGTTCTGACAAATCATGCCGTGGATCTGGGCTGCTGTTTCTGGTGGGCAGTTTGAGGGTCTTGCTGGAGGCACAGCGGGTGCTGCTGGGCATGTGGGCAGCAGAGCTGATATCTTTCATTGGTACTTCAGCGTGGGACTTGGTGCGAGCGTGAGGCCTTCTCTTGGGGCACCTCTTCCAGAGGAGTCGTTCTCAGCAGCAGGCAGCATTGGCTTTGTGGCCATTAGAGCTTAACGTGCAGATCAGGGTTTTTTTGTTATTCAGATTTTGTTATTCAGAATTCAGATCCATCCGCTCTGAAGTGCCAAAGGCTTCCCAAGAGTTTCAGAGTTAGCTCCTCAGGAGTTTAAGGCTGTCTTCATGTTAATGGGATTTCCTGGCACTGCACAGGACTGAGCTCCTACCTGAACGCCAGGTTAGCTAAGTGCCTTTCTTGTTACGAGTGCTAACTTGGGTCATAGCGGTGGTGATAAAAGTTTTCAGCCTGTGATCCCTTGCGTCTCTTGTGCTTCAGTTAAAAGATCATCTGCTAGCCGGTGTCAAAAGGCAGCCACGCTGAGATTTATGGCTGAAATTTTGACCTATGCATTGCCACTTTTGGAGCATTTCAGGGGATGCAGAGGAGCTGCAAGGGACAGGATGGAGTATGGCCAGGGCCTAGGGATGATGGTGGAAGCTGGTGTCCTTTAATCGCTTTAGCTTTCTCTTCTCATCCTCTTGTCCCACCTGCCTTTTAAAAAAATATGGTATTAACTTAGCAGTTTCCAATCACAGTGTAAGCAAGAGAATTAAGTAATAAAGGCAGAAGAATTATGGTAACAAATAGCAGAATATTTCACTGCCAAAAGCCATAAAACATCACAAAAAACATCTGAGCTACCAACTTCTGCCTACATCTCCACACACAAGTGTAATCCTTCCCCTTTCCCAGTGTGTACTAATGATATATATCTATGTAATTAAGTTGCGTATACCACATATCTTGCCACTTGTACCAGTAACTGTTCTGGTCTTCCAAAGGAACAGAGTTTCTGTTTTTTTCAGACTCTTTGAGGCCTGTATGCCAAAATACGTTCTGCTGTAGTCTTAGGGTGTTCTTTGCAAATACAGGGTGAAGTTTGGCATTTAAAAAGAAGTCAAAGGGATTTGGGCTCTCAGCACTCACAGATTTCCAGATTTAGTCCCCAACTTGTTATGCACAAATATGCTACCACGCAACATCCCCTAGCACCTCTCTTTCCTCTGTGTCAACTGAGGAACAGTTCAGAAGTCACATGGATGCCTTTGAAATAACATTTAAAAAGTAGTAAACAGGAAAAGATTTTCTATAATTTAATGGAGAATAGGCTCTAAAAGTGTTCTACTCAGGGGTGGTTTTTATACAGGTATATTCCTTTTCGTAATTCTGTTTGTGTCTGACATAGGCTGACTTACTCTACTCATAACTACATAGTCACAGCTATAATAAAGCAGCAGGTCAAAGCTCCGTTCCACTAGCACTGTATTACACTGAGACAAAATGTAGGTTAGTCATAGAAAGCAAAGACGGTGTGAAGTTTCCACCCTGAGAGGCTTGGGGACAAGGAGAAGGATAGTATTATGTAAGCTGTGAATATCTGGTTGCATTTCTCTAATATATCTTGTCATTTGTTAATAAAATGTTTGCCTAGACTATAAAGTAAGCAAGGCCTTGAACTTTATAAGGGATTTGTTTAACAACTCTAGGATTTGGCCTTGACAGATAAACACAGCTGAGTTATTTATATTGCTGTTATCCTTTTGTTAAAGAGAGAGGGAGTGTTAGGGAAGAGAATAACTCATTGCAAAAAGGGCAGCTCATTGGCAAATAACTCTTTGCAAAAAACTGATCTCTGGGACCAGCTTGTACAAAGAGAGTGCTCTCAAATTACTACAGTAATAATACCACAGCATTCATTTCTTTTGGTAGCTTGCCGTACCTGTTACTAAAATATACTGCTACTGCCCACTCTTATGCTTAAGTAGACAATGTTCTCATTTATGGGCCAGTTTTTTAAAATCAGGCCAGTGATGCTAATAGGTGTTATATTGTTCCACTGGTAAATAGGAGATCTGAGTCGCGTCTTGTATAGTTCAAATAGTTTTTCTGTCTGAATAAGAAACAGAGCATATGAATCCTGAAGACTGACTTTTCCATTTCTGAAATCAAACTTGCCCAGATTTGCAAGTGTTTGAAATATCTAAGTACATAGTTTACCACTCCACGCAGCTACAAGTGTTGATTTACAGTACATGGTCATAACAATTTATGAATGAAAGAGGTAATTAGAATAGATTAGTAATACAACAGCAGCTCTGGTTTGCAAGATATAATAAGATTGGGACTATATTTAACCCATATGCTAGAATAATATTCCCTTAAAGGCAATTATAAATAGGCAAATAGGTACAGAGATGCTAAAGTGACAGAGTTAGTATTAGAAATTAAATCCACTAGTGAGAATTCTTTGTGAACACCAAACAAATATGAAAATTAGGCAATGGGGATAAGCAATACTGAATATTTTTTAAAGTTAGAACAGTTAGTAACAAAAATGGTGGTTGGAAGACACAGAAGCTGGACATTCCTTCATTCAGAAATTTCTGGATAGATACTATAACCAATATCAATATTTCAATTCTATTTTGTATCTCCCATTTTAATGTGGGCTCATTAGAGCTTATTTGACGTGCTAATCTTATTAGAGATGTATAATTGGCCTTCTTGTTAGAGGAGAAATGAAAAGATCTAGGACTGTAAGAGTATTTAAATTTAAATTTGTTGTTTTTTAATATATGCAAATAACTATAATAAAGTATCATGTCTATATCTAGCAATTTTATATTTACACAAATATGAGGAAAAGTGAAATAATCTGTTGTTTAATCACCAGACACACTGCTTGCCCTGTGTACTAAAGAGATGCCTGTGCTTGCGTGATTTTTATGAGATTGTAGAGAAATTAGATCAACAGTCCTGGCGACAATGCTGCATACAAAATGTTGAAAAACATGTGGTAGACTTAGGCAAAATTAAGGTTTTAGTTTTCTTGGGAAATGCTATGACTCCCATAACCAGGATGGGGAGAGGTGCAGAAGACCATTAATCTGTGATGGATGCAGTTGATAACAGCTAGCAACAATTAAAGGCTGCCTAATAATCTCTCTTTGTTACCTTCCATTTGTACTTACTTCTAACTTCATCTGTTTTTTTCTATCCCTTTTGCTCATGTTGAGTTAGTTGCAGATATTCTGTGTTTGTGACTGAACGGAGATTTGCCTTTTCTAGGGCTAACCTTCACAGGTGTGTGCTCTCTTATACTGCTACCGGTTGTATATATTTCGGACACACTGAGAGGTTTTCTTCTTATCGAGATCCTCATGTTTTTGTCACTGGGTGAATGTATGAAATGCTTCTACCTGCTTTTTGGAGGGGGGAACACACCCTTTCATCATATTCTTACATGCAGCAGGAAACAAGGGAAGTGTCTTTTGGCAGTAAAGATGTCAAAGTCCAAAAGAAGAATTAATATTGCTCAGTTGTGGACACACATTAAAAAATGAAGTCTGGAACAAATTCAAACAGTCTACATTCCACCTATTTCCCCGTGCCAAAATAATGAATGATAGCTACATATTAATGACTAATCCAGAAATCTACAGAATAAAAGAAAAAAACAACCTATTATTAAAAACATAGCTATCCCTATTTTCTCAGTGGAGGAAGAAGTAGCTGATATTTCCCTTTGTATCTCCAGACAGAGATCTGAGTGTAAGAAATAGTATAAATTCTGCTGCTAACTGTGCAGCTCCCAGACTTCTTCTGGAAAGGCAAGTAAAATAAAATCTGAATACCATAAAAAACAAATCAAAGAAACCTGGGCAAAAGCCTTTTTCCTTTTAGTATGTCTTTCTACGAATGGGTAAAACTCTCAAATTTCAAATTGGAATCTCTGAGAAGTAATTGGAAAGGCTTGCCTTCGTTAGATAGCACAGAGGATCATTAAAACCTTACAACAGGAAGATTAACTGTAGAAGTAAAACTCAGAAAAGCATTTTCATCTAAGTTGCAGGACAGATGAAGAAGACTATGAGTTACTTTACACATATTTGCGGATATTTTGGACAGGATTTTCAGCCTACTCCAGATTTGTTTTCCAAAGCCTAAGTTTTCGTTTGCAAACAAAAATAAGTGGCCAAGATTTCAAAGGTTCACAGCAAATATTCACAGATTTAAGGTAAAAGCAACAATCGTAATTAATCTAGTCTGATATCACAGACTATAAAACTACCAGGAGTGGTTTGAAAAAGGATATATTTGCTGACACCTGCCATATCTTTTAGAAAAACATTCTGTTTCTATTGAATGATTTCTGATGAGGGAGAATCTATCACAACTTTTACAAATGTATTATTTTAAGGGTTAATTAGTCTATTAAACATATGCACAGTAATTCTAATCTGAATTAATCTAGTCTCAGCTTCCAGCTTTTGGGGCAGTTTCCAGCTTTTGTTACATCTGTGTCTGATGGACTGAGGAGTCCACTGCAAAGTGTTATTCCCCACATGAGTAGTTCTAGACCATGGTGAAGTCATCACCTAATCATCTCTTTGATTCAGTAAATAAACTGAGCTCCTGGCAACTTTTCTTGCAAAGCATGATTGCCAATGCTTTCCTCCCTCTTGTGACTTGTCTTTGAGCTCTCTCCAGTGCAGCAACAGGCCTTCTGACCTATGGATGCCGCAGCTGGATGCAGCCTTCCAGAGCAGCTGCAGCCCAGCGCAATCAGTGTCCTGGCTCCTGCTAAAGATACCCACGTGTATGTGCAGGGTCACGTTGGCTCCTTTAACTACACTGCTGCATGGAGAGTTCATGTTCTGCCCTGTAGCTAGTAGGATTGCCATCTGCCTAGCAGAAGACCCTGCTTCTCTGGCCAGTGTCTGTAAGGATCGCTTGTTTTCTTTATTCCTAGAGTTGTGACTTCGTTTCTGTCTGTGTTAAAAATACACTGATCTGTATCAGTTACCTGTCCTCTGCATCATTTACTGCACTCCTCTTTGTGTGTCATTGCTAAATATGGTCAGTAATAAGTGACTGTGTTTTCTCCCAGGTGATGGATAAACATGTTAAAAGCATAAGGCCAATCCCTGGGGGTCCCACTAAATACTGCTGATCAACTGTCCCATTTGTAATTACATTCTGAACTCCGTCAGTTAGCTACCTTTAAATCCTTTTAATATGTTCAATTTTGAGTTTGTTTTTAATAAAATGTCATACAGTGCCATTTCAAATGATTTACAGAAGTCTGTTATATCAATATTTTTACCATTGTCAACCAAATCTGTAATCCTATCTGAAGAAAGATAGCAGATTAGTTAATTTGACAGGATCTGTTTTCTATTAACCTGGCATTATGTATACTTCTTTCATTTAGATCTTTGTTAACATATATTTTTTATCAGCAATTTCATGCTAAGTGCTCTCGAAAAAATAGCCATAAGTATAACAATGGAAATTGCTAGCAATGAATCCCTTTAAACTCTTGTTTAAGTCTCAGTTTAAAGATTTCTCTCTAGCTGTGCACTAAACAAAAGTCAGGAACTCTCTTGAAAGGCTCGTCTTCTTGCAAAATAGGGAATTCCCAGCTAAAATGGAAAAGTGACTACAAAAACTGAGTGAAACAAAGCTTGTATTGAAGAGATTGTGTCTTTTATTGGACCATCCCCAGTGGCTGGAAAAAAAGCAGACATGGTTCTAGCTACCCGCTACCCTTTTGTCTCACTTTATTAGAAATAAAATCAAATTATATAGCTTCTTTAGAAAAGGAAATTGGTAAGCCTTTGGCAGATAATTCTATTTCGACTAGAAGACCCATGAAGACAAGAAACTGAATTCTCGTTAAGAGGATAGTCATGTTCATCACTATATTCATATTCTACTCTCCCTGTGTACTTTTGAGATATTATTAATTTCTTACAAAAACCTACTTTTGTAGTGAGCCACTTGGGTACATTCACACATCTCTTGCAATCCTTGAGATCTTAAAAATGGGGAGATGAAGGCCACATGCTGGTTTCTAACCATGTGCAAAACAGGAAAGTGAATATAAGGTGTTTTGCCTCTAAAACAAGGGAGCAATCAGAAGAATTCAGGTGGCGTTCAGCTCACCTAGCTTTACTGATGTAAACATTTATATCTAGCAATTTCAGGCTCCCTTTAGTGTCAGTAGAGAGGAATTACCTCTTTTGAGGCATGATTCATATGACCTAGTTTAAATATCTACATGAGGATGAGGCTAATTGTGTCCTGAAAGTGCCAGTTTCTCGCCCTTTACTAAAGAGAGCTTAGGGTGACTTAGCAGAGATGTAGGTCTTTCTGTTAGAGACATCTCCATCTGGTCAAATTCATCTCATCCTTCAAAGCAGCAAGGATGGGATTGTTAGTTCAGGTCAGGCAGCTCTTTCTATCCTCTCCTTTTGCACGTAACAGAAGGAAGACATAAAAATGTGGAGGGGAGGAGCAAACTGTTGTGAAGGGTCAGCCAAGATGCCCTGGAGATGAGGCCAGAGCAAGAGCTTGTGGGACAATGAGATCATCTGACTTGTTTTCCTTTGTTTTTGTCTTGGATCTTTGCTTCTAAATTACTTAATTAATATACAAAAAATAAGCACTGAGTAATTGAACTGAGCTGTTTGCAGCATGTTTCCCTCTTGCCCAGCTGGTAGATCAGCCCATTATTTCAATGATGTTCAACTGTTATGTTCTATTTTTGTTGCTTTAAAATTGTGAGACACCAGAATCAGGAGAACAGACTTAGGCCTGGCTCTTTTCTGAGAGCTCTGCAGCTTTCACAGTGTAGGCAGATATGTGTTGCAAAGGCAACAGAAGAAGACATGGAGCACACAAATTGAGTGAGATTTGACTCACTTCTCAGACACCAAAATCAAGGTGTCTTTGAGGGAGGAGGTTCTTCCTCTGACCTAGGTGCCTATAAGTCAGCAAATATAGACAATCTATAGAGGGGTTTTTGGCTCACCCTAACGTGGGCCCTACAGCTGTCCAGCTGGACAGCTAACTGTGTCATAAGCCTCAGAATGGACCCCAGACTCTTGGATTTTCTCAGGGGTGAAGATGGCTAGAAAGGCAAAAAGAAAGACTGCACATGCGCCTAGAAGTATACGTGTGACTCTGGAAGACCTGAATTGCTTCCACTGATTCACCAGGAGAGTACTGACAGCAGTGACATAGTCACTAATGCATCTTTGGGGGATATTCTGCAAGGATTAATTAACAAATATTTATACAGTACCTTGTGATTCCTCTGCTGTAAATTTGCAATGTCTCTGTAACAAGTGGTAAAATTAGCAGGCAATTTAAGTGTCAGAGACTGGTTAAGATAATTACCAACTTTTCAAAAGTTGTTAGAAGCTAGTTACCAGGGGATTTGTGAAGATCTAATTACCATTAGCCATCTGACCAAAATAGCTAACTTGACCCTGTGATTATCCCCCAGATGGATTTAAATGTTGACATGATCTTCTAAACAGATCAAATTACACACAAGTTTTGACAGCCAAGTGAATATTTATTTTACTCTCTTTCACACAAAAAATGCAATACTTTTCAACCTAGAGAAGAATGATAATTTAATTGTAACCTGTGGTTTGTTGCTATGTATTTGTTTTTAGCAGTATTAAGCAAAGGGAGAAAAGTTTTCTGTCTTTTGTTTTTAGGGAAATTTATGCATTTAATATAGCAAAATGGCTGAAAGTTTTCTTGACAGTCTAATAAATCATGAATAGATGCATTGCCCCCATCAGGATGCTGTTGCACAAAGGGTGATGAGACAGGCTTTCATGCACAAAGATTTATTTGTGGGGTCTGTAGCTGATGGCATACATTGACTCTAATGGTAAAAGCTATCTTTGGGGAAAAGGGAAAAAAATGAAGGGGAGAGAAAAGGGAATGGGAAAATTTTCCCCAAGGCCAGCCAGGAAAAGAAGGAGTGGGGCTCTCCCTCTATGAGCATTCCCTTCTAGGTGTCTTCTCCAAGGGGTCAGGCATAGCTTGGAATATCTTTTCCAAAGTAACTTTCTATTTTTCTCAGGACCTTCTCAATCCTCCCCCTGCCAGTGGTTGCTCTTGCCTAGTTTGCCGATAGGGCTGATTGGAGACTCTTTGATCAGTCAGAGGCTGTTAAGCCTTGTGCATGTATCTTATTGGTGAATACTTAGTGCCTGTTTAAATGACTACTTTTACTGATGTTATCTACTAAGTTCTGTCTGATCCCTACAATAGGGTTATAAACTAAAATCTAGGGTGCAATGAGTGGAAAAAGATAGGGGAGGAAGGAAAGGCAGTTCAAATATTAATGGCAGTAACTTCCTACAAAACCCAACCTAACAAACATAACAAAGTTTTCTGAATGCATCGGTGCCAGGCGATGAGGGAAAGAGCAGTGTGGAAAAGGAGGGTCAGAGGTGCTGCCACAGCAGCCAGGGATGCAGAGATGGGAGGTTACAATGGGAAAGGCTGACTGCAACGATAGGGGTGAAAGGCTGCAGAGGTGCAAGTGGAAGGCCCTCAGCCTTACAATGGTTAAGGTGATGTTTTATTTAACCAACCTGTTTTAGGAGGAGAGAAAAAAAAAAAAGAGAAAGTAACTGTAATAAGATTTCCAAATAAATGATTACAGAGACTTCTTAACCCTCAAATAACAATGCCCCTAGGCATCAGTCTTACAACCGACTGCACAGAACCAGCACAGAATTGAAGCTTAGGCCGTATCTTAAAAATAATACAAAAAAGGCATAAAAATAATCAGCAGTATCTCTTGTCTCTCCTTGCTGACTGTAAAAAGTAATGAGTCATTTCTGGGTTTCCCTAGTTTATTCTGGTCTTATTTGTTTCAGTTTTATTATGCCTGAATTGCATCTGCCATGACTCTTGTCTCTTCTTCACACTGGTACAATCTCTTCGCTATTGACATTTGATTCTTGTTCCTTGCCTTGCATCAACCTTATCTACGAAGGCCTAATTTTCAAAACAGTTGCTTCCTCTCTGATACCTCCAGTGATATTTTTTCTCATTGAAATACTGCTCGTTGCTCTTACAGTACATATCTTTCAGCGGATACCTTGGGACATAGCTCAAAAAAAAAAAAAAAAAAAAAAAGCTAGCCTTCATTTTTCAAATCTTCCAGAACTTCTTCCAAGGTTTTATTCCTTATTTTCTTTTCTGTGGCTCTCAAAAGCTGACTACCGCGCACCAGGTCCCTGCGATGAACCCTCAGTCCATCCTCCAAGGGTTCAAACCAGTGTCCTATGTTTTTCATTGAATTTCCTCATGTTCAGCAAATTTTTCCTCAAATAACTGAGGTGCTTTGTTGACTGCTTCTTGCTGTCCATCAGGGAAGTCTTTATTATTTCACTCATTTTAATCCCTTCACCATTTCTTCTGGGGGGGGGGGGAGGAATTATTTGTTCTCTTCACTTTCTTTACCAGGTAATACCAATTCTTGGTGAAAGTAAAAAATAAGCAGAGGAAGTGTTTTTCCCTTTCTGTAATTACTTGTTGGATCTGAAATGTTATCAGCCTAGAGCAAGAACAAACCTATTGTAGGTATCTGAAAACACATCAGCTTTTGTTTATCTGAAGGTCACTCGTGAGCAGAGGCAAAGAGAGGCTTTCAGGATGAGAAATTTTAAAGACTGAGGCTGTTTGTTTAGAGAATAGATGAATTAAGAGGCCATGCTGGAGGTGCGCAAAGTGATAAATAGTATAAAAAAAGTAAATCTCCTTCCTCTCTTCAAGTTTTCCTCCCCTTTCCTCCAAAGGGACATTCAGTGAGACTGAAAGGCAACACTCCTAAGCTGGATGAAAGGAGATGTTTTTGAAAGGAATAGTGCATCAGTGGAACTCAGGGACAAAATACCACAGATACCAAGGGTTTAGAAAGACTTAAAAAAGAGAAAAGAATTGGAAAAATGACATGATTTCAAAGTGTGGGGTCCATGCTCCAAAGTACAAAATAAGCATTGATGGAAGTTTTCCCATATGGATAAGTTATTCCACTGATCTTCAGGTTTATTTTCCTTCTTCTGAAGCAGCTGGTACTATTCTTTGCCAGAGACAAGTCAATGAATAAGATGATTCATGACAGTTCTGTGTTTTGTGTTATAATAGTAATAAAAAAATACTATAAGATTGCTGAAAATTAGTCCTTCAAAAAAAGCCTTATGAAATTAAGCTTTGGGCACAAGGAACAGAATCTCTTCTGGCTGCCATTTCTCTAAGGGAATTTTTAACCTCCAGTATATTTGGCTTAAGTTTATCTTTCTGTTCCTCCTGTTTAAGAGTCTGGCAGAGTGCTGCTGAGATTTGCTTATCTACCACAACCCAGATTGGTTGAAAATACAGTCCCAACAGTGTAAGGCAAACATTGCATCAATAGGAATATACAAGAGCATGAATAAAATGTAAGTGGCAGTGTACATTACTTCACAATACGTGCGGACTAATCAAAAGTTAGATTTTATTAACTGCGTGCCTCTGAAGAATTACCTGCAAGTACATAAAAATAAATACAGCCCAGACAATGTATGCTTCTAGCTGGAAAAAGGGTGGGATTTGTCTTGGGGAAAACAGTCCTACATGTAAGGAACATTCAAACAGTCACAACCTGAGAGATGCTGTTTAGAAATCACTTTCTCTCTGTTTCCTAACTGTAGCTGACAGTCAAATTCTGCCCAGGACTGTGCAACACTTGTTTTCTCAGGCATTTTCAAGCAATGTTATCTTCTGGGATTGAGTCAGATGTGGCCTGAAGGTAGACCAGTACTTTGCATGTGAGTTTAGCATACTTTTACACACCTGGCTCTCTATCAGGAGAGATTTTGGAAACCTACATATAAGGAAGACATGGAGAAAATGTGCTGAGAGCTACAGAACTATAGAGCATCTTCCCTTACCCTTTAAAATTTTCCTCTTACTTTCATTTTTAAAGTTGGGATGATGACCTGAAGGGCAGATGATTAAATGAAGGTTCTTGTTGGTTCAAGAATTACTCTGAATTTTCACCCTGAGAGCTTAATTTTTAGATCTCAGTTTCTAACTTTATCTCCACACGTCACAGCTTCTTGCTGGGGTTTCAGGTGACTGCACTGCTCTCACACATAGCTGTAGGGAAAGTCTTTGGCTTGGTAGTTGAGCTTGGGTTACTTGAGTGACCTTGTGTTTTCCCACTTTCCCAAGGCTTGATTTGTCCGTCCTTTCAGTCTGGAGTACTCATCTGGCAATGGAGGAGCTCAGTTTAAAAACCTTGAACAGAGAACTCTTGCCCTAAAGATATCTGTCAAAGTACTTTTTGACTGCCTAGAGCTCACAGGGAGAACTCCTTGGTCAGTGCATCGTTGGTAATTTTGTCTACCCAAAGCTCACCAGCTTTGTAACTCTGCATCATTTATTTCTTTTGATCCTTGTTTGTTACAGTGGTTGATTTTTCTGGGTTGCTCTCTCCAGTAGTGGTTTAATCACTGGTTTAGATTTCATGCCACATCTTAGAATGCCGTAAAATAAATACACAAAAATGTGAGATTGAGATGAAAAGTCTACATCAAAAAACTTAAGAATTTGGAGGGGGGGGGGAAACACTTTCTTTCACCATAGAGTCCCATGTAAGGACTTAAGGCTAAAGAAGCCCCTTTCAAAACATTTATTTAAACATGGCTGAGAACATGCACAATAGAAACAGAAAATTAAAAAAAAATTAGAAGACAAAAGTGCAAAAATACGCTCCATAGAAATACCAGAAGGTTTGAGGATTAAATGGTTTTGCATTTCAGGTAAGAAATTGAAACTAGTTAAACATATCTTCTCTCACCTTCCCCAATATACAGTAAGATGTCAGAAATGCCAAATCTTCCAAACTGTTGAATGACAGTAAAAACTTTTGAAATTCTTGTGTGTAGCATTGGCCATGCACACTCATCCACACATACATTACGTATTATGGGACGGTGGGCAAATCATTGGACTGGGAGCCACAATATATGTTTTGACTGTTCAACTCATTTGTTACTTTTTTATGAAATCACTAGGGTTACTTTGCCTTAATTTTCTACACCCACAAAATGTCTCTCCAAAGAAGAGAACTAAGACTATACAGATCCTTAAAGTCATCAAACAGATTACCTTTGTTCTTAAATAAATATAGATAGTGACAGCTGTAATTAATATAATATTTCTATCAGCAGAAAAGAACATCACAATCAGTCAAACAGTGCTGAGAGTTAGAATAAATAGAAATTTTGCATACAGGAATTACATGTGCTCGTGGGTCTTCTATTACTTTTCCTGAACCTTGTTCTGTCAGCAAGGTCTGTATCCTTACATAGCCCAGCAATAATTATTTCTTTTTTTCCTGTAGTGATCTAATCCCAAGACAACTTCTATCACCTTTTATCAGTGAAAACACCTTTCAAATGGTAGCTAACCAGAAAAAAATGTGCTATGGAAAAATGTAACTCAAGTGGTGAATACAGACAACAGCTGTGAACCTTTTCAGTTGAAGAGTTTTATTTGGAGGCAGTGTTTAGCCATGCAGATGGTTGGGACAGGGACCATGAAAATGCGTTAATGTACTCATTGCAAGAAATGGCAGTATTAGAAAATGCTCATTATTTGTCTGGAAGAAGAAAAAACATGGATGGAATGCAAAACCTAAACTGTTACAGGGAAGAATAAATTACTCTAGAAAACATTGATAATAGGTCTCTGGAGCGAGATAAAAATCCATCTGTGCTAATCCATTCAGTAGGTGAGCTCCAGTAGAAATCGGGTTGGGAACCTCTGGCAATAAGAACTTGGCGTTTATTTAATCGGAAGGAAGATTCCATTTCTTCCTCAAGATTGACTCCTAGATCATTATAGTTTTATGAAGAAATGTCCATGAAATTAAAATAAGGTCTTCACCGAGATTTCAAAACGTACTGTTCCTACAGGTAAGGAAAGAAATGCTCTACAAACATTAACAATAAGTTAATGTAGGATTAAAACATTTTTTAGTGACTACTTGGGTGAAATCCTTGTCCTTTCTGTATCTACTTTACAGCACTTAAAAATGTCACAGATGTTATAGACCCCTCAAGGCGTTTTTTCCGGCTGTAAGAATATTCGCTTGCAAAAGCCTCCATAGAAGATAACTGTAAACTCTGTGGGAAAACAACCCGCAGCACTGCAAAAGTTTTCAGTAGTACTGGGTAGCTGCTGGATACTGCAAACTCAAGGGCTGTTAGTTACACCAGGCCTTTTCAAGCTCTTTGAGCAGCTTGGACCAGGAAGACACAAATATAAATGAAATCTGCTTCTCCTAGGTTTCAGTACCTAGCCTGTACCATAGAATGTATTTCCAAAAATCCTTGTAATACGTAACTTGTAGTACTTTTCATTAATTTTATTTCTTACGGTTTTGCCTGCTCTATTAGATAGAACCAACTGCTGATTTAAGCCATGAATGCTATTGTAACACACTTTCTGTTTTTTCCCTATTTGGATTGCGACTTACCACACCATCAGTTAGAGATACATGCTGCTTCATCCTTGGGTTACCAGAATTAATTTCACATGCGACCATAATACAAACAGAAGAGAAATGAAGGCAGCTATATGCCGTATTCAAAACTGACTCTGTCTTCTCAGCAGAAGGGATTTGTTCAAGTTCTTTCTGGTTCAAATATCTGCGATTTCAAGCTTTATTCGTGACAACATGCCTACTTGTTATGCAGTGTGTGTGTGAGATCACATTCCTAATCCAGAAAACAGGAACGGTGAGGATTTACAAGTAAAGTTGACTCAGTAAGAATGCTACCTTCTATCTCAAGAAAGCTGTTACTTTGATGTATTCTGAGTCATAGCTGCTCACTTCAGTGATGAAAATCCATTTTTCACTGCTTTTGCCCCTGTTAGATCTGCTGAGCCAACATAGCTAAATGAGAGTGAGCAAAGACCTCTGTCCCATTTTATGCACTGTCAACAAAATTGTTTCCTATGGTAAGTTCCCGCTGAAGACAGCAGGGGTCTTGGAGGTGTCACAGAGGTGTAATTTGAAGTTTCTGGGTTTGCTCAGGGGTTGCACCGAAGACCTGAAACGGCGAGCAGAACATTTATTAATCTGAGAAGGAAAAAAGTCAGCTTGGGTCTCATAGGCCTGCCTGAGCTAGGGACCGAGGCACATCAAAAGTACATTTTTATGTTTGCAAATGGAGTGTGTTTGGTCTGGAGGCAACTAAATAATGTGGTAATATCCCACAGTACCATTTTATACAGTTACTTTTTAGAATATTTTTTTCTATCTTTTGAAGACAATAGCTTCATCCTTTCTAAAAATAAACCCAGCACTTTGCTTCACTTTTTTGTTAGTATTATGTTGTGAAACTTATAAAGGTTTCCATCAGAAATCATACAAGATGTTTTAGCTAGATAAGTAAATCGATGGTGATAACCATCAATTGCACGTTGCAGAATTAAGAATGATGACTATTAATAGCAAGATGTACACAAGATTTCACTTATATACCTAGTATTTATGTCAGATTGAATCTTCTTTAGAATAAGTAATTACTCTACATTTATAAGGTAAGCAACATTTTAAATAGTCTGTTGTTTAAATTAGTAGCTGTAGGCTAGGCTGAAAGACAACTCCCTTTAACTAATTGCTGCAATGACTCAGATCTTGCAACAGATAGGCAATTAAGTTTGGTTGTCTTTCAAACCCCTTTCCACATTTGATTTGCTTTATAACAGAGTGTAAAGAAGAGGAAAGAATGCCTTTTGGCTAAAGAGTACCATCCAAAGATTTTGGGACCCTGAAAGAAAGAGTACTTTTACATGTAATGCTGCTGTTTTAAGTGAGAAGTTTGCACATGCATTCAAATGTCTGTGATTACAGTGTTCAGGACTATTAAGCAGTAATGCACAGAGTTGTCTGTATTTTTTAAAGCTGGTTCAATCTGTAGCTTACTCTCTTAACTGTCTGTTGTTCATTTATTTATTTTTTTACTTATTTCTCCTAGGCTTATTTCAAACTTTTACATTTGAATTTAAGAAGCAAGCAAACAAAAGAATTAACTAAGATTTTACTTTCCCTTCCCAAGTTCGTCAATATCTTACTGTCCAGCCTAAAATGGTGCTCAGAGGGGTGTAATTAGTGTCATCAACTTTAATCTTCCCCCCCCCCCTTCTTTTTTTTTCAGTTTACAATTTAAGGTACACTAACTTTTGATTCTGAAAACTTAAGTTGAATTCTGAATTGTCAATAGCTTCTGCATTACCTTTGAAAGATTTTGACAGGCTGGAACTCAAATTTTCATTTTTTTGATGACAAAAGGCAGCTCGCTATCCCAGCCTGGGCAGATTCAGCAATGCTAGAAATGGAAACAATTCATATCCATCAACTCGGTCAGTAAGATACTGGTAGGAGCAAATTTATTTAAGAAGAATGTTATTTCCATCACATTATCAGCTCATCACACCCTAACTACACTTTCTGTACAAATATAGAATTCTAAACTAAATTTCTGATTCTATCTGAAAACTTGGTAAAATGTTTCCAATGCATAATTCAGGAGGGGTTTACACTTGCCTGGATTCTTCCAGTCACCTTCAAGTAAACCGAGAAGCCTAAGTTGGGGCCTTAGCTGCCACAGGCACCTTCTGGAAGTGAGACTCAGACAGTTTACACTATACCGGTGACTGGATAACAGCAGTGTTTTTACCCCGGACTTCTCAATTAAGTGTCTAAAGGTGGGTTGAGTTAATTAGGCTTCTCATCAGTCTCACAGTGTAAACAAAATCCTTCCCTCCCTGAATCAAGATCGATGGCCTCAAGATTCCCACCCTTTGCCTATCAATACGGGGAATCTGTTAACTCCCACAGTTAAGGCGCTTAAACTGGATTTAGGCAACACACTTCGGTGCAATGCTGTGTTGGTGCCTGCAGCTGCTGTTCACTTCCTCTTTATTTGTTTATTTATGTTCTTGTGGAAACAACATCAGTCTACATCAGTACTGGGTGGCAAAAAGGAAACTCATAAATAGTGGCTGAATAAGAGTATTGTACAACAATATCTCTGGGGAAGAGGAGTTACAGGATATATAACTTTTTTCTTCTGCCTGTGCTGCTCTGCTGGTACTGTGGATGAAATCTGAAATGTACTTTGTTTTTTAGGACAAGCTGATGAAAAAACGTGAGTTCTCTTTGTACAAATAATTTTCTGTGGCTCTTTCAAGAGATAGATGGTTATCCCTGCTTCTTTTTGTTTGCTAGTGATTTAACATGTTACATCCTTCAAAAAAGGAACAGGAGATGGTACCTTTCTGCAGACTAACTTCTTTCCAGATAACTAATATTTTTTCAGGCACTATGTCCTCCTAAACAAGCTTGTGAAATGGAATAACTGGCAGTTAAATTCCTGACTGAGGTTTAGTATTTTTTTTGCCCTTCATGCTGTGGATGCAGATGAGATATTGACACTTGAGAGACTTGGTACTTACTGCTACTACAACTGTTACTATTATTGTCAAAGTTCTTATTTTATTAATATCGCCATATTACTACTATGTTGTGGTACTTTTAAATCCTTAACTTCCTAGAAAAAACAAACAAATAAACATAGTCTCGAATCACCTTGATCTTTCAGCTCAAGTCACTCTAGCTTTAATAAGAATCAACACTTTAAGTATGTAAAGTATTGCAACTCTTGATTGACTTGTCATTAATATGGCCCATATGGTCATTATAAGATTTTAGGATTCTTCCATGAATCTGCATACATTAAGATATACATGAATACAATAATATATTTCGGTAACCTGGACTTGGCTTCAGAACCAGAATGTCACAGTAATTCATTAAAATACAAACCTAAGAGCAAATGCATGTGAATGAAAATGGACAGATAAAGATGTATGAGCAAACTTTTCAGTAGGAAAAGGCAGAAGATGTTTGAACTTTGTAGTGGTTGTCATTTTAATTGGAGTCTACATATAAGAACTGCATGTGTACTAAACCATGAGGGTAATTTCTTCTTGAATAGAAATACAACTACTTTCATTTGGGACCTGCCAGGCTTTGGAGATGAGTGCTGTAGCGTACTGAGGAAATAAATAAAGACATAGCAACAAGCTCCTAGAAGAAAAGTGGAGGTGGTACTGTCTACCAGCTGGACTGACCGCTCCATGGGTTGTCTCTGAAGGTGCTGTACACTGCGGGACTTCTCAACCAGCACTGCCCCAGGGTACCCTGCCCCTCTTGAGCTCTTCCTGAAGTGGTTCCTACACTGCTACACTTTCTACTCAAAAGTTTAAGGAAAATGAATTTCAGTTTGCATTTTCTGGCTGTGAGCTGCCGCAATCTGGGAGTCACTTGAGAAGAAACCCCAGACTTTGTGCAGCGGGGTTGGAACAGATGGCAACCTGCTTATGCATCGGAGCCAGTGGGGGGTTTTCCTTTCTTTTTGCAGAGCAAAGCAGCCCAGAAATAAAATTTCATTTTCTGTGTGATTGTAGGATAGTAGCTGTGGGTGGCAAGACATTGCTTGTTTTAAGGAAAAGTAGAGAAGACTATATTCCAGAGCTTGGATTTTTGTCATCACCTTTGAAACCCCATCCTCACACATATAATTGAAATTATCATTACCAGATATCATCTTCATGGTAAAAATAGCTTAGTTGTTTTCCTTCCACAAAGACAACATCAGTTAAGTTAAATAAAGCAAACTAAGTGAAGTGATATCTTCCTTATAAATGGCATCACCCAGTTGTACTGATCCTGTGTACAAAGAATTTTTATAAAAGGCATTAACTCTTAATTTTTTTTTATGCATTATAAAAGTCAGATTTTGCTGCTGGGTCCACAGCATGGATTTCAGAAAGCGGATTAGCTGAAAGGGTATTTTTCTGTCCTTGAAGTCTTCAACTGGGCATCCACAGCGTACTCCCACCCTTCACACTTTGTTTGTGCCAGATTACTCCTTGCTTCCACCTACATTGAGGCTTGTGCCACAGGATAAAACCTTGCCAGTGATTTGCCTTCAGTAACTCAAATGTCGTAAATCAAAACCCTGGGAGAGCTTTTCTGCTTTGCTGTGTTTCCCTTTGCACCTACCCCTCCAAGAAACAATAGGAAAAGGAGGGATATAGTTCAGCATTTCCAGCTCCCTTTCATGCAGAGGAAGCTACTTTCCTCCCCAGTAACGGTGTGTTAATTCAAGCCATTCATTGGTGAGGTTACACAAGTGTGGTTACAGGCATTTCCTTATTAACACTGCTGTCGCCAAAGGTCACAGATTAGACGGTCTAGCTAAATTTGTCCTGTCTTTGTTAGTGTTGTCTAATCTTGGGCTCATGTGCTGCACCACGTAGCACAAAGGGGCAGCATCCACAGTGACTCTGGAGGTGGGTTTTAACTTTGGAGAAGTCCTGCCTACGGATCTCTCTGGTTGACAAGCTGGCTTTCTCCAGGCTTGGAGCACTATCAGCCAGGACGCTAGCCATGATGATCAAGGAGTCATGTTCAGAAGCAACCACAAGCCTTGAGGTGACAGGGTGTATAAATAGATCATGTGAGACTAACAGATTGCGGAACACTCTGGGGATTTATCCGGAAGGGATGAAGGCAGATGTTGCTAGTCAATGAAAAAGAGGTGAACAAATTACTCTGCACTTCAGATGGGGTAACCTGTGTGCATTGGCCTCTTCAAAAGTAAAGCCACAAGCAAGGTGGCAGGAATACGTGCCTTTTCACATGAAAAGCCTGTACTCCAGATCTTTACAAGAAGCTGAAAAACTTTCTGGGGATTTTTATGCTCATAAAGTTAAAAAAAAGGATAATTATCTGGAATTTTTCCATCCTAGAACAATCGTAACAACAACAACAACAACAACAACAACAAGATCTGCTTTGGATCCTTTCCTCCCAGCATATGAACAATTGTCTGTCAGCTAAAGGGTTTTTCTCTGTTTGACAGCCAGAACAAAGCATCTTGAACCAACAGTGCCTACTTACCTCTAAGCCAGGATTTGGGGCTTGCTGTTGTCTGAACTGTGAATGCGTTACTGAGCAGTGCGTATCTGGAGAGCCTTTGCTGACTGGTAGGGCATGTCTGAGCCTTGGAGAAGAGAGAGAAGGATCGGAATTGCTTTTCACACTAGGATTACCAGATGGCCATGCCTTCACACTCACAGCTATCAAATAGCAAAATCTAGCTCCTGTAATAGTCTTTTTTTTCTCTAATTTAGAAAAAATTAAGCAATTCCTTTTGGCTGGATAAACTGTAAAGAAGCTTGTGAAGTTTGTGGAATTAGTATAGAGAAGTCTGAATAGCTAACCAGCTAGCTAATACCCTCAATTGTCCGATGTGATCACAAGTCGATGACATTGGCCCTACATACTGAGTTAGAAGGGGAAGCTGCCTGACTCCAGCATTTTGCATCATCAGTCATTAGGACTGTTAGTGCTCTATTTGCAAATATACATTGCTTTCCTTTCTTCCCCTTTCTTGGTATTTTGTGCTATTTCTTTTTCTCTTGGGCTCTAACCAGATTACCCTTTTGCCAGGATTTTAACACTGTTTATAAAATAAGGGAAGGTAAATAGCTGAAATGAATGGCTTTCATAAACACAGACAGAGACAGGTTGAAGGAATATGAGTTTATTGCCAGAGATGGGTTGCTTGGCAGCCTGGAGATGACAGTAGAGATGGTGGAATACAATCTTTAATAGTGTAGTATTGCTTAAGGGTAGTGCTTAGTGTATGGGGAACTAGCAAGTGCAGCACAGCAGATATAGCTACTGTAGTATCAGCTGGGGAGGGAAGTCTGTACTATAAGTCAGAGCCCCAAATCGTGTCCACTGTTATGACTCCAAGAGCTCAACTTAGGTATGACAGTTTACTCAGATAATTTTTTTCATGATGAGATGCAGGAAATGAAGCTCAGACACAGAGTTAGATTTTTAAAATGGAATTTTGCAAATTTATTACCTTTTACCTTTAATGTGGTGGTGCGCTGTCTCCAGTTATCTGGCAATTTGTTTGAGCCTGCTTCTCAGTTTCCTACCCTGCCCCATGAACAGGATGAGGGTGCCCATGCAGTTTTGCTGCCTGTGAAGGTTTCATATTTCTCTTTTTCCCCCTCCCCATAGGTTCTGCTAGTTGTCTCCTGGCTGCACATGGACTCGTAGGAGTTGGCTCCTTTCAGTCTTATGTGCTGGACATTGTCTGCAGACTCGACAGCTTTTCATTTCTGTTCCTGCTTCTCCTTAATTTAATATCAGGCCTCAAAGGGGCTGCTGGTGGGTGCAAACATTAAACAAAAAAACAACTCATGAGACACTTTGTCAGCCTTGCCTGGAGAGAGAAATTCCCTCCTTATCCCAAAGCCAGTGATCCAGTCAGACCAACCACATCTGAGACATGCATTTCAGACTACCTTTCTCTCCACGGTAAGGCAGAGGCTATGGCTAAATGGCTGTGGTGTGATGTCAGGACTTCACAAGGAAGCTCAGATCCTGGATGCATGTGAGATGATAAGTGGAATGATGAAATAAAATGTAACACCTGTTGGTATTACATCTGAGCTCTGAACTAGTCAGAGTCTTAATCTTAGTTATTACAGCAAGCACACAAACAGGTCTTTAATCTCTTTATTTGAGCTTAAATTTGTAGGCGCATATTGTTCCCTCTCTAGCCTCAGGGAGCAGAGAGCTGGTGGACGGTGCGCAAAACACATGCATGGGGGACAGGCTGCCTCCTTGACTCCTCTCTGCTTCCAGGGCCTCCTGGCTTTGGGCTTCCAGCAGGCAAGGGCTGGGGAACGGCAGCAACACGTCCAACACCTTTCGGCTTCCCAACCCCCTTCCAGGCTTTTACAGTAACATAGCGTGGGAGCTGCCAGCACTGACTTGTTGAGTGACCCCTGTCACTGCTGTGGCGGCAGGAGGTGGAGAGGTCCTCCAGCAGAGCAATGAGTCCTGCACTGCCGAGCAAACAGAGTGGGGCTGCAGGGACTTAGATACCAGCAGGTGAAGTGTCTGCTATTTCTGGCAAAAGCCAAATCGTTTGGCTTCTGCAGCTGTGAAGTCATTGGACCTAACTCTGTTGCCCTGATGTTTACCTTGCAGCGAATGGTTGAAAAACATTGATGCTGGATGTAAAACCACTTGGTCCTCACTCTACCCTGGTATAAATAATTACGGCAGATGTAAGACAACAAAGAATTAAGACTGCTGATTCTTTTTTTTAATACAAGAATAATAACCTGCTCAAGGCATACTATGACTCATGCTCAATGAAATCACTAGTGCTGGCTACCTAGTAATTTCAAGCTAAATTTGATTTTACACCTGCACTTAAGGAAATGTGGCAAAATTGCCAGTGATTAAGTGGAATAGAAAGATGCAATGAAATCCTTACCATAAGCCTTTGTCATTTTCTGTTTTGTCTTGTTTTTCACCTGCTCTCTTTGGAAAGAACAAAACAACAGACTGGGCTTTAATTTAGTGTTAATAATAGCTCGCATGGTTTCCCGGGCCAGAGCATCAGTGTCAGCCTTATATATGTTTATGTAGCAGGATATAGACAATGTCATTGCAACAACCATTAAAAATGTCATCCCCATAGGTTCTGGGATAACTTTTAATAAATCAATATATTTTTGCTCCATCCATCTTTGAAGCAGGAAGACCTGCATTTTAGCATGTCTTTTTGACTGGCATGTCTGAAAGTCTGTGTTTTCCATTTTATGAATACATGCTGCAATTGCTGATAGTGCTATGTTTAATAAATTGTAACCATCTTTAGTATTTTATTCTGCTAAAGTATGATCAGAGCTTTTGTCAACTACAGTTCAGCCTAAAGATCACACAGGTTTGGATTTTGAGTGTTTTTATTGAAGATGCCTTGATCATATCAGGTTTATCAGTATTAGTGAGCAGAGCTTCCTGAGTGAGCGCTAATGGCATTTTTCATCATGTGTCAATCAACCTTGCCAGACACTGCTCTGAAACTTATCATGACAAAGTATTCAGTTGTTATTGTAGAACTTGTTTTTAACCCTTAGGACTTAAATTCAGACTGATGTAATATTACTCTTTCCCACATTTCTATAGACTGTAGACTGTGTAACAGCTGTGTATCTCTTCCCTCCCTTTTCTATATATTAGCATCACCTGCATCCACACCTGTGTCATCATGTTACTTTTTCCATTCCCATTGTAGCAGAACAGTTGAAAGAAAACCTATTGTAAGAGAGGGCAATCCTACCTGATTCTGTTTCCAGCCTAAAGAAGTGCGTCATTTAATTTGTAGTGCAGACTGCTGAGTGTTGACTGCTGTTCAGTTTCTGAAATAGTTTATTTCGATGATCTGGAATTTTGATGCCTTCATGTCTCATCAATATTTTGCAAACTACTGCCTTGGTGATATCACAGCTTGGCGTGTTGATGCATTTTGGTGAGTTTTTGTAAATACTGAGAGTGAAAAAAAACCTCTTTGCATTCTCTCTTGCAGTGATCCTCTAATTCTGCCCTCTATTGACATATTCCTGCTTATTGTCTCCCATTATATCTCTTGATCAGGATACTGGTGTTCCTCTTGTGCAGTCTCATTGTGATGTCTTCTTAATGTAAGTATTTGTACTCCAATTAGTCGCTTCTTCATGCATCCTCATCTGATACTGTTTATAGGTCATCACGTTGTTCCAAACCATTCATACCTGCAATGTTTTGATGGGGAGGAGAGGGGCATGACAGTGTATGTTTTGGTCTTGTTCTCTATTTCTGTGGTCATAGCATTTGGGACTGGTTGGTTATTTATATGTTGTGTTCATCACTGAGTTCTGAGATCATACCATTTTGGGAGAAAAAAATGCAGTTTATATTTGGCGTTTTCTTCAATAGAGTGCAAGGTGCAGGTGTTCCATCTTGGCAGGATCTGGTGATCTTTAATTACAGTAGAAGGGATATCAGGGGAAGTCAAAGCCCCTTTGGGTCTGTTCAGTTAGTTCTTTGTTCTTTCAGTATCAGAGAAGTCTGATAGTAACAATTTTTCCAGTTTCTTTAGTTAATGCCATTAGGCTGCTTGCTTGTGATTGAATCGCTCTGAGGGGTTTTGCAAGGGCAGCTTTTTAAGTCATTGAACTAAAAATCTGGTTGCTAGAAGCTGCTGCTGCTGAATTTTGTGTTTGGGGCAGACCTCCTTTTAAAGCATTCTTGATTCGAAAATCATCTTATAATTACCTCTTTCTTGTGCTTTTTACCTTCATTAGCTGTCTTTAGCAATAGGAGCCGTTGGGAGTCCAGAATGCAACACCTTGTTCTGAAACTATTTTCTGTAGTGCTTTTTGGTCTAAATAACACTCTTCATAAGGCAGATATTCATAAGGCTATGTCAGCATTAAGTTCATAAGCTTCTTAGACCTCCTGATTTTATACTTAAGCTGTAGGATCTGGTAGAGATGAAAGGTCCATATTCATTTTGTATGCACTTACTGACACTGCAAACTATTCCTGATTGGTGCTGTTATTCACATAGAGATAATAGTGTACTGCTCTCACAAAAGTGCAGAAAGTAGGGATGTAATGAGACCATTAGTAAGACACATACTTGCTGCAATTTTGCTCTCAGTTAAGCCCTTGGAAGCTCATCGAAGTTATTGAAGTACCCTGAGTTTAAATGAAAGCAAAGCTTGACCCACTGTGGCAAATTACTGTCGCTCCTTTGAATTTATCACTGTCTCTCATGGGCGAGTTCAGCTTTGATGTGGGGGAAAAGAGGGGACAGACCTAATGGAGTGGGAGGGCAGCTTCTGACTTCCCATCCTCTTCCTCGTGGTGAATCTACCTTGGCTTTTCTCTAGAGTGATTTTGCCATGCTCAAATGGACATGCCCAAGGTTGTTAAAGCATTTATGTTTGCGCATAGTTGTTGTACAGAATTCAGTAATATCTCTGGCTTACCTGAGACTCTCATGCCATATGGAGGAGTTTCACACTCTCAGCTCTAGCTTTCTCAGACTGCATGGATTTGCTTGCATCTGATTTCAGGAAGAGTGAACACATGCACTGCATCACGCCCCCTGCGGTGCTGGCAAATTTATGCCTCTGTGATAAATTGCAATTGTTAAGGGGAATGATTAGGAAGTAGAGCAGATCTTCTGAAGAGACTCCCTCCTGCAGTCAGGAGAGGGATGGAGAAACACTATTGCTCCTTCCTGTCATCTGCTAAGAAGAAATAGTGGCAACACTGAATGCAATTAAGTTAGAGAAATGTTGAGGCAATAATAACGATGGCCTGGCATTGCTTTGCAGTTTTACCTATCACCGTGTAACATCTCTGTTTGATAACTCTGAGCAGCAGTGACACAGAGTCATGAACAAATACTGTGATGCAATAAAAAGATATTTTGATGTAATTATGTAGTATCAGCCTCTCTGCCCTCGCTTTCCAACAGCGTTATGGCAAGCATAAAATCATGCAGTACATTTGTATTTGGAGAGGTGAATAAAATCAGTCAGTGTATGTGTTACAAATGTATGCTTACTACAAACCTGAACTAGTTTTATTTCTAAGCAGAAAACTACACATGTAGTAGTCTCAATACACTCACAGCTTATTGACATCAGCTACAATAAGTTTATTGCAAGAATTTTCCAGTGTACCTCAATGGAGCAATATAAACAAGTTATGTTGTCCTTACAATATTCATTCCTATATAGATTTTAATTTCTACTTGAGTTCTCTTTGTCTCTGAGTAGATCTGTACCTACGTAGTACTTTGTCAATGTAAAATCCACAATATCAGCAATAACAACAGCTTAGAGGGTTGCACTTCAAATTTGATTGGAGGCAATTCATTTCTTCTGACCATTAGAACATAAAAATTTACAAGTCGGAACTGTTGTGCCCTTTTCCCTTGAATCTATCTGTGCAATTTGATGCCATTTCTTAAAATGTATCAGCAAATATAAAGTTGTGTATATGAGGCCAAAAGAATATTATACTGAAAATCTATCTGCGGGACAAAATCCAAGCACTGAACAGTAAAATATAAAAAGTAACTAGGATGATGAATGTTCTTTGCAGCCTAAACAACCTATTCAATAGGATTAACTCAGTGACTGCCTCCACTTTCTTGTCTGACCTCCAAGTCTATGCTAAAAATCTGTTTACACCAACTCATGACTCTGAAATGTTAAATGTGGGTCAACAAGTGCATCCATGCACCTGCTGTGGCCCAGAGGCCCCTTCCGGTACACCTTCTAATTCTAGATCAAAACCAGATTTCCTCACTGGCAGTTTGTTGACTGCTCTGGGACTCAAAGTATGGCATAAGTAATTGTAGTAAAGTTTCACCCTGAATGAATAGTCTTCTTAAAACTCCAGGATTAAAAGAAAGGGATAAAAGAAATAGCTATCTGTTTCAAAGACAGAGAAAGCAAAACAGTAGCTTTCGCTTGTCTAAAGTTGAAGAGCAAGCAACTGCTGGAGCCAAGAACAGAAGCCTGGGGTTCATGACTCCAGTGTTGGGTTTAAATTATGCCTAAGTAATGTGAGCTCATGGGAGTCATTAATCACTTGCTTTTTTCCCCCTCTGTTTTAGGGCCCCAGAATATTTAGAGAATAAAAAAAATTGGTACTTAGAAGGATTAAGAACTAAACTGTGATTGCATGGCAATTAAAGAACTGCAAATAAGATTTTGCATTGCACTAATGCTTAATGAACTGTGAAAGATCCAGGAAGTACAAACAGATATGCAGAAGGAGATATAGTCTTTTTTGGGGGACTATAGTAATAAAGAAAGCATCTAGGACAGCATCTAGGACTGTTAAAGAAAAGGTTATTTTGGTGAATTGATGACCTTGTTATATTGTCGTGGGTTGCTTCAGTTTTGAAAACTCACTGTGTGACCATGGGTTATGCCTAGTAGTTCTGCCAAAACTGCCATGTGCATCTCACTTTTAACTCACAAGGGTTTCCTCCATTTTCTCCTAACTTTTCTTTACCCACTTGTTCCTCTTCCAGTCTTCTTTTTGTAGGTGTTTGATTTTCTATCTCAGGAAAAAGGAGAGAGCCACTGGCTAGGCTTCTTTTCACTACAATTTATGTGAACTCTGAGTTTACACTGGGAGTAATCACTGATGAATATTCATGTAATCTAGTATCTTTGAGGAATTGTTATCCTGTTTAATCATGCTTTAAAGCTTGTGATCCTCTTTCCTGTTGATAAGGCTTCTTAGCATATTTCCTGTTGCGGAGAGACTGAGCTACTCAGAGACGCTGAGGTTACTTGGTGATATGGGACACTGCACAGAACTGGGATGTGTTTTCATCTCTGTTGAAAGCTGAGGCCGATAAGATGCCTGGAGTCATCTCTGGGGAGCTGATACAATCTCATATTCCATGATATTGGGAAAGCACAATAAGCAGCATACCATGAGTGCTATGGCTTTTCTCTGCTATTAGAGGGTGAGACTCATTCAGTTTCCAAGGAAATGTCACCTTCAGCAGCCACTTTCCTTGTCACTCAAGCCTCTGCCAAAAAGCAGGATTCCAGCCGTTCTCCAATTTCAAGAATTCATCTTTTGTGCAGGGCAAATTAAACAAGCAGAACTGAAAGAACTTGCCCCAAATTGTGTCTCGCTCAGGCTAGTTGGTGCTGAATACACCAAACAGCCTCTGTGCCCCTTATTACCTCTGATTGCTCGCTGAGTGATAATGAAACTAATTGCATTCTCTGATGGTAGCCTCTGGAGTTTCTCCGTCCTCTGTGTGCACGTGCCATCATTAAGGCATCCAAACCAGAGCTGAGGTTTAGAGTCTCATTTTACAGACTGGAACACGATGACTAAATATCTCTACATCTGTACAGTGCTGTCACCCTTTGCACTTAATGAAGCAAAATACGTTCTATAGTAACATTTCTGGAGTTACACCAGAAATAAGCACATCCCCCTAAGGACTTTCAGTGTTTCTTATCTGTCCTCCAAAGTAATGATTTTTCTTGGTCTTCTCAGTATTCTCTCTGATTTTTTTTTTTTCTGTTGTCCTCCAGATTGTAAAATGTCTTATATGGGCAAATATACATTGCTTGAAGATAATTGCTTTGGATCTTGCTGGGAATATAGCAAGCTTAAGTACGGCAACACAGTTCAAGCTTTACTGAGTTCTACAAAGCAATATCTTGACAATAAAAAAATTCTGATGCTACTGTGGTTCTGCTGTCATGATACCCTTTGAGTAGTTTCTATTCTTGCGGGGTTGCTTTTTAAGTGTAAGCTGCTCTTCTACAGCCATACCATAATACGTGTTTTGTTTGTTACATGATATCCCACTGGTGGGCACCGTGACTTTTAGGTCAAAACAGTTCTCCTTCAATTGGTCTTTTCAATAGCAGCTGTGCACAAAAAAGTATCACAGGATATAGTATTTCTTAAATCCAATAAAGCAAGGGAAGGAAGAGTTCCAATCTGTGATTGATAATTGCTTTTCAGTCAGTCAGTGTTTTGTGTAGATGCTTAATCAATGGCTATTTGGAGATGAATTAGTCCAGTGTATTTTTTCCCCAAGCTTTGTACAATCTCTAGACACAGGGTGTTCTTTAGGGCACAAGCCGATTATGGGGATGGGGAGGTTGTAGGAAAGTATGGCAGCTCTGCAGGGCGTATAGCAGGAAAGGACATATAAGTCCAGCACCAGCCTTCCTTTAGGTACATGCCATTGCTCTGGGAAAAGCAGAAGTTGTTTCTTCTCCTTATGCTTCTACCGCTTTGAGCTTTGGTTAAAATTGGACTTTGTACTGGGACATACCATATACTCTATATAATGATTTTTCTTTAGGCCCCTTAAAAGAGTTACAGTATGTTTTCCCTGAACTGGAAAAAAAAAGAAAAAAAAAAGGAAGCTTTATTGAATTTGTAACAATATGGATTTACTTTTTCTTTTTTTTTATATGTGTGAGCTGAGAAAAAGGTATTGCCTTCATGGTTAGCGCTTACATTTACTCATCTTTCATCTTTATTTTGGGATTATTTTTACTTCATAACTATCTGCTATGAGTGAGTCTGGAAAGGTTGATGATTTTAATGTATACTTGATGGCTACAAAACTGACTGATTTTTTTTTTTTCCTTCTCCTTTACAAACTGACTTAACTGAGTCTTCTGAACCTTTCAGGGCTATGTTTTGCCAGCTATTATGAGTATCCACATGGATTTTGTTAGTTTTCTTCTGTTGTATTAGCAGCCAGATTTTGGAAGAACACCATAATTTGGCTTGACTTTAAATGTAAGTGTGGATATATGGTGTGGCGATGGGGAGAGATGACCAAGGAGCAGTGTGAGCTTCTGTTCCTGGGGTAAGACTGTGCCAAGTACTCCCACTCTCCAGTTCCACTTGGGAGATAATCGCATAAATCATACCATCACCACCAACAACCCACTTTGAAGTACAATGCATAGGGGAAAAATTATGACTTAATCTCTAGTAGTTTTATCCTGGTGTGGATACCACACCTGGTTTTATCCTGGTGTGGATCCCCCACCATAATGGAATAAAACCATAGAAGAACAAGCGGTATTTTTTTATTCCTAGCTCTTAGCCAAACCTTTTCTATTCAGTCATTAAGCTCTCAGCCAGATGCCTGAGGAAGTCTGTCCCATAGTAATTTAGTAGCCACAGATGCACCTCAGTTTCCAAATGCACTAGAAGAGCACGTAAGAAGATGCTTGTCTAGAGTACAAGGTTGGCATTCAATTCTGCTGAAAGATGCCTGGGTTGCCTTTATGATGTATGTGATGCTTGTCCCTTTACTATTCAAGCGTACAAAGAATTGAGAGCAGGGTGCTGACCAGACATTAAAAAAAAAAAAAAAAAAGTTGCTACCAATTCCATTACAAAATAATTTGACTGGATGTAAAATCTATAGAACTGGCAATGCCAAATGTTGATCTCTGTTTCTCTTGTATTTCCAAGAGCTATGTGCCTTCTTCTATCATACTTAGGAATTTTTTTTAAATAGATGTAGTATTTGAAACAAAATTTAGCTGAATGCTAAAAGAGTGGGTTTTTTTTTTCTTTTTCTGTGCAGTAATTGCACAAAGAAGTGAATAATTAGATGGACTGATCACAGGACACAGAGCCAGGCATTACTTGAATCCCTGCTCTAATGTCAGACATTTGCCTTGGGAAGTCATTTAATTTCTCTGCTTACAGTGGAAAGCTGTACTTACTAATTTCTCAGGAGTATAACATGTCTAATATTATCAAAGGACTGGGAAGATATATCCTACTCAGTTTAAGTATGTATCCCATGGACAGATTCACTAGGTCCCCTTCTAGATTTAGGGTTTCATAGTCATCCTTGAGGCTGTATATTTCTTGCCAGGATCTCTCCTGGCCAGACACTTTTTTTCTCCTAGTATGGGGCTCCACATTTCTTCTTCTTGATGTTGTCCTGGCTGAGTTCTTCCTTCTCAATAGCTGTGGAGACTAGACTTAAGTTCCCTTTCTGGCTAAGGACTTCCTTTTGCCTGCCCCTTGCCTTGCTTGCCCTGTGGGAATCCTGCTCTCACACATCTAGGGACCTGGGTTCCCTGACCTCTACCACTAGTCATTACTGTTCCCCTGAACTGTACTTCTTCCTTCCAGCCATTTCTTTGTCCTTTGGCTACATTCCTATGAAATAGAAATTCCCAGCAAGTTCTTTCCTCTGTTTTAAGGGCCCAGTAACCCTTCATGTATAAAAGTGCTCCACGATCATTTGCATTCTGTCAGGGTCATCACATGAACAAATGCTTCAATGATGGTGGTAGTACTAGCATTAGCAGAAGACCTAATTAACTTTCTATGAATAGCTTTGGTCTAGTCACAGACAGACAATGTAACCCGTGTTCTTTGATACGCTGTGAGAAGCAAAATATGCATCACAGGTAATTCCTTAACTAGGTCACCACAATTCATAGCACGTACTGCTTTTCAAATCCTAGGATTTGGACTGTTTGTAAAACAGTGGTAAGGTGGGCATTTCCTTGGGAAACTGCTTTTTTATGTAATTAGCCAGAGTAAGAGTGAATTCTCCAACAAATGCTCCAACCTCTTTATCGGTATAGTGTCTGTAACTACATCCTTATTTGCATTTCCCCTGAACAAATATCTTCATAACCATGCCTCATTTTCCCAAAATCAAAGCACATCCCCCTTCTTTGTTGCCAAAATCAAATATCTGTAGTCCTTCACACGTTTTGTGAGTGGGATTCTCTTATCTTGCAACACAGTGTCTCTAAGAACCTGGTCTTCTTAGTGTCCTGTGAAACAGTGCAAGCCTTGTAGTCATAATTTACAAAATACCAGTTCATCTTTGCCCACAATTCTCGCTTGTGGCTTTTTAAATCTTCCTGTTAGATCTAGCCAGTGTGTCGTTTTGGATTTCCAGCCACTCTAGACACTGGAGTTGTGCTCTGCAGTTGATGCTCCACAGCTACGTGCTAACTTGGGAGTGCCTTCTTACCTGTGTCATCCTGTTCCTTCTTTTTCCATGATAGGAGAAGTCTCCGGATCCTGTAGCTGTGACAGATATAGGTGGTTGTAGACTCAGAGGAGACCTTCACAGAAAGAGATGACTCAGCAGTATTCTTTACTACAAAGTGTCCTTGTCCAACCTTCCCAGCTGCACATCTTTTCTCACTTCTCAAAGCTACATGTTTACTGAGTGATTTCTCTCCACGCAGGCTGATTCTCTCAGCTAGTTATTCAATCATTCACTTTCAAGGAAGTAGAAAGCCCCAACGAGTTTGGGCCAGCTGCAATGCAGGGAAGCTTTGTCCCATCAACAAAGCTGTTGAGACAAGGTCTTTTATGGCTTTGAATACCTTTCTTATGGGAAATGTCAACTGTTCCTTTGAGTAATTTTCTTCTCTCTCAAAAACTGCTTGAAATTTTTCTTCATCTCATATATGCCTCCCTTCAACACATTCAAGGAGTAACTGGCATCACAATTCAACTTTTCTGGTCCTAAAGAGCTATTATGAAGCAAGTTTTACGCAGAAGAGGTACTGTAGAGTAAATTAAGCCTGAATAAGAAATTTTGTGGATGCCTAGAGTTTTGTTTTGGGTGTGTTTTTTTTTTTTTTTTTTTTAATAAACTAAGGAGAATTCCTTGAATATAGTCTTCTTCCTGTTATGTTCAGCTATTTTATCAAATGAATGTGTTTCACAAAGAAGTTTAAGTACTCTGTCTAGTTGATTTACCTGAAAATTCTTGATTTTCTCCATTAAAGAAGCTATGATACCTTGTGAATAAATTGCTCCCAGTGTTTTTAAAAATCTGTAGGATAAATTAATCTCACAGTAGTACCGATAATCTTTGACCATACGCTTCTGACTTTATTGGTGTCTCACAAGTATAGGAGAGCAAAAAAGTAAATCTGCGCACAATTGCATATGGTTCATTTGTTGTAATGTGTTTTTTCAAAAAGTCTATTAATAGCTGCATTCTCTATGCTACAGATAAATACACTCATTAATTATTATCCTAAAATAAAAATATGAACGATACAAAATATGCAGCCGCTCCAGGAAACCCTAGAAAGACAAATTACCTGAAAGACACATTTGCCTATCTTCTTTCAGCAGTGGCTTACAGATATATAGATGATCTACACATGAGCAGTAGGTCTGATATGTCCTAGAAGCGTTAGAGTCACTGAGCGCAGATGATGCTCAATGCACGCATATCTGCTTCTGTTGAGAGACTCCCAAATGGAAATACACTGCTCACATTGGATGCAGCTGCTCATGTACAGTAGCCCATGACATACCCAATGGGTACACATCCATCCATCAGGGTTTTTTACGTGCAGGGAGCAATTGAGATTCTCAATACACTTTGCAATTAGATGTGTAACTGGGCATGTGCACACATCGGCTCCTGATTTGTAACAACTTAATGGGTATGGATATGTGTGTGGTTATGCTGTGGCCTTGATGAAAAAGAGAAAGGAAATGAATGCTTAATGTTAATGAAAAGGGTAGAACAAATTCTCAAAATACTCTTTCCTAAAAGATTTCTGTGAACATTATTTTGTATGTGCTTCAGTAGCAGCTGAATTAGAAAAAGTAAAGATCAGCTCAAGAGGAGAGGGGAATATCCAAAAGGCCAAGGTGGATGCTCAAGATAAATGCCTAATGAGACTTTCATGTGTGCTCTGATGCAAGACTGGATGGAAAGGAAAAATGCATCTCAGAAAGTATCTCTTAACTTGGCTCCTCAAATGGCTGGCTCATTTTTATGTTTTTGTTTTCTTTTGCATTAAAAAAAACCAGCCTTTTAAAATTACTTGCACATTTATGCCAATTTTTAGGTACAAGGGCACAGTATTGCTCGCTGTTGCTTTATCAGGAAGGGATTTTCAGCACTTGTCCGTCTTCATCCAATCTGATCTTTGAGTTAGGTTAGCTACCTAACTCAGGGGTTGGTTAGGCAACCAAAAGTCCAGTGGCTTTAACCTTGTGGAAAAACTTAAGTTTTCCACTAGTTGGAGAAGGATAAATACAACTTTACACTGCTGTTTCCAGCCTGGCGATAATACAGGGTTTTCCTTAAAATGACTGTGCAGACAGCTGTCCAATTTATTGGGTCACTTACTTGCCACCATATCATCAATTCAGGTGGCAGAACTACATGAGAAAGGGAAAACGTGCACTGCTAAAAGCTTTCATTGACCACCTTTGGAAATATAGTGAACGAGAAACACCTAGTACTTGTTTTGTTTCTTGCAAGCTACTTGGCGATGGCAGGCTGTCTTATGGTTGGTTGCCTGACGCTGCCTCTGACGCAGATCCTCTCTGCTGGCGCAGGTACTGGTGGCCTTGGAGCGGTGCAGAGCGGCAGCCTGGGAACGTGCCAGCCCTCATGTGCAAGGCTTGGAAGTTATCACTTTCACAGGAGCGACCCTCTGCAAAAAAACAGGTTCTGGAGCAGTGCAGCATTTCTCGAACACCCCATGTTTCTCCTGTCTAATTATTCTGGGTGGGAAGGAGAGAAATAGAGAACAGACTAGCTCATGTTATCAGACCCAATATTTTTATTAATTGCCTTTAAGGGATGTTTTTCACTGCACAATTGGTGTGAGCTTGAGATCTAAATCCCCCTCCCCCCCTTTTTTTTTTTTCAGTCATTTTTAAGCCCGAGTTAACTAGAACCACACATTTGCTGATAAGAGTGCAGGCCAGATCACACAACCAGTCTCTAGCCCATACTTTGCTGCTGCTGCTGCTGCTGATGCACAGGCAACTTCTCCTGTGTCTGAACTTAGATCCTGGCACAAAAAATGGTCCTGAACATGCACAGTAAGTAGAAATAGTGTGGCTTTGATACAGAAATGCTACTTTGGGGTTAATAAAGTGGTCAATATATATACACAATGTATATACATGTATATACGATGTATATACAATATAGTATACAATGTATATAACCTTCTGCAAAAGGCTTTGAACATGAGGCTGGATAATTAACCCTTAAAAATCGTCAGGTAGTGCCAAGAGGTAGCCATCTCACTCTGCTCTGTAGGGAGAGATGAAACTTCTGCATGAAGGGGAAGAAGTAGGCTTGAATACCCTCTGCGTGTGTAAGTTTTGTGTTAAGAGTGAGACGAACTCCCAGGCAACCAGGTAGCTGGTTGCGCTACCAGCACAGGATTGGTAGTGCAGCTCCAGTTGCTGTCTCCCAAACTGTGATGGGAATTAGGTGGAAAGGTCACCCTGGGCTGGTCTGGATATGGAGAAGACATTAGCCACTCCATCACCACCAGGCTGCGGTGCGGACACTGCTCACGTTGCTCCCGAGCAGTTCCACGAACTGGGCCAGTGTGCAGTGGAGCAGCGGCAGGAGTTTAAAGAGGGAGCTAATGTCCCTTCTCCTCCTTCTCCCTGTGGCCTTCACTGGACCTGAGATCAGACCAGGATTTCTAGAGGTAGCACCCGTGCTTAGCAGGACACATTGCACCTTGTTTGTGGGTGAAGCATTTGGGTAGCCGTTATATAGTCACTCTCAGTTAAACCTCACAAAACATCAATCTTATTAATATTTAATAGTTATATGCAAATTATAGCCAGCCAATTAGTTTTCTCTGCAGCTTCAGCACTGTTGATTCCCAAGAGAGTGATGCTTAAGTACCTTAATTTGTCTTTTTGACTGAGGTGAAAGTGTTAAGAGGAGCTTTAATTTGTTGTTTAGTTGTCCTTTCTTTTTTTTTTTTGGCATCACTTGAGAGGTGATCACCTGAAATGTGTTTACTTTCCTTTTATTTACTGAAAAAGGCGGTTGAAATATTGATACTGAGACGAAGATAAAGCTTGCTAGCATAGGCAGGTGGTTGTATTTTATTGGCATACTTAGACCTCCCCCCACCCCCCCAAGGTATCTTGTTCTTTCTGCACCTTTGAATTAACCACAGTTGGTATTATTACGTTGGCTTCATGTACGTAATTTCCCCCTGCTTATATAGATCCAGAAGTTAGCTACTCACTAATAACTAATGCAATATTTTGCTTTAGCTCAAATGTCAGGCTTTTGCTCCTTTGATGCTCAAGGTTATGATGGTCATTTTCTCCCTCATCAGCTGTGGAGCAGAGACAAAGCATGATAAGGCAGGACAAAGTGTGTAGGAGAATGAACCTGTGGTCAAGTACTTAGAGCTAAGAATTTATAGATTTGACCCTGAAATTGAATTGATGATAAAAGAAGGAAATAAAGAAAAAGAAAAGAAAAAGAAACCCAAGGAGTGTGTCTATTTTAAAATATTTGTTCCTTTTAGTGTAAAGGTATTTGAAAAACACCACACATTGGTGTCCCAGTTTGCTAATGGCTTTTCAAGTATCTGACACAGTGAGGAAAATTGGCAACTCTTTTTTCTTTCCCATTGTACAACACCATTAACGCAACAGAGCTGGTCAAACTCTTTGTAGTGTAGTTTGGTTAACATACTGTGAGTGCTGCTGAGAGTAGGGAAAGACTCTACTTATCTGTTCCAGCCAAACATATTGCACTTACAGCTCATATAATCATTACCAAGTTCAAGCAGTGCTTTGAGCACTTTATCTTAAAACTCTGCACCAGCATTTTCCACCTTTCTAATGAGCCTTATCCTCATTAGGGTACCTCTGTTCTTATCTTCGTTTTGTTGCTGCCTGAACTTCACTTGGCCTCTGCCAAGCACCTACCGACTGATTACAGAACGGATGCGTTTCAGAACAACAATCCATTCCTCCGTTTGTTTTTAAGGATGGTAAATGTATTGGTTAAAACAGATGGCCTGTTTATGTGTTGAGCTGTTTGTTTTTTAATGAAGTGTTTAAAATTTCCAACACTAATAAAAAAAAAAAAAAAACATCACCAGGTAAAGAGAGGAGATTTCTCTGCAGGCTGAATGCCCTGTCCTGGTCTATCATGTATAACTGCTCAAGAAGCTGCAATACGATATCTCGCTGTGAACAGATGGGTTCGGAAGAAGGAAGGACAGCTTAAATATATTGACAATCTCTCCATTATGGGGGTGAAGAAATGTCGCTGATGTACCTTATTTCATAGGAGTAAGTAAATTAATGTTGAGACTGGGATGAAAATAATCCATTTTTAAATGCTAAGCTTATTTCACGCCTTTTTTTGACATTTCAAGTAATTATCAAGCTGGTAGTTTATGCCCTGTTTTCACCCATAATTTCTTCCATGTCTTTAAGGCATGCTGTTACTTTTTAGTGTTACACTTGGACTTGCTGGAAATGCTGTCAGTCCCAGTTCAAACTCAACCTGACATCCCAAATGCCATGAGGTTAGTGGTTTCACTCTAGCCTCAAGTGCACGGTAGTATGCTGAATAAACTAGCACATACAATTCTGCTAAATTTGGACTGTAAGGGGGCCCTAGCACTGAGTTACTATGGAAACTGAATTCTTCTTTTCTTTAGAAAGAAATTCCCTCTGGGTTTAGTAGTGTGAAAAATTTCCCAATATTAGAGCTTTGCAATATTTCCCTCCACTATCCTTTTGTGTCCACACTTTCTTAATAAGAGTTTAAAGATGACTTTTTGACTTGTCCACTTAATAGTCCACTGTATAACTGAGTTTTCACGATATTTTATCTGAGGGTAAAAGCAGTGTTCTCCCCCCAGAGCAGTTTGGATAGTTGTATGTACTAGTGCTGATGATTTGTAGAAAACTGTGCACAGTCGCACTGCTGAACAGGACACAGACAGTACTTGCTCTTCTGTAGATAATGCAGACATAGCCTACTAGATAGAGATTTCTCCTATCTCCTAAAGATAAAGGCTGGAATCCTGGCTCTACTGATGACATTTGCCATTTCACACATGTCTCAGGCTGAAAGATTTTATGACAGAACCCAGATAAAAGATTTATAAGACGGGAAAACTAAGTGCTTAGGCAGGCTGACAGTGAAGAGAGAGTCATGTTTTATGCAGATTGGATGGAGACTTGGACAGGACAGTACTTTTCCCTGAGACCACATTTACAGGAAATACTTCCTGAGGAGCAGGTTTGGGACAGACTGTGGGAAAGCTGCGCAGCAAGAGGGAGCTAAGCTGAATGTGAATGAAAGGTGTCATGGTACAGAGAGGTAAAAGGAAGCAGAGCAGAGTGTGCGTAGAGGAAGTGTGAACGAGCACAGAGCACGCGGGAGCAGCTGAGAGGACTTGAGAACAGAGGTGAACTAACAGACTCTTGAACGAAAAGCTGTGAAGCTTGATTTAATGTGAGAAATAGCAGTAGAATGAAATGTAGTTACATTTGTAAATACAGAGCTTACCAGTGGGTAGACAGGACTCTTAGCTTATGTGCCTGATAAAAGTCTTGTCCCAGCAAGAGAAAAATAAGTGAGATTTGCACTTTATCTTCAGAAATACCGATTTAATCACAGGCGGAACTGGCTGGTTCTTTTTAAACACTACCAGATGAAGTGTAACTTTAACTGCATATTCAAGTATAAATGTATTAAGTTTGAAAGACCATTAAAAATTTATCGCCTTTACTGTAAAGATCACTGAAGGGATGCATATTTTAAAAAAAAAAAGTGTTTTTGCATGAGAAGTGATTAAATGTTGATGAGAAGTATTTAAACTCTCACTGTATAGTCCAACTAGTATTGAAAAACAATTCATTACCCACTTCTTGAAAAGCCAGGTTTGTAAGGTCTTATAAGGACTTATACTCCATGAATAATTTCTTTTCATTGCAGTAAATATGAAGTCAATTTAGAATCCCTTCGCAGCACTTCTGTAAGTGCTAGGTGGGATAGAGCAATGGTGCAGCCTTGGCAGAACATCAGCACATATGCTTTTTAATGCAGAGAGCATAGACAATGCTCCATTTCCACTTAATATGGGATGGTAGGGCCCATGGCTAGATTTTGTGCTTTGCTGAATGTATTTGCACTGCCCAAAGGAGTCTGGAGGAGACATCTCCATGCAGAGTTCCTGGGAAACTTGGTAGAAGTAGCTCTGCCCCCAACTATGGAAGTTCCCTAGCAAATAAGCAGGGCTGGTTGCATCAGGTATATTCTAAGACATATATAAGACATAAGTGCTCTATGTTAGATCAAACTTCTTTTCTCTTTTTCCTCCTCTAATATAAAAGGTATTAAAGTAAGGTACCAACAGCGGGGACTACAATAAGCTCTCCTAACTCCTTAATGTTTGTTCAAGGCTGAATTCCTATGCATGAATGCACCCAGCAGTGTCCTCTGTGTCTTGGCAAAACATCAGATGCTCCAAAGAATGGGAGTTGCAGCCTCATACAGAGGATTTCAATTATTTAACCAAACAGTGTGTCCAGCTGAGATCTCTCTCCTGGCCATGTCTTAGGACTCTGCCTGTTATCAGTTTATACAGCTAAAGGTGGATTAGTGCAGCCTCTTCTAGCTTTGGTGAAGAAATGTATTGTGTTGGGTGAAAATTGTTTCTCCCACCCTGCCCACAGTGTGTTGCACAGTCAAATCCATCAGGTAAACACATTTGGAGAGACTTTCAGAGGTACAATTGGCAGGTAGGTGTTGATTTTTTTTATTTTTTTTTGTTTATTAATGTTAGTGAGAGACACCTTGCTGTTTGTGCTTTTGGTTTAATAGCAACAACAAGGTCTAGGTCTAGGTCTTTGCAGTCTTTCTGACTTCAGTTTGAAGATAGTTTCAAACCATGTTTGGAGAAAATAACTCTACACAGTGACATGTAGAGAGTTACTGTTCCCTGGCAGCTTCTCTATCATTCCTTTTTTTCCTTCCTCATCAAAAGCAGAGAACTCTGCATTCAGAGAGCTATACAGTAACTCTGGAGAAAATGATAGGTTTGAGAAATTTAATTATTGTAAAAAATGAAGGTGTTTGCATTTAACTCATACTCCACAGGTAACAGACAACCTCTCATCTGTGGCAGCTATATCAGTGATATTTTGGAAAAAGAGAAGTGTGTTACAGGTTTCCATGTTGCCAAATTATCAAGCAGTTGCAAAGGAATACAAACTTTAATAAAATAGTGATATCTCTTTTGAATTTACCATTGCTGGATATACTAGCTCAATCCTCCTGATTGAGATTTTGGAATCAGAAGCTGGAAAAAAACATTGAAACTTTTTTTTTTTTTTTTTTTTAATGACACTGCTATGGTTGTTTGAGATACCATGTATTCTAAATTGACTTTTGAAATTGATTTCAGGGATATTAACTTCCAATAATCACATAATTTAATTTTGATTGAAAAGAATATTGATGTCACCAGGAAATACCTGGTTACAGTTATGGTTCTTTTAGGCTGCATGAAGCTTACCAAAGTTGTTAGGAGGAACCAGGTGCACGCTCACACCTTTCAGTTCTTAGTAATTTGCAAAACTTCCAGTTACACTGTTGCACTAGTAACCATACAAGTGCTTTGTCCCCTACCATTTCTTTGTAAGACTTTTTTAGAAAAATCTCCTGTCAATGGAAAAATCAGAACCTAGTCTTCAAGTCAAGCTTGACAGAAAACCTTACTAAGAGGTACAGATACACGGAGAGCAATAGCAGTGCATGAATAAAGAATACTGTCAGGCAGAAGTCACTTAGAACTAGGCCAAAATCTGTATTCAGAATCTATTTCTATATTTGCCACTGAATATTTTCTACTAGGTATTAGAACAGTGGTGTTATTTTAGCAATAAACATTTCTGTGTGTGGTCAGTTGTGGAGATGGGTAGGTATGCAAAAATAAGTTATTGTCAATACAGACCTCATGTATGGCACAGCACTTAGAGTAGACAGTGACCATGACCATAACTATTCAGTCTCCCTGAAAAGCTGTAGGAATGTTTCTGACTTCTCACAGCCAGCTAGTAATTTCCTTGTGGTCACGGAAGGTCTGTGACAGAGGAGAAACAACACCCAAAGCCTGAGGATTATTTGGATTAATTCCTGAATCTGGTTCAGTGCCTTCACCAAATAATCATCCTTCTTCTTTCCATTAAGTACGATTTACACACATTTTCTGTTTATTTGGCAGCATTTCTGGGTACTCTGAAAAGATCAGGCTTTTGAGCAGACATCCTGAAATCAAGTGTAACGTGCTTTAAAACCTCCAGTGTAGTGAAGTGGTTGGTTATATGTCACAGTGTGGGCCTAATGCTCTGTTGCATGGTCCCAGTTGTGTAAGTACATCTGTAAGTGTTAGAAAAGGTTGAACTTCCCCAGAAACTGGCTATGAGTCCAAAGTTTAGTGAAAGGTTCAAGCTCAGTATAAACTTTCATGAACTTCTGTTGCCTTGTTAAGAGAGTTAATTCACTTCCACACTGAATATCTGTGGATTAGTGAAAGGAAAACACACCTGGAGACTGTTCCTGCATTTCTCAGCTCTCATTTTTCACTTGTTCTTCTCTTATGACACTTAAACCAAGTTGTCATTCAGTGCTTCACTGCTCGTATTGCCATAGCACCCAGGGAGCCTGACACATGAACCAGAAGAGCACAGTACAAGCACATATCAGAAGGCTGTCTCTGTTGCAAAGAAAAGCTGGGACAACAAAGGGAGACAAACAGATGGTGAACAAAAAGACGCAATGAGCTGATGTTGGCTAGGCGGCAAGCTCAGCATACCAGCAAGCAAACCTCGTATTTCTTTTGGAATACCCGGTGGGGAAAGCAAGTTATTTTAGAGAAGAGTTTAAAAGAGAGAAGAGCTAGTTTGGAGGTGTCAAGGCAGTTGTGTCCTCAGCATTAGAGGCAGCATGAGAAAAGACATGAAAGAGTTGTCTGGATATTTAACGTTGACGATTCAGAAACAGAGTCTCCCCCTCATTGCCGAATTGGAGAGAATGACTGAGGATAGCACACGGAGAGTGTTGACAGTGAAGATGAGCCTCTATTAGATGCGGCGGGGAGGTGAGAGCCCATGCTGGGGTACAAAGAAAAGGGTGATGTGGTCGGTCTGATGAGCAGAAAATATGATCTTATGATGGCATCTAGAATGGATCTGAACGGGCCAAGTTAGGATCTGTCAAGGCCAAAGAGAAAATTGCATTTAAAGAGATGATGAGTTTGCAAAAAAGACTAGCGGTATTGACAGCTAGCACAGGCTTCACCTTTCAGACACCACACACAGAGAACGTAAAAAGACAAGGGCAGGGAAGGAAAAGAGATTTAAGAGATGATGTAATTCTTCTAAAGTGACTCAACAAATCAGTAGAATATTCAAAAACAGGATTCAGGTCTGCTGAATTCCAGCACAGTGCTCTGCTTGCTGGATCATCCATTGCTCGGAAAAAAAGCAGTTTATTTTTGTAGAAGCTCTGTGAACTTAGTGTGAACTTTGCGTGTTTTTACAATACCATAATTTGAAGAGTTCCAGACTGAGAGCAGATGAGTCACGTTGTTTAGGCAGAAAAGGATGTGCTACAAAGCCACTTCTGCAGCGCAGAAAATCTCCTTTCCCTGAGGACGAAATCCTCTCTCCTCCCACAAAGCAACTTGCGTGTTTCAGAACTCCGCATCAACTGGCAAATACACCGCTTGTTTTGGCATCTAATTTCAGTGTGACTGTTTAAAGATAATACAAAGCATTAAAACTGTCAATATTTTTGAGTGACAAAGACAACTGAAACTGTTACTCCCTTTTTCTCTTTCAAGTGACAAATGTAATTTGTATTATGTGTTGAGTAGGACTTACTGCACTGCAACGAGGACCTTTTCCAGTTTGCTTTAGCCATATGCGTGTGCAGGCACAGGCTGTGTCTCTAAATGTGTTTGTGCAGCACCATGTACCAGGAGGCCTTAATCCTCAAACAAGACTTTTCTGCACTCATTTTGAGTGATATTTTGAATAGGAGTGGGAAAGGATGACATATTTAACAGCCCCTTTAAACCTGCACTGCAGCACTAGGGTTCAAACTGGGGCATTCCTTTCATCAGTTCCTGGTGCTATTCCCCAGAGCCACCTTCTCTTAGAAAGAAATAGGAATTTTACAAGGAATTCATCTTTGAAAAGTAAGTTTGCCTTTGCATGAGCACAGGGAGGTTGGACCCAGAGCAGAGCTGGTGGTTTTGTTTCTGTGCCGTTTCAATTCATCCTTTTAGGTCTGATCATCTTTTACCCTCCACTTCATGTGCTGACCACATCTACCCATTGACATGAACAGTTGGAAGTATCCTCCAGAACAGATCTGTCATCATCAGAAACCCAGTCACTATGCTCGGCATCATTACCAAGGGTCTGATGCTGCTGTAAAGCGTATGAAGCCGATTCAGGACTCCAAATTCAAGTTCAGAAGAGGAAAAAAAAAATAGCAGCTTCCCTTTTGGGGTGGGGCAAATTTTTGTTTGGAGGGATATATCCAAAGCAAGAATGCAGGCCAAGGAGGAAAGCTAAATCATGGACTCCAGTCCTCTGCTTCTGCAAAACACGTCTACACCTCTAAATGAAAAAAGATCAAGGAGCAAGCCTGTATGCTGGCTCTCTGATCGTACCCACTGCTTAGCTGTTAGCTTACTCCCTACCTCTGTTTGGCAGCTAGTTTTATCCAAGATGAATCTGCTTAGGAAGGGACTAAGCCTAAACATGGACATGAGCCAGGTCATGCCACTTGGCCTCAGAATCATTGCCTGCCTTGCTTTAATTTGGCAGCATAGACATAAGCACAAAGCCCGTATAATTATTTAGGTAATTGTATTAAGCTCCAGCCTATTATTGGTTTGGTTTCTTGCTTCCAGTCCTCCAGGTGAAAGGTTCTTTCTGCTCTTACAGTTAGAAGTCTAATTTCCAGACTAAATGATTCATGGTCAGATTATACTTTGTCTTTTTTTGCAGCTTCTACCCTCTCTGCACCTTTCCAGTTTGAAACCATCTTGCTTGAAAAGGAATGAAAACCACTGTACAGGTCTTGCCAGTGCCTTGTACAGGGGCATTAGTGTTGCTCTCTCTTCTGGAAATGCCTTGATCCGTGTTTTGTAGGATTGTGATTACCTTCTTACAACATTTCTATCATTCATTCTATAATTGACTAATATTCCATTTTTCCTCCTGCACCATTTTAGTCAATCATTACAGAAGCCATTCTTGTCATTAGTCCCTAAAGTCTTGTTTTTCTTTCAAAGAGGTTTTCTTTTTTTTGACCTTCATGCCTTTTTTGGCTCAGTTTTGATCTTTTTATAGTAAAAATTAAATCAGAAGTTTGATTCATATTTTAAATTAAGATGTTAGCTTTCAAAGCAGTACATGGATCAAGTGGCATTGCTGAAACAGCAATCTGATCTATGGAGGGAGAGGAAAAATCCTGCTAGGATCGCTAATTTAAAGAAAAAAAAGTAAGTAAAAAAATCAAATGAATGAATAAGTATAGAGGAAAAAAAATGAAACCAAATTAATTTCCTTGCAAGTTTATATTTTCAAAAGCTACTATTAAGACCAAAGGAACATGTTGCCAAAACACTAGAAAAGAATAGTTTAAACATCTTTTAGAAATATGCTGTGAATCCACAACAGCTCTTTGCCTTCTCAGGCATTGACTATTAGCGTATTCCTGAGATGTCTGAAGTCTCTTCTCAGTACCCGCTGCTCATGTTGCAATGATATCTCGCTGTGTCCTACTGCTACATCAGGTTTTCTAGTCTATCCTTCTGCCAGCAAAGGCTTGCTGTGGGTTTATGCAGCTTTGCATCTGTTGTGTGATGCCCCCTGGAACATAAGGAGCACGAGGATTACTTTGGGGTGGGTTGAAGGTTAGTTCCCATGGGCAGGTCTTGGAGGGTTAAGTGCTGAGCAGACCTGGAAGGGGCAGAAGATCAATGGAAAGACAGAGCAGGAAAGGTCGTTCTCCCCATGGAGGAGTGGGCAGGAGTGTTTGTGGACACAGATGCTTTAGGAAGAACGCGATGTCGCCAAAGAGGCTTAGTGACTTACAGGCCCTACAGTGATAGACAGCTCGGCTTGAGTGTTTTAGAGTGAGTTTCTTTGCATAGATTTGTGGAAGACAAGGGAATGCACATCTAAATATCTGTTAGCGACAAACTGCAGAAATCATATAGGACCAAGAAAAAGCAGGGAGTTATTCAGGCCTGGAGAGTGAATGAGCAAAATTACTGGTACTTAATGAATTGGTTCTGATTAGAAATATTAGAAAATAGCTCAAGATATCTGACAGTTTTATTTGTCTGGTGTTAACCACTGTTCTCCAAGAAACCCACATACTATTTTTCTTTCTGAAAACAATTAGTTTGTCATAAAAAACACATGTCAAGAGAGAAGTAGCTGGTGTGCTGTGACCTTGGTTTAAAACACTAATTGTCCTCGCCTTCTTCATGTTCCTATCATATATCTGATTAGTTTGTCCAGTTCTTAGTAAGTACATATTAAAGGACCCAGAAGATGACTGGCAGTCCAATGTGTAGGGTGCAGGTTTAAGCAGGTGCTACCTGCTTTTTTTTTGGCCTTAATCAAGTCTTGACTTCTGTAGAACAGAAGCGTCAGTAGATCCCAAATTCCCACACCACTGTGAGGATGTAATGCAATGTAATAAAACTCCAAGGTGTTCACACACTATGGTAATGAGATCAAAATAGTCATATTACATAGGTGTGATCTGTAGCCTGCTAGTGGCAGCTTGGATTTGTTGTTATTATTTCTGCATAGGCAGTAGAAGTCTGCCAGATTCTTCATTGCTTTCTTCATCATTAATTGCTTGATAATTAACAGATCCAAATGTAGACATTTTATTGCTGAAATGTAGCTGAGTTAGAGCAATTTTCTGGCATTAAGCTCAAGGACTCCACCATGAATTTCTAGTCCCTGGTTTAGTCTTCAAAACTGGCAGTTGGGGGAGAACAATACCTTTTTCTTTGTCTTTAAACTGTGAAACTCTGGTGTGAAAATTACTAAGAGACAGGAAAATTAGGATCTTCCTAAGTCAGATGGTTTCAGACTGCAGGTACTTTTTCATACTACATTGCAACACTGGTATAAAATGCAATACAAGATAATATTACTGAATACTAATGTACCAGTGGAACTAAAATGTAAAACAGCTATTTGGAAGTGACTTGCTGTTAATAATTTTACCACTATGAGACAAAAGGTGGTAGGAGGAAGAGAAGGGAGAGGATAAATGCCGGATCGCCTGTAAACTAATATTTAGCACAGTTCAGTGACTACTTTAAATTATTCTGATCTCTCAGTACATTTCTCATGTCCAGTTGTTTCTTTAAATGAGAAAAAGCATTTAACCAAGGATAGTCAATGAATTCTCTGCATGATAAGATCAGGACACGTCAATGTTTGAATTTTGAACATGCTAGTGTGCGCACTATAATTTGGTTTCATAAGCTGGATCTTATCTATTAAAATAAACACATTAATAAAATGTGGCAAGAAGGATATGAATATATGAATATAAAGCCGTGATAGACATTTTTCTATTGCAAGCTGTTTATTTCTGGAGATCAAGTCTTCAAGAAGATTAAACAATGCTGAAGAGATGATTAAGCCTGCAAAGTAATAGGCACAGACTTAAGATGCTGATACGATAGAGGAATATTAGTGCTGCTGCGAACTATCAGACAGAGCCAGAGCATCCTTGGTCTGCGCCTGGGTGCATGGTGGACGTGGCAGCACCACCGCAGGGAACCTGCTCTTCGTTGGCCTACAGGTTGCTGCTTGGAGGGGTGGCGAGCCTTGGCTAAGGCAACGTTAGCCAGCCAGGGAGGGAAGGGAGAAGGAGGGTGGTGGGTGGAGATGGGCCACGGTTCACTGGGGTGCTGCCCTTCTCCAGGCTCCGTCTCGGCCGTCACGGCTCCGTGCAAGCAGCAGCGTAGGCCCATGACTAAATCCCTCAATCTAGTCCCTGGGAACGAGCGGTTAACAGGAGTGAGAGATAACGCCAAGTGGTTCTGCGTAGCCTGTTCTTGCGCTGGGCATAAACCTGGTCTTTGCACTAAAAGAGTCGTATTCACCACGCGCATCATCAGTAATATTTTGCCTCTTGTATTCTGTTCTGCCTCAGAAACACAATATTTGGATTTGTTATTCATAAAGATGTACAACAGTGTATCTTTGTGCCTATCAGCCAGTGCACCAGGAACGCTTGGCAGTGAGGTTGTTCCTCAGAATGCCTGAGGGTTTCTTTCCATTTTTCAGCCAATGCCAGGGTGAGCAATAGCAATCTTGTTGTTTTGTTTTCAGAAGTTCATTGTAAAGTGAAGAAATCAGATTGAAAAATTCCCTGTAGATACAAAGATATATCTACTGCTTGTATGACCTCTGGTTATTTAAAAACTAGGAAAAGAATTAGCAAAAAAATATTTTCTATAGTTAAATGTGTTTATTTTGCCCATTTGGTAGTTCTTTGTGTATTGTCATTTTCACTATATTTAGTCAGTCCTGATCACAAGCAATCAAAATCATACTTACCCTCAGTCTCAAAACAAGAGACTTTTAAAACATTAGACTTTCAGATTATTACATTTGCATGCTAGTTTAAAAGTTGATCGGTTGCTTTCATGTTACATTTTCAAAGTTTTCTCTTCAGTCAGAACCTCTAGAAAAGTTGTTCTTTGTTGGGAGAAAGCTGAAATGCCTGCAAAATCAGTTATTTCCAGGAGCCAGAGTTTTAGCAAGAGCATCATATGTCACTAAAGTCATATAACATTACAGGAGTCAGAAACTACTATGCAGCATCAGATCGTTAAAGAACTTGGGGGCATCACTGCAAAACTGAGTCCATCCTGGGTCTATATTAGCGAGTAATTCAGAGCTTTACAAATAGATCAGAAGTTCAAAGCAGTTGGTACAGAAGTCCCTATATCTGCACAATATGTTGCTCAAAGATTTGACTTTGAACTATGCAGTGTGATCCCCTGGACTGTAAATTTCCATCACATACGGGGTATAAAGTGGCCCAAAAAATTGGCCACTGCCTTGGATCTTTTTGTCCCCATTAGGGGCTGGAGTTCATTTTGAACACATCTGGAGTGAGGCTTGTCATTTAGTTTCCTTCAAAAAGAATCTAATTGCATTCACCAAAACTGCTTGGCAAACCAAACCAATATAAGGTGAGTGTGGACAGGGGATTTGCTTCAGGTCTGAATTAATGCACCAAAGCAAAACTAATGCTATTGTAGATGCAGCTGTTTAATGCTAATGTAGATGCAGCCAGCATGCTATATTTTTTCCATCCAGCTCCCGGAAAGAGGTAGGGTGCAGGTATCATTGATGCAGAAGAGGGAACACAGCTCTCTTCCTGAAAGGATATGGATAGATATGTAAAAGTCAGAGTATGATCACTGGGCTGAAGGAGAAGGAAGGAAGGGAATGGGATAGTAACACATGCTAGAAATGTCTAGGAGGTTTGTGGACAACTCACTTTTGCTTTATAATTTTGAATGAAGAAACTGTATGCTCAGTAAATCAGTCAAAAAAGCTTTTCTGTGAGGATCCACTAACCTGGGGGACAGTTGCCTTTCCCTGGAATTTGCTCACTAACAACATGTGACAGATATAGGACTTTCCTGTAATAATTTATTAGTACCACATGTTGGCCTGGTTATTTTTGTTTATCATGTTTATGGTATGAATATGTTGAGTTACCCAACATGCTCTTGCCCAGATACAGACAGGAAGAGTGAAGAATGGCTCAAGATGGCTCTTACTGCCCCCCCCAAACAATCTGGTGTTGGGGAGTTGTTAGCTGGGTTTGTTCAGCCTCCAGGGAGCCTTCAAATTCAGAGGTGCAGAAATAGTAAAGGATAATTAGACAAAGAAGAAGAAAGAAATGAGATGGACTTCTAAAAGATTGCTTTTTGGTGAGAGAAATTAGACAAGATGACATAGCTGACCCTAGAACCACAGCATAACAACTCTTGCATTAGCAATACAATAGCCCAAACGGCCAATGCCGTTGCCCCTTGGCTACTACAAAACTTATAGTCAGGGAGAATATTGTGTCCCAATGGAAAATTCTGCAGCTTGACTCTGAGTGTTCGTTACAGCTGTACTTCATTTTAAAGTTTGCCTGATTATTGCAATCACTCTGAAGATCTCTTGAATGGCTGAGGTGACTCCATCATTTCTGATTTGTGGCTAAGAGGCAATTTGAAGTTTCTAGAGCAAACAGGAAGGAAATGACTTTTATTTTAGGGCTGTGACTCAGCAATGGGTCAGCAAAACCAAGGATGCATTGATTTTTCTAGCCATTAGTGAACAAAGAGGTGGGGTTTCACTGAATATTTTTGTTTATGTACAGATCTTTTTCCTCCTTCTTAAATATTTGTCTTAGATTGGTGTCTTAAAATTGGTCAAAATAAAGTCTAAGATTAAAGCAAGTAGTACAACAGGGGAGGTGGCCTTCATATTTCAAGATTTGATTAGTTTGATATGATAGTTTGTAAAACACTCTTCTCTTTCATTGTCAAAAGCTCTCTCTTCTTTCTCTAAATTTCTTTTTATGCTTTAAGACTGGAGTTAACAAACGTGTGGGGAGCTTATTAGCATTCTGTTGAACTCTTAAGGACTTTAATCTACATTATAGATTATATGTCCTGTCCAAGATAAACAACCCAAACATATCCAGACTGTGCTATAGGATTAACATAATTAGAAAACATTTTCCCAGTTATCCAGTAATAAGCTTATAAAAGTGGTGTAAAAATAGAAATACCATCTAGCTGAGAATGTTGCCATTGGTTTGTTTTGTAAGTCCATATTTTGCAAATGAGGCCAAGGTACGTAAAGTGTGAAGTTCTTGGCTTGCAATATTTGATGACTTTGCTATCTCCAGCGTCCCATCTAAGTGTATCAGCTTATCTCTATGTTTTGAATAGAGAGGATGAGAAAAACCTTTCTCATGGGCATCATTACCTATGAGCTGTCTGTAGCATAATTTTTCACCTTCTTATGAAATACTTGGTGCTGCTTATTGCTGGACATAAGTGACAAAAAATGTTAATAAAAATAAAAATCGGTCCATGGAAAATTTTCAAAGAGGAATCACTTGTATAAGATGAAATTCTTTACTCATAAGTTGCTCATCACTAAGTCTAGGAACACTGTATTTTAGGTAAAACACGAATTCCAATTATAGTATTGCAATATGAATGCACACACTCTCATTACATGTACTGAATTAAGATTTTGTTGAAAGGTAATCATGCTCCAGTTTTAGGGCATGGTGATAAAACAGTAAGATATTAAACCCATTGGGAAGGTTTCCATAGTCCCAGTTTAGTTCTCATATATTTTTAAAGGTTTGTAATTTTTCTGTGGATGGTAGATCTTTTACTATTGCCGGGATCTTGTGAAATCCATACTTGCAGCATATTTGTACCCCTAATTTTGTCTTTCCTGTAACTAACAGTTGTTTCACATTCCTACACTGGATGTTTGTGAAATGTGAGTACTGAGCTTATCTGTGCGGTTTTTTAATCATTCAGGCTCTTCCTTAGTGATCAGTTTGAGAACTACTCCACTCTGTTGTCCAGCAGCATTTGTTTAAAGCTCTTTGTTGAAAACGTGGACCTGGTTAGAGATACCACAGTTAGCAATTGATCACAGCTTCTAATGGAGTCACTGATGAGTCCGTTTTACAGATGCTCTTGATATGATTAAGAATTGAGTGAAGGATGCTTGAAATCTTCACTTTGGGATTCCCTGTTAAATTAGTGCTCTGCTGTGTTAATACTTACCGTACTGCATTGCAACAATAGGTAGATGTATTGCTCACAGCTGAGCTGGAAGCGTGCTCTACGATAACAAGGCTATCTCAAACTCTTCATTAGAGGAGTAATCAGGAAGGCAAAAGTAACAAAGTTAGATTTCTTGCTTTGTCTGGCCATAGTTTACAAATACATGAAATCTATAATTGTACGCTCCGCCAATCCTACTTATATCTGGAGAATTTACTGTTGTTTTTCTCCTGGAAATGGAAAAAATGAAGGTGAGGGTAATCCCATTGCATAAGCCCTCTGGATCAGTTCCAAGTGGTGTTATTTGGGTTTTCATCTAGTGAGAAGCCCCATTTCCCTTTTCCCAACAGAAATGGTTGTTTTGCGCTGTGGCAAAGACTCATACTAATTTGATTGCTTTTGAATCTGCATTCAGCTGTCACAGTCTGACTGTTTTAGCACTCAGAATGGGCTTTGGCATCTTTTGTGCATTACCTCTTGGTGTCTAACATCCATGCTAAGCTCACAATTAGGATGGCATAGGCCATCTATGAAATTTTAAGTGCTAGTTGGCAGCAGGATGACCAAAATTTGGCTCATGGTTCTTATCTTTGACACACAGAATAACGGAGAGATTACAGAAAATCAGTGTTATATTTAGAGAGGGAAGGAGGGCTTTTTTCTATATCTGAAGCCTCAAAATCATGACTGCAGGTTGTATCCCAGTGGAAGAGTGGTCTTAGAACAGATGGACTGTAGGAGCACTCTGATCTGTGCTGTATAGTAAGTGAAACAGATTTTAAAGACTCACAGAGTAGACTGACTCAAAAGGAGTTTGAGCAATAATAGTAAAAATGGTAGTGACATTCACAAGGAAGAATATGTATTATTTACAAATATTCATATTTTTCATATTTTCATATACAGAGAAGTTCTACCTCTTCTATTACCTCTTCTACTTACCTTTTATTTTTTTTACAGAGAAGTTCCTACTGAGAAAAAATTATAATTAAGCATCAGCCTTAAGCATCATAGTTCTACAAAAAAGGCTATTTGTCCCATTATGGTAATGTGAGAGCATTTAAGTTTCAAATAGCCTGAAACAAGCTGGAGTGCTATCAGCATCACAGCAATTTCTGTCTGGGGGATCATTCTGAATGACAAGAAGATTGTGTATGATAAAATTCACCAACAAAGTCAATGTTATGTGATAAACTTGTATCAAGCCTGTCCATGTGAGATTTGTTTCTTCTTAGGCTTTGGCTTTCTACTTAAAGAAAGAAAACTATTTTTAGTTAATGCAACATTAATGCATGTGCATGTTCTGTATCTCACACAAACTGAAAGCTGTATGAAAGAATGGTGGGCTGGCTAGTATAGTATTCCTAAGTGAATTCGATACAGTCCACAGTATACACAGAAGAAAACAAGTTAAATGGAAATATCTGCTCTCTATTAAGGACATGTAGGGCATAACTGCCATTTGAGGAGAAATCCAAATAAAGGCATGTAAATCACTCTCAGCCCTAAAGCATAGGGTGCTTTATTGATAAAAGAGTTTAGTAGTGTTCATGTTGAATTCTTTTTGGTTCCTGCGTCATTTCTTCTTCATTCAAAGGTCATCTGGCGCTTCCAAAAGAATGACACACTCTGGAGAGTCAATATCATAACACATCTGCAGGGAGTACTCTTAATTTTCCAGCTGCTGAAGTGGATTAACCGTCTGAGTGTCTGACTGATTAATATGAATTTGCACAAGGATTAGCATATTTATGAGAAGAATTCTTATGGACTTGAAGATATCATTACAGCGTGGTCTTAAAAATACAAATACCTCTAGTTTACTGAATGCAAGTGACATGGGTCGCCTTTTGGTTACATTCCAGTGCTGAATGCTGTCTATGCCTCAGTTTGTGGATGTTATCTTGTTTATTCTTAAACTATGAACAAGTTGCTAATGCTTGTCATCTAAAGCTGCATCTCTATCATTCCTTTTTCAGAATTTTCTTGGTTCTTATACTCTCATTTATTTCTAAAAATAGCTCAATTTAATAAGATTTAGAGTAACTTGTTAATGAGCGGAGTAGGTAAAATAATGCTATCGATTCACAAATATTTTAGTGAATGATAGATCTGAGTGTGACTTGCTAAATTTTGCAAGGTCCTATGCTTTGGTATTCATGAATATACAACTACTGGGAGCTTCTGACAATGCTCATGTCTCCAAAAAATGTCAGCCTGGTTCAATGAAAATTTCATACTTGAAGCATATTCTGTTAGCTATTGATTTCACTTCTTTCATCAGTGATCAGAAGCAGTATCACAGGACAGTGTAATATTAGCTGATATAACAGAGGGCATGATCAAATCCCTTAGTTTCTCAGACTTTGGGCTTTTTTGTCTTTGTGCAAGCCTTTTTGGCTCATATGACCTCCAGAATTTGGGGGAAAACAAATGCTTCTCTTCACTTTCCCACCTTGGAAGATAACAAGTTGCTGCTAGTGATTGAAGGTAACTAGTGCATTTGGCTTCTATAAATATTTGCAGACAGAAATTGCTACCTGTGCAGACTACCCTAACCTGGAGGAACTGAGCTCCTGCTGACTCTTCACTCCACCGTCCCCTGGGAACCGTTCCCCAGTCCCTCAGGTTCATAGTCCATGGTCCAAGGGACCCTTCCTCCTGCCCCGTTCTGGTCTGTTTTACTCCAAATGCGAGCCAAGTGTATACTGCTAAATCCTTTGAAACAATAGCTCAGAGGAGTGATCTGTCTGATTCATCTCAGCTTCAGCTTGAATCACACAATGAGGTAAACAGGTGAAAATATCCCATGGCCACAAAAGTCATAGGAAAACTGCCACTATAAAGAGGGTCTGTCTTCAGTACCCCATCTCAGCCTGCCTACTAGAAGATGGATTTGAGAGGACAGAGAGTAGAGGGTATGACTTGCATCTTCTCCTTGTAGAAGTCTCTGTACCAGTCTTTTCTCCAGTCACCTGATCTCAGTACTCTGTTCTGTCACTCTTCCATAAAAAGTCAGCTGATAAAATCATTAAATTAAGGCTTTGTTCTACCATTAATCATATTACTCCTCATCTAATGAAATTAACTGTAACTCAGACTCAAGTACCTTATGAATTCCTAGACGCCAAACCCTCAGTTACCTGCCTAATTGTGGGTGCCTCTGGCTTCCCCCAGACAAGTTCTATAATTATGTTATGCATTTTTAATTGAAAAAAAAATCTGCATCCTCTGTAAATATAAAAATTTTAAAGTGTAGTAAACTAAAACAGATTTAAATTAAATAGAATGGAGCTACTTTACTTCTCGTATTGTTTATATTTAATGAAAGAGAACACATTTCCGTAATTTATTTGAAGCCGACACAATCTCCTGTCTTCTGCACTGAAGTGTTACAGAATTTAGGTCAAGTATACCAGGCAGTAAACAGGGCTTTGCAAATAATCACGTGGAATACCTCATGAGAAATAGCCAGTAACAGTCACATTAATGAGCTAAACTATTCTTTGGCATCCATTGTAATGCAGTAGGTCACAAGAATCCCAATATGGTAGGTGCTGTATGGAGGTGTAAGAAAAAGAAGGTTCCTGTTCCAAAAGATTCAAAGTTAACCTTATGACCAGAAACAATGGGTAGATCAAGGAACATACCCAAGAGGTGCAAAGTAGAAAGTGTTCCAAGGAAAATAAGGTTGCTCCACTGCTGTTACTCAGTTGAATATTGCTAGAATTAGACCAGTTCAAGTTATTTATATTCCCCTCTGTTAAAACTCACATTCACATGGTGGGTTCTAGGGGCTCAGCTACATGGGAGATGCACTCAGACATGAGCTGCACTGCATGCTGCCAAGTACATGGTCATGGATCAGCTCCCCTCCCAGTGTCTGTGTTCACTGAGAAGCAGGATGTTACAGCTGTTTGCAGCTGTGGAGTTCCTGGACCAGAGCTGACTTGGATCGGGCATGCAAGAGTGAGGCCAGATCTGCTGGCCCTCATCTGTGTAAAACACACCGTCTGACAGTATAAACATGCAAACTACCCATCTCATGTGTTTGATTGCTGTAAGTGCCACTAAAAGCATCTCAGTATCATAGGCAAGACTGAACTTTTTCTCCTCTTGGCTTAAGGATGAGATGTTGCTCCTCCTGGCCCAGGGAGGGCCAGCAGGGCTGAAACAGAGAGACGGGGAAAAAAGTTACAAGACCTGGACTTTCCACTCCTGGCTCCTCCTTAGCCAAATTCAGCAGAATCTGTGGCCCAGATATGCTATATTTTTCTCTTTACAGCAGCATTATTTGCCAGCCTGGCCTACCAGGGCTTTGGCATGGTCAAAAAAAAAAAAAAGGTAGTGGAGTCACGGTTATTTCGCTGCCTCTTGGCTCTATGTTGTCCTATGCAGCTGCCTAGATGGTGCAAGTCTGGGGTTGGCCCCAGTCAGCCTGTTATGAACAAGTCCAGTTTTTGTTTCCCTCCTGTTCTGGTACAACTATATTTTAAAACCACCTTCTTTAACCCCCAGACAGGTAAGAAATGCAAAACATTCCTCCCAGTTAGTTTCTGATGGCAGTGTAAGGCTTTTGTCCTGGTTTTCAAAATTATTAATGTAGCAGTCTTCAGGTGTTTCAAAGAGGAGGTGCTGATAGATGAACCGCTGTGACAGCTACACTTCTTTGAGACAACGCAGATTGCAAACACTGGAACGTAGCACATGCAAGCTGTGCACAGACAGTTCTTCATTATGTGAACCGGCTAGGAGCAGAAGAAAAGACACGTGCAGGAAAACTCAGAGTCCGATCAACATTAGGAAATCCTTCAGAGTGTTTCTCTTTGCAAGAAACCCTCTGCTAAAAGAATGACATGACACTGATTCTCTGTTTTAGCCAGCAGCAAAAAGTAGGAAAATAATTAAATGCAAAATACCCAAATGAGAAAACCTGCCCCAAGCAGATTTCTTATAGCTGAAATGGAGATGTGCCAGCCATTCCATAAAATCCATCATGAGCATTAAAACTGCTTTCAGTGTTATGTGACAGTAGCTCTGATATGACTTGATGGGTAGCAATATAAAACATAAGATAGGTCATTATGGTCAAGGCAAGCGGCAGTAATCTTTAATGTTGATGCAGATATAACTGCTAGGGTTATAATGCCAAACTAAATTCTCATAAAGCCCATCTCATATCCATTGCTCCCCCTGCTACTTTCCACACTGTTTAGCTCTCCTGTATCGCTCTGCTCTGTGTTTGGATTCATTGAAGGTCTTTTTTCCAAACCGCAGCTTTTTTAGAAAGGGATCTCTAGCTCTGAAGAGAACTTCCTTTCTCATCTGTTTTAGCACATGGTGGCTTGGTGAAGTCTCTGCCAGGCCTTCCTCATGGTCACACTTTATTATCTCCACATACCTTGCAGGACAACAGAGATTGTTTCCAAGCTATGCCAGGCGCTCCTTTTCCTAAGCAATGGAGCGTGGACTCCCTCTAGCCTCTCTCGTTTGCTGCAGCAGAAATGGATTGATTCAGCTTCTCTCCTTTTTCAGATCTCGCTTGGTTCATTTTTCTAGCCTGCACTACGCTGACCCCTTTGCCGGCTTTAGGCAGAGTCCTGTGAGAAGTGGGTTTCCAGGTCAAAACATAGCATTTGCTGGCAACCGAAACCAGAAGACTTTCTAGAGAAATGGCATCTCTTACAGCATCATGCTTTTTTGGAGTTACTCCCTTAAGGCCTGGAGCTGGCCAGCTTGAGAGCACTCACCATAGCACGTTAACAGGCTGGGCAGCTCAGCATCTCATCCTTTGCAAACGCTGAAGGCATTACTCACAGCTGAGTATCTCTAAACAGCTGAGCCTTTTGGTTAAAAGCGATGTGCCACGCTAGTTCAATTCTAAGCTCGATTAGCTTATAAAAATACAAGAATGGCTTCCATGGCTGCCTGGGGGGGCCGAGACTTTTGGCTTTGACAAAGTGCAGAGCAGAAGAGAGAGTGAATTTGACTCTCTCGTCTCCCCCTCCCTATGTAGGAATAGGTGAACCGAAGGGGAAGCAGGTCGCGGGGCACTCGGCAGAGCGTGCATGCAGAGGAGCATGGCCCTTCGGGGCTGACTTGTGCCCGAGGACACCGCGATGACACCGTTTACCTCCTCAGCACCCGCAGACCATCGTGGTGCACTGCTGTGTACCATGATAAATTGTCATCTCTGCTTAGACAGGATTGGTGCCGCGCACAAGCGAAGAAGGAAGCGGCAAGCTGGGGTGCCAGGAGCATCTCACAGCTACGTTGTAGCCGGGGCAACCCTCAAGGTGAGGTTCAATCGGATGTACCGCCATATTCATGCAAACGAGCAAGTACAAGAGGTGCCTTGGGACGATAAGGAATATTCTTGCCTTTACGTAGGAGATTGTCACATATAGACACTGCCTATTTATTCAGTTTCGGCATCACAAATGCATTTAGACAGAAAACAAAATGCAATTTTCAACGGGTAGACCCAGTGCTCCATGCCTGGCTGCTGAACTATGGGGGGATCTAATTTTAGTACATACAAGCACCAGGTTTTCAGGGACCCTGACCCCTTGGAGTTAACAGGAACGATGCTCCGAGTACTCAATGCTCAATAAAACTAGGCCTCTGTAGTAACTAATAACTTCTTTAGTTACTTAAATGTGAATTGAGGCATTTAATTTTAGCAACTCAAGCTTGAACATTTTGTCCAAAAAGTCCAAACCCGATCGCTATCTGTGGTTTTAAAACACATATTTCGTTTTTTCAGGAGCTGTGTTTTCAAGCAAATGTGCAGGCATTTGGCTTGGAAACTGTTATGTGTGCAGATTTAAAAATACAGTCCTTGTCGGGTTGCTTATGCAACATCTGATGCCTATGTTGCTATGGTTAGTATATACTTTGGGTGAATGATGCGGTAACTAGTCACATATGGTATCCTTGCAGAGCTGTGCACAAGAAGTGCATATTAAATTGCAAATTCAAGTGAGTATATCCTTTAACTAATGCCTGTACCAGGAATCAAATATACAAGTGATTGGACAGAACTGCACTTATCCCATGATAAATTTCCAATTACTGCATTAAAGATTTAGCTACGTAGCACTGCCTCCTGCTCTTAGCGCTGGTAATAGGGGGCAAAGCCACATTACAAATGCTGCATGCAAAAGTAAATGGATGTCACATGGTGGTGCAGAGCTATCGTGACATAGCATGTGTATTTTACAAGGCGATGCAAAAGAAAGCCGCTGTGGGCGTCTTTATTTTAGAAGCTGTGAAAAAAATTAATGTTGTGGCCAAGAGACTACATGGTTCAGAAAGAATAGCAAGATATTTATAGAACACATGCATGCTGTTTCTATGGGTGTCACTTTTTTATGTTTATTCTGTGTTTTCTTTGTCCTGTACAAAAGTCTAATGAGTGTAAAATGAATTAAGGTATGCTATTTCTGATTTTTCCTGAGGAATGGGTTCTTAAATATTGCCTCGCTTGAATAGTCTTACCTGCAAGCACTGCACCAACATTTAAAAAAAAATAAAGTATTTTTTCCAGATTTAAGCTATTGTGGAATAAATAAACAAATTAAAAAAAAATAGAATTATGGTTCAGTTGTTCAAAATACCTTCCATAAGGAAGCTAATAAATCATTGTCCTTCTGAATCAGCACACTGCAAATGGAGAAAAAAAAGAAAGCATTAATACGAATGTGGATTGTACTTTTTTTCTGAAAAAGGTGCAGAAAGGCAAGTATTTAACAGCCATACCATATATAATTAAAACTGCTGCTTTCTTTACTAAGGACCCCATGGCAGCAACGGTTGGGAAACTTTGCTCTGCGTGATATTCTTAGTACAATTAAAAACTCATTCGGTTTTAAAAAATGTCACCAATAGTAGCTCTGTGTGCTAATTTCAGAAATGGTGTAAAATGGGGCATGAAAGTGCACTGTGGAAATCGTATCCACGCTGTGGATAGGAGACACGTGACACGTTCCTGTGTTAGAAACATGATGGAAACACCATCCGCTGTTAGAAAGCTTTTGCTTTAAAGGAACGTAACATTAGCTCTGCAAGAACCAAAACCTCTAAGTCATGTCCGTGTGTCCCCTAGCTCTGATCATGGTGCTACAACACACAGCGTACGTGTCTAAGTGGTTCTTACCCTGACTTATGGTGAGCTGCCACCTCCAGGTGTGCAGGTTCTTCAAGAGCAGCTGAGGTTTCACCACTGCCCAGGGCAGGAGCTCTGGCTGATGGACAGAGCAGGTACTGTGATAGCCCTGGGGTAGCTGCTCCCGCAGCACCCTTTAGAGCTGAACTTTTTGCAGAGTACCCACCAAGAAATCAGCTTTGATAAAAGTGTAAAGAGAGATATCACAGAATCACAGAATGGCTGAGGTTGGCAGGGACCTCTGGAGATCATCTAGTCCAACCCCCCTGCTCAAGCAGGGTCACCTAGAGCACCTTGCACAGGATCGCGTCCAGGCGGATTTTGAATATCTCCAGAGAAGGAAACTCCACAACCTCTCTGGGCAACCTCTTCCAGTGCTCTGTCACCCTCACAGGGAAGAAGTTTTTCCTCATGTTCAGATGGAAGTGTCTGTGTTTCAGTTTGTGCCCGTTGCCTCGCGTCCTGTCGCTGGGCACCACTGAAAAGAGTCTGGTCCCATCCTCTCGACACCCTCCCTTCAGATACTTGTACACGTTGATAAGATGTCCTCTCAGCCTTCTCTTCTCCAAGCTAAACAGGCCCAGCTCTCTCAGCCTTTCCTCATAAGAGAGATGCTCCAGTCCCCTCATCATCTTTGTAGCCCTTCACTGGACTTGCTCCAGTAGTGCCACATCCCTCTTGTGCTGGGGAGCCCAGAACTGGACGCAGTACTCCAGGTGTGGCCTCGCCACATAGTATATGTGGTGGATATGGCTGGAAAGGTCCTCAATCTATTGCCAAAGGTTTTATGTGGTGTAGCTTTTCCTTGTATTCATTGCACATGCTCATAAATTGCGTGTACTGTAATAGCAGTCATAAAAAAATTACAGTAGGAGCAAATTAGGAAATAAATGAAAGCTCAGTGTTCACAGAGAATCAGTGGGAAAATTTTGACCAACGATATATTTGAGTTCTCTTGTTTTAATTTATGAAGATTTGCTCCCTGTGTGGTTGTTAAAACCAGTGTTACTATGAGTCTACAAACTTTTATATTGCTGAGTCATATTTCTTCAAATGTGTCAAAGGCATTAACCTGTATTTTAAATTTGTAGCAGACCTGAAATTGAAACAGAAACCAGAAGCGCTGTCTGGGAAGGTGGAGGAGAAACGCAGAGGTGGAATTCCAGCTTGCAAAAAAGGCCGTACAGAACGTTGCCAAACTTTGCTGGCAGATTTTAACTTTGGGTGGGAGTCCCTTTGCATAGTCTGTGTGCCAGTAAGTGAGGCATTTACATGACATCATATTCTTAGTCCTATGAGAGCAGTTCTATATGTGAGAATAGTCGCTTTATTAAACATGAGAAGACCAGATCTTAGGTATTTATTGGAGCACTGTAGACTTTTAGAGTTAATTTAGTGGTGGACTTGTGAAATCTATCCAGTAGGGCTCACATGCAGACTATTTATGTAGAGGGCAGATATATAAAAATGATGCCATTGGACCTAAATCTGTTAGAGCAGACACTTTTGTTCCAGTTAGGGTACTGGGAGGTTTATCATAGATGTATACCAATTAACTGCTTATATATCCTTCCACTGTTGTGTTTGCTAGATCCTGAATTTCTAAATGGCACATGATAAATCTACATACCAAGAAAAAATCTGTTATACCCATGCTAACTCATGAGACAAGCATTTTTCCTTTTCTATTAGCAAAAAAAAAAAGTAGATGTGAATAGGACTTCCTCCACTTCAGCCCAGTGTCTCCCCTTCTGCTTCATTTCATAGCAAAGGCGTAAGCACAAATTCCATGGCGTACAGGGAAAGCTGAGTGCTTATAGATGCAGCAAATGGATAAAGTGAATGTGCTGGCTGAGAAACAATATTTATTAGCCCACACGGACAGCAGCATTAATCTGTATATAGTGCTGCGCTGTACTTTGTAGACATATTCTATGTGCTTGGATATGAATTGAAACCCGGGGGAGGGGGGGTGCAGCAGAGGGGGGTTATCAGTCCACAACCAAAGTGATCCTGATGCCGAAAGGTGCCAAACGAGAGCTATTCCGCAGGAGTGAGTGGGAGGAGGAGGCACGGCAAACCCGGCTGCAAACCACCAGACTACAGCGGAAACACTGGGTGATTAACAAACGGGCTGGAGAAAACTTCTGAAATCTGTTTTCCTTTCATCTGCTTGTGATTTTTTTTTTGTTTTTTATCAATTTAGGCTGAAAGTGGTTTTTGTTAACCAAAATCTTCTTAAGGGATTGTCTGCAAAAAGCTGGAAGAACGCTCATTTGCCCTTTAGTGCTTCTGATTGTTGCGTACTCTAAAATTTGCAAAATTAGCTAGTTCAAACTGTCATTGTTGCACACAGAATACTCTGATCTGGTTTATTTCATTATCACAAGCTTATTAAGTTGCTTATTAAAAATTAAGCCTGGGTTTCAGGTTTTTTCCTCTGTTGGGTGCATTTTTTTCCCCTATTTCTAAACTGAATATAATTTAATTTCTAGTTTCTTCAGGCCTCTTTTTATTATATCTTTGACTGTGAATATTTATAGCAACTCCCAAAGATTAGTTTAATTTGTGTGCCTTAAATGCCACTTCCAGGTGTAATTACAAAGGGACTTAGTAAGACTGAACCCAATACCAATCCAGTTTTACTTCACTAACCTTCTTCCCAAACCTGGCACATTGCCTCTTATCTTTGCATGAGGTATGAAATGAAATGGCTTATTGAGATTATATGCTGTTGTGCTCACTTTGCAAGGTAACTTCTCATGAAACTCCATATGAATTTATTAAACCCAAAAGTTAGAGCTACCCTCAGCTTAATCCTGACGTAACAGGGCTACATGGAAGCATGGTTAATGTACCTCTTACAGTCCACAGAAAAAAATAATTTAGGCTCCTTATGGAGATACCAAAACTAGGCAACAGGACTGTGTTGGAGATAACCCAGCTCCAGGAGATCCTGGCAATGTTCTTGCTGAACTTAAAGGACTGGAATTTAAAGGAAGTGAATATGGGAGGCTGGGAAGAGGGAAAGTGATAAGAAAGGAGAGGAATAAACAGGAAAGACACCGAAAAGTATGGATCAGCAGTAATAAATGTTGCAAGGAGGAAAACAATGCCTCTTCTTAAAAAAAAAAAAAAGAAGAAAAAAAAAGGCCTATATTAGTATCATGGCTTTACAATGAACTGGAAATTGCCCCTCCTTTAAAAATGACCTGTGCTCCAGCCAGGGGACGTGCGGAAAAGCCCCAGGCTGCTTATTGCAGCAGCGTAAGGCAGTTGTATCAGTGGGCAGCAGTGGGAGAGCCTGTCTGGTGGGGAAGAGGGTTGGGTGCTCGGTATGAACTGCTGCTGGATACATGTATTACGGTGTCTTTTCCCCCAAGACACGATACCCATATCGCAGAGAGTCAGTTATCTAAGCTTGGTTTCTTATTTCCCTTGAGGCAGTTCCAGGTATTATTTAATATTTCTGTTTCTATTTTTCTTCCCTTCTTCTTGTATCACTTCCTTCTCATCTTCCCCTGTTCTTCCTCATGCTTTTACTGCTTTTTATGATGGCTGCTGCTAGGAAGCTACCTGAAATGAGCAGGACCTCTCCCCGCTCGGGTCTCCGCTGAGCGTGTGGCCACCACCACAAACTCCGGTCTCACGTTCCGAGTTTCCCCTTTGAAGCTGCCCGAGTCAGAGCTCTGCTCAGGGGAGGATCTCTCTCCTTTTGCCAAAGGAGGCAAATTAAAAGTTAACCTCCGGAGTCTGAATTGGATCTGGTATTCTGCAGGAGGCCAAAGAACTGAGTGGCAGTGCTGGAGGGATGCGCTGGCCGCTCACTGCTGCTGAGGATGTTAGATGAAAAAGATGAAGAAAACACTGGGGTGGGGAATGAAGGCAAAAGGTAGGACTAGCCATGTGACTAGTGGAAGTCAGACCTCAAGACAGAGTCTTCAGATACCAATGATTTTTGCAAAATGGTCTGCATTCCCATTAGAGCAGGATAAATACTTACTAAATCTGCAGTGCATTTTTTATTTTTTTCACCAAAATCATCTCCATATTGTTAAAAGCCTCCTCATTCCAAAGAGAAAAGGGTCTGGCCTCAGCAACAGCAAGCGCTGTCAGCGAAATCAGGGTCTCTCGCTGCTGATCCTTTTCCAGGGAACAAACGACTGACTGTGATGCCTTGACAACAGCAGGCTTTATGGAATCATGTCTTCTTTATAAACTGCTGCCATCCGCTTCTCGTAGCCCTTTGCTCTTCAGATGTCACAGACTTCCTCTTAATAGTTGTTTAATTTTCATAGCAATGACCCAAGTAAAATTGCTGGATCCTTATTGCAGAAGCAGAGAACATCCTTCTTTTTTTTCCTCTAATTTTCTCTTCATTCTTTTTTGGAAGTGACAACAAGGGAAAGAGAAATGTTTATTTCTGGATATATTCAAATCAAACATGTTCAATAATATAAGATTAACTCACTAGAAGGAAAACAAACAATGATTATTGCAGCAAATGAGATGAAAACTCTGGTGGTGGCTTATACGGTACATTTGTCAGAGCTTTTATAAAGTCTTCTTGCAATGTGTTGACTGCTTATTATCATTCTTTCTCTAGTTCCATTTGAGATCACAGTTTTTCATGTAGGACAGTAGGAATGACTGACTTTTCAGTTTTGCTGGCCAATGAAAACACAGTAAATGATGATTTAAGTTGAATAAAATAATGGATGTGATCTGAAACTTATTAAACCTTTTTAGTGTTGTTTTATCTTTTAGTTTTGCAATTAGAATATATAAATTTCAAAATGAAAAAAAAACCCTGAAACGGTTTACCTTGCAAGCTTTTAAGACAAAAGCTTTTAGCTTTTATCTATTTCTTGGGCCAAAGCTTGACCTAAAATTTGACCTTAACCTCTCTTTGCTTACCAATCTGAGATATAGAAGAAAATGGTAGGATATCTAGAAGTGGCAGAGAAGTTACCTATCAGGGCTGGCAACTGTAGTACACTATTTCTTGGTAGTAATTCCCCAGTAGAGATGCAGGTACGTAGACTCATTTTTTACTACCCATTTCCCACTTTGACAGAATTACTGATAACTTAATACACTCTCCATAAACTCTCTACTCTGTGTTGTTTCTTTGACCCTCACAGCTTGGGGAGGTGGAGACGAAAGAAAAAAGAATCTGAGCTGACATTCCTAGAAATATCCCAGCTGGTGGGATTCCAGCCCCTGCTTGCTGCTTGCTTGACAGGCAAATAAACCCACACAGAGCTTCATGCTGGCAGATTGCTTTTGGTTTCCGAGTTACCACGTTTAAGCTGCACTCTGCCTTTTAGTCGTAACCTGAGTTTTGACAATCGGTCTTAAGCTCCTAAGCCATTTCAGCGTTTTTGAACATTTTGCTTAAGGTCTAAAGATAGTCCGGAAAACAAAACAGATTGTGGTAGTCCTAGTTGGGTTACGTTTAACTGGATAATTACAGATGAAGCCAGTGTAAACAACTGAAAATAGCTCTTTTTTTATTACTGAACATGACCGTTGTGAATGATACACAGTCTTATGTCTATTTGGTGAAAGAAGCTTATGTTTCCAAAGTTGTTTCAGTTTGGCTGTTTATCTTCCATTTTCAACTATGTGCACTTTATGACTCACAGACAGCTAACTTGTCGCTATGGCCAAGTTATTAGTCATGTAAATGCTATTGGAGGTGCAAGAAATATCAGTCCAAATTAGGAAACTTTTGAAACTCCAGCCAAGAGTGCATCAACTCAGATTCCTGAAATATTTAAATGAAGTTAAACTGGCAAGTATCTCAGCCACTGGTGCCTTTTTATTCACTGAACCTCAGGAATTCCCATTTTGATGATGCCGTAAGACTTCACTGCTCTTTTCAGTTTCTCCAGTGACTATCGCTTGAAGCAGGATGCTTGTCTCAGCCACAAGCTGTTTGTGGAGTTAGTATGGCTTTGGGATATCTCAGTTGTTTCAGAATACACTCTGAAGTTTGGTGCCCTTTCGTCCATTGCTGTGATTTATGTTTTGTCCTGATTTTGGCTTGCTTTGTTTTGGTGTTTTTTTTTTTTCCGATTGAGCATTTGTTTTGTTTTGTTTTCCATCTAAGTGGTCTATGCCACATCTCTCACTAAGTATCAAGAAAGAATATAGTTATACGATCTCCATGTGTAATCATCACAAAGTCACCTTGCACATCCCTTCCTAAAACAGTTGAAAGGTGTCCTCCAGTTGTTTGTATTTCACAGATGTCTTCATCCATTGTGGTGCACAGGACAGATAAAACTGCATGTCACCACTTCTAATTGATGTTCTTCTAAAGGGTGACATTTCTATGGCATTTTCTGATGAAAGAACAGTAGAAGACAGGATTGCTGATTTTGATGCCCTGCTATCACAGACAACCATTTTGTGTAACCCTTGCTATAAATTTACCTAAGCTTCTTGTCCTCCCAGGAGAGATGCTACTACCTGGGAGTTGAGATGTTTGTCAATGCCAGCAGCTGTTTCTTTGATAGGTGCTTTAAATTCCATTTGAAGGAAAATTAGTTCTTAAGAAGCCAGTTTAACTACAGTTCAAAGGGGACCAAAACACGTAGCAAAAATTTAGGCTCTCAGTACCAGTGTTCAAAAACTTGATTTCTTCTTGCAAAAAGAAAATAGTACAGAGCAAAGTGGGAAGAACTGAGTAGTAGAACTGAGATTTTTAAAAATGGAGAAATGTAGCTGCGCAATTCCCATGAATCTCAAACAGCACTGTATGGCTAAGCCTTCTTGCAACATCAGAAGATTGCAGCTAAGCTCTCAGAGAAACCACTAATTAACAAGTCCCAGTCAAAAATTTCTTCTGGCATATGGCAGGGTGGACTCCCCATCACTGCAGGTTTCTCACCACGCTTCAGGAGGCTCCCAGCCTGCCTGAGAGTCACCTCCCCGCATACCCTAGGGAGACGCAGATAAGAGACGGCAGCCAGGCGAAGGTCGAGGAGATGCGGAGGGAGAGTGAGAGCAGCCGTGGGTGGGCTGGTTGGCTGACACGGAGCCACAGAGACAGGAACAGGTAGGCAGTTAAAACAGCTCTGTGGGAAGAGATGAGGCTTCATGTTTTATGCTTTTCCCAGGAGAAAAGGGAATGTAAAGAAGAAATATTTTTCCTCCTTCAGTGGGAGGATGAGAGTCTTCCTTACGCATCGAGAGACAAATTTAAAAGAGTTGCTAAAGGAGTTAGCTGCTTCTTGCCCCAGGGGAGCCAGAGGGTCTTGTGAGGATACATTGCCACTAAATAATTGAGGTCATTATCAAAAGTAAATTTTCTAGTATGGACTTTGTGTCTTTTAGAAATACGTCCCCAACATTGGTACAAAAGCTAATCCTGAGAAAGCTTTTCAACATGCAATCAGTACCAGTTAGACAAGTGCCAGATATTATATCTCTTGTAGGAAAAGAAAAAAAAAAAAAGAAGAGAAAAATGCTGTTAAACCCTGGCAGTTCATCAGTAAAAAAAAAGATATCTCTTCCAGTTCTTCCTAATGTGTTAGGACTCCACAGAAACAAAGATTATAGACCATTTTAAGTATTATTATTTGTCTGAAAATAATATAGCTGATCCAAATATAATTTATATAATTTTAAGACAAATAATATCAGCAGAGATATTCCAGATAATATTTCTGTGACAAAAAGTAGAAGCAGGCTGCGTTGTCTAACAGAGTTGGGTTTTTTACAATGAGAAAGCACGTGGAGGAGGTTTCAGTCAGGATACCCTGGCTTTCCGACTACGTGATGATTTTCTTTCATTCAACTGTTGCATGGACTGTACAGAAGTATTGATTATAAAGAACATTTTTTACTGAAAGAAATTTCAGAACATCTGTGAATGTGCCCTGCACCTGAACTCCACTTGAATTCAGTGAATAATTTCAAACAAAAAGGGAAATAACTGAGAACTGAAACATTTTGAGACTGTCAATTTTATTGTGAGACACTGGCCTTTCTTTCATGAGATACTATGCATAACTGCTCTATATTTACTTTGTTTACAGAACAAAGTAAAGGGAATAAAATAAGAGTAAGAAATTGCTGTCAGTGTATTGACTGCAGCCCCTAGACCAATGCTAGAACCTGAGGCTGAAAGCTCTAAAGACACTGCCTTATTTGTCTAATAAGTGATTTTCTACCTCTCTGCCTTTAAACTGGGTATTCTATTTTAACACACGTCTTGTTCAAATTTTTTTATGAATTGAACAATAGCTAATTTTTAGTAGCTGCAAAGAAGTAATATTATGAAACCATACCAGAACAGTCTGTTTGGAGAAGGCAAACGTTTGATGCATTACTTATTTCTGCAGTGCTGTCAGACAGTTAAGCAGTTGCCATCTAGTGGCAAATTAATTCAAGACACTGTACTTTTTAAGAGCTGCTGTTCAGTCTCTAGCATGGGAAGGCTGGTGATGTAGAACAGTAAAAAAAAGCCAAAATAGGGCTGTTGTCAGCCAAAGACTGGATTAGAACACGAAATGTAAACTGATCGAATTTCATCCATAAATAGGACCTGGGCTGCATGGAGGTCTAAACTATGTTTGCTTCCATGTGTGTATTCAGTATTTTCCACTTTGATTTAATCTCTATTATTTTAATACATTACAATACATTAAAAAGTATGCCATTACCATGAGTTATTTTATATTTCTTTCAGAAATAGTGTAAAGTAGAGGAAGTTCAGTCCCTTTAGAAAGCTGTCCTGTCATTGTGTGCCACATTTGTTAGCTGTCTTCTTTTTCCAGCTGCCTTTTCCCAATTCATTTCTGCAGGACTTTTGCACCCAATCTGGCATGTTGCTAGGAATGTCAGCGCTCACTCTAAGAATACAATTCCCATATAGCAAATGCCTAGTTCACCCCTTTCTAGGGGTTTGGCTTCATTAACAAAGGCAACAAACTGTGAGCTAATAGAGAAGCAGCATCCCCTCTAGGCTTGGCTGTTCCTCGATATCCTCCCTGAAGACGGCTGCCAGCTTATTCTGTCTATAAACTCCCTTATGTCCAGGGAGGCAATGGATCATCTGCCTTGGTGAATTATTACATCCCCACAACTCTCTTCTAGTAGGATCAACACCTTCTGCTGGAGTGACACAGGCCAGGCCCACAGCAATGTCCTCTTCTCCTGCTTTGCCCCCTGTGAAGCTCAGGCCACTTCTCCAGGCAGCGAATATAGAGGAGTCCTCTTCCTATTGGGGAATTCTTCTGTGGGGAGAGGAAGGGGGAAGGAAGCTGTGATGGAAGGAAAAGAGAGCGGAGAAGAAAAAATGAGCTGTATTTTGCTCTGTTTACAAGGACCAGTTTCATTAAACTCACAAAACCTTTTCTGGGATGGCAGAAGGTAAGCCCCAGTTCACAGGGAACATTTCAGGAAATCAAGAATCCCTTTCAGTGGGCATCAAACACCTCCACGTCTGAAAGAGCCATTTTCTCCTGGCTGTTACTTGAGTTTGAGTATCTAGAGTTTGAGTGTCTAGCCAATTCTTAGTCTACACAGCCTAGGCTGAGAGCTTAGGGCTGAGGCTTCACTTCCCCATCAATACTTCTCTTTAGTCCTGTCCTGTGTTTGCACAATGCATGGCACAATGGTGCACCGGCTCCATCTGGAGTCTGCAGATGCTGTAGGAGAAATAAGAAATAATAGTTATAACGGATATAATATTAACAATAATAATATCACAGCCATGTCCCTTCCAAGCCTTTCCCAGTTATTTCAGTAAGAACACAGATCTGGAGAAAGCGTCCAGCTGGATAGTCTCGGTGGAGCTTTGTGTTTATGCTTTTTTTTTTTTAAAGAGGGATTTGTCTTAATGTTAGTTGTCTAAAAAATAAACATCTAACTCCTTCTGCAGTCAGTGTAGATAGAGAAGAAAGGGGCATCTCCAGAAGGGTACTTATACCTTAAATAGGTACCCAGGATAGGTGAAAAAATTGCCCTCTGGAGGTGCCTATCTCTTTTCATCGGTTTTAGAAGAGCTGAGGGTATACACAAGTAAATATCATCTCAGGATTGTTCTTTGGCATGGAAGATCTTACACCCACATTGTTAAGCTCTTCTGCTCTCCAAAGTGGTGCAGATGCGTCTAAATTACCTATTGGGAATGGGATTTGGCCTGTGCTAGCTACCAAATCATACCCAGGAATGATCTGGGACAGTGTTAGTTGGTTTAGGTCAAAACCTTGCTAGGAAGCTTTAAAAATGTACCAGTATAGAGAGCTGACTTCTAGCATCCAGGAAAAGTTCCTAGTCCTGTCTAATTTTCTAGTATAGGTGTAGCCAAGATGACTAACTTAGGCTAAACACCAACATTTTAGGCAGCTCAATTTAAATAAGATTAATTTTACCTTTAGCAATTGTCATATGCAGTACTGATGGTCTGTATGTAACAATGCAATGCCATGACTGTAAACGCGAAGGTATTCAGTAGGTATCCTGAGATTCAAACTGGGATCGTCTTCTCAAACAATCAGCAGTTGCAGAGACTGCCCAATGCAAAAAAGATCTCTTCCAAGAACATATCTCTATTCTCACTGCTTCCAGCAAGGTTGTACAAATAAATTAGTTTAGATTTTACTGATGGTGTAAAAGGAGGACTATGTCAGTCTGGTATGACAGGGATCATACCTGTAATTCCACTAAATAATGGGAAATCCAGTATCTCTGGTAGAAATAAGCCTATTTCTGATCAGCTCTGGATATTTATTGGATTTTTTTCGTTTGTTCCACTGTTTTTGAGAGGTAAATATTACCTCATTACCACACAAGGAAGGAATCACTAATATTCATTTTTTAGATGAAAAATCTGGAGAAATTATCCTGTGTCATGCCTATATGGATGTAGTAGCTTGGAAGATAGCGCTGCCCAGTACTTCTGTACCCTCAGTCCTGTATGATTCAATATCTCATCTATATCAGCCTTTATGATCTCAGACTTCTTTTCAGAGGTAATACCTTGATGAACTGAATTGTGCTATTTGATCTCAGTTGGATTCTACCTCTTTAAAAGTGTGATAGTGCAAGCAATGCCTTTGGTAGTTAAGGTGAAATGTGGGTATGCTTTTCTAGAACTTGGATGTCTTTGAGGGCTTGAGCAATGCATTTCCAGTTACACTGTGAATGGACCAGCAAGGAAACAAAAAAATACCATAGACTCCTAGCTTACTGAAGGAAGCTCACTTAAAAAGATTTCTTTTTTTAAAAAAAGAGAAGACCAAATCTGTGTTTATATAATTACCAATGTGTGGGTTGGTTCATTAGTATTATGAAATACAGTTGTGCATAAATTGAATCTATTATTTTTCCATGTCGTTCAGGCTGCCAACATCTGGGGTGGTGGTTCTAGGCTGTAGATCATATGTACTTTAGGTTTCCTTGTAATGAGAAACAAATGGGTTAGAAATGTCTACAGATTTTCTCCTTTTGGCCTAGCGGAACCTAGTCAAGTTGATAAATGTCTCGATTACAGCTTAGATGAGGAAGATTTTGTAATGTTACTTTGTGCTGTTTTCACCATTCACACTTTCAAGTTGAGAGATACATTTGCTCATTTTCATTCTTTTAGGGAATACATTTTTTTTATTACTGAAAAAAAAAAGAAGCTTTCAGTGAAGAAAACTGAAGTGAGATAAGCTTTCAGTCTTTTACTGCAGCTTCTGAGTACAGGACTATAAAAGTTCAGAAAAAATAGCAACTGCTATTAAACCATGAGGTTAATCTGTGGTTAGTCTTGAACAAAAACAAGGACATTTACACATATCTGTGCATTTATGTTTCTCCCAATAGGCCAGTTAGCGTCTGCGTCTGCCAAGCACTGATCGCTTCCTGCGAAAAGATAAGTATCCTCAAGTCTTTCTGACTCTAATGGAAGTTGAGGGCACTAAAGCCTACCATCAGCATCTGGCCCTTAGAGATTAATGGCACTATGCAAAGAATATTACTAAACAATATAAAGCACAGAAGGCATTTTTTGGAACACTGCAAAAATAGAGTCCCATTTTAAGACACTCATTACTGTCATATAAAACAGATGGGAAAGATATGAAAGTTTAAGATTATAGTAAAAAAAAAAAAATCCTGTGCCAAATGCAACTTCTGAGAAGTTTGTAATAGATTGGCAAGAACTAGATTAAAAAAAAAACAAAATAAAATTGGCAAGAATTGCAAAAGAGAAGGCTGTATGAAAAGAGATAGCCAGAATAATAATGCAGGAAAGGGTACACACTGGAAATGTCAGAAAAATGGAAAAATATGTTTTACTGCTGCTTTCATAGAAAATTGAGGAAAAGGATTATATCTTAAATACAAAATGAGGAGCATAAATAGGAAGAGAAACATTTGCTATTAGTAAACTATACTTTAAGTCCACTGCAAAACCTGCATCTTTGAGGCTTTAAGTGAAAAATTCCTGTTTATTGTGCATATTAACTTTTTTACAGTTTAGCAGTCTAGGGGGTGGGAAGAGATAGAAAAAGTAGTCTTTAACTGGATCATGTCATACGGAGATATGGCTGTATGATTTTGGCTTTTAGTCTCCTTTCACTGTCTGTTGAAGTGTACGGGGACGATAATAAAATAGGGACTAGTTTTTAAATGTTTGTGCATAAGATTATGCAGCTAAATCTTTTAATTTGAAAGCATTTATTACACATCTTTTTTTCACTTCCATCAGCAAATAAACTGGTGTTGATGACCTAAATTTACATAGCCATGCTTAAAATTTGGATTTTTATTTGACATTTTAATTAATGGACTCAAGTTCTGAATTTCAAGAATATTTATTTCTTGACAGATCCTGTAATAATGACAAATCTATTTCTGTGTTTAAATATCAGTGCCTAGTGTATCAGTGGCCAGTCATGCAATCTTGCAGGGACAGGCAATTTTAGATTCCAAACTCATTTGTGATTAAAGCTTTGGTAAACTTGTACTTGGGTACACAAAAATGATAACGCAGAAAAATTCACCTAAACTGTGGAAATGCTGAGTCCAATTTTGAGACTTGAGAGGCACAGGAGACAGAAACTTTTGAACATTGTAAAGCTATTATAACAAATTCAACTATTGCAGATGGTCAGAGATGCCAGCATGTTCCCCAGCGTGACTGCCCCTAAAGAGCTACATTTTCTCTTTTCTTTGACCTTTTATGTTGACAGCAGTGGAGGCAAATGACAGCAGAAGATAACACAGCTAGCATCAGTCAAGCCATTTTGTGAAATATTGTTTTCTTCATAGTCCTTAATGCAGAATTAACTAATTTACCAGGGCAGACGGAAGGAGGAGCAAAAGGGGAATAGAGGGGAGAGCGGGATAAGGAGTCAGCATTCGCCAAGAAGAAAGGCTTGCTAGGGAGGAACATAATAGTTACAAGCAGTGGATTAGCCAGAGAAGGAGAAAGCATATCTCACAAGCTTCCTTCCTCTTAGTAATACTGTCTACTATGTTTTTTTTTTTTTTTTCCTGCCTACTCTTACTTATTATACTTTGGGAAAGTCTGGAGTAGTTCCCCAAACTGGCCCTTTCCTGCACAGCATTTAGCAAGCAAAATTGTGTCTAAGAAGGTAAGAAGTGCTAAGAAATATTAACGGAAGGAATATTGTACGTTTTTTACAAAGCTTTCTAGAAATGTTAGAGAATCTTGAGAAATTAAAGATACACAAGCAAAGGACTATCTCTAATCTCTCTCTGATTTTTCAGACTTGAAAAATCAACAGATAGGTTTTATTTGATACTTCAGGAAAAAAACCCTCTTGCAAGGATCAGGGTGTATGTTGGGTTTTCAATCTGTGTGCTCAGATGGATGGAAGTTCAGAAATAGTATTTTATCATGAATTTACAGGTTATAAGCTGTGCAAGCTTTTTATTTTAGCACTTGGCAACTAGTATTTTAATTGTTTTATAATTCTTTCCAAGTTATTGATGGTTTTGATGTTACCGCAATCAGCATTAGTTAAGCCTAAATTTGTCATGCCAGAATTTTTGGTTTTCACATAGCTCACAGGCTAAATTCAGACATTGTTCTATCCCAGGAAGGTCTTAGCAATCCCCAAAATCAGCTTTAGTGATTTGCTATTCCAGTGGTGAGATCCAGGGTCTCCACTGGCTGACATCTCATGCATTTAATCAGCGATATAGTTAAAATATCATCTAACGTGATAACCCCAGATGACTTTGAGTTGCTATGTCACCATATTAAATGAAATTAGGGAGTTCCCTCGTGTAAAAGGTCAATTGGCCCTATATATTGTCCTTCTGGGGTCAGCTCCAGCTCAGTCTATAGCTCAATCAGCAGCATTTCTAATGAGGGCTTCTGCAGCCTTTGCCACTAACCGAAATGTAAGCCCCTCTTTATGCAACTATTTAGTGTCAGAGCATTGGGCAGAGTGGCATATAGCAGTGATCATGTTTGCAGCCCCTCAATGGGACCTATTCTGCACTAGGTAGTGCAGAGTCAATGGGTGACATGCGTGGAGGGGCTGCATGTCCTTTCTCTGCGACCGCCTACCCGGCTGAATGGCCTTTTGAGCCATGGCACCGTCTCACCACAGCAAGTGCCATGAAAACTGTGACAGAGCGCAAAACCCAGTATTTACCCTGATTCTGAGACTGAAGAATTGACTTCAGATGTTGCCTTCAAAACCTCTTGTTCTCCATTTTTGAATCAAATTTCCTCTTGCCACTTTCATCAAGTGGTGTCAAAATTTCAGTGAAGGAGCTGATCCTTTGGAGCGTTGCCACCGATTTCCCTGGAAGCAGGTCTTGCAGCTGGGAGCTAGTTTTACAGGCTTCAAGTCATCTGTCTTTGCTGCTGCTATGATAAAAGAAAAGAGCGTATAGCAAACATACACTTCAGAGCTACCACCCTCTGTCTTTTGTGTCTTTTGTGTCAAAGGTGTCTTTGCCTTCTTTTGTTTGTTTAGATCTTATTTATGGAGGACTTTCCTGTCTCTTTTGCCTGCAGGACTGCTTTTGTAACTTCTTTTGTCCCATTTCCCTATTTTAATTTAAATGTTAACCTTTCTGGTTCTTAAATATCTCCATTTTCCTGGCGATAATCTTTTTCTTTTCTTTTCCTGGGGTACACTGGCTTTTCCTATTTTCTGCTGCCTTACCTTAAACCAATGAGTGGACTGTAAAAATAGTGTCAGTGCCATCTCCTATGCCAGAAGGGAGCAGACAAAGGGACCCTTCCTGCGGTTCTGACACCTGGATGAGGAAGGGACAACAGCAGCGCTTTGCAGGCAGCGCACGCCACGCAGCTCCCTCCGTGGCTCCAGCGCAGAGAGTCCAGAAATGTTAACATAATGGAGACTGATGATGGTGCTTTTTGCACAATCACAAACATTGTGTGGGGAAATGTTTCAGATTCTCTACCATAGTTAGTGGTTTTGGTATTTTTAGATTTTTTTTTTTTCTTCCTGACTTGATTTTCCTGTATTTTGGAATGACAGTGCAATCAGCTAGCACTTCCCCAGAAATTAGAATAAACTGCAGAATTTGGCATTAGTGTTTTGTGGAAATTAGCAGATATTGTCACATAGTGTATTAGTCCAGCGTGGTGCCTGGAATGCCTGCATACGATCTTTGGCCGCCTAGTTTAGGGCTGCATTGCCAAAATTGCCATTATGATGGCGCCCAAAACTTCCAAATATGTTCAATAGGAAGAAACTTAATGTTAGCTCCCCAGTAACTCAACATGGGATGTTTTTGTGACATGGGATGTTTTTGTGACATACAAATGGTTAATTTCTGAACAAAAAATTAGCAGTTGCCTAGGTAGCAATAATCATGATCTGGCTATATTTAAACAAACAGAATGTGACATCAACCAATAATTATTTTTAATGTATCATTTTTCAAGGACTAAAATAACTCCCACATATCTAGCAAAAGGTAATATATCTTAATGAGAAATATTAACAGATCCTGGAACTGTTGAATGTTCTTACAGTCACAGCTCAGAAAACAGGAAGGAAAAGGTTTCTTTGATCAAAAAAAATCCCAACTAAAGGGAAATGCAAAGCAACAGTAAAACCAAATTGATACAGAAAGCTAGGATTAAAAGGCAAAAAGAAGTGTGCAGAAGATACAAAACTGTTGTTACTAAAAGAAGCTAAATACAGAACATAATGTCTATGACTGTTGAAATTAGAAGCAAAGACAGGCAAAATGTGTATAGATAGATGTCCATTTTATATACTGGGAACTGCAACAACAAGGAAAAAACCTTGTTTAGATATTCAGATACAAATCTCAGGAAGGACTCTAGAAACACTGTAAACTGCTTTTCCAAAATGCTCTTCTCAGTGTAATACTGTGGTGCGACCCTTGGGTAAAAAAAAAATATCAAGAAGTAGAAATGTGGTCTAACATTTGTATGCGGCATTAATAAGACATGTGCGAGACTTTGGTTTAAGTCTGTATTTTAAGACAGATATGGAGGCAGTGGAGAGAGTTCAAAAGAAGACGGAAGAATAACCTCCCCTATAAAAGGCTAATGGACCTCAATCTGTTCCACTCTTGAAAGGGTGAAGGTGATTTGATTTCCAGGCTTTGATTCCTGCATCAAGAGAAAAAATGAAGGGGCTTTCCAGCTCACTGGCAAAGGTTTAGAATGATCCAATGAGCTGAAAGCAGAAGTCAGATAAGACAGCGCTTCTTAGCAGCAAGAGTAAACAGCAGAACATCTTACCAGTTCTTAAAATAAGATTAGATAACCCTCTTAAAGATGTGCCTTCAGTCTAGCTTCTCGGAGACATTCTGTGCCCTGTGCTCGCAGGGGGTCTGTCTGTCTGGTTCTCACTGCGGTGTCCATGAAGCTACAAATCCCCTTATTCATATTATGGGTCGAAGCTAGAACACGGGAGGGTCTGCACTGCTTGCAACATGCTCCTAATGCTTCCTGTTCAATATTAAGACAATGACAATGATCACATTGTCTTAATGACTAATATTAATGGCTATAATAAAATATTCTGTCTTGAAATTTTGGGGGATATGGCAGGCATGTATATATAATATTATATATATATAATTCTGAATGGTCTAGAAAACATGATGGCCCAGATACTGTATGTAATTCATGAAAATACTAATTGTTGGAAGCTAAGTTTACTATATCTATATATATACACATATACATATATATATATATACACATACATACATACATATATATATGCCTTCTTTGCAAAATCCTTGCCACATATTCATTGTCAGAATTATTGTCAGAATCAGGATGGGTAGATTAGGTGGTTATTTGATCCAGTATCGTATCCCTTCTGTCCTTAAACCTCATACTTTAAGACTATCCAGCTGATCACTAGGTTCGGGAAGGATTATTCTCCTCCATGACCCAAGCTGAGACACAACTGGAGAAGACATGCTGTACGCAGTAGGCCAATACCACTCAATACCACTTTGAAGTAGTATTGAGAATACTCTGTTTTATATGCTTGGCTGGTACATCTTAGCCACCTGGTCAGGATTAGACTGGTCATGAGACTTGGGGACAGGGATGAATTTTCCACAAGTCAGATTAGAAGGGACCTTGGGATTTTTTTTCATTTTTCTTTACAGTTTGGAGCATGAATCATCTCCCACCTAATAAATTCCCTGTTATTGTTGGAGCCCAAGGTAACACCTTGTTCTTTTCTATCCCCTGCCTATGGCACTTAATAATTCAGTTTTTCATGGGCTGAAATGATGTAGTTTAATTCAAATTACTGGGCTCAGTACAAGGCAAATGGAGGAAAATTAATGTCTTGTGTTACAGAGCTCAGTCTGGGTCATCTAATCATCCCTTCTGGTATTAAACATAAAACTTGGACTTGGCAAATTACATTGGCCTGAACAGTTAAAAGCAGAAGGAATTTCAGGATGGTTGTGGGGAATTTTCCTGCAAACTTTGAAAACAAAGTGCCAATCTTTTTGTTGTGTGCCTAACCAAGGTTGAAATTAAAACTTTACGTTTCCTTCATGTTTTTCTTTCAAACTTTCTGTGTAGTTAAATGACCTTGAAACGGTAGGTTGAGACTATATGATGCAATAGTGTTGTTTAATTAGAATTTGGTGTTCATTTTGGGGATAATTTAGGGCCAGCCTTGTTAATATCGATTTAAGAGGATCTACTCCTGAGACAGCTAGTGCCAATTTGACCAGAGTACAGTGGGACCTGGGTAAGCTTCCTCACCCTCGAACATTGTTAACTCGCTCTGCCACGACAGTATGAAGTGGTCAGATAATCGCTTTCATGGGACTATTTAGGTTTATTCAGTGTAGGGCAGTCTTAGCTGGCATGACATTAACCGTGCTGACTTTGCCTGTGCTATAGAGGAAACCTTCCCAGAGGGGCATCCTTGGCTCTCAGGTCTTGGGGTACATAGTACCTAACTCCTCTAGAGCAGGCAGGTCATGTCCACACTGCGTAGGCTTACCCCAGATATCTGCTGGACCCTATATGTCTCCCCTGTGGTCCTAGAAGAACACCACCATTTTTTGTAGGGTTTCAGTATAAAAATGTCTATTCCGTCATAAGACTGACTATATAAAGTTGTGCTGTAGCAATGTTGGGTGATAAATAGAAATTGTGATTTTTGATTCTGATTGGCGTCATTTAAGTTATAGGTGAATAAGATTCATTTTTCAGTATTATCAGGATTTTAAATTCCAATACCAGTGCACACACATATGAAATATTCAAACAGTACAGTGAAAGTTAATGAAATTTAAGCTTCTTATGACAACTTGATCTGTCCCAATAAGGACAAGTAGGCTGAAATGTAGCTGAGGAAGAAAACTAGTATCTTCTTCAAGCTGTTGAGAAAGCAATATGAGAAGTACAGGAATGCCATGGTCTCCTATGGCAGTTGTATGGGGAAAAGAGGTGTACCAAGGAAAAGTTCTGGTGGGGGGAGGCATATTTTATATTCCTTTGGAAATATTTGTTTGAATTAAAAAATCATTTCAGGAGGAAATGGCTGAAAGAGATCTGGGCAAGATTAAACCTGTAATAGATGTAAATTACCTGAGTGTGAAACTGAATTGTCAAAACTTCTGCAGCTCCCTGGTCCTGGATGAATCTGCAGAAACCACTGTTTTGGCCAATAACCTTCCTGGTGGTGCTGGTGAAAGGACCTCATTGCTGCTTGGCCATCTCTTGCCACCCCAATGTAATCTTCCCTCCTGGAAGATGTTTGGACTGGCTGTTTTTTGAACGGGAAGAATTAGATGGCAGAGAGTCACAACAGGCAGGATTTTGCTATCTGAGACAGGCAACAGGAAATTTGGAGGAGAGGAGCATGTCTAAAATCTCCCATTGCTGCAGAATGTAGGCATTTCCCTCTGCCTGTGAGTTACAGCCACGGCTGCTCTGCTGGAGCTGGGCTTCACCCTGGGCAATCCTGGACCCCAGGAGCAGCCAGCAAAGGCTGCAGCTCCTCCTTATTGCAAATCTGTGTTACTAGAGCACTCCCCAGAAGTCAGCAGTTATGCATTTAAAACCGTCTCCTGTGTCAAGGGGAATAAAATGGGAGAAAGAGACAATTAACCCTGATACAGTATGACAGAGTGAATATTTCTGAGATACACGCATATATGAGAGTTTAACTCACAATCGCTAACCAGTATACTACTTTGGCAAGTCACTGTAGAGGTTTTTGACCATCACCCAGTCCAAGACCAAAGGTGAAACCAAGCTGGGAGACTGAATTGCGACACCTTGTCTCCATAGGCTCATGCACCCCGTTCTTTGCCAAGGTATCTCAGATACCTACAGGAATTATTCTGTGAAGTACGGGGCTCTGTCTAAGGCAGGGTGCCAGCGTGTGAAATAAGTAGGTGGGCTTAGTGCAGCATCTAGTGGACAAATGTCCACATCACAAAAAAGCTTTTGTTTCTGGCTGACTTCATTGTAAGAAGAATCAGTAAAGGACCAAGGGACCCATGGAGAAGAGCAGGGTCCCCTTCAACTGTGTAAGGCTTTACTCTTTGTAATGAGACTCACAGGCAGAAGGAAGAAACTCACCCTAATAGGAAACATTCTCTAGATGTGACGTAGATAAATAGGGAACCTGAGGTAGCACAGATTGATTTAAATCAAAGCGAGTTAAATCACTGTTTTTAATCATGTATTAAATCCGTGACAGGAAATCTTCAATTAGATCTGTGATTTTTGTTTTGTTTGGAAACTTTCTCATTGACTGGTCCAATCACTCAAATGGGTTGATACGCAGACAGATATAGCTTTTACAGTGAACTTGATTCTCCTTATTTTCTAGTAAGAAGGATGCATTGAGAAAGATGCTTTAAACCTACACATTCATTTAATAAGTTAAATAGTTTATAAGTTTTTTAATCTTATTTTTTGCATTTTTACATTAGAAAATTAGCAATTTTTCTTATTCATTAGATAATATATTTTGTCTGACTGTATCAGGATTCATTTAAATGGAAATTGAAATTCTGTTTAAAATATACAAAAATATAATTTAAATATCTTTATATGTTGAGTGAAACTATCTCACATGTGTCCAACAACTAAATAAAAATCAAAACTATTTTGCATTTGAATTTAACCAGCTGCTAAGTTAACCAGAGAGTTAGTGGACTGAAAATCTGGCCTGTGGACACCACAGGATGTTGGTATCTTATAGAGCAAATAGATTTTCAATGGGATGTTCAAAGACAATAAGCAGCCAGGTACTTTATTCTCACTAACAGAAGTTTAACTGAAGTAAATGATAATTAGGTGCCTAATCTTGGTAGAGATACTTTTGAAAATCTCATATTTTTAGGTGCCGAATTACCTTTAGAAATTTGGCCATGTGTTCTTTAAATTTTAGCACTTGTAGATATCATATTCTCCTGTCTGGATTTTATTTATAAATTGGAAGAAGAGAACAGCATGTCTGCTAATTTTGAATCATTTTCTCAGATTTGAATGGATTAGTTCACAGGAAGAAAATATTCCTGCTGCATCTGCTAATAAATAGAAACTAAAAGGAATGAAGGTAAATGCTTATTTACACAACAAAAGTAGAATGTACTGGTCTTTGGAAAACATGTAAATATTTGCATTCAGTCTTTTGTAAAAGCTACAATACACAATAACATGACCTATTTACAAAGTTTGAGTTATCATAAAAAGTAGAGATTTCTTAGCCTCAGCTATATACACTATGGAAAAAGGTAGCATTCCTTAACTCCTTAAAATCTGGAGATGAATCACTGATGCCACACACACTTATTTCTTTAAGTAGCTGTAGTAATTTTAGTAAGTCTAGGTTTAGCATAAGTTGTCATCAGTCTGAATTTTAACACTTTTATTTTTAAAAATAAAAATAGAGTCAATTTAAAATCTTAACAAATATGATTTTTAAAAGCTTAGTTTTTAAAAGGTCATATTTTTCTTATCATAAGAACATAAGAACCGTCCTACTGAGTCCCAGGCCACTATGGACCTATGCTTCCTTTGCCCCATATCTTGGCTCTGGTTGTGAAGTCTCTGCCCATCAGGGTACCAACCAGCCATGGGACATCCTCACCAACCTCCCTGGCCTTTGGGCATTGGCACTGGCTGAAAGAGGGAACTTGATGGTGGGGACTGCATTGGCTCTGAGCCCTGTTTCCTTTCCCTCATCCTCTCACCTCTCTGGGCAGAGCACCAGGGACCAATGTCCGCTAGCTCGTTGGGTACCTCCATGGGTGCTGTTGCAGGTGCTCTGCTCTGGTCCCCCCTCTGGTTCTCTACCCACACATTTTTGATTCTACAGCCCTTGTACCCTTTTCCTTTTCTCAATTGTGCCTTTGCCACCTCCCTTTTCCTTGCTCACCTTTCATTCTTTCTCTCCCTGGGAGGGCTTTAAGTTTTAGTTAGGTGCAGACCGGTGCAGTGGCTGTAGGAGAGGCTGTTTAAGGACAGCATGTGACCATGGCCACTTTCTATGATCTTTCTGATGTCTGCAGAATGATCCTGGTTTCAGTTCTCTGTTTAATCCAGCTTCTTCTAGGTCATTAAAGTTACTGCTAAAATGCAGTGGTGTCCATACGACTTCGTTTATTACACCAGATATGGCTATGATTGTCATAAACCTATGATATAATACATGGATGAGGCTTTATGGATGAGGAGTAGTAGTGGATGTCATTTACTTCAACTCTAGCATGGCTTTCAGCACTGTCTCCCCTTGTATCCATGTCAGAATATTATTGCCCGGATGGGTAGATAACTACATGGCTAACAGACTGGTTGAATGATCACACTCAGAGAGTAGAGGTTAATGGGTCCTACTTTACCTGGAGGCCAGTGACAAGTGGGGAACCACAGGGGTCTGTCCTGGGACCTGTCCTGTTTAATATCTTTATCAATGACCTGGGGGAGGTGAGGAGTACACAGTCAGCAGATGACACCACACGGGGGGGACCAGTCAATATGCTCAAGGGCAGGGCTGCCATCCAGAGGGACTTAGACAGGCTGAAAGAAGGGACCAACAGAAACCTCATGAAATTCAACACAGACAAATGTGAAGTTCTGTGCCTGGGAAGAAAATGTCCCTGGAACAATATGAGCTGGGGACTGAAGGGTTGGGGAACAAGCTCTGCAGGAAAGGCCCTGGGGTCCTGGTGGACGGCAAGCTGAGCATGAGCCAGCCATGTGCCCTGGCAGCAAAGAGGGCCAACAGGCTCCTGGTCTGGATGAACAGGAGCAGAGCCAGTAGATCCAGGGAAGTGAAGAGTCTGTGGAGTCTCTTTCTTGGTGTGCTAGTACAACAAAGCTATTGATAATTTTGAGCCAAATTAGTGGAGAACCACCAAGACACCCTGTGTGGAGAAGTTGAAGGACTTGGGCTTGTTCAATCTGGAGAAGGGATGGCTTTGGGGGGACCTAACAGAAGCCCCCTGCAGTGCCTACAAGGAGGTTATCAAGGAGACAGAGCCAAGCTCTTCTCAGTGGCACACAGTGGGAGGATGAGAGGATATGGGATGAAAGAAGAGAGGTTCAGATTGGATATAAAGAGAAACTTTCACCACTGGAACAGCCAAGCAATGGAGCAGGAACATAGAGAGGTTGTGGAGTCTCCATCCTTGGAGGTTTTCAAGATTTGGCTAGATAAAGCCCTGAGAAACCTGGTCAGACTTTGTAGTTTCACCATGCTTGGAGGAGCAGCCTAGACTAGAGACCTCCTGAGGTTCCTTCCAACCTGAATTATTCTGTAATTCTAAATTTCTTCACTCTAAATAATGCATGGCATAGAACATTCTTTGCTCCTAGTAAAAACATCCTGGTCTGTTGTCTTTCTTCCTATAAGAAAGAAACATTTTTAGAACTGTCAAATTTTCTCATAGTATGAGAAATATGCTTGCACTGAAAAAATGGCAATATATTCCATGATGCAAGATAGCTCTGAGAAACCTCTACAGAAGCCTGTAATATCAGGAACAGCCAGGTTCATGAGAACTATGTTTCATTGTCTGAGATATTTTTCAGTAAATGCTTTAGAACAGATTGGTGGAAGTCAAAATTAACCTTCCTTTGTTTGTAGGATGTTTCTAACCCACATAACTACAGAAAAATACTTTAAGGTATAACCTAAGGTCACCTTGAAGTCTCAAATAAGAGGAATAGATTACGGATAAAGTTTCCAGTTCTGCTCAACTCCTGTAGAATCAGGTTTCAACTAGTTGATATCACTGCATCGAAGTCTGCCCAAGAGCAGTTGGTGGTAGATTCCAGATGGGCGTTTCTGGCAGTGATATTCATAATGGATCAGCAGCCACAGTAGTAGATAAAATTCTCCTACAGCTACTGAATCCTGTTCAGCTTCTTCTCTTTACATACTCAGTGTCAGTTCTGATGCCAAAATGTGACACAAGCTTCATGATATTCTGGCAGAGATGGGCTGTGCCAGCAGGGAGGGAACAGCAAACTGCATGGGGTGTGGAGGGAAGGGTACAGGTGGCAAGAGGGGACAGTTGATAGAGCCTCAGGATGTCTGCCTATGCTCACGGGGCTGCAGCATTACCTGCAGCTACAGCAGCTCTGCAAAGAGTTATCTTAATTTAAACTCAACTCAGGCTTATAAGCATAAAGCCCCCTCAGATTATTACCCAAATACAGGACACAAAGTAGGGGGAATGTTAGGGTTAATCATTTCATCCTAGGAGAGCCACTCTTATCAGTAGCCAGAAATCCTGGGTTGATATTCGAGGGAGGTTCAGCTGTGGCTTTGTGATTTTGCCCTTGGTTGTGAGGCAATTTCCTACCTTCTGACTCGCTTCTGCTTTCCAGCACGAGACTGGCTCAGCTAGACTATCTCTGTTGTTCAGAATATCACCCTTTAAAGCTAGATAGTATTTAATTTCTACCTGGAATATTTACACAGGTAATGCCCATTAAAGGCAAGAGTAGCTAAGTGTATATGTCCTTGTGCATTACGGGAAGATTTGACTGCATGGACAACCTTAAATTCTGAGGGGCTGCACATAAGGTTTTTGCTGACATTTATTCTCATATGCTAAATTGTTTAAATCTGTTGTTGCACATAAAGATGCAGTGAATGGAGTAAAACTGAAGGCTATATTGATTTTATCAGTAGGGATATTCTGTAAAGAATGCATAAGCATCTTTTTGTGAAGAATGTATACAAAGGTATGAATTGTGTACTAACATTTCAACCCTTTCCTTATTAATCCTTTGCCAAAACTATAAAATAACTTGTATGTCACATTAACCCATGAAATGAGCACAATTTCCAGGCAAACAGCTGTCTAAGTACTTCTCCAGGAAATTTATGTAACTTTAGCTCCTTCCTATGGCTGAAAATGCAATAGTCTAAAACAGACGCTGCAGTTACATATCCTTAGTAAAAGAGATATAATTATTACTTGTGGCTGACAGATTATCATATTAAGAAAAATGGGTTTATATTAAGAGAACAGAATTCCAGCATCTCTGCTAACCATCCAGAGTAAAATAAGCTGCTGTATGTATTCACAACTGGATGAATCTAACAGTTTCTTCACAGACTGTAATTTTCAATGATACCTGCAGATGAGTTGTTTAATTTTTAAATTATATATAGAAAGTTTAACTCAACAGAACACTCAACTGTTGTCATCATCTTATCTGTGATTTCTAGGCTTTGGGGAGGTATTGTCACCTACTGTACAGTACAAAACATTAAAAACAATCACTAAATATAGATAGAAGTAATGTGACTGAGAGTAGAAATATAGGCAGGATGTGCACTGATACTCACCTCTGAGAAATGTAGGAAAATTCTTAAGCTGAGGAGTGCAGAAACAATCTAAAACAGATACTTAACAGAGGACACATCTTAAAAACAATAATGGTGAAAAAAAGCCATGCAGGTGATAATAACAGAAGCTAAAGATCACAGACCTGTACATTCCTCTCCATATATGTAAAGGTCTGAACTCATGATTAGGTTACCACAGGTTAACAAATTATCCTGTGCCAGCTGCACATGGTAACTGACGGTGCCCATGCTCTTTTCCTGCAGCAAATATGAGGTAATGCAATTTAGCTTCATCTCCAGTAAAGGAGGAGCTTGCCACAGATAGAGAGCAAACGTATGGACAGTTACTACAAGTCATTTAAGGCACAATCAATTGTTTTAAATTAGGGTGAATTGAACATCAATCTCAACATTAAGTGTTTGCAGACTTAAAAGGTTAACACATTAATAACAGGGTATTATTTGGCAATCCATAGTGTCTAAGATGGCATTTGGGTAGATTTTAAATGTCCCAGAGCAACACTAGAGCCATGTTATTTTGAGGAAAGAATTTGTGAGAAGCAGCAGTTTCCAAATCTTGAGATCACAAGTACTACCTCTGACACCCTAGGAGCTGCATAAGATTATTGCTGATTCCTAGGATATGCTTTGTTAAAAACCCTCCTTTCTTACCAATTCCAATACCCCACTATGCTTCCACCCTATATACTTCCCTATATTAGTGGGGCTGGGAATCTGGAGTTGGTCATGCCCTCTTGGGATTTTGTTGTTTTGAGCAACAGCTGACATTTTCAGGTGGTTACACGACTCCAGAAAATGGAGTTCTAAGAATGAAAAAAACCTCCAAATACTACATGATTCACTGTCAAGTTAGTCAAGGTAGCCTCACTGAACATGTCTTTAACTTCCCAGCTCATTCCAGGGTCCTGGTCTTCTGGCTGCACACCTAATGCATCAAAGTTAGTTCACTCTTTGGCTTTTGAAGTGAATCAAGGATTCTGGGGCTAGTTCACTGATAGGACACCACCACACAAGTGCTATGGAAGAAACCGCCATTTGGAAACTACACAGTCCTCCAACATAATTACAGCATGTTTTGTATCCTCAGACACCCAGCCTGGCCTCATGCAGCATTGCAGGGATGAAGCATAGACCTTCAGGTGTCGTACTATAAAAGCACCACTCTGGTGGGCTGCAGCATTGCTCTCATGGTATTTCTGACAGCGTGAACTGAAGAAAAGCACAAAAGTAACTGTTATGTCTTGGGAAGAGCTAAGATCAAATGCTGTCTAATGTGGATGTGGCCACAATCTTCTTCCATAGTCCAGATACCAGATTTTACTTTGATTTAACTATTTGAGCTTTAATATGGACTGTTTAATTTCTTCGTAGAACCAGTCTCTCAATAAGCATCATAAATTTATCTGTGTCTGATTGTTTTGTTGTTTCACACTGGAGAGCCTGATGCGTGCAGCAAGACAATTGTGTAGCACTCTGAAGGTCCCAAGGTTGATACCTGTTAGCAGTAATGTGGTGACCATCACACCTACAATACACCAATATTTTAACAAACTTCTGGGAGACCACAACTTCAGAAGCTCTTTTGGTGAATCCTTTCTGAGTTGTGGAGTGTTTAATTTACAATAATTCATTAAATGACTTTCATAATCATTTATGACATAACAAAGCATTAGCAAGAAGAAAAGAGGACATAAAAATTTCTCAATATTCCCATAAAGGAATAATTTACTTAATTGAAAAAAAATGTAGTTGAGACTTTAAATAATGCGTTTCTCTACAATCAACCCTAAACTCCACCATGGAGTGATAAATGTGTGCTGAAGGCTAAGTACATTATGATAGGAAACTCTCCTTGACAGTCATTTAACAGCTAATCATATGTTAAGGTCATATATTACCAGTTTCTCATGGGAAAGAACTAGACATTGTCTGATTTTCCTATTGTGAAACAAGCTGAGCAAAATATCCACATGTACTGGTTCTGTGAATGTCCCCTGGGAAACGCTTCTGCTTTGACACTTTTCCTGATTTAGAATATTTCAATCTGGTTTGACCAATATCTACCCCAAGGGCAATAGAGGCCTCACAAATTTGGGAGAATAGGGTACCTTCATTTCTTGCTCTCTCTCTCTCTTTTTTTTTTCCTCATAGAAAAGCCTGACTAAAGGAAACACACTTCCATTGCCCCACTTTTGCAATGTGGCTGAAGAGGAAGGGTTGTGGAGCGCTGGGACACTGGGGTACACAAATGAACTCTGGTCCCTTTGCATTCCCTCTCTCGTCCAGTCCACCTACATTTCTTCAGGCTCATTAAGACCTATACTAAAGACTGTCTGAAGATACTTATCTATTGCTCTTGAGCGTGAAGACAACCCGGGATAGCTAACAATATTGCAAAATTTAAGCAGCTCTGTGAGTAAAGTCTACATTTAGGTGAAATGATTTGGGCATTCATGAAGGCATAGCTGGCAGAACCTGTTTTCCATCTTAACTCACTTTGCTACACTCTGAGCTCTAGTCATGCCTCAGAGGAATCAAATTTCATAACAAGGTGCTGAACACTATAAAAGGATGTGATTGTATCATGATACTGCTTGAAACCTATTTTTTCTTCTCGTGAATGAAAGCACTTTCCTTCCCGAGTGGAAAGGAACATATGAATGTAGGCAAGATGATGACTCACAGATGTAAAATTGCTCACATGCATAATGTTCATTAGGCTGAAGATCTGACTGCAGTCAGTACATGGCTGCAGTTCTTGTAGACATACGCAAGCCAGCCAGCTGGGGCACCGATAATGCTCTAGCCATGGTGGCACATTAGCACGGGCTGTGACACCCACTCAAGCACAGGGACTTGGGTGGCCAATCTTCCCTGAGATGCAGGCTGCCACGTCTACATTGCTTTCTGTACTTGAGCTTAGCTAGCTTATCTGCTCAAATAGCACAGCTTCGTCTTTTTGCACCATAGACATGGCTCTGATTAGCACAGTTATATTTTCTGAGTTTTCCTTAAGAGACATATTTGAAAAATATTTTGGTCCAGACAATATCCAAGGAAGAAGAAAATGAGAGATCATGTGTTGCCAGCAGGTCGAGGGAGGTGATCCTCCCCTTCTACTCAGCCCTGGTGAGGCCACACCTGGAGTACTGCGTCCAGTTCTGGGCTCCCCAGGACAAGAGGGATGTGGCACTACTGGAGCAAGTCCAGCGAAGGGCTACAAAGATGATGAGGGGACTGGAGCATCTCTCCTATGAGGAAAGGCTGAGAGAGCTGGGCCTGTTTAGCTTGGAGAAAAGAAGGCTGAGAGGAGATCTTATCAACGTGTACAAATATGTGAAGGGAGGATGTCAAGAGGATGGGGCCAGACTCTTTTCAGTGGTGCCCAGCGACAGGACGTGAGGCAACGGGCACAAACTGAAACACAGACACTTCCATCTGAACATGAGAAAAAACTTCTTCCCTGTGAGGGTGACAGAGCACTGGACCACGTTGCCCAGAGAGGTTGTGGAGTCTCCTTCTCTGGAGATATTCAAAACCTGCCTGGACGCGATCCTATGCAACGTGCATAGGAAATGCTGTAGGTGACCCTGCTTGAGCAGGGGGGTTGGACTAGATGATCTCTAAAGATCCCTTCCAACCTCAACCATTCTGTGATTCTGTGATCACATCTTTACAGAATTGTGAAGTGGGGTAGATGGATAAGGGAGGAAAGGATAGGGATGGGGGAAGCTGAGGGATACAATTTTATCCCTTCTAGCAGAAAATGACAAAATTCTTCACCCATTTTCTAGATGAAGGAAGGGAACGTACAGTTTTCACTTTATACAAAGCTTTTAAAATGACATATTTAATAAACACAATGACCTTAGAAATCCGGCAAAGAAGTGTAGGATCCTCTGTCTTTGCTGAGGTAGAGGAAGAAGTTGCAAGAGCCTGCCAGGGTTAATGAAGATCAAACAAGCCATTCTAGCCAGCAAAATTGTTTTGTAAAAAACACATTAAACAACACAGACTTTTCTGTCACACAGGGAGCTGGTCTAGGCTAGGATGTTTGCTTATTTATTTGTTTATTTATTCAATTTACAAGCGACTCTGGTCAGCATGCTCCCTTAGGGCACATATAGTAAAAACAGTACATCAATTAAATAGCGATGTTTACAGCATTGACAGAGTGCCTAACGAAGGACTTTGAATGACTTCAGGCCTGTCCCTTGGAGAATACTGAGCTTCTAACTCTCACACATCTGGAAGGTTTGGAGGAGAAAAAGGCTGCATGAATATGCGGATGTACCTTGAAGCACTGTTTGAAGGACAACAAAAGCTTAACTGTTGTCTTCTTATAGCTGTAAGGGAAATGAATTCTTCAGTTTAGAGTCCTAAATGAGAAAAACCTGAGATTTTTTCCAAGTTATTTATGTACCCACAAGTGCAAGTAGGCACTGGTGGGTGTTCTTACTTGCCCTGTTTTTCAGTTTTGATTCCAAACTTGTTCAGCCTACAAGTGAAAATCCCACAAGGTACCAGGCTGCATCTAACTTTAAAAATCTGGGCCTTGGTAGACTACTACTATAGCACTAGCATGCCAGGAGAAAGGCAGCCTCTGAGGTCTCTTTTTAATCTATTTGGTTAAGCATGCTTAGAGGTAACAGTGTTATGCTTAAAAAGGGTCTGCAAAATAGCAAAAATATGCCCCGAGGAAAATAAAGAGTAAACAAACATCACATATGTATTATCATAAGCTCCCAGTCATGTAGTGTCTTTCACAGGTGTCCTGTGTTCCTATTTTCTACCTGGTGGTACCCATTTTCTCCACTCTGTAAAGTCAATGAAGAGTTACAGGGGTCAGTGGCCATAAAAGGATAAATGCCACAATCAGAACAACCATACTACTCCCCTTGATGACACTTTTCGTAGCATGGTGGTGCATCCATCCAAGGTATTTGAGCGTCTAGTCCTTCTGTTCAAGCAGTCTAAGGGGAAAATTTGCCCTGTCCAAGAAAAGTTTTATTTCCCTTCTCAAACCCCAACTCTCTGTCAGCAATCCCACAGGAGTCAATGGGGAGCCCACAGGGAAGTGGCCTGTCTAAATGTGTAAAGAAAAAGCAGAGAGACAAATTCTAATTAGTCCTGGCTCTGGACTTTTCTCCTTATATATCTTCAGATGCAAAGGCCAAAATTTACCTAAAGGCTTTGTGATTTGGGATACCTCCTTTTGCGGATTTCCAACTTGAAATACCCTTGGGGTTGGCTTTTAAAGAAGCCATGCACTCTTAGTGGCAAGTGGAGTCATGGATGCTCTGCACTCTCCAAGTCCGCTGGACCTATGGGTGTTCTGCGCCTACAAAATCAGACCAAAAGTTTGTCAGCTCAAGCATGCTAAAACCATGGCTACTTCTGCACAAGGTTACATTAACGCAGCTCAGTTTCTGTACCTTAAAACTGGACTAATGAAGTTTAACTGCCTGGCTCAAAGGGTTTTTGTGAAGATCAATTAGCTAATGCCTGTAAAGTGCTCTGCACGTATTTGGCGCGATCGCTGGTGTTGCATAGTCCTACCCTTACTCGCCATGCTCAGTAGGAGCACTGTTGCTTTAAAAAGGGAGCTTGTCCAGGCTCTCCTCCTCCACTGGATCTAAGATGGATGCTCCTGCTGCAGCACAGCCTGTAAGCAGACTTTGCCCAGCCTGCTTTTTTTGTTTCTCCTGGAAGCTTGCTCCAGACAAGTCAGCTGCACTGCAGATTCAGCAGAAGCAGGAGGGCAGCTCTCCGCAGGTAAGCTGCCACTGGCACAAAGCTGCTCTTTCCCACACCTGGACGGAGACAGCACCAAGGATGCTGGCATCCTGCAAATTATGGTCCTCTCCTTGTTTTTCTCTAGCTGACTCACAACAGCTCCCAGCCAGGGGAGAGTCAAACAACTTCAGGCCTCCGGTCTCTTAAACTTCTTCGCTGGCTGGCTGTGAATTTAGTTACAATGAGGACAGGGAGACTCCTTTTCCCGCACCTACTTCTCATCTCGCTCACGTGCGGTTTCTTAGCATCACTTCTGTGGAGGTACTCCTGATTTACGCTGGGGAGGTCCGGGCTGCCTGCAGCACGACAGCCCCGCTGCCGTCCTGGGGCCTGGCAGCCGTCCTTGCGCCCCGCAGCGAGGAGCTGGTGTTCAGTCACGAGAGGGAGCCGGCGGCGATGAGTTCGGAAAGGTTCTGCAGGCGCTCGTAGGCCTGCGACCACGGGGAGCAGTTTAAGCTGCGTTGGCTTCTTTCCCGCAGAAATGCATTGATTTGCCACTAAGCTCCTCTTCTTTTAAGCATTAAAAATGTCATCTTCAGAGGACTGCAAACAGGGCACTCCAATAACTCTCCAGAGTTTAGCCTTATTTCATTTTATTATTCCCATGGAAGCTTTGGCGGAGACATTCCTTCGGTATAGCGTTCATTTGACAGAGGTCTTTTCTTTCCCCCCAGGATAGTGTGGCACTGGAGGTAGATGTCTTTTATTGAAGAGAGTTGAAGGCAATGCTTTCTTCTTTAACAGCTTTGATTTACAGAACAGTTTCACTTAGGTCAACAGGAACAGACCCTGCTAGTACCCCCACCACCCTGAGGACAGAAAATGCTTGCTGCTGTGCCAGCAGGGTGAAAAATCCCTTCCCTAGCTTTTCATGCCATTCTGGAAGCAGAAAGGTGCTGTAAAGGGCCAGTGGTCAATTCTCATCGTGAAGGAGCAGAATAGGATCATTGTAATCATCCCTGTGCTTCTTCCTTTACATGCTGCAGTGGAGGGTCAAGTGAGGACTGTATGTGTCAAGGGAGAGTCTGTGCTAGGAGATTGCCCAGGTGAGCAGCTCCCATGAATGAGAGGATTGATAGGATTCCCAGGCCAGCACAGAATTAAGCCCTCTGCCCCTCCATCTGTCTGCCAAAGACTCTCAAGACTTTGCCGTCTTGCTTTTGAAAGCATGATGATGGGGATCAGCCTGTGGAGGCAGAGAGTTGTTGTCTGTGCAACAATGTTAAAAACACAGAAGTGTTTTTCACTGAATCACCATTTTTTTTCCCCACTGTGACACCCAGGTGCAGTTTTGGCTAAGAGGAGACAGCTTATACTGGAGACAATAAACCATGCTACACTCCTTTCTTTGGAGTTGAACTAGTTTAATAAAAATGCGTCTTTCAGATGCGTTTTTCTCCAATGGCCCCTTGCCATTATTAGTGGCTCAGCTGGCTAACATTTCTTTACGGCATGAGTCAAGGGCAGTACACTCCCCTCCCCCCCCCCAAAAAAAAAGAAAAAAAAAAGATGGGCATTGATGGTTTTCAAAGCTCAGGAGTCCCTTATTAAAAACGATTGTATCGCAGCTGCAGAACAGATGCGTTTAAAAGTGGGCTCTACAATCTCCATCCCCTAAATGACCTTGTAAGTGTCACCTAAAGCAATTCTGTGCTCCTGCTGTGTCCACTGCCAGCGTCTGCAGCCAGTCCTGAGCATGGTGGAGTTAGAAGAGCCTGCAAATACAGTACAGAAGAAGGTGTTGTCATACAGGAATCTTTGCTATAGTTTTGTTGGAGCTATTTGGAAAACTTTCTTTAGAATTTAGCTGTGACAGTGATCACATCTCCTCTCATTTGCTTTCTGCTGACATTGACTGAAAAAAATTTGGGTTTTGGTCTTTCTTCTCCTCTCCCCGCCCATGGAATGAGAATTTGATAGCTGAAAAAGCTATTAAATGCTAAAAGCTGTGAGAAGAGTGGCGTTTGCCAGAAATGAACACAGCATTTCCTGTTCAGAAAAATCTGAGGAAAATCAGTGACAGTTGTTCTCACTTCTGGGAACTGCTGGAAAACACCGACTTTTAATGGGAACCTGGAAAAAGAGACACTTTATCAATAGAAAAGTTCTAAAAAAATCAGACATTTGGGTAGTAAGGACTTCTTTCTCCACATATAACAATGAGAATTTCTGAGCAAAAAAATATCCTCACAGAAGAAACTAAAAGTGTTGTCCTCCTGCTTCTAGCACACGCATCTACTGTCCGGGTCCAACTCTAACATGAAATGTGTGCCTGACTGATTAACACCCAGCCAGGGCTTCTGTGCCCTTAACCGTAGTGATATGGTTAACCATAATGACATGGAGCCCAGTAATGGTAAGACTTTACAAAGCAGGATTTAGATTTCAGGTTCAGTCCTTTTGTTGTTATTTATCTTCTGTCTGTCTGCCTGAAATGATTGCTTTGTTTAATGACATTTTGCAGTCAAAATTTCAGTTTCTTGTGGAAAGCTAGTAATTTTGTGAAAAGTTCATTTCTCGAAAGTGCCCTAAAGCCCGACCTTCTCTGTTTCTCATGAATTGTGATGTGTCATCAGATTTATTTTTACTTTGGCTTTCATCAAGCACTTTTTCTTTAGGCTTATCATTCCTCTCTAAATAGTAGTACCATATGACACAAGAAATGAGGTTGGTTTCTGGTGGTTCCTTTCTGGAGTTGCCAGCAGCAGACTGAACTTGAACTGCTCCATACTAGAGGTGACAGTATAGGCACTGGCTTTCCAATAAAAAACAAATTATGGGCACCACATGTGAGAATTAATACTTTGGGGGGATATAATACTCTTCACTGTAGCTACTCAAAATCCCAGCAAGACTTTTTTTCAAGTATTTTTCCTTAAAGTCCATGCCCTTAGCACTATGGAATTTGCAGGGGAATGGCACATGTAAAGTTCAACATAAACAAATGGCCTAAAAGCAATAGCATGAAATATAACTGTGAAGTACTGCATGTAGGAAGGGATTTCCACTTGCACAAATAACAAATGCATATTGATTAGCCAGGCAGCAGAGAAGGATGTGGTGAGGTGTCTTAGAAGTGAATCTCAAAATGAGCCTGAGTGAAGAATGTGAGGCTACTGCAAAATAAATCTAAAAAACTTGGGATATATTTAAAGAAATACTGTAAGTGAGAGGTGGAAGGAATTATTCTGCTGGACGTGTCATTGTTTGGATGTACATTTTGAGATGGATGGAGAGAGTTTGAAGGAAAAGAGCAAGAACATTAAGGGTTTTATAGTGTATGAGCTGTGTTGAAAAGTTTAAAAGAACTAAGAGAGAGTTGGGATAAACAATGACAGTCCTGGAAATATATAAAAGTTGTTGTTGTAACAGAGATTGATATCTGTTACACTACAGCTTTTCACCACGGAAAAGAGACAGGTTAGAGAAGATACAATCCCGGTCTCCAAATTCATGAATGGCTTGGAAAGGACACATAGGAGTAGACTTCTTGTTTCTTCCATTGCAACACTTTGTTACATCAGATAAAAATATTAGGAGCTAGATTAAAAACAAAGAAATAAAAGCAGATGGTCATATGAGAGGTGGAAGGCCTGAGGAACTCATGGAAGTAGAAGATAACACGGATTCAAGGGGAAACTGGAAAATTACTGAACAATTACTACCAAGCGTTATGCTTCCCACCTTGGGGAGCCCCTTACGCACAGAAAAAAGGAAGTACTTGCAGAACTGGTGACTATGCGTAGGAGCACGGCCAGCTATATGCCTCTGTTTAATGCATATAGTAAGTACGTGTATAGTGCAGTAACTTCAGCTTGTACAGACATAACTGAGCTAGCTAGTGTAGTGCTAATAATGGTGTAATCCTCATAACATAAAATTCAATATAGGCTAAACCTCCTTCTGCCCCTGGCAGCTGGGTAAATATGAAAGGTGCTAGTGAGCTCTAGTGTGTGGTAGCTAAACTGCTTATTTTAAAGCTCATTTGGGTATACGTGTATTGGACTCACTTGAAGAAATCAGTGGATCCACATATGTCTTTCAAGTGGGGCGTAGAGTTGTCAATTGAGAACTTGTGCTGTGTTTTCACTCTGTATCCGGAGGGCCAGGCCTTTATTTCTGTTTAATTTGTTACGTAAAATCTTAAAAATTCTAACATAAGATATAAATAGGAATCTTCAAAACAGCAGAGTTGTTTTGTAGCTATTGAAGTCTGGCAGTAATAGCACTCTTTGTTTTTTTCTCTTTCTAGCTGACATTTAATCTGAATAACTTTTTCCTCTCTCTCATTTTTCTTTTCCACCTGTACCTGGCTAAAGAAAGTTATTTTCAAAAATTATATACAATTGGTGATTTTGTAAATGATTTAACAGATAAATATTAGTTTTCATAAAAATCTGTGTTTCTCTTTTTTTGTGTGCCTTTATTTTTTTGCATTATTTCTTATTAAACAGCTTTAGATATAGCTGGCAGTTCAGGCTAAAACTACTGTTACATGCTACATCCTGGACACTTCCAGTTTTCACTAGTTAAGAATGTAAAACTATATTGGTAATGTGTAAACATTACATAAATGTGTAAACACTTATGAACATGAGTATTTTTTATGAATATTCTCATTAACTTAAAAATCACTGTTTATTTGGCTGGGTACCTGGGGAAATGGGCATTTAATTGGAAGGCATTATCCCCATCTTCAGATGGAGAGATTGAGTCATATAATGCTATCAAAGCTGTCTACTACTTTTGAATTCTTAATGCATAGGTATTTTTCAGACCATCCAGGCTGTCTTTTCTGCTTATCTGCTTCCACGCCATGACCTCAAGGTTCTCTGGGGGAACTTTGTATCTCCATGAGCTGTTGATGCCCTTGTCAGAGCTAGGTGAAGCAGGCAGCTCTCTACCAGCAGGCTCTGCCATAAAGAACCGGTAAGACCCAGGTGGCAACCCATTCCTGTTTATCTATGGAGATCTGGGAAAGCCAGACAGGCTGCCACAGCCACCGCATGGGATGCAGCAGCTGCTGGTGGTGATGGTGGAAGAGGTGCATCCCAGCAGCAGCAATTGCATCTTGCAGAAGTAGCAGACCTGACTCTATACGGCTCTCCACTGGGCTCTCTGTCCCAGCTCCACCCTAGTGGCCTTATTCGTCTCATTCTTAAGGCAGGACTGCCCCAGATCTGGTCTAGTCCTGGAGCCTTTGGACACATAAAAACGGTTTTGCTCTCACTTTGAAGTTTGGAGCTGGTTTTAGTGAATACTCACAAGCTCTGAAGTTTTAAGCCTAGAACTGCATCTTCTTTGGCTGAACTCCAAATTCACCCATGTCCCTGTTTCTAACACCGGGGTGAAAATTCAGTCTCATATTAGTGCAGGCTCAACCACAGCTTTGCATGAGGTGTGACTGGGTCGGGAACAAAGCAGCAGCTCCTCCATCTACCTTAGCATCTCCTGAGCTGCTGATATCATGCCACTGTGGGATCTTTCCTGGGTGGGCTTCAATATTAGTTGTTCCAAAGGCATATGGACTTTCATGCAAACTAAGGCTGGGCTTCTGATATGCACCAGCAGACAAATATCAGCAAAAAGAAGGCCTGTCATCTTCAGTCCATTCCCCAAAATGACCAATTCAGGTAAAGGATCTACATAGCTGAGTTCCTTGAAATGCCCTAAGTAGAGTCCCCCCAGATGACAGAACAGCTGTGAAAAATTTGGTTTAAGCTAGAGAAGGTTTGAGGTGGTTTTGTTCTTAATGAATATGTGGCAGGGTTCTGTACAGTTATTTTTGGTTTTGAAGGGGTATCATTCAAGTTTGTTTTATATTTTCTAGCTCCTTCTGGATGTGCTGCCTGTGGTGTAACAAGCTTTTTTCTTTTATCTAATATGATTCTTTGAGAAGACAACTTCTCTTTAATCACTGTCAGAGACAGATTTAGTTTTTAGGAGGCTTGATTAGCGTATAGGGAATTCAGAGAAGAGCAACAGAGAAGGTGATTTTGAATTCTAACGAAAGATTAGAAGAATATAACAATGCATAAAGCTTGGCCAAGGGCCTAATGAACATGTTGATCTTCCGGTATCTAATGAATGTGGTAAGGGGTTAGAGAAATTTTTCAGGATAGAGCAATGGAATTAAAAGTTGAGTGGTGAAAATGGGAAGGGAAAATACACAGATCTATTTTTTAATATAGTACAGGTTGGGGGTTGACCTGCTGGAAAGCAGCTCTGCTGAGAAGGACCTGGGAGTGCTGGTGGACACCAAGTTAAGTATGAGGCAGCAATGTGCCCTTGTGGCCAAGAAGGCCAATGGTGTCCTGGGGTGCATCAGGAAGAGTGTTGCCAGCAGGTCGAGGGAGGTGATTCTCCCCCTCTACTCAGCCCTGGTGAGGCCACATCTGGAGTACTGCGTCCAGTTCTGGGCTCCCCAGTACAAGAGGGATGTGGCACTACTGGAGCAAGTCCAGCGAAGGGCCACAAAGATGATTAGGGGACTGGAGCCTCTCTCTTATGAGGAAAGGCTGAGAGAGCTGGGCCTGTTTAGCTTGGAGAAGAGAAGGCTGAGAGGAGATCTTATCAACGTGTACAAGTATCTGAAGGGAGGGTGTCGAGAGGATGGGGCCAGACTCTTTTCAGTGGTGCCGAGCGACAGGACGCGAGGCAATGGGCACAAACTGAAACACAGACGCTTCCATCTTAACATGAGGAAAAACTTTTTCACTGTGAGGGTGACAGAGCACTGGAACAGGTTGCCCCGAGAGGTGGTGGAGTCTCCTTCTCTGGAGATATTCAAAATGCGCCTGGATGCAATCCTGTGCAATGTGCTCTAGGTGACCCTGCTTGAGCAGGGGGGTTGGACTAGATGATCTCCAGAGGTCCCTTCCAACCTCAGTGATTCTGTGATTCTGTGATTCTGTGAATATCAAAACTTAAGCAAATTCCTCAATAAAAAATGATAGGAAATTTAAAAGTAAATATTGCAATATAGTCAAGGTTGAATATCTAGCAATGCTTTGTGAATCTCCAGGCTTTTGTATTTATTTTTAATTATGGTGGTCTTATGTGCTTCTCACATGGTATGTCTGGTGCAGGCCATAAGTACTGATATGTGAGCTAGCTCCGATAGAGGAGGAGGTATATATGCATTACGCGGGAAAGTAATGTGCAAACTTGACAATAATACTTCCAGAAATAAAGCTGAACTGTTTTGAGATAATTCATGTATTTCCACATAGTGCTGTGCTGTGAAAGACAGACATCATCACAGAACCCGGAAATATTGGATTACTGGCAGAACGGGAGAGATTTTACTAGCTGAATGGACCAAAAGGAGATGACAGGTGGGGAAACAGTTCTTGTTTCTCCCAAATCTGGCAGGTGAGGAAGAGAGTAACTTTTGTGAAGATTAAGCTCAGTCAGTAGCAGGAGGTTTCAGTTCACCGGTGGGGTCATTCAACTAGAAGCTGCTGACGATCCATGGCGATTTGCTGGGAGTCTCCACTTTTGCTAGCAGCAGAAGAGGTGCACTTCATTGTGGCGGCGCAGCGGTTGCGAGCGAGTAGGCTGAATCAGTGCACTCAACTCAACACCTGCAATATCTGCTCCTCTGTAAATCCAGCCAGAGAGAGAGAAAATGGGGACATAGATTTTTCCAAGGAACCTTGCTCCTGCAGTATGACTGTAATTTAAATGCCTTTCCTGGCAATTAGCAATTTACTTCTGCTTCTGTGATGAGTGGTATCTGAAAAAAAGGTAGAGCAGGATCTTTGAGCAAGTGTTTTCATATGGCAGTTTTCTATATGTGGTTGCCACTTAATCAACATAAATGTCTTGGCCATTTGTGATATGAGTTATTATTCCAATCTGTCATTGGAATGGATCCGCTTTTTCTGTTTGTTTCCCAAATGACTCTGCATCAGGTAACTGTTTTTCACTTGAAAGCAACAATTAGTTTAAGCGTGAAGGGATATGTTTCTTGCCTTGTTTAATACTCAGGTGACTGCTGTTTGATGCATCTTAGCACGGAAATAAAATCACAAGTAAAACCTGTTTCGGTTGGAAGTCTGCAAGAGTGTCATGTTGAAAATCAGCAAGTGGGGAAGAAATGGGAATTTTAATAAGCAGGCCTTCTCTCTTCTCAGAGTGTGAGCCAACTGAATGCAGTCTTAGCCAAAAGATCCAAGAGGCTAACTGGCTGTTTTTCCTTCCCTTCTTTGAATTTGAATTTGAAATTAAATGCAGGTGATTTTAATTAGACGCAGTGAACATTAATTGGAAATCACATTTGTGTGATTATGGGTCCAGTTTTAAATCAAGACATCATGTTTAAAACATCGGAAAGTGCAGATGCAATGCATTCTTATATTAGAAATGCTAATGATTAGGACAGATTGAGAGTGTTACCGATCACTTAAATGTCTAAGATGGGCGGATATGAGAACTGCTAAAACAGTTAACTAGCGCAGTTTTCTGGCATTTTGTAGTAGTGCCTACTAAAAAATAATATGTCATGCCACCGCCACGCCAAATCAATGTTTATAAGGCCACAGATGTAGTGTGCTCACACCTTAAGGTAGCACTGTGGTTCATGTTTTAATGATAGTGGCTGCTAGCTGTAACTATGGAATGTATTGTCATGGAAACTACACTTTTCTATATTTACACCAGTGCTGGTTATGCGAGAGACAGCACTTGAAAGAAAACCTGTGTAATATATAGCTTAATAACGAGACAGGCGAGCTAGGACTAAGCAGATCAAAGACTGGGCTACGTTCCAGCTGCTGTGTGGCACCGTAGCGTGCCTCTAAACAGAGGCAGCCGCGGTCGCAGCCGCCAACTAGCAGAGCAAGGCGGGAAGAAGGACCGCGGCGAGGTCGCTTTGGAAGAGCAGCTCAGACCAGCTGCCGTTATTGACAGGGGACTGACTGGCAGCCCCGTAGCAAACGTCCAGGACGTAATGAAGCAGGTAAAACTGATGTCCAGGCTGTTAGAATAAAACCGTGAGCCGAGTGAATCGAGGACCCTGGATCGTAGATCCTGTTATTTGCAAGAAAGGAATCTTCAGAGGCGGAATTGGATTGTAACCTTAACTCAGGAGCAATTCTGTCTGGAGTTTTAATGGGAAAAGTGTTGTCCTTTTACAGAGCCTAGGTTCTTGCAAGTCCTGAGTTATAAACATAAAGTGTGATAAACAATAACAAAATATTATACTAAGTCAAAATTTAGCTACATACCAAAAAATGGATAAAAATAAAGTTATTGTGTAGTGTAAAAGAAAGTGTAGAATCAAAGCTGTTTAAGAAAATTATTTTTTTAATGTTTTTGAACTTTACAAAATGAGGGTAAACTATACTGAAGAAATTATACTTTATGTATATATATTACACACATACGATACACACACATATACATATAATTATATAAATATAAAATCTTAATAGAAGAGGTCTCGTACGTTACGGTCCACAATCTACAGACAGATCATTTTAGAAATCCTGTAACATTTCCCTCTATATTGTTTGACCTAGCTGCAAACAGAGACCTCCATTTGCCATAGGCACCTCTCTGTTCCGTTGTATAACAAATCTTTAGTTTGCATTTATTGCAGCAGATTGTTTCAGCTGTGCCTTTAGGACGTACTCACAATTTCCAGGGAGACAACGCGCTCTCATCTCTTTCGAGAGTTTGCAATTTGATGGGCAGAGCTTAGCGAGTTGCAGAAAAGCAGGGTCAAGTCACTGTGAAACAACTGCTGAGTTTACCTTGCTGTCAGCTGTGAAGCTGTGGAAGACATCTCTTTACCTTCTATATCATAATCTTTTCTTTTTATATCTGTCCGTGCGCTGTGGCTGCACATAAAACTGGAAGATATATTCGTCCAACTTTTGATATAAATAATCTTCTTAAAAAAGCACAGCTAGCAGTTTGCACATCCAAATGTTTTATTATGCATTTTCAGCTGGTGCTGCTTTAACTGAAGAAACAGCGACTGCTGTAACTGAATCCAAACCAATGTTATGCCCCCAAACTTCTTTAATTATTAAATTTCTGGAATATAGGAAGCTGTTTGCAGGTCATCTGATAGCAGTACTAGCTGAATAGTTGGTAGTTACATTGCCTCCAAAGCAGCGTTTAGAGAGCGTTTTAAGCTTCACGCTGGTGCATTTTCCGTGCAACTTCATATCTTTATTCAGTGTCTCCTGCAATCCTTCAACCTGTCTATTTGTAAATTTGTGCCTGGAGAAAGCTCCCATGTGGCAAGCCAGGATTGGATAAATGTTACTTGTATTTCTCTGATTGCAAACTCCCAGCATCTGGGATTTTCAGCTTTGAGTACAGTTTGTCTCCTGCTGAGATTCATCTTTTTGGAGAAAGCAAAGGGCATCGCTTCTGTGGAGTTGCGATTGATTTGCTGCTTTTTCACGGGGAGATGCTGGGAAGGGGATCCTTATTGGAATGCATATTGATAAAGGCTGAGGATTCGGCTTGTTAGATAAGTAATTTTTTTCTCTTCTCTCCCCACAATGACTATGTATTGCAGCAACTCACTGGCTTTTTACCAAATCAGGAGCTGCAGTATTTTTCTTCCGATGGAATAATTTCAGCCCACTTCAGCTAGCATGACAATCTTATGTGATTGTTATGAGTAGGCGTTTACATCCTTTTACATGCTAATACTGCCACACCTGCTAGTCCCCCTCATTTCCATTTCGTTCTCCTTTTTTTTTTCTTCTTCTTCTTTTTTTTCCCTCCCTTTCAATGTAAAAACTAATTTCCCCGAGGAAGGGAAATCCTGAGATCCTTGATCGATGCTGCATCGTTGATTCATCAGCAACGAAGGGGATGGCTGAACGGGACACAGGTAGAGATTCAAGCAGGCTGCTTCTGACCGGCAAGAGAAAAGCTAGCTGTTGAGCAGCATATGTTGCCACTCCATGTGCTGCACTAGCTACTTGTTTTTAGCCTTCAGTAGGCTGCCACTACCGCAGCACTAAAGGAATGTGCCCTATTGTTAAAAATCCTGACTGCTTTACACCAATGATTTGCCACTGCAAAGTTGCATGCACCAACAACACTTTGTCGTTGATGTTTGGATGCAAGGTAGGATGTGGTTAATGTATTTCAATGCATGCCGTAACTCCTTTGAATGTCTGTGCTGTTTAATTTTATGTCTGCATAGAGATTCAGCGCAAGTTGCGATACGTTGGCTTTAAATGAGGGCTTACAGCTGATACATTTTAAGTGTTAGAAGAAAATCCAGTAGAAGTAAAGGTTTCCTTATTTCCCGGGCTTGTACGAGTATAGATTTACATAGGAGAATCTAATGGATTATGAAGCATTTGTTTTAGACTTGATTATATACTTAGCTAACAGTGCTAAGATTACTAAAGCATTACTCTGCCATTTGCCCAGCTTTATTGATTTTGACATGTATACCATTATTCCAAAAACACAAACTAGCAAGAATGAATATATATATTTTTTTCCATTTATATTGCTGATACGGCTTTTAACTGTAATAGCAATGCTAAAGTATGCAGCCCTGCACTTCTGTATAACAAATAAATAAAGTAAGCTCCGGATCCCATTTTTAAGTCTACAGGAATATCTTTAAATAAGTGTATTCTTTTAGGCACTGAACAATCATTTAATCTCCCTTTTACATTTAAATCAAAAGGTGGCGCAGTTAGCCAGAGAAGTTTCATTTTGGGCTGTATAATGCAATCCCACCCCAAATTTTTTAGCAAAGGTGTTGGATTGGGCTATATTTTTCCTTATATATATATCCTGATTTGGCATTACAGTATAACCAGTGTTGCTTGTTATTTTACTAAAATAATTCAAAAGTAATGACATGTTTATAAAAGTTATTATATTTGGGCAAACAAGTTTGGTTCTAGGATCACTGGATCAATCACAATGATTTTTTTTAGGCGATTTACAGATTTTGTCCCATTCCTGTTCCTTGCTATTCTTAGATACTGGATAATATTAATGCTGTTCCTATATCTTTAAAATAGAATAACAAATGAACATTTATATAAAAAAATGATATTGGTAGTAACTATTTTTAAATGACGCTGTATAATTTTTTTTAATCCTCAAAACTGGCTATGCTACAAAAATCAAGTCTTGGTCACACAGTCCCCAACCTTGGGAACACAGTTTAATCTTTTTAAGTTCCTCTGTGACAGACTAGGCTGAATAAAATGAAGTAACTTTATGAAATATGCTATAGGTGACCCAGTGTTCCCCAAACATAATTCAGCTAGAGGTTAATGACAGATCATCTACTGCTTCATGTAATATCCTTAAACTCAAACTAGGTTACAGTTTATTGGTCCACCTTCTCCTTTTCCCCAAACTCCACCCCGTCTACATCTCCTCTGGTTACTTGAGTATTTCCTGTGCTAAAGTTTCTTGTATCTTCACTTCCATTGTAAATGGGCAAAAATACGTTCTATTAGTGAAAGGGTTATAATTTAATTGCTGTGTCATGATGCCACTAGTGATATGAATAGTATCTAGAGTTTAATTATTTAAAAGCTTTTTTTAAATTGCATCTTTTTCATAAGAACAATTAATGTTTCTTTTTAATTTTAACTTTGAAAATTAAAACCCACTGTTTTCAAGTGTTAAATTCTAATTAATAAAGGTGACTTGTTAGTCAGGGGAAATTAAATGCAAGCCACCATTCTACAAAGGTAGGCCAGTGGCCTAGGGACTGGTATCCAATTTGTATTCCTGCCTGTAAGCATGATTTTCAAAGGATGTTCTTTGATGCACTTAAGCTCTTTCATTCTGTTAGGAAGAAGCAGGAGAATAAAACCCATAAATTTCAAACTTTCTTCCTCCTCTTTGTTTAGCACTTCAGGCTCATTAAGTTAGTCACAATCAATGTTTTATCTTCCTGTGGTGGTGTATAAACTACTTCTTGAATGAAATAAATACACACGAGGGACAGTGATCATTTTCAAAAAGATGCTAAGGAGCATGAGTGAACTGACTTGTCTTGGGTCCGTTCAACATATGTCATATTAGTACGCTTTGATACAGTCATTAAGCATACATGAAATATTCTGTGTACCTGCCAGTGTATTGCCTGTCCCAGTTCAAGTATCCTTTTCTCCTCCCTTTTGTTCTGCTGTCCACATACATAACTTTTTGCTTTGGACTAGTAGGATTACATTTCTAGCTTTATGGGTGCAGACGCACTGTTTACCAGCAAACAAGTTTGCGAGGAAGTAAGGATGTTTCTTCTATGAATTGTGTTAGTAGCATGGCATGGAAGCATGAATCTAAGCATGCTCATATTAAATCTGACTTCTGCAATCACATGACTCATGAACTTGGGAAGAAAAGTGATATACAAGACCCACACTTTGTATTCTGGGAGGTGGAGGAGGCAGAGGAATAGAAAGACAGTTTTAAAATATATAGTGCCTGATGGTGATAAACAGCAAAGGAACTCAAAGTTAAGCAAATATCTACAAGTGCTAAAATAACCAGGTCAGGTTATTAACTAGCTCTGTTCTAAAGGACAGTGCAAATTATAGGGCTGAAATATTGCTCTCATTCTTTATTTACAGCTTTTAATCTTAATTTTGTGCCAAATACAGTCTTCATCTCCTATGGGCACAGAAGTGGGTAAGAGAAACAGACTGCATCAGAAGCATCACACCCATTTTTGTCTGCCCCCAGTGCAAACATTTTGCAGGCTGCTCACTCCGAACAGGTGGTGCCTGGGAGTTAATTTGGGGGGCCAGAAGAGGGTGTGTATGTCTTGGTACACCATATGTTGCAAAGGTGGTGGAGAAGTCTGACTGTGGCTGCAGGAAGCTTTCCTTTTCAGCTCGTTTTCCTAGACATTGACAGCTGACCTTGTTCTGGGCCTTCAGTTTTAATGATGCCCAATTTCATGAACTATGACCTTGAAACTGCAAAGAGTTCAAAGCAGTTTAATTTGAAAGGCAGACTAGTTTCCATCTGAGGTGCCTCTGTCGCACCCGACCTAAACATTTTTAAGCACCTCTCGCGTTTCTGGAAGGGAAGCACCAGTGTTTCCATCACAGAGCTGCAAAACTGAAGCAAGGAGGGGGCAGCAGTTTTTACACGCGACCCTCAGGTGACAGGAGATGGCTTGCAGAATTTTCTTGTTCATAATCTCCCGGGGATTGGACTTGAATTTGTTTTCCCTGAGTCCTAGAGTTGTTCCACAGCTACCAGACTATTATGTTAAACTTTGGTTACAGGCCTCTATTCGCTTCAGATCTCCGTTCGGAGGAGTGCTAAGACATTTATCAAACTCCCACTGAAGGTGATGAGACTTGAACACACACTTAACTGTCAGTATGTGCTTACTCACTTTGCTGAATTGGTCCCTATAATAGTTCATGCAGTATTGTGGAAGGGTTACCTCCTGACTCTTAATATCCTGTTCATTTTCCTCTTATTAGGAGTGCCAGGAGGTATTTCAGAATGACTGAGAAGTTTCTTAAATTACATTTCAGTCACAACTCTCACACTCACGTGGAAGTGTCTTTTAGTCTTAGCTCCTGTTCCTTGGTATATTGTAAATAGTGATTGAGGAGATTGCATTAAAGGATGAGTGACCTTCCCATTTGTTGACCTTGATCGGGTATTTTGATAAATCATACTTTCTTTCTGATTTAGGTCTATTTTGTATCTGTCCTAACATAATTTCACAGTTTAAAAAAAGGGACAAAATATACCTCCCTCTCTTCATTACCTCCTTTCCCGTCTTCTAGCACATTTATCACTACCAGTCCTCTGGCACAATAGCTGATTTCATTTTTCTTCCCCTTACAGTTTCTTTATTTTAGCTGAAATAGCCAAATAAGGACCTATTCCACTATCCAAGGTGAGTGTGAAAGTCACACCACTTGTTGTTTTCTCAGCTGCCAAAACTTCCACATCACACCTGAAAAACTTTTTTTTAAACTTATTGCCTGTCCAAACATATTGTGCACATCTGCAACTGAAAATACAAGATCATTGCAAAACTGAAGGTTTCATTAAATCAGATATTAGAGGGATTTACTGAATGTTTTGACATTCATATTTATTTAGCTCACTATTTTCATTGTGATCAAACTATTAGAAAACTATTAGTTTTCTGCACCAACACTATTAGTCTCTTGAACAAACTCTAATGTCACTTAGCTCTTCATTGAGAATAGTTCTCCTTTTTCAGTCTAGACCTGAGTATTGAAAGAAACGAAGTCATTTGAGATGATAAGAAAATACTTTTCCGACTAGACCGTGCTCAAAGCCTTGCGTGCTTTAGGCACTTGATGCATCTCAGTGAACTCAAATGCGATTCCACATTTCATGGGCTGAGGTGTTTTTTGAGTGCATCTGGATTAACATTTTCATTTGGATTGGAATCCAAAAAGCTCACTGGAATGAGCTTTTGAAGTAAATCCCCCAGTCCTCCCCATTTATCTTGCTCTGCTTTGCATCACAGAGTAGGCTTGGAGTCTGGAAATGGGATTTCTTTTTGACTGAACCAAGCAGAAAGATGTACTCCAGGAACGCAGTGAGTGTTCTCCAAAGTCTAGTGGGTATTCAGTTTATAAGGCCAGATTAGAAATAGTTCAAAGTAAAACACACAAAATATGTATAATGTGGATGCTGGATCCTTCTCAGCAGCTCTTCATGCTATGGGCTCATTACTATTGCCCTGTACTGCTTGCTAATGTGGACATAACCTCTGACTCCGCTCTTATTTCTGTGTTCTGTTCTGACGTTTTGGAGGTAGAAGTGGATAAATGTAAAAATACAATGTATTCACCGTCATTCTGACTTCTATGATCCATCTTTAGAGACTGATAGATTGTATAGGGTTCCAGACCTCTCTGAAAGAATTTAATGCCTGTTCATAGGCAATCAACAGAGTAAGTCAGCTGGAACATTACTGCCACTTGCTATGCACAACGGTTGACAGTGGCACTGAGAAACCTACTTCCACATATTATTCTTGTTATGCCACTGTGCTAAAATAAAAATGCTCAGCAAAAGAAGAAGTTGCAGAAGAGAGGCAGGATTGCCAGTGGCAAGAGGCTCTGAGAATGATCGGTTATGTCATGGAGGATTTGTGCATTAGTGTACAGAGCTCAGGGCAGGGAGAGTTTTCTTCTCTGGCATAGCATCTATACAAGTTAGACATGGGGTACAGGCCCAAGGAATTTCAACTGGTCATATCTTTTTTTTTTTCCATTTTGCATTGCCTGACATCCTGCACTTTCACATTCTTACCTCCTGAACAGGTGCAAGCCCTTCCCAACAGTTCCCACTCATCATCAATGTGTGTAGGTAAAGATGTACATTATATTCAAAGGTCGCCTGACTGAAGTTTTCTGAGGCTGGGAGTAGCAAATTACAAAGCCATGGGGCCTTGGCAGTATTAAGAAGTTCATGTAGTGCATCCTCATCTCAGAACTTCTTGTTCCCGACCATAGAGGAGCATTTCACTAGTGAAGTATGCTGGTACCAGAGGTGATTAGATGGTAACTTCATAAGCGCTCCTGAATTTCTTATCTTGGACTCAGCACGGCTGCTACAGAAGCCAGTATTACTGGACATACATGCATGGCAGAAGCCTAAGAAAAGATAGAAGGGAGCAGCAGAAAGATCCACGTGGGGGAAGCGCTGGCAAAGCATGAGCAAGGAAGAGGCAGAGAGAAGAGCACAAGAGTAGGGCTGGAAGACAGTGGCCTGGGATTAAGGGAAGGGTCATAAGGAGGCAAGCAGAAGAGAAAACAACAAAAGGGAGGTCTAGCTAGATTGAAAATGTTAAAAAATGTCATTAGATCATGAATCCCCCCAAATGGCAGTCCCATCCGTTCAATCAAGCAGGACTTACCTCACTGGTTAGGGAAGGTAAACAAGCGTTACCGTTTCCGCCTTCTTTGGAGTGAGCTCACTTGGCTGGCTGTTACCCACTGGCGATAGCCACTGTCTGGACAGAGAATGCCCAGGCATTTTCTGAAAGCATCAACATCAGATGTTATAAATATTTCTGCTTGTGTGAAAATATCATGTTTCACTTTTTACCACTCTCCTCCCATGAGCTCCCTGTGCACTGTGAAGGAGATGGGCGGCTGGCAGGAGATTCCCTGATAAGACATTCCTTAACAAATGTGCTGATAATAGAAGTTAAGTTAACACTAACAGTGGTATTTTTTTAATTAGGTTTTATTTTTTGAAAAGTGTATAAAATCTTGTACTTCAGACACAAGTATTTCTTCCCCACTCTGCTAGCAGCTATCTGCTGCTAGCTACCATCAGAGGCAGGACACTGGACTGGATGGCCCACAGAGCTTGCTGTGCATGCTCCTGTCATCCCGATAGCATTTACTGATAGTTCAGCAATGGAGTCTTATTCTCAGCCCTCCAAATTACTTACAAATTTGGTTGAAGTTAAAGGAGGCTATGAATATCCTCTGTATTGTACCTTGGAGAATATAGTCATGGTGGGAAATAGATTTTTTTTTTTTAAGCTAGTAATAAAGCGGAGTAGAATGTCATGATTGCACAAGCACTAGATTATAAATAATGATGATAAGGTGTACCTATGGAAAAAGTAGGGCAGGAGGCACATAGCTAAAGGTTACTGAATATTTTGAAGGGGAATTTCAGCATGTGCTCTTAATCTCAGGCACTGTCTTTTTTAATATGATTTTGCCTTAACTCATACTTAATAATTACATAAAATGAGTCATTTTCAAATTGGAATATGTAAATACTGGGATAACTTGATGTACAGTTAGATGAGCTGGTTTATTTTTCAAATTAATTATTGATTGAGAGAAGACTGTATATAGACATTCATCTTACCTGTGAAAGATGTCATAGAAAAGAATAGTGATAGAGAAGTGTTATATAAATATATTTAAGTTATAATAGCGATAAAACTGAAAATTGTCATTGAATAGCATTCTCCTGATCTTCAAAAGATAGCTTTTATGTTTTCAGTGCAGCTGCCAGAAATATTTTTATTGTTAGCATATCAGTATTTACTGCTTTCACTTGTATGATTGTATTTTCTTCATAGTTTTAAGCATCTGATAAAATATTAGTACTCATTAGGGACAGCATTTTCCAAGAGAGTTTGCTTGGAGATTGTGTTGAATTCAGTGGTAACCTGAATGGGAAGAAAGATTGCTCAATGAGGTTTCTGTGACTCCCTGTAGAAGATTATGGTCTATAACCCCAGGAGAGATGGCACAGAATGATCTGGTGAAGTATTAAGGAGTCCTGAGCTAGTCTCAGGAGTCAGTTGGCTCATGAGTGCAGAATATCATTAAAAAAAACCTGGAGATAAAAATGCCCCTCCTCACCCTGCTTTAATAAGGAATCATACCCCTTAAACTGTAGTCACTCAATGATCCCTGTCAAGTTGTACATGCCAGAAAGCGGGCTTTCTAGTTTTGGGGAAATGTCTTAATGACACTGAAACCTTTATTTTTCGGTTTTCCCACAAACTGGTAATTCAGAAACCTTGTTTTCCAGAAGCCTGACACATCATTTTGGGGAGATTTCCTTTAGGAGGTGATCACAGCTGCTCAGTGTAGTTAAGAAGGAATATGCCAAATATGAATTTCGGGAGGATGCAAGCTGGTGTCAGCACTGAAGTCCACACAGTGAATCAGTTGGAAGCTCGGTAGTTGTGACAAGTGTGGTACAGAGCCTGAGTCAATATATATCTGCCTGAACAAGTCAATGTAGACACATGTAAGGTTACTTTCATTGAGAAATCGGAGTTCATCCTCTATGGAGACAGACCTGTAGCTACAGACCAGCTGCAAGATTTTTAGGGTATGCTTATATTGCTAAATGAAAAGAAGGCCAGTAAGTATACTTAAGTACTGGACTTCTAATTATCCACATTGCAGAACTGTTAGTTTTATTCCTTGGCTGTATTTATCCCACTGACTTTTTCAAGACAATTCTCAGGCATGGTTTGAAAGACTGTTCACTCCAGGGACCCTTTCCAAGAGGGAGCATGGGTGAGACTGCATCTGGTTAGAGTACTTTCGGTTTACAGCCTCTGCTCTAATACTATCCCATCAGGTTCTGTATCTTCAGGCACCCTCCACCCCTGCACCTTACCTTCATGTGATGTTCCACAGCCTGCAACACATCTCCTCAGCTTTATTTAATAAAAGTGCCACTCTAGTAGCAACATACACATAGGCCTCAGTCTACCCTTTCGCCTGGGAACCAAAGATCACTCTGAGAAACTGATGTATTTAGTGGAGGAGAGGTAATATCAGAGTCTCAGTCGTGATTGCACAGCCGGGAGCTTGGAAACTCCAGGAAGTAGGGCAGAGACCATAATGGCTCTGGCAGGCCTGGTTCTTCCAGACCCACCACCACCTTACTGGTGACGGTCCCCCTGGAAGCAGCAAGTCCCTCTCCCTTGCATATTCTGCTAGAGCTCCAGGCCCAATTCCATGAGAAACCTGCCTTGGACTCAGCACAAGGCAAGAGACTTTGTGTTCAGCATTTTGGGGTATTCCACCCTGGAATATTTCCCACCAGCTTAGCTAACCCGCTTGTACTTTATTTACTGCTGAATCATGCAGATCCTGCCAGTCAGAAGTTTAAGTTCAATGCATTAGAAGGACACATATAAACATACTTGAAACAATAATGCACTATTGTCTGCCACCTTATTAGATCGGTATATAGTTTATACCGATTGTCTGTTAAAATAAGTTCCATGTTTAACGTTATTTCTGGCACTTGCAGTGTTTATGAGAGGTATCATCAGCTGGCCAGGAGACACCCTGGAATTCTTAGGGAGGGATATCCCAGTCTGTATTTAACATAGTCCCATAACAGGCTAGTCACCTTTATAACATGTTGAGGAAACAGTCGCTGCCAGAGAGGGGTCTGAGGCCTCAATATACAACAGGGAAGCTGGAACTCCTTATTTATATTTCTGGCTCTCACATAGAGTTTCTACTGTGGCCTTGGGCAAATTGTGCCTTGCATCTCTATCTAGAAAATTGAGTTGGTAATGCCTACCTCAGAGGAGTATTGAGAATTAGTAATTATTGCATGTACACAGCACTGAAGTGAAATGAACAGTGCGAGTACAATGCACCATTGGTTTTACGGACCAAAATATAGCCTTGGCCAGGCTAAGATAGAGGTGACTGTATGGAATGGTATAAGTGAAAATCAAAGCATCTCCTCCTCCTCTTTTGCTGTCCTGCCCTCTCCCCAGAGTCCTTATTTCAGGTATAACTTAAAAATTCTAGTGTTCGTCTTTTTTTAAAGTTCTTACTCTGAGTCTGGGCTTTCATATCCCAATTTTTTGCCCATGGCAAATTGTCATGGTTGAATTACAAGCCCCTGGAAAAGGGGGTTTGAGACGAAAGTGCTGACAGGCTCTTATCTACACCAGTCCAAGCAGTGCTACTGTGATCTATTTTACTATATAAAGCTGCTGTAGGGGAGAAGCGCATTCCAGAGCTCTCGTGTTTTGAATTTTTATTTTACAAAGTTTGTTTAAAAGTAGTCATAGGATGATAAACAATGCAGGAAGGAGACAAATAGAGGAATACAAACCTGTTGCAAGGAGTCAAATCAGTAACTGCATTGCACAAATTATGTGAATGTTCAGGAATTCTGTTTCAGCTGTTAGTTGTAAGGGACATTCAGCCCAGTTCACATGGCCATATGGCTCTTTTAAACTATACAATAAATACCAGATTCTGCAGTTTACAATAAATTACGAAAAGGTCTATAGAGTCCTATCAAATCCGGAACACAGCAATCTGCAGAATTGGGACTGAGCTTTTCTCACTGCTGTAGCTAGCTGTGGTTTGTACTGTACCTATAAAGTAAGTGAAACATATACCTTTCTTTATCATTACATTCCTTTGTTGGTGTTACTGTTTGCTCTTGGATTTCTGGTCATGGCTTAAGTTAGATTATAGGGTAACTGCGTAGGAACTAAATATTCAGTGGAATAAGGCGGCATAGGTCATTTTTGCACTGGCAAAGTTAATTGATGACTCATATTCCATACAGAGTAATTTGGGATTAAAATAACCAGAGCAATATATTTTCATAAGCCAAAGTTGTCCATACATTTTGAAATATCTACTACTTTCCAGAACAGTTAAGAAACTGGGGTTGGGGGGAGGAGAGGAAGATGGCCTAGAAAACACACTTGAGAATCTAATTTTGTGTGTGGGTATGTATTACAGACAAGTCTGCTGCACCTTCTCCTTAATGCCCTGGTGTTTTGCACTCTTTATTATATGTATCAACCCACACATGAGCTTCAGGCATGCAGCTCTTTAATTTTGCAGCATGAAGGACATCTTTTCAGAGTCTTGAAGTTTGTAACCTTTGGAAATTTTGGAAGCTAGCAGAGATGAAAGCGCGACTGTTTGTGAGACAAAGCTTAAGATGATAGCAAGATCTGGTTAGGAAGAAGGAGCTGTTGTGTTAAAAGTGCTGTTGTCATAGGGCCCCTGAACTCCATGCTTGTTTCCTCAGGTCATGCACAGCTGTAGGGCCGGAGGAATGAAGTCTCTGTCACAGAGCTGGGAATTGAGCCTCAGTCTGTTGTATCTCATGCTGGAGCCAGCTGCCTAAAGCAGAGATTGAATTTGCTGTCTGTAATTGCCTAAGCTGTATGGATCTGATGTGTAAATCTCTTATTAATGCTGTAGTGTGGCACCTTTTCACAGGGCATTAGTGACTACTACACTGCAATGTTATTGGAATAAAAATGTTCAGTGTGCTTAAGCAGAGGAATGGAGCTGCTGTTAAACTAACATATAGTCTGTTTGCAAGCACCAGCTAACATTTTCCTGACTATACATATTACTGGGAATGACAGAGGAGGGGTCCACTGGTTAATAAAAATTCTGTTAGTAAATAAAAATTAGTTGTTTTGTAGTCTAATTATTTTTCTTCTACAGTGTTCAGTGTATTCATGAAAGAAAGGAGCTTAGATAGGACAGGGACAGCTCACATTGTAAGAATGTATACAAAGTAATCATAGAATGATAGAAATGCTGATAAGAAGGGACCTCTGTAAGCCACCTAGTCCAACATCTCGCTGAAAGTGGGAGATTTGTGGAGTGGTTTAATATGTAGCCATACACCTCACTTTGCAGAATAAATGGTTTGTTTTTTAAGCAGTTCAGGTGAAATTCAACTAAAATAGAAGGAAAATAAGAGAAGCATAATCCAGTGTTTAAAACAAGCGAAAGGAGGTTAAATGTTCTGTGTTGCTCTCTGTTCTTCCATTGATTCCATAGAAGGTGTGGAGAGAATCAATTTAACCCTTTTTTTATAAAACTGGGAACATTGCCAGGGGTTAGTGCTTTAGCTTCTCTGTTAGGAAACCAGAAGGAAAAGCTCAGGTACAGCTTGTGAGACTCTAAGGTCAAGATCCTCAAAAGTAATTAGGTAGCAGCTCCCACTGATTTTGATGGAAATTAGGCACCTTCTAAGGATCTGACCATGAAGTGCTTATCTTCCTCCTGTGCTTCTTTTATTTGGTCCTAAGTATTATCTCACTACTTTGCTTTAATTCTCAACTATACGTATGTGCTTTCTTTTCTATTGCTGACTCCCATTTAAAAATCACTGTTAGGCTCCAAGTCAGCGATGTGGTTGAGGAGAAAAAAGTGACGTTAACAGAGCTTTTTTAGAGTAAAGGGGAGACAGCAAGAGAGAAACGTGTGCCTGCCCTCTCACTTACATGCGCGTACATGCCAACAGGACACTAAACTCTGCACTTACTTGGCACATTAGCCATGCTCCCACTCTCATATTCTGAAAATTTGGTGAGTGTAGGCCTCGGATGAGATGGTGGGAGTGTAGGAGAAGTGGAATGCCTGTGTAAGGCTGTAAAACCACATTGGAAAGTGTCAAAAAAGTTTGTGGTACAGAGGTCAATTTGCCTTACATAGAAGATTCAAGTTGAAAATTTTGGAATTTTATATTTATGAATGAAAAGTCAAACAGCATTTTGCATGGTGAAGTAAATAATAACATTGTTTTTTGTCAAAACTTCTAAGATAGATCCTGCCAATGTACTTAAAGGGTCTCTTTCTTAAGAAGATTTTTAAGTCCCTGAGTTAATATCTGCTAAAATTAAAATAAACCAAGAACGGGACAGGGAAGAGGTCCCGCTTTGAGTTGCCTACCTAATTTATTCTCCTAGTTAAATGTTGAGAAACTAAAGTTGGACTGGGAAAGGAAATTGTAGTTAAATACCTCCATACCAGTGATTCCAAATTAGGTTAAACCACATAAATGGCTGGTGTAAAGACCAAGATCCTGAATGAGATGGCTATCCTTTGGCATACTTTAGCTTTAGGAACTTTAGCTTTACTTTACCTTTGGCATACTTTAGCTTTAGGAACTTTAGCTTTACTTTACCTTTGGCATACTTTAGCTTTAGGAACTAGGGTTAGGGCTTTTTATCAAGGTTCTTAGATGCAAGATTTCCTTAGACCTCAATGAGAGTTGGTACCTGAAGAAGTATGGCCATTTGGTCTGAAAATATTGCTGCCATTTTAAAGGAAGGCCCTAGAAGATTCTTACCTCTTGCTTTTCCCATCATGCTTTGATTAGTATGGCAAAAAATCCAGAGAGCATCAAATAAGTATAAAGTACAACACTAAATGTGGTCCATGGTTTTCGGTTGGATTTCAGTTGGATTTAAGGCTTGTGAGTTTTGCCACAAAACTTACCAAAGAGGACTAATGTAGTCATGCATTAGATGGCCTTTTTGAGTACAAGACAAAGCATGCAAAAGTGATAAATGAGAGTAAACACAGAATTTCTTAGGCGTTCCTTACCTATTTAGACAGCAAAAAAACAGTGTAATAAGTCTTGACAACCATTCACCAACTGCAAGCCAAAATTCGTTTTCCTGGCATGACTAATATGCAGTGGTTTTCTTTCATCCAATAAGACTAGTGTGTATTAGGAAGAATAAGAAAATAATGAAGCTGAAGCAGAACAAAAGAGAAGGTACTGAAAACCAGAAAGAGCTGAATAGCTTTTGAGCTTGTTAGTCTGCAAATTGCATTTTCTGTGTGTGAAGCTTTGAAAATGAAGTGATTTTCTTCTCTTTATAATAACATTCTTGAGTATGCAGCGTGCAAGCATGACAATTCTACGTATGATACATGCCAATATAACGATGTTAAAGTTACAGTGCCATTCCCAAAAGAGTGAGACCTTGTGGGCACCTGTCCTATTTACTGGTTAGTAAGTAAGGAGATACCAAAAGTAGAGCAAGGCGTACTTTCTTCAGTTGGGTTTTGATAAACAGTAAATGCCATAAATATAAGCAGAGATACCCAAGGCTCTCTACACTAGTCTTGGCAGCTTCATGGTTGGAAACAACCAGTCTCCAGGTGGTGGCTGGCCTTCTCACTGTGTTTGCTATCAACTACAGCTGTTTTCATCGCTCTTTTGGCTGCAGAGAACCTATTGGTCTTGTCTGCAGAGCTGATATAAACAGCTGCTTAGCAGCTTGCCAGTCAGCTCCCACTTGACCCCTAACAAGAGTGCAGACTGCTCAGAGACACAGCGACTTGCTGGAATTCCCAGCTTCTAAGCGTGCTCTTGTGCTTTGCTGCTGTCTGCAGAGATCAGTATAAAGTCCAGTTCCCCCAACAGAAAGCTCATTTTAGAACAAATGCACCTTGAAAAAGCAGCAAATGAAAACAACTCTGAATTTTTAAGGAGCTCTGTACTTGTTGCCTGCATTTTATTTTATTTTCTTCTGTATGGATGTTTGCCTTTTAAAACATTCTCTATTAAGGGTATTGAGAACTTTCACTCACTAACCTCAGGGCAAAATTTGCTTGAGCTACTGGATGTTTGTTGTTGTTGAAGAATGCCTCTGGAAAAGGACTGTGCATCTCTTTGTCATGTACATGGTATGGGTTGAACTATAGCAAGATAAGAATCCTTGCCCTATGGGTCTCGGTGGATGTTCTTTGCTTCTTCTCTCCTCTCATGGGAAAGTCAGCTCTGTTTAGGCCACACAGCTCTTTCCTTCCACAAGTCTTGATCTGTGGAGACCTTTAGAACCAAGCCAAAAAGTAGCTTTTTCCCCTTCGCTTACCGAGAGATAATTTGATTCATACTCCTCACAAAGCCTTGTATGAGTAGAGTGGAGACAGACAGGTCTTCAGAGGGCTTAGCTTGGAGGAAGAAATAGGAAAGCGAGGAAATATCTAAAGATTGGATTAACCTATTGATCTGAATAGAGATTTTGTTGGATTTGGGACTTAAAAAATTGGGTGCAAACCTGTCAAGGAGGAGCTTAAGGTCTGGTGGTGATGGTGGTGTTTTTTTCCTTTCCTGGAATTTCTTCCATGGGATGGTTTTCTTGTATTTGAAAAGCCAAGCATGGATAAGAGTGATGAAATTAGAAAATGCTAGGTGAAACTCTTTTTTTTTTGTTGTTTTTTTTTGTTTTACAGCTTGAGGATCTGTATCCTTTTATCTTAGAAGAAAACAAAAAAAAGGAAACACTGGGCATCAATCATTATTTCTCCTCTGCTGTTCCACTTGCTAGAGATGCAGTGTACCCTTTTCAGACTAAACAGTTGTCTTCTCTAGATAGCTTTGCAATGTGTTTAAAACTCCAAGAAGTCAGTGACATTCTCCTGTCTTCATAGTAACTTCTCCTCCTGTAAATCCACTTGATTTTTCAAGGGCTTCAATTGCATACTCAAAAGCTGTAGAACCATTGATTGTCATCCAAATTATTGTGAGTAAAATCATATTTATTTTTACTGTATCCTTCAAACTGATTGAGCTAAGCAGTGACGTGTGGCAGTTTACTCTTTTCTATATAAAATATTAACCCTTATCTCAAGGAGAGATTAAAGCTCTGATTTCTATTCCTGGCTCTGCCACAGACTTCCTTTGTGGCTTCAGTGTATGACCTGTTACTATATATACATGCAAAGTATTGTATTATCTAATGCTACTATCTAGTCCTATTTTCAGCCCCAAGACTGATGCTTGCAGACAATTCAGTTTTATGCTGAATTCAGCAAAAGCAGTAGCGGAGTTGCCATTGTGTGGGCACCCAGCTGGGGTTGCATTAAGCAGGCAATCTACTGCAAAAATATTATTACAGTCCAGTCAGTGACAGAGGTAGAAACAAAGCTAATGCAGGGCTGCACTAACAGTTCAAAACAGCACCTTTTTTTCCCCAGATTTCAAGGCTTCATCATCCCCACTACTAAAAATAAATCTGATGATCACTTTAAGGAAAAAATGTTAATATACAAGATCTAATTACCTCTGTCTAAGCTGATACGCCTACAGCACCTTTTACATAACCCAAACACTTGAGTTCCAATTATACAATTATATTTTAACATGTATTAAGTGCTATTCCTTTAGGGAGGAGACTTATACCGAATATTTTAACTAAACTCCTTCTTCAGCATGGGCCTGTATGGTAGGGTCTCATTTCACTACAGTCCCTAAGATTTTTTTTTTTTCTCATTTCCTTCACCCTTCAAATGCCAGCTGGCTTCAGAAAGCACATTTCCATGTCTGCAGGGCTGACAGCCATATCTACACATGTAACACAGCTACAGGATATAAAACTAATGTTCCAGTAGTCAGTAGCTGCAGTGCTACTGCAGTTAGATCAATGATACTTGCACATTGCTTGTATCCTTTTTTAGGGTACAATCTATGGCAAGGTCCAAGTCTCTAGACAACATAACATGCTCGAAGGTGGAGGAAAGGCTGCTACTTTTTTTTTTTTAAAGTATGCCTTGCTCTACGGATTGGCAGCACAGAAGATTGAGTTTCCCCTTAGTGAAAAGACAGATGACTCCAATGACCATCCTTGTTTTCTGGTATCCCTGTGCAACTTCTGTAAGACACAGAAACTCTGATTTGGAAGGAAGAGCTGGTGAGGAAGACTATTCTCTGCATACTTTCAGTTGCTAACATCAGTGAGGTTTGTAGGTCAGCACTTCTGAAAACCCAGAGCCTAAGCTTAGACTGAGGAGCCTGAGTGTATTCCTACACTTGGAGCTAGCTCAAAACTTCTTAGCATACAGGCAAAGCTGGGACTGGGCCTGAGAGGAGAGGAGAGAAGAAAGGGGACAAGCCGAGAGGAAGTGAGTAGCGGAGAGCCCTGGAGAGCAAGACTGGCGTTCCTTGTTGTGGATTAAAGGAGTGCGGGATGGTGGCTGCTGCAGTTGAGGTATTTAGTCCCAGAAGCACTCTTCTTCTTTCCATCCCTCAGCATCAGCCTGTGTCAGAAGCTGGCCCTCTCTACACTGCAAACACGCAACTTGTGCTGAGTCTGGTGCTGCCATGGAGGTTACCTTATCAGCACTCAAACCACCTGCTCTAACACTGGCTCAGCTGTTTTTATACTCTACTGTAGTCACTTCTGCATGGTGACTTCAATGTAAAATATCCTATGCTTAGAAAAACAAGTTTTGAAAATCTTGAATAAAGTTATTTCATTGGTCCACACTATACAGCCATCAGATAAACTCAATTATCCTGCCTAAAGGAAACGTGAACACGATTATTTACAAGGTGAAACTAAATTACTGAAACATTAGTTTTGTGTTATTTTAATCACACAAAATCAAAAAATCTGGAGGTAAAGTTCCCATGGCAACCTTAACTTTGCCTCCTGTGTGCACTGGGTGTGTGTTTATGTTTGTGTAAAGAGGATCATTCGTTATCATGGTCACACCGATTTAGGACTTGCTGGGCTAGTTCAGGAAGCTGATTAATCAGGCCAGATATCTTGTCTCTAGAAGTGGTTTGTTTCTGATATTTCTCTAGACAAGTGTTGCAATGTAGAGAGGATGCTGAATTTCTGTCCAGTCTGATAAGTGTTCATGCTAAAACATAATGCCTGAACAATCTATATCTTGTCAGAAGTCTGATCTATCATTTTTCAAATTTAGCTAGGATTTGTGACAGACACCCTGCAATCGTGAATTCCACGAGCTATCAACATGACATTGGCAACCATTTTTTTCAGACAAGCTCACTAGCATCAAACACAAGCTATGTACTTGATTGTGCATTGTGCTTTGATGCCAGCACTTAATACTGCAGAGCTAATTTCACCCATAAAGTTTTTGAAAAGGGTTATGTATCGTCTGCCTATCTGTCAGGGATTAGAGGTTCCAGTGGTGTGGTGACATAGCAAAATTGTCCCCAGTCTTCCCACGTTACCTGAAGGAACAGTGGTTTCAGCATACGTTCCCGTGTAACATCCCCTTAATCTCTTCCTCTTCCATCCCCCACCTCTCCTATGTTATTTTTTTCCAAAATGCACACATCAGCCATGAGAAACTGTCTTTCATAAATGAAGGTCTTTGCAGAGCAAGAGGACAAGTGGTAAGGGTGAGGGAGGGATTTAGTGCTAATATGGGGAGAGACTGAGAGCGGTAAGGAATTTGAGCTATTTTGTGCGGGCAGAGTGAATAAGGGAAAATTATGTGAAAAAAGCACATATTATACTCTTGTGAAATGTGTCTAGATGGTGACAGCATTAAAGGGTACTATTCATTTTTATTGCTGTCATGAGATTCAATGAATGGCATGTTCTTGGTAGTGAGCTTTACAAGTATTGTGTAAAGTACTTTTCTAAACTACACTTTCCTTTTATTTTACTTTTTTTTCCTGTGGTTGCCCTGTAACTCTCCATTTTCAGTGACATAGTTCTTCAGGGCAGTGGCTCCAGAAGAGGATTAATACTTTAGAGGAAGAACTGAGGGTGTATCATTTTTTTCCTACACAAATAAATATACATCCCTGCATCTATTGAATATGAGAGTATTCTTGCTGAGCTGTTGTATAATGAGATAACATTATATACAGATAATATAATATATGTATAAAAATATACTGAGTAGACTCACAGAATAATATGAAGATTCTTTTCCAGCTTTTTAAATCCCTGAGATAGAAACCTAAAGACAGAAAAAAAATAAGAGTTCATCTGAATTTAAGAGCCATGAATATATAAAGGAGATATAAGTTTTAACTCACCAAGAGTTCAGCTAAAGAGAACTGAGAAATATTGAGAAAGGAGACACTAAGAGGGAACACCATAAAAATTCTATTCTATTTTGTCATTTGAGGGATTAAATGTTAGAACAATTACATCCAGGAATGTCTTTAAACGGCAACTCTCTTTTAAATATAGAAAAGCTGGACCTACAGAGATAGAGCAATTATTTCTGTTCCTTAAATACAGAATTTTCTCCTGTGAGTCATGAGGTTGAAGTCTAATGCTTAGCATCCTGCTAAAAGTAAACAGCTCAAAGGTTTCCTGCCAATCTATTTTTGAATTGGTATATTTGATTTATTTAGACATAGTACAAAAGCTAAAAATGTGTATTTATACTCCTGAAGCCACTCAAAAATACATCACAATTATGACCTCAAAGTGTACTTCATGATGATTACATTTCTTTTGTCTGTTGTAAAATTTATTGTATTTTGCTCTAGCTAATGGTGTGAAATTTAATGTTAAAATCTACAAATAACATATATTTGAAACAGTCTCGCGACAGAGCTCTTGTAGATGAGTCCTCCATGAGATAACTGGTTAATGCCTCTGTGTTCACATTCGTAAGACACAAATCGTCTCTGGGTGGTGGGAGGTGACATCAGGCTTGTGGTTATTCCCAGCTAGCTGAAACCAGACTCAGTCTAAAGGAGACCTCTTGCCAAGCACTGGCAGAACTAAGGGATCACTGAGCACAACTAGCACAAGGAGTTAAAAAGGAGCAGAGAAAATACACAGATGGGAAAAGTGGAACAGTTCAAAGCCAGCCTCGCTGGGGCTGAAATTCTCCAGGATGGTGGAGGGCAATGAAAACAGCTCTACTCTACTTTTGCAAGCAGTGCATGCCAGCAAAGGCTATCTCCTTCTCTTACAATAGCTGGTTTTGAAATACTCAGTATGTTTGACAGTTTTTGTTGCCTCAGGCAAAGAGACTGTGAAACTGAAGTAAAACTTGAGGAATACTGTATACCCCAAAAGCATGAAACTTCAGTAGTGTTTTTAATCAGAGATACAAAAGGTTGAGGCAACTCTGTGAGTGAAGAGCCGTTTGGCATTGCTGGAGGGTTGAGTCTCTGATGAGAGAGCACGTTGGTTACATCTGCGCCGAGACGTAAGTGCGGTCTGCTGCGCACCCCACGCTGCTGATGCCTTGGGGTGCACTGTGGCCACATGCGGACGGTGCATTCAGTATTACACCCCATGTTTGTCTTCTCCCAGTCATGCAGGCTGGGGTTTCACAAGAGCACATCATGCCCCCTTAACTGTCCTGTAGCAGAAATGGTGAAGAGGCGACTGTGCGTGCCCAGCCCTCATCCCAACACAGCCTTTGTGATTGGGATGGTGAGCAAAACTCAGAAGTGTGACTAGGAGTCCCAGAAAGATGTAAGGATCTGGCAAACAAACTAAGGCATCAAGTCTATGCTCAAAATTCTGGAGGATTGAGAATCCCAACACTGTGTGAGAAGACAGCTAAGTGTAACGGCGTCAGAACGCAGACTGCAGCAAAAGAATATATGCGTAGTCTCACAAGCGATGTTAGTTAACAGGAGCCAACCCAATGGGTGCCACGAAAGAAAAGATGTGAGAAGTAGAATGGAACTCGGCAAAAGTTGGCAAGAACCAACTGCATGTTTTGCTCAGATGAATCCTCACAGAAGCAATGAACAGCAGTTCATTAGCAGATAAATACATTATTGAACTGAAAGTTAATGGAATATTTATGAAGTTGGACATGGTGCATACACCATTATGTTGCCAGAAACAGTTGTTTTCATTGTTAGAAAACTCAGGCCTGGATACAAGATAGTAAATTTATTATTGATAGTAAAAGGTTTAGTGGTGCACCTATTCCCACTAAAGCAGTATTTTCCAACCTTGGGCATTTAGGGAGGGAGGGAAAGCATGAGGTATCTTGTATGCTGGACGACATAGCTCCATCAGTGTGCAAAAGTTACCAGGGAGGTCTCTGAAGAACAGTGTTTACCTGGGAGACTCCATGTTAAAAGAATACTGAACTAACTGGATAGATAAACAGCACTTTGGAAGAGTCTAAAATTTTAATGGTACTAAAGAAAAAGTACTTTTTATTAACTGAGAGTATGTGAACTGCTTTTTCTCATCAAGAAACTGCTTTCCAGGAAATGAGTGATAAACCTACCAGAACATAGGCATCTAGTGCCATTTGAGATGTCATAGAGCATCTGAGACATCCACCACTGTGTCTGTGGTAGAAGTGACACCACGCCCAAGGAAACCTGTGCCCTTTTGCAGCGGCAGCCAAGGGGCAGGCAAGTCTCTCTGGTACTAAAATGGCATAAATACCCACCTCAAGGCAGCTAAACATGACTGTATTCTCTAGAGGCATCAGAAGAGGTGATGAAGACTAACCAATCTCCAGATCATATGTTTAGGCAAATGACCCTTACCTTAATTATCAGCAGAGCAAGAACATTTACTAGCTTTTGTTAAAAAAAAAAAAAAAAAAAAAAAAAGAGGGAGGGAATGATTTTTGGAGAAAATTTTCCGCCAAACATTTTCATGAGCTAGGTGCAGCAGCAGATGCCTTAGAAAAACCATACAGCCCTCCCCTCTTTCCTCATATTGCCATTTGAGTTGTGCTGGGCAACCACAGTGTTTCCCCAGAGAGCACATCTGTGGTATCCTCGCAAGCAGCAGACCCAGAAAGAGGGTTAGAAAGTCAGGGTCTCGGCAGCTCTGGAAAAAAGTGGGCTGGTGGGTCAAAGCTGAACTAACTGCTGTATCATTGTGTCGAGGGTACAAGAAATCACAGTGATTTTGATCCATGTTGGCACATGCTGTCCTCAACAGACATGCCTTTCTTTGAATGGAGAACAACATGGGGAAGTTAATGCTTTATCCTTACTAAAGAGTTTGGGAAGCTGAAAGAGTTCAAGGATCTAATTTTATTTATGATCTTCATAAATGAAATACTAAGTTGTTTCCAGTCCTCTTATTCCACTCTGTGAAACCTGGAAATAGCTTTGGCATTATAGGTGATAAAAACTGAACATCAGTTTGCTGTAATACAGGAGGCATTAGTTTGTGGGTGTAAATATTTCATGCCCCTATTCATGGGAAATCAACGTAAACTAATATTGACCACAGACCGCTTACTGGAATTGCCAAAAGGGCTTGGGAAATCCCCTATTTTCTTCTGATGGAGAACTTTTTTTTCAATAAAAAATGTATGCTTTATGAGCTGAATATAAAGCTAGAAGAGAGTTGTTTGTTGTAGGCAAACTTTCTAATGAATCTGACAGATGAGTACAAAAAATTGTCCTGAGCCTAAATTTTGTTCCTTATAATCAGATTTTAATAACCACTCTGGTCTCAGAAGAGATGTGCACAGTGGTTGCCAGAGCAGATTTAACGTGAGACACTGGAAAATGTCTGCAGTTGGCCATGGCATGTTTTTAAACCTTATTATCAACTTAAGGAAGAACTCCTGGAGCTGAAGGGAGTTCAGCATTAGGCAGGTGATCCCCAAAATGTTACAGATAAAATATATTAAAATGAACATCGTTTAGAGTGAACAACTCACAAGAGAAGGTGCAAAATATCTCATATTAACTTCAGATGTGGAGCAGTATTGCTGATCTAAAGCTTTGCAGAATATGCCAAAAACACAGTCTGAATTATGCAAAAGAGGCTCTTGTTGGTTGTTCAGAAAAAAATAACTCCCTGCAACAAAAAAGGTACTCATTTATTTACATTTTCTGGGGGAAAAAAAATTATTCTTACTTCATCAGAAGGTGCTCCAATGAAAGAGAAGCTCATGCATATCAGATCCATTTTTGCTGAACATACTATAGCTGGCGGAGTAATATCTGAGAACAGGCCACAGTGTACTGAGCATGAGTTTAAGTAGCTTTCCCAAAAGGTTAGGTCTAATCATGCAATCTCTTATCCTCATAATTCCCTGCATAAATGGCTGATGAAAATAATGTCAAAACAAGAAACCACTAGTGCAAAATCAATCAGACTGTGATCCATATTCAGCACTTTCAAATTCCAGCATGGCACCAGTGAAGTGAAGTTGTCATCACTGACACTCTGATTAACAGAAATGTGAAAACAAGTATATTTGCCGTGCTAGAAACCACCTCTAAAGTCACTGGAGACTTGCAAACGGGAGGAGAAAAACATGTGCTCCTCTTTTACAGAAGGAAGTGGCTATGTCTACATTGCTAAACAGAAGGTCGGTTTGCCGGGTCGGGCTCATGCGCACACTGCTCGCACAGGCTGGTCACTGTTAGAGCAGTTTTGTGGGGAAGGGGCTAGCTGGAGCGATCCAAAACAGAGCCAGGGCTTGAACTAACAGCTAACAGTGTGGACAATCGGGGCCAGGCTTGAGCCTGCTTCTCAGCTCTCTTTTTTTGCCCGTACAGCTATATCCAGCAGTAACGGTGTTACACTATTGCGGCAGGCGGAACTAACCTGTGCAGGCAGCAATTTGAACAGGGAACGACCAAAACAGATGGTTTTGCGGCCATTTGACAGCAATAATAATATTCCAGGTGAGATCCATTGGGCTGAAGCACCAGCTCTGGAAATCTCCAAAATAATTAAATTCTGTTAGTAAGGTTGCTTATTAGATTGATCAAATGTATGCATAACTGTGAGCTTCTACGTCTGTTGCTTTTTAACCATTAATTTGGAGACTCTAATGAAAGGCATGCTTTGGGGACTGTTACTTTAACAGCTGAGTTTCCCAGACAATAAAGGTAACAATAAGCTTGCTCTTAAGCCTAGCAGTAAGTACCAGGCAAGGGATAAGGAAGATCTCTAGGAAGACCCCCAACCACTGAGTGATCACTAAATGCTGGGCAGCACATCAGTAAACTGAATTAATTTCATCCATTTTGTGAATGAGTTCTAATGATAGGATTAAAAAGATGTCTTTTTGCAATAGTTATATCAATATTGGTTTTTAGTGCGATAATTGGAAAAAGAGGGATGTTTTGTGGGATGATGCTTTAGAAAATGTAATTTTCTAGAGCAGCAGTAGGGTGGCTACAAAGCAAGCATAAGTTTGGTATCCCATGTGAAGATCTGACAGCTTTGGACTCATCTGAAACTGTTCTTCCACTTGTTTCTTCATCTTTTTTTTTCACTTGTTTGCTTACTACTCCCAATCCCTCCAGCTCGTCTAGGATAATATTAGGCAGATACTGATATTACCCAGAATTGTCCCTGGTGCACCTGTGCAGGCAGATGCATACGTACACATTAAAGTATAGGTCTGCACTGGACTCTAGAGACTTCTTTGGACCCGGCAATGTTCTTTTCCACAGTTCTTAATAAACCCTTTGTTTTCACAAAAGCAATTGGCTTAACTGAAGGGAAAAGCAATGATTTTTTTCTGGGCTTTAATCCCAGCACAGATTTCTTCTCTCTCTCGGTTGCACTCATTCTTCTGAACCCTTCTTTGTCTGTGCCTCTGCGCATTGCTATATGGCTTTATATGTTCCAGCTTTATTCCATGTCACGTGTATTTGTTTGTGTCAGTCAAATATAATGATAACCAGTAACAAGTGCAGAAGCTTTAAGTTACACAAAGCTGCCACTTGACAAAGCTCTTTTTTGGTGTACTAGGAGACGAAGCTAGATCTGTTTTATGTACAAACAGAAAAGCTGGTGGCTTTTTTCCTGGGCCTTTGAGACCTTACTTTGGCTTCAGACCCACAGGGCATGACTGAGGCAGTCAGATCCTAGATGCTGAAAGCCTAGATGCAGCCCACCGTCCCTGTTCCCTCATCCAGATCAGGAATTAGAAGGGAAAGCGAGTCATAAGGTGGTTATTATATAAAATGTATGCACAAACTGAGGCGTTGTGTACACTGACATAATTATCCGTTGCTGACAATGAGTATGCTGGTGCCAAATATGATTAACCTGCAAGCACCGCCAAGCACTGCTCTTGCGTCAAGAAGCCTGGTTAAACCTGCCTTCTTGTAAAACTGTATTCAGCGCTGCTTTAATTGCACCCGTTGCCAACACCCGTTGTCAATAACAAGCATTTTTGCTGCTGTAGACAAGGGTAAAATGTAAGGATGCTTCAGTGAGCAAATGCTTGGAAAAGCCGCATGTAGCTTGTAGACTCAGGATTTAAACTACTGAAGAAACGTTGTGTCTCTGGCTATGTATTATTACATACAAATGTTCTTGGAAACCACTCCACATTTAACAGCAGTTAAACCCATCTGCTGCTCCTGAATTTTCATTTCATTCACTACTCTGTTTTAAAATCATTTCTGGACTTATCACCAATGTCCTATCAACCATTTATTATTCTGTTGTAAGCTGGTAACAAGAATGACTCAAATTTTAAAAGAAAATGGTAGCTTCCTATATATTTTAAGCAATTCATTGAAACTTGTCTTCCCCTATTGTCTGCCATAATCGAAATTTTGAGTTTAAAAACAATTATTTGACACAAAAGTTCATCACTTCATGCTAAATTCTGATTTTAGTGGGATTTGTAATTGCATATGTGTAAATTCTGCAGAATTCATCTAACAATTAATTACATCATTGGCATAAGAAACACACTTGAACTTAATAATGTGATTCCAGATACTATACAGTATATTGAATATGAATGCAACAGTTTTTGGTTGCTTTATTTAAAAACATTATTGCAATTTCATTTATACATGTTCCTTCTCTTTATGTTCATGGTTTATTGCTGTTACTTGGCATAACAGTGTTGTCTACATGAGATCAACAGCAACTGTGTAGTTCCTTGAGAACTTCATGAAATCTTCACTTTCTGAAGATTTTTTTCCCCAGAAAACTTTATTTACTTCAGCTTTCTTTGGCCCAGGTTGACTTGCTGATGATGGTGTATGATGCCCTTGTATGAAGTTAATTTTTGTTGGATCTGGGGACTTCCCAGTACTTAGCATCTGCCATTTTTTTCCATGACAGTACATTGCTTCTTCCCTAGCCCTCAAATTAACAGGTTTTGCTAGACAATGGTCCAGATATAGCTGCATGTAAATCCTTCTAAAGGTGGAATACTACCACATTTAAAGCAGCTTGTCTATAGGTTTTGTGTAAAACTTTGGGTTTTTAAAAGTGAGTTGTCACGAAGGATCACAGCTGTCATGATAGTTCATAGTATCTGGGGTACCTGCATTTGATTTTTTTTTTTTTCTCAAGAGCAACAGATTTTCTACATAGTAAAGACCAAAACTGTATATTTAAAGTATGTATTTATATTCAATAATAGCTAGTATCAACAGCAAAAACATGGCATTGTCTATTATTATATAGGAGACCCCCTAAAATTAAAATAGATTTTTTAAGACTTTTTGGAGTGGGTTTCACTTGTCTAAGATAGGCATCTAGTGCTATTCTAGACGTCCTGCAAAATCTGAGCCATGCATCGGGCTCACAAAAATGACAGAGGGGAATCCCATATCCTTCTGGAGCAGCAGCTGGAGACCGAGTGATGCCTCAGTGCCTCTAATGACACTGGACACCTCTGTTTGGGAAACTTAATCTCACCTTTAAGGTTGTCACATATATAATGTAAATTATGATGCCTATGAAGAATGCTGTTTATAAAAGCTCCCTCACTTCTATTAGAGTAGAGCTTATTCAGGAGCCTGTTTTTACAAAGAGCATAACATTTCTACATATCCACTTAGTATAATTTCTACAATCTGAACCTGAAAGCATTTTTTTTTAACTAGTACAGAGGAATATGGCTTTTGCTGTTGGCTGACTATTAATCATCTGGTTCCCATTAAAATTGCTGAAATTACAAGGAAATAAACTTCCCATGGATGAAGGCTCTGGAGTCCTAACATTCAGGCTTGGAAAGGACTTGTTTCAGTGTTTCAGCACCTAGCAGTTGGAAGGTTTCTTTAGTGAAAGCAAATTTCAGATAACTTCTCTGGGCCCTATCCTCGGTGGAGACAGAGAAGAACTGGTCACTGTCCCATTTAGTATCCTTTCTTCATTTTTTCCTGGGTCATGGTTTCTAAATCCCTTATCACTATTTTTGCTCTCCTGTAGAGCCCCTTCAATTCATTAGTATCTTTCTGAAAACACAGTGCCCCCAAAATGGCAGAGTTCTTCTGCAGGTGCTTCATCACCACCAAATAATTATAATCTATGTCATTATATGCAGCTATCTATGATTTTTGAAAGGAAAGCTGTTTTGCAACAGGACCTTACTCTTGGCTCCTCTCTGCGTGTTTGCATTTGATTTTTCCTTCCTCAGAGCAGTATGTAGCGCTCTGTGAGCATTTCTTCTATTTGTGTGTATGGAACTATATGTTTCTTTTCATAAGTCTCCAAAATTTAACCTACAAACTGAACTAAATATACATATATGCAGAGCCTCACCCATCAGCGTAGGCAAAGCTAGCAGCTGACTTGGCCAGCGGGACGCCTGTCACCGGCTCCCGGGAGGCTCTGAGGCGTGGGAATCCACGGCCACTCGTTGAGCTCCAAGAGAATTACCCCAGATTTTAAGTCACTTAAAAATAAAATCCTGGCCCTGTGAGCTTGACTGAATATTCAGACCCAAATTCATCCCACTTAAATGAGACATGTTAGGAAGGCATCCTCCAAAGAGCGATTCAGTGCATTTAAGCTCTGAACCACTCTCAGGAGTTTCCTGTTTTTCAAACAACTCTGCTTCTAGCTGACGCATCTAAATGCCTGAAGTTTGGCAGCATCAATATAAGCCTCAGTTCTTAAGAACACTGATTTATGACAGCAGTAATCCTTTCAAGCAGAGCCAGAAGTGCCTTTTCCTTAGACTATACTTAACACTTCATAGATAGTACACAGTGGTTCTGAAAAATATGTTATACGCTGATTTTTTTTACAATTAGTAGCCATTCTTTATGCTGACAGTGTTGCAAGACTCCCCTGAATGGCTTGTTAGCTTCATGGTGTAATGCTTGCTGGCAAAAAGAATTATCTTGCAGGTGAAAAATTAATCTTGCAGAGTAAAAAGGTGTCATTTTTTTCCTTTTAAAATGTTGTATTTGTTTTTGGATATGGAAACAAAAAGAAAAGTCATCAAAATAATATACTACAAGGTGAGGGTGATACATAGTGGATGCATAGATACAGACATGGTAATTTTGCTGTTCACAAAATGCATGATCCTTGCACCATAGTTCTCCTTTTAATGACAGGCCTCATTCATTCATATTGTTGCTTGATAAGAATAGGTTTTCTGCAGTAGCATTGACTCACACCTAGTCAGGAGCCTGCGTTTCATTGCAGATTTTCTATTTTCCAAGAAATGAAGCCTGGTGTTCATTAAAAGCAAATGTATGGTCTCCTACTGTTAAAACTGCACAAATTCATAATGATAATTAGAGTGATTTTTGAAGTTTAGAAGCAACAGGGTTATTTCTAATTTTAGGTAGGAAGAGGTGGCCTGTCAAGAGAATATTTATTTATTCTTTTTAGCCTTTTAACTTGATTTACTCATAATTGCTTGAGACTGGTAGATATTGCATACTAAAAATATACTGAAATATACAGTTCAGTGTTAATTCTTGAAAAATATATATTTCTTGCTTATTCTTCCTTAAAGGAAAAATAGCTATTCCACAGATATTTATAATCAATAATACACATACACATTTTGAATATTATATAACATAATTCCATTTCATTAATGTTAAAAGGCCTCTGGGCACTTCAGCACATATTAACACCAATTTACAACTTGAAGAAAATAGACAGCATGCCAGCTTAATTCCCAAAGCAGTTACAGCAAAAAGAAAAAAATACCAAACACTGAAAAACAACCTAGGAAGCAAAAACACACAACTAAGCACCATATGCAAGCAAGATGAAAATTCTCAGTTTGGAACGTGTCCTGAGTAGATGTCTCTATGTACTTCCAGAAAGGCCAAGAGGAAGAGAATTCCCCAGGTACAGGCCTTCAGCTGGGACCTTTTCCTGAAATGGAATGGACTAACCCACAGGTGAGAGTAGTGAATTTAGTTGTAAGAATCCCTGAAATAAGGGAGGAGAGGAAATAATAACCCTGCCTTCTTTGCACCATTTTTACCCATTTTTCTCACCAGTGTTCCCCTAGACTCAAAAGCACCTGTTACGAGTCCCCCCCGCCCCCCCCCCAAAAAAAATTCTATGCAAATTTGTGTGAATGCCTCACCAATCGCCATGATACTGTGGCATATGAGAAATCTTGCATGAGCTTCATGTTGGTTAAACGGAAAACAAATTGGACTATCCAGAAAACAATTCGGCCTCACCTAACTTGACATCTGAACTAGTCAACGATATTCCCATGACAGTCAATGGAGAGAAAGATTCCTCTTGAACGCAGTTGTTCTAAGCTCTTTGGGATGTCTCATTTAGTCTGAGATGGATCACGTCCTAAATATGATTGTCTCTCTCCATTGTCTAGACTTTCTCTATGGTCAAATAACTTTGATGTCAATGTCTAAATTTTAGATATCTCATCTGGTCAGGAAAATTTCAGCTCCCTCTTTTTGAAATTTCCTTTTATTATCTGTTGGCCTTCTGCAGATACAATCTGTCTTTGAGGTGTAACAGGCAGGACCAACTTGGGGTATAGGAAAGCAAGACTAAGTATTTTTATGACTAATTGTGTTGCCATCATGGACCTGAGCAGCCTGGCAGACAAAAGCATTACTGAAGTTGTTATTTTTTTTTAACAAAGAGCTTTTCTGACAGAGGAATCATCACTGTGACTAGTCTCTACTGAACCAGGATAGAAACCTCCATACATTTCTTTTATCAAAATATTCAGTTTAGTTTATGCTGCCTTCACGCTCTCTGTTTTCGATGTATGACCTCCTGCCATTATGGTAATAGACATGGGAGAAATGCGATATTTGGGTTGTTTGCCAGCTGGGTTCTCTGGAATCTCAGGAGGAAAAGGAGACAGTTTAAGATTTCATGATAATGCACACTAATGGGATGTTTCTGGTAAAAGTAGTCTAAAGTGATATATTGTTGATGCCCAAATTGCTATCCTGTGATTTCACAGTTAATACACAGGGATAAGTAGGGCAGATGACAATTCTGAGCTACGCTTGCACATCCGTCTACCAATTTGACATCAATTTATATTGGCTTATGTTGTCTAGGCAATTTTTATAAATATAAGGGCCCAAAATATGTTGTGCTTAAGGTGGCAATCCAGAATGAATTCAGTAGCAAATATAATGGATAAGAACTCCTACAGTATGTTTCTGGAGACTCTCAATTTCTGCCTCCTGAGATTTTGAAAAAGGTTTGGTGAAGCCTATTTCTTGCTTTAGTTTGAGGTGCATATAACTATTTTTTAGTACTTTTTTGACAACACCATCAAATGAGAAAAATTAAGCCAGTCACTATTTAATTAATTGCATCATTTAGTCATGTAAAGATAAATAAAAATCTGATACCTCTTCAATACTGAGCAGCACACAGTAGGAGGGAAGAGCTGTTTCCTCCCTAACAAGCCCATATGGTAGTTTTACATCCAGTGTCCCTACTATGCAAACAGCACTGAATTTTTTAAAGGATGTTAAAATAACATCTGCCAGTGATAAAATAAGTAAATCAGAAGGCTCATTAGTTGATAACTTTCACCTAAGAGCCTTAACAAGGGAGGTTGAGGAGATCTGTTGGAATATTTTTGAAATTCTAGAGAGATGGAGTGTGAGTACTAAGCCATTATTTTTTAAACAGTGCTTCCGAGCAAGTTAGCTGGATGTCAGTCCTGGGGAAAATATCGGAAAGATTAACAAGGATTTGGCTAAAAAAAGCAAGCATAGGAATAAATTAATGGCAAGAATAAATTAATAATAGTCAGTATAATTTTAAAGCAAAGAGATTATGTTAAATATACCTATTTCATTCTTCCAGAATGTGAATTTGCTTAATGAATGGCACTAATTATTGTTTAGACTTTTGTAAGGCATTTGATTTAATTTTACATTATATCTGGTTTCAATAAATAACAGTATACTGTATCAAAATAGTGTTCCCTAAATGTTTAAGAATTGATTAGCTGACATTTCAAAGTACTAGTCAATAGGAAATGATCCTTATATGGGATTTTTGAGGGACAGCCTTCCGCAATTTGGAATCAGATGTGGACAACATGTTTCAATATTTTCACAAATGATTCGGAAGGCAGCATAAGTGAATGGTAAAATTTGCAGATGATTCGGGGATTGAAGAAGTGGAAAAAAAGGAGGACACAGCAGTTATACAGATCAATCCAGTTACAGTCTAGCTTGTTAAAGACAGTCCATTCAAACAAAATGATTATTGCCTAGACGAAGAGAATTATAGTCAGAAGGAAGGAATGACAGCCATAGGAACACAGAGGGGAACCGTACACTGGAAATGAGTGACTCCATGAAAGTTTTAGAGGAAAGAATAGATGACTCAGCAGGGACTTACAGCGTGAACTTTGAATGTTAAATAAAGGACTAAAAGCTAAGTGTAAGGAGGTGATTTATTTTGTATCTGCAATACTAGTGTGACTATACAAATATAGTGCAAAGTTTTGAAGTTATATTTTAAACAATATTAAATATGTCCAGAGAGATCAGAGGATACAGTGGAGAAAGATTCCTCCAGGAAGACTTAACTTAATGACAATGTATTCCCACGGGGAGACCAGGAATAAAAGGATTCTTTAGTATAGCAGAGAAAAGAAAAATATGTATCAGGGTGAAACCAAACAAATGCTAGATAGGTATTTTTAGCAGTTAGAATACTGGAAAAACTATCAAGGGGTGTGGTGGATCTCCATCTCATTTTGTTTTCTAGATTAGATGCTTTTCTGAAATAGATATACACACTTTAGTTTAAAACAAATTATTGTTGTCAGTGTTATGAACTGCAGTATATTAAGCTAACCTAATGACACTTTTTGCCTTAAACTCTGAGTCTTTTAGATGCCTGTTCTCTGCTCCAGCAGACTCAGCAAAACACTTCTTCAGTGCTGAAGTGTGGGATTGGATGATAAAGTGATGGAGATTCGACTCACATAACTAAAGCAGTTTATCACCTTCTCCTTCCCCAGCTGCTAGTTTGAATGAAGAAATGTGGAGTCATATTACTTGATCTAATGAGAGCATTTACTTCCTTTTTACTTTCTCCCTGTGGATGAATGGAGGCTAAGACTGCTTTTCTCATTTTGCATTTTGCTTGGCCAGAGATTTGCAGCTTGCATTTCAATGCAAGCATGAATCAATCAGACTGCTAGAAGACATGCTACCTGGAGCTACCTTTTGAAACTTCAGTAGAAATAATTGCTGTGGGCCATTTGCTTAAAGAGGTTTCTGGAAGAAAATAAGCAACATCTGTACTCTCCCTCATCCACAGTCGAGGTCTTTAGATTGACTTTTTCCTCCTTTTGTTGGAGATACGTATTTCTTTTTTTTTAATTCCATAGCTCTTTAATTCCAGATCACCTAAAGAGCTCAGTATAGCTGTCTCATGGCCTAAATGTGAGGAGGATGAAAGCTGAATCCCCCCAAGGTATTGACGTCTCAATTAACTTCCCTTTATTGATTTGGTAATCTGGAATTGCTGAATTTTGTTTAAAACAGCAACCTGTGTTTGAAAAAGTTTCCTTGGCTGCATTGCCAGCAGGTCAAGGGAGGCGATCCTCCCCCTCTATTTAGCCCTGGTGAGGCCACACCTGGAGTACTGCGTCCAGTTCTGGGCTCCCCAGTACAAGAGGGATGTGGCACTACTGGAGCAAGTCCAGCGAAGGGCCACAAAGATGATTAGGGGACTGGAGCATCTCTCTTATGAGGAAAGGCTGAGAGAGCTGGGCCTGTTTAGCCTGGAGAAGAGAAGACTGAGCAGGGAGCTTATCAATGTGTATGAGTATCTGAAGGGAGGGTGTCAAGAGGATGGAGCCAGACTCTTCTCAGTGGTGCCCAGCGGTAGGACGAGAGGCAACAGACACAAACTGAAACACAGACACTTCCATCTGAACATGAGGAAAAACTTCTTCACTGCGAGGGTGACAGAGCACTGGAACAGGTTGCCCAGAGAGGTGGTGGAGTCTCCTTCTCTGGAGATATTCAAAACCCGCCTGGACGCAATCCTTTGCAACGTGCTGTAGGTGATCCTGCTTGAGCAGGGGGGTTGGACTAGATGATCTCTAAAGATCCCTTCCAACCTCAACCATTCTGTGGTTCTGTGTGACTTTGCGACTTTGACGTTGTTTCAGTGCTGTGTGTCTGCCTACAGCCTACGTGTCTGTGGTTCTTTGTATAACTTGTTGAGGATTGGGTGGTCTTTAAAATCAGACTCTAGACTTAGGATATGTCGTTTCTATTCCTGGCTTTGCTGCTAATATCTTGAGTCATTCTGGGCAACTTAATTCTCTTTGCCTTTGTTTTCCTACCTGTAAAAGGGAGATAACATTTTCCTTTCTTTTGAAAAGTGTTTTGAGATGAAAGGAAAGTGTAGTACTGCCTCAAAAGCCTTTGCAATTTTTCATCTATTTTACATATAAGTAACTTACTATTGTACAACCATTACACATACTTTCAGAGCGCTGAATGATCTGTTCTCATACAATAAATACTATCACATTTGGAGGTATGAAGAAACTGAGGCCCCTTATCTTCTACAACTCTGTAGTTGCACTGATCAACCGCTAGAGAAAGTATAATTATAATTAGCTATGTTTTCCCTCCTCCCAGGCTTCCTCATCTGAATTGCATCTAACATAAAATACCTACTTTACTTTTGAGGCTCTCCAAAGCTTGTTCCCATCCTGCTTGCCCTATATCGTTCACTGGAAGAGATTGACTCTCATTTCCAGTTGGGCAAGGATGCAAGGGCCTATTGCTCAATTGTGAAATTTTGTGAATTGTGAAAGTGTGAAATTTGTTATGTTTGCCAGCAAAATACTTCTTTTTCTTAATATCTACAAAGCATTCAATGATTAGGTAAATAGGGGTGTAAGACTTTGGTCAAATCCTGATGACATCTGATGAGCAATGGTTTATGTGCAGTCCATCACTTTCCATCTATTGCCTCTTGTTTTACTCTCAGATTGTAAAGTCTTTTGGGCTTGGCCACTTCATTTTTCATTCTAGATTTGCTGAAAGCCTTCAGCAGTGGGTTTCCAGTCCATAACATTGACACCTAGATGTTAAACAATAAATATAAAGTCTAATCAGAAGCTGCCTAATCTCAACTTTTCAACTGAGGAATGGGGAGCTGGGCTCCTTAAACTCCTTATCACCCCTTGAAAAACTCACCAAAGAACACTGGCAGAAATTGAGCTCAAAACCTGACTGTATTAAAGTGGAATTTCCCTGATGTAGATCCACTTCCTCTGTGTATTTGGCATCATATTTGTTAACAAACATAATTTATTTAGCTTTTTCTCTGCTAAGTTTTCAGAAATGTGTTTTTGCTCTTTCTTACATGTCACCATGGAATTATCAACTCACTAATTTGTCTGTGCAGAATTTTTGTGCTGAAAATATTGCATGAGTATCAGGAGGCCTAATTTTATCTGCAGTACCTATTCATTATTAAAGATTACTTATGAGGAGTTGAAGAGATGGAGGAGCACTTTAACAATTTATTTTCCCTTTCCTTATGGTATCAGTTGATGTTCCCTTGTGGTCTCTCTCATGGACTTTGGCAGATATTGTTTATGCAGTCTGGCTTACCGTCATGGTGTAGTTGATCTTCCAGCTTCACCAGCTGAGAAAAATTTTGCTCCCACTGAAGCAGATGATAAAACTTTAAATGAATTAAAAGAATCCAAGATATTGCCCACTATTTCTAGATGAACAAACACTTGCAAAAATATGTAATGTTTGAGAGGCTTTATCATCAAACCTGAGATAGAAAGACCTTTTTTCTTTGCTCTAGTCTTTTTTCTACAGAAACAGAAAGTTATTAATGTTAAAAAGGACATTATTTGCTGGCTTTCACTTTCAATGTGAAAGTCTTTATATTGTTGGGTGGCCTCTATCAGCAGTCACCATTGATATTTCTTGTATGGCTAAAAAAGCAATTAGACAAACAGAAGAACGTATGCACTGTCTGTAGTGGCCTTTACAGACACTCACATTTTGTCTGAAATGATTTATTTCTGTATTCTGTTTTCCTACCTAGAAGAGTGCTCATTAGAGCTTTCAGATACAAGTAATACCAAACCCAAACCTTGGAGCCTAAATAACCTTACCTCTCCTTTGCAATCAGCCACAAAGGTAACTTCTGTTTTTAATCTTCAGCTAAGTAACCCTCACATCGTTTGCTGCAGAGCTCTGATATTGTATAATTAATCCTGTCGATGCATAAGAAAACTGAACATATGTTTAGTAGTGTTTCTCAATGATGCTGAGAAAAATAGTGGTAAAAATCAGTATTTTGTATTTGCCTGCCCATTTTATACAGGAAAAAGTGAGTGCTGGAGCTCCGAATAAGTTTTTAAACTAGCTATTCTTGAATTCTTCAGTCCTGTGATGTAATGCAGTGTGGGCTGTTTAATTTACAGCAACAGAATGATTTGGGGTTAAATGTTATAGAGGGAATGAAGAGGTTGTTCTTCTTTTAATTGATGCTGTGACCTACATTGTTTCCCCAAGGTGTCACAGACATTTTTCAGAAAAGTCTCCTGTTAATTATAATTGTGCTGTATGGTGCTGGGTCAGTTGTCATTTCTATTACATAAACTTAAAAAAAACTAGAGGGTTTTAGTTCAGTTATTTTAAATCACATTAGGCAGAAATATGCCATTTAGGCTGGTGGCTTGGATGTAACTGTTTTCTGAGATGATGGTGGCTTCAGTCTCACAATCACTTCTGTACAAAACTGTGTATTTTGAGAGACTGAAGAGGTACCTGTTGTAGCTGTGTTGCTGAAGGTATTTCTTGTGTTTTTGAGAAATGAAGCCAAAGTGCTGTATGTTTGCGTCAGCTTCGATGCTTGTGGCCTCCTTTAGAGCTAATGCGTGGTCCTGGCCAAATGCTAACTCTGGTTTCTGGAGTAAACTCTCAACTGACTGCACTGTTGAATTTACTCTCTATTTCCCCCCAGAGGAGGCCGTGTTCATTCATATGTTGTGTGGTCCCTGTGCTGTCCCTCTCACAGGAATAGTGACGTGTTGGATGAAAAGTAGCTTACATTAGTGTAACGAAAGGAGACTTTTTTTAAGGAAGAGGAAATTTATTTCACATCCCTAGCCAGCAAAAATTTAGGAGTCACCAAACTGCTATACATTCTCCATCCCTGTTCTTTAATACGGAAACTTATGCAGTGAACATGCGATACCTCCATTATTACCTGTTTGAATTAAAACATCTGGAATTTCTTGATTGTTTGAGTATTAAGTTCATTCCAGGTTTGCGAAGCAGCTAGCTATCACGTCAGCTCTGAGAGAGAGACCCAGAGCTTCCCAGATTAAGGAATCCAAAAACCAGCAGTCTTTGTAGTCTTGCAGATTATTACTTAATCTTTACATTATTGCATTAAGTCATCATTACGCAGCAGTAACGAGCTGAGACTAAAATACAGAAGCCTGAAGTCACAACCTGAATTCACTACTTTTTCCAGATCTTTTCAAAAATCTTGCTGCTAAGGATAATTTTCCTTAACAGACATAAGTAGGTGTTTTTATTGCATCCTGAAACAACATCCTGGTTAAATACTTAAAATGTTATTTATTAAAGTTGGAAAGTTGGGATATCATGGACCATTGGAAAGATTGATATAATTCTTGCAGCTCTGAGTGTAAACTCAGAAATTACTCATTAGTCATCCTATAGCTTAAAGTCAAGTAGTTATTCCATTGGAAAATCTTTTTTTAAAAGTATGTTATTTCTTATAGAGTACTCCTATGTACTTTTACCTTGTGTTGATGCCTGATGCCTCAGTAAAACTGTCTTACTTAATTTTTTGCTTTATTCAATCTCCACCTAAGGGATTGGAATTATTTTTCTCTTTGCTTCAAACTTGTAAATTTTCACCAGTTCAGAAAAGCACAGAGAATGATGTGAAATATGAGCTACATGAACTGTGTATTTAATTTTATTGGTAGCATTTGCACTTTGTGTAGATAGCCCAAGGCCTTTCGATTGTTTGTATAACCTGTTTATAGGAGGTTTACAGCTACTAGTAGAACTCTTTTCACGTGTTCTTTGAAAAAGTATTTCCCAGGGCAAAAGTTATCATGATAAAATTATATTTTTTTAGTGCAGAGTGTGTTTTAAGGAAACTCAAATAAAACTGTACTTTTCTCTTGATGTAATAGAGGAACATAAAGCTTTTCATTGATATAGGATCAAGTGAATACTTCTCTGAAAAGAAAGTATTTGGTTTAAAGTTTCATTTGATATTGGACTCTATCTAGTTAAAAACATATTTTTCTTCAGGCCCTTTATTCGGAGAAATGCTGAAAAGAGATATAGAAATTACTAGTCAATCTGAAGAATTTCATAGAACAAAAAGAATCAACTTAATATAGAGAACAAACTGATTAACTCTCATGGCCTGAGCTTCTGTCATGGGAGACATTTTTCTGTACTGCCTTTTAGACCCAACCCTCAATAACAAAAAAGCAGCACTTTTATTTTGTTGGGGGAAAAAAAAAGATTGCTCTTTCTTACCAAAAACATTATTTCCCATTTCATTACAAATTACCAGTGACTGAATGTAGTGCAATCTGTAGCTAAAGCCTGTTAGAAATTTTAGACATCAGGAAACTTTTGAATCCTGTAAGCCACAGACAATTAACATACCTTTTCATGTTCAGCATCCTGAACGTGAGCCAAATATGCTCTTTATTCCAACTCCATGATTAAATAAAAAGTTGTTCAGTTGTCTAATTAAAACAGGAGAAACAGAAAATTGAGAAAATGACACTTTTGCTATAGTTCGGTAGTACCCACAGCCGAGTATCTTGGCGAGAGATAGCACATGTATAGCTTCATTACTACAGAAGCCTTCAGTAATGCCACGGGTTTTAATTATCATTGAATGAGTTGACTTAGATCTTCCTCCACACACATTAAATTGTAATGTATTCTGCTTATCTAAGAAAAGTTGTAGTTCACTTTGGCCTTAGGTACTTGAAAATTGTGGATTTTGTTTTAACTGATAAAACCTCTCACAGTTATACATGGCCTTACAGATGCAAGCTTAACACAGCTCATTCTGAATTCCTGTCCAACAGGCAAGGGCTTCTACCCCTTCTCGTGACCTCGGAAGGCCTCTATCCCTTTAGAAATATGCACTTCAGCCCAGAAGAGAGAAGATTAAATTCTGTTGTCACTGAACCCTAATAAATTTCCAGTAACCAAATTCTTCAGTTTTGTTTAGAAGTTCTATTAAAAAGAATTGTCCTTTCCCTAGCTTAAATTTTCCTTCATGTTAAACTCCACAGAACTTCTAGACCCCAAATTTTCAAAGCTCTATTTGAAGGTTTTTAAAACAGCAAAGGAAGAGGCCTTGAGCAGCCTGATGTAACTTTAAAGCTCGTCGTGCTCTGACAGGCAGTTGAACTCCATGACCTACACAGGTTGCTTCCAGTCTAAATTGTTACTATAATTCTATGATTCTGTGACTTTCCCTGAAATTAATTAGGGATTGATTTTGAAGAGTAAAATCATGAAGTAAGAGCTACACCTTGTAGGCATCCAGATCTAAAAATCCCAGCCCTCGTCTCCTAGCCACCACCTATGTCATTCTTGGTGTTTAGTACAGACTTTTCCTTTCCTCCATTTCATTTCCACTCTTGCAGTGCTAAACTACTCTTTTTTGGTAACTTTGAAATACTTGGCCATTTTGCTTTGGTTTTGCTGTTTCTTCCCTTGATCCTGCCTTTTCACTGTTGGCAGAAGCTCACTACGACCTTTTCACATTGTAGTTATGTCATTGGTGGTACAACTCACACATTGTTTTTACAGTCAAATACATTTGGAGAATTGATGTAAACTACAGAGGCTAAGTGCCTTTTCTGTTCTAATCTGCAGCTACAATTTAGAATTTAGGTTTAGTGATACAGTTTCACCAGCAAACCTTTTCTCTTACAGATAAACCAATCATCTAGCAAAATCTTAAAATCTAAACCAGAACTTGAAAAGATATCCACTTGTTCACTTGACTTAAGACAGCACCAACTCCTGACATTTTTATTAATTACTACACCAAAGAAAGGATAAAGGAGTAGCTTTGTGGGATGTTTCTTTGTCAAATTTCAAGTGCCACTCCTGGGAAACTTGTGGGGAACTCTGAACTTGCATGAGATCCAGTTTTACTCTGCTTTTTCAAACAGCTGTGTGCCGTTGTAACAGAAGCAAAAGGGGGAAGTGTTAACTTAGAGCCAGGGTCCAAATGTACATGCTAAGTGGCCAAAAAGGCATTTTATTGTGATCTTTTAGTATACCAGGTGCTTTGGGACAGAAGGGATAAAACTTCTTTGCTGTCAGTTCTGATGAATTTTAACACAATTTTTGCTTCTGCAATACCACTTTATGGGGAAAAAAATATATTTTTTCTACTGTGATGGACGTGGGTCTTGCTCCTTAGGCCAAGAGGTCGTGCATCAGACTGAAAGTCAGAGATTTAAATTCTAGCCACAGATTTTCTACTTATTGTTCTTCATATCTCTGTGACCTTAGCGATCCTTGTTATGAACTAGGTTCTCATAATGATACTTCCGGCGATAACTGTTTTTCATTTGCTGTGCAGACTGTGCAGATAAATTAATGGAGCTTTCTGGATGAGAGGCAGTGAGCACATACTGAAAGACAGTAAATTCTACTATAACACCAGAAAAACCTTCTTCACTGTGAGGGTGGTTGAACATTGGAACAGGTTGCCCAGAGAGGTTGTGGTGTCTCCATCCTTGGAGATATTCAGAACCCAGCTGGACGTGGTCCTGGGCAAACTGCTCCAGCTGATCCTGCTTAAATGGGGGAGTTGGACCAGACGATCTCCAGAGGTTGCTTCAAACCCCAACTATTCTGTGATTCACAAGACCACTTCACACAATAATTGGGATAAAAAGCTAGATCTCTAATAAAAGGCTAAATCTTACTGACACTTCCGCAGTCTAACAGAAAAAAAGGAAAACTGTAGTTTGGAGATGGTTAAAGTCTGATACAGCAGGAAGAAATTTTACCTACCTATACAGAGTACAAAACCTTTCCTATGACTTTTGAAACAACTGGATATCTTCCTGAGTTCTGAGTCAAGATTCTTTTTTAATCTTTTGAGGATTTACTATTTGCTGTTCTTCTTTCTAGTAATTCAGCAGTTTAAATTAGATAATTGCTGAGCAAATTCTAAAGTTCTTCTATGAATGTCAGCACTTGCCTTCTCTAGCTGCTAGGGGAGAGGTAACTTTGGAATGAGTAATTGATCTAAAAGAGTGAAACTTCTCATCTTGTTTTAACTTAACTTTACTCTGGTCTGTTTTGTGGGGAGCTAGAGAGCCCAGCTGACCTATAGAACTACATGAACTATGAACTATATGGTACAAAGAATCATCATTCCTTTCACTACAGCCGAGTCCTGTCTTCTCCAGATTGCAAAGGCCAGTATCCTTGGTAGAGACAACATTTAAGTTCATTTAATCTTAGCTTTAACTCTGTCAACTTTTCCCCCAGTTCTGTATATCTGTTGGTAAAGAGAATGACTTGGGATGAGGGTGAGCAACAATGGATATATTGGGGCAGAAGAAAAAAGGGAGAGATGGATGATAAATTAGAGAAACATGTGAGTTAAAAGACCCTATAGAGAGACACCACATGGGGAAGAGACAGACTCAGTAACACAAAAAAGAAAGTTGCAGTAATGGCGGGAAAGAGGAAACAAATTGTTAATAAATTGGCCATGGAATTGGTGTCTGCTGTTTGCTGAGAATACGTAATGATAACTCATTAAAGTTTCTGTTCTCCTGCTTTCTTAGTTTTGTCTTGACTATACTATATAGGAATGCAACAATAATCTACAGCAGGGCTGTCTGTTAGGACTGTGCCACAGCTAAAGCTGTATTTTGTTTCCTGACATGGGAAAACCTCTAGAGAAAGAATGTGGGCTGATTTTGTTGCTATGTCTTAGAGCAGGTGACACCAGAAAATTCATGGAAGCTGCAGGTTAGACAAGTCAAGTATTAAGGGCTGTCTGAAGAAACAGGACTTTACGTGGTGGCTCCATGTAAAATCTTATGTCATCTGCGCAGTTGTGGTGGTATGTGAGAATTGTGACTTTAAAAAGAATGTGAAAATAAAGCTTAAGTTAGATTGAGATATTGTACATAAACACACTGCTATTCTAGCCCTAGAAATTAGTTGGGTAATATGGCACAAAGAGATTCTATAAATCTGAGCAAAACATGTATCTTTTATCCAGGTTTAAACTTCAGGTTAATAGGCAAAGTAAATTTTTCTGTCCTAGAGTTGTGTGTGTTTTATAAATTATCCTTCATTTAGATCTGGCTTCATATGGTTTAACTCATTTTGTTGGTCTTTTTGAATATTCTTTGTCTGGCATCTTTTCAGATAAAAAAGTAGGCTCTATAAATACAGGGCTCACGGGGTTCATGCAAAGGGACTTTTTTGAAAATTAGTATGTTCTGAACATTTTTTCTTTTCCTGCTGTTCTGTGAATTTTCAGATCTCATAAGACAGATTGCCTTCTAACTGTAAACATGACCAGGCATCTCATATTCTGGTTCAGTATCCCAAAGAATTAATTATCCAAGCAACTGGCTCTGGTTCTTCAGTAACATTGAGCTGAAGAACTCAAAACAGACATAAAACCTCTTCTTAAGAGTGCATGAGATTATATGACCTTGACATCTTCTTTCAATGATGCTTTAGTGAACAGCCTATGTCAATGTAAGGAAAGGGGCCATTGCAGTATGTTCTCAGGTTAATGTGAATAAAACTGTTGTAACTTTTTTTTAAAAAGCTAATGCTAGGGCAAAATAGCATGAAGCCCTATCATTTGATTTATAACATTAGGTCTTTGAAATAAAAATTTAAAATAAAACACAACTTTGGAAAAATGTTCCATATGACACTCTCCTGTAAGCAGTTTTAGGAATTTAAGAGGTGTCATATAAATAAAGCCAGAATTTCTTGTATTTATTGTGACTGAATAGGCTAGAATATTACTTATGAAAAAGAGTGGTGTTGTAGAGGTATGGGATATTCACAAACCAGCTAAATTATTTACTTAGAATGCCACTGAGATTTTCCTTTTTTTTTTTTTTTTAATTTTAAAAACAGGTGAGTGTGGTTCTTTAGCAATGGAGACAGACATGTGTCTCCAAAGGCCTGCAGAGAATGATTCAGAGACAATCTCAAGTTAAGCTGTCTCTTTCTGTTGAATATTTAGAGTTTAGGTGTTTCTATAAAACAATTCAGTGTATACTTATACTGGTAAAAGAGTTGTGTAGGTCGGCACATTCACTCTGCTGGGAGGTGGCAGACTTGGGGTTTGGTCCCCTACTGTCTTTACCTGATACAGTTGTCTGATGGAAAGAGCAATAACCCATAACAACCCAGAGGCTTTCACTGGTGAACTTTCATTCTGTTATTTTGCTGCTTGGAAGATATTTAATGCAAAAAAAAAAAAAAAAGAAAAAAAAAGAAAAGCAAGCGAAAGTATCCATTTTGAAAACTGTGACCTGGACTTCATCCAAAAACCAGTTTCGTGGATTTGAAATTGGCAAACTAAGTGATTAAAAGCTTGATCTTATTAGAGCCTAACTAGTGCAAATCACCTAATCTGATGTCTGAAACAGTTGTCTCCAGCTTGTCATACATCATTATTGCAAGCTTAGGTTGCTGAAACCTTCTACCTCTGTTAGCAGTTCATTTACAGATCTGAGAATTTCAAATAAAATAAAGAGTTGTTAAATGGAAATGGAAAAGTTGGGCAAAGATATGACAGTCTGGATTACTTGAGCTGCCAGTCTTTGATAAGGGCTAAATAAACCTCAAAGGTAAAAGAGAAAATGATCTTTCTTTTTTTTAAAAAAAAGATGCCTAGCTAAATGTATCTTTTGACCACCAGTCCTATCCATGGTTTCACTAGTGAAACCACTTCTCCTTTCCAGGCTTTTTGTGAGTTGCTAAGTACAAAATGACTTTGCTTGTACACAAAACAACCATTTATTGTGATGGAGAACCATAAATATACACGGTGCTATATATACTTAACATGCCGAGGCTGTCTGTAGGACTAATGACATAGCTCATAATTCAAAGGAGGGAGATTGAGAAGTAACTAGAGAACAAAATGGGTTGGCTTCAGAAAGGTGGAGTGGCGTTTCTATTTGCTTATGTTTGTGCTTTTGTATTTCTTAGATTTTTGTTTTTGTTTTTGTTTTTTTTTTTAAGTGAGGGAACGTGGATGCTTTTATGACCGTAGGGAGAAACATGAAGAGACAGAACTGAGAATGAGTTACCTGTTATGCCATTATATTTAAGTATTTAAGTGCCTACAGCCTCTGTGGATGCTGTGATCCCCAGAATGTCAAATCAGCTGTGTCTGGGGAAGGGAGAACAAAGGATGACAGCGACTGTTTAAAAATGAAAACCTGTTTGTAGGACACACATTGCGAAGACTGCCTCTCAGTACTCTTGCAATTCATCTTGAAGAAAAGCAGAGAATCTAAGGCTTTGAACGAGGGGTGTCTAAGGGAATTCAGTTCTAATTCAGTTTAATTTTTTGAACCTCCAGTTTTGAATTCAGACTTATCAGGTGGCAAACATATATTGAGATGCAGGAAAATCCCGGAGATTAAGAGTCTCATTTTTATGGGCCCTTGGGTGTTTAATGTGAAGGAACTATAAATAGTTCAGACATTTCTTTGGTAGGGCAATCACAAATTTTACAAGGTGTACTGAACTGGGTTCAGTGGAGTGTTGCTGAAAGCTGCAGTTTTGCTAATTTAGCCATAAACTCTTCACTAAAAACTAGTCATCACTGTCACAAAGCTTACAGATTTCATACTGTACTATGCAGAGAGAGATTAAGACCTTCCAGCTGATGGCTTTGTCTAGTCTGGTCATTTGCACATGATGACATTGTTCCCAAAAGTCCGTAGAGAATTGTACTGAGTTCAGTATTTACCTAGTAAATACTGTACCTCAGCTTCTGTGTGTATTGTCTTATTTGTCTTTAAAGAGAATATTCAGAAAGTAGTACAGCTTTAAATACCCTGTTCCCAGCAGACTATCCTGGAGGGCATCGTGTGACTGTACCAGTGCCAAAGAGGAGTGAAATCCTAGCGTACACGCAGATTAATAAGAAGTTTGTGCTATCGCTAAGCTACAGCGAGCTAGCTCCCCTCACCCTCCGCTAACGGAGACAAATTGACTTTCCACAGCTTCTTCTGCCCGCCTCTGTATCTCATCCCTTTAGCTGGAGCACAACAGATTTGCTGAGTTATTTTAGCATTGCCAGCATTCAGCTTGGTAAACAAGATATGTGTTTCAATCCGGTGATGGGATCAAGCAAACCTGAGTGAAGGCATATTGTGAAAGAGGAGACATTTAACAAAAAATCGATACTGGTTCTGACATCAAATTATATACTGAAGCAGAACATGAACCAGAATAAACCATTTCAAGTGCTCAATAAGCAGACCGGTACAGGGACCAGTAATGAAAATTGGTCTAATAATTTAAAATGTGTGCATACCAAATAAATACAGTATCCCATGTCATAGCTGCTAAAACATGTTGAGTAAATGGAACTTTCATTGGAAATACTAAGCAACATCTTGTTAAATAAGTTATGTTTCCAGTCAGATTCACACTATTTAATCGATTTCACTGCTCCACTGGTAGAGAACATTTGACGTTTTCATCTTTCTCATAAATTCTACTTTAAGTTTTGATGAAAGTTGTATCTTCCCAAATTATGCCGGTTGCCCTTCTCATTATCTGTTGAGCAAAGGATTTCTTTTTTTGTTGCATTTGTGTATTCCTGCATTTGCTTGGTTTGTAATTAAAATAACAATGGACATCGATTATATCAGCCTTCTGATTAAAACTTGTGGCAAAATGTTACTATTCACCTTTCTGCTTACTTGGTCAAGTGCTAACATTCAGCCTAAATCCTAGTATTTACAAGGGTTTTTTTGTCAGCTGAATAGCTGTAACACTTAAGTTTTACATTGGTTATAGCTCTACAGATACCCAATCAATTGAATATTCTTTTACCAGTATATTCTTATATTGATATTCATAATTCTTTGATGCCTCTACGTATACTATAAAATACAGGAGGGAGGGGTGTGGTGGTGTCCAAATTTGACACAGCAGTAACACCTGCATTAATGTCCACTGAAATGTTCAAGGAGCAATATTCATCGTAGCCTCTACATTGACAAGATTTCAAAGCAGCTTTGCAGTGCCTTAGAGGCAGCTAATTGGCGATTTCTGCTTGGTATTTGTGTCATTCTGTCCTTTGAGTAAGATTTTGATCAACTATAAAATCTCATCTGGACTTTTTAATTCTGGGAAGAAGTTCAGAATGCCTCACTGTATTTTCTGAATGCTGTCTGCTCATACTAAGGGAGTTCATAAAAACCACAAACTAACAATTCCCCAAGGGCTAAGTCAATTAAAATATACCTAATTTACTGCTGTTGTACATATTGGGGGAACTTATGAAGAAGAGTTATTTAATATTCGTCTTAGGGAGGAGTCAAGATTAAATTAATGATACAGCTTCTTAGTCTTATGCCATACCAATTTATATAATATATCTAAAGCTTCATATGATTCCCTATTCCAGGTTGTGGGAATAAAGTTTTTGCACTGTTCAGATCTTTTTTATCATGGCAGAACTTTATTAACAGCAACTTCCATTCAGCCTTTAGTCTGTCTAGGCCATCGGTCACCTCGGGGTACAATCCAGAATTCCCCTTTCAGTGCCAGAAAAACTGGGGCTCGTAACACTGGTATGTCAGGCACCTGCTACTGGGAAATAATGGTGGAAAATAACAAAGCAGAACTCTCTGGTCTTTTAGTATAGCTTCTGTACGATAATTCCATGGGTGCAAAGAAATCCAAATATTGAGTCTGAACCCTGATAATCTTTGTGGATTTCGGAAATGGTCTTTCAGCCATGGGAAAGGCTTTCACTAGATATTAGAAGGAGAAACTTTCTTGATGTGCTAATCACAGAGAAAGGACATGATTTTGCCAAAGAAAAAAAAATTTGAACCTTAGAAGGAGCTGGAAAAGTGGAGAATAGAATGGAAATTAGAAACCAACCTTAACTACAGAAGTTTTAATTATACTAGCTATAATGTATGATATAGTCTTATAATTGGAAAAACATATTCCTTCAGATCCTTGTTTGCTTTTGCTGATGTCAAACATTATCCAGATGGTATAGTGCGTTTTCTGTAATAATTACCTCTTTTTTATCCTATAGTTTTCCTTATCTGTATTCCTTACAGCTATTTTTTTTATATACACATAAGATATTACAATGCCTTTGGTCTTTAGTCTTATTGCCATACATTTCTCCCCACTGGAACCATTTCTTAGATCATAAACTTAATTTGTCCTTTTTTTCTTAATGGGCTCGCTCTCTCTGTTTGCTGATTTCAGATTTAATGGCCAGAGTGCTTTACAAAAGAATATTACTTGTAAAGAATGTTGCCTGTTGTTTAATTCATTTTCAGATCCTGCAATATGAAGGATTACATATATAATTCATATATATATGCCTATATATATGTATTCTAAGGTGTGATGCAATAAACCAATATACTTTTCTTATACCAGGCTAAGATACATAAAATTATCTGGCATACAGTTTAAAGGGGAGATTTCCGAGAGTCAGAGAAAAGAAGAATTCTTAATGAGAATTGATAACCTACAAGTAAACTGGTCCCTCGCGTTCAGTGAGCTTCTTGGGCATTCGGTGCAGGGGCAAATGTGGCTCAGGTAGCAGAGAGCAAGCAGTTACGTTGGGCAGGGAAAGGGGCATTGAGTCTTTCTGCAGAAACAGCTTATCTTTCGAAGCACGGGCTGGAGAGGCACGAACCTAGAGTGCTTATTCACAGTCTCCTGTCTTTACAGACTTTACTTTTCAGTATCCACAAAATAAAGAAACTCTTTGTATTAATATCTCAGGATTCCCGCTAGTCAATCCACGTAATGAGTACAAATAGAAAAGAATGAAAATAGAAAAACACGCGAGCACATGATTCATCTCATGCATTAACTTTTCTTGTCATTTCCATTAAAATGAAGAATTTTAATATTCCTGCAGAATTTAAATCACACTCTTTTTTTTCCTGCCTGGCTATCTCCTAGCACAGAACAATATAAGCTAAATCTCCCTCCGCATCTGTGAGCTGATACACACTAACAGGTGATGGCATCAGCATAAGAGCTGAGAGAGAAATAAAGTAAGTATATATAGAGAACTTCTCCCACCACTGAAATGCATCCAGCAGCTATCTGAAGAAGAATCAATCAGCTATTTGAACACTGCATATAGCTCATAACAAGAGGTAAAAATAAGTGAAACTGACAGGAAAATCAAGTGATGAAATTTAAATTTTAAATCAGTATTACCCAGGACTCTGGAATCCAAACTCCTACCCTTTTAGAAAATGCTATTGACTTTTTTCAGCAAAGCCTGTGCCCCGAATTATGATGCTGTCCTTAACATCACAGCAGGCACCTGATTAGCGCTGATCAGAGGGAAGGCTTGCACCTACTGTATAGGCTCACCACCTTCTGTATTCCCACAGCCATTCTTGGGAACCTTCCTTCTTTCACGATCACCCCTTTGTAGCTGGGAGATACATCAGAAAAGAGTACTGCTATTCAAAAGCGCTGTTTTACACAGCCCAGTCTTATAGATGGTAGTATACCTTCTGAAGGAGCACTGGGAAGCTAGTGCTGAAATCCCAGACGTCCTCCTAGCTGTTCTCCTGGCAGCCTTGCTGAGGCTACGATGGCTCTTCTTGACATTTCCCAGCACCTCTGGGCTGTGTAGCCCACTAACGCAGGATCTCTGAAGCTGGGGATTCTGGACTTGAATAGTTCTGCTTACTTGGGCAAAGCTGTGACTGATCTAATAAGGCTTCTCAGGTGCAAACACATTGAGGATCTCCAAGATAATGCCACCAGAGAGGTTTGGCAGGGTGCAGCTTAGGTCCAAGTGCTGCTGAAGCTCAAATAAATCAGAGGGGATCCAGTTAGGTGATGTTACACACATACTTGCTTACCAGGGCAAGATGACTGGACAGCCCTGTTGGCTGTCACATGACTGAAGTCAGCTGTATATCGTTTTCATACTGGAGCAGCACATTGAGCATACATTTCAAGTCTGGAATGATACAGCTGTCCTTGATTTTTAGCTAGAACAGCATGGCTAAATTCTAGAGCGACACCCTAAACAGTACTCTTTAATGTATAACAAAATGAAAGGCAAGGTAGGTAAAATAAAGATACTACCAGTCAACCACAGTGAATGATGAAGGCTTGGTTGCAGCTTTTAAAAACAGATGAAGGTCAGCTAAGGAATTAGAATCAATGCAAGCAACATCATTCCTGAAATGATTCCTAAAGCTGAACTGCTTCAAAATCAAAACCACTGGACTCCATAGGCACTTCAAAGCTTTGGTGATGCCTGAAATTCGTATCACAGAATCACAGAATCACAGAATGGTTGAGGTTGGAAGGGACCTCTGGAGATCATCTAGTCCAACCCATACCCATGTAAATGGGTGTCTCCAGCAGCTAGTCCAGACCTATGGTCTCTCCAGTATGCAGCCCCCAGGGTCCCCAGACAGTCTCCCCAGTGGGTTGGGGGCTCCTTTGACTCTGAGTAGGTTATTGGGAATCCCCTGCCTCTCACTGTCCCTCTGTGCTGCTTTGCGTTTGCGGAGGTGATCCTTTAATCGCATAACCTAACGCTTATATCCATCTATATTCTTCATTGCAGGTCTTCATTGTGGCATATTTTGGCGTATGCTGCTAAAACACCGGTTCACCAGGGAGCCTGTTTAAATGGTTTTGGAAAGGAAAGCGTTCATATGTAAATTCAGTGACTTAGCATCACTAGGTCTTATGGCAGAAGGGAAACATAGGCTTTGCACTTGTACTTGCTTCAACTTTATTCTCCATCCATAAATACACAGGAAGCAAGGTTTGGGGCACTTAAGGCCAGGAGGGCTTATAAGAGCAGGCTGCCCGAGGAGCCGTTATATTTAGTCATGTTTCCTTAAGCCAGCAACTTAGCCTGGACTAAATTGCACTTGTATTTCATGGAGGTGTATGTCTCAGAAAGGCATTCAGTCTTGAGAGGTATCAGGTAACAGAGAACCCTTCGCTTCCTTTGGCAGTTTGTTTTAATGGGTGCTCGCCTCCGCTGTTAGTGTGTGCCACGTTTCCAGTGCAAAGCTGTCTGGCATCGGTTTACAGCCTGTGGTTCTTGTTATAGCTTTTTCTACTATATTAAACCCCGCATTCAAATCACTTCTCCATCGTCAGATTGAAAGTTACATGTATTGAGTTTTTCAGCCTTTTACTGGAAGAAAGTCTTTTTTTCCCCCCTGCCTTTGAATCATTTATTTCTTTTTTTTCTTTAGGTCTCTTGTTTTACAACATCCTTATTAAAATGTAGTCACTTGAAGTTTATGCAGTATTCTCACATTAGTGTTACGGTGCTCTATACTGAAATAAAATCAATGCTGTATTGTCCTTTGCTACTCTTTGGATCTATTGCTCTTCAAATGTATATCTGGGGCTTAAGTTAACTTTTTTCCAAAATAAACATGATAGGAGTTTCTTTGCTTATCCACCACAAGCCCTCGATCCTTTTCACTGTTTTCCAGTATCCAGTCCCTCTTTCTCTAGGGCTTACCTATTTTCCTTATTCCTAAACATATAACTTCTTTATGCTAAAAACATATTGAGTAGGAGTAATTTCAACTGCATCATGAGTTAACTTGTGCTTTCTCTACGATCAGCAGAGAGAAATAGACACTTTTAGGGTGTTACTAATCTGATCTATCATAGGCATCTAAAAGTGCCTATTTCTCTGTGACTGTAAAAAGAACGTAAAGTGACTAGCTCAGATACCCACCAAACAGGCGGTTGTATTTGGTCAGATGAATCCCATCCCTTCCGGGTGAATGGACCTAAACAGCTCTACATCCTGCCCTGCCTTCGTTATTTCTCGACTGTGCCATTCCTTCTGTCATCCAAAATTTTCATTAGAAGAAGCTCTTATGTACTTCAAACCGTTTAGTGAAACGGTTCAGTAGTGCAGGACCTGCTTCTGTAGCTACAAGGCTGCATTAGAAACATTCCCATTCAAATCATGTTACTCCACTGTTGACTTCTTTTTAGATTTATCATCTAGCCAGTTCTTTGCCTGATAAATCTATGCTTTAATTCTATTTAATAGTGCTAATTTTTCCATGTGGTTCCCATGTAATGGCTTTTCAGCAGTCTAAATATTTTACATTTGACAGTTATCTTTGTCAGCCAAATTGGTACACTCATCAGAGAATGATATAAAGTTTAGCAAGACCCATTTTCCATAAAAACTAGGGCAAACACATAGCAACATCTTTACTTAATTTCTAGTGAACTGGAAATCTTTGTTTTCTAATGATATGCCTTTTCTAACTTTCTGAAGAAGGACTACATATAATAATGTATTTGTTATGAACCTTCTTATGCTTACTGTGCAGTTTTATATATTTCATTATAAAATTCCTAATAGATTAACCTGAACATCAGCTACAGCCATACCTTAGGATTTAAAATCAGTGTGAGAATATTTTATTAGTTGCTGAATATGAGAACAGATAAGAAAATTTCAGATAAGAAAATTTATGTATGATTTTTTTTTATGGCTAAAACAAACCTTATAGGTTTAACAGTATAAATGCAGAATCACAGAATCACAGAATCACTGAGGTTGGAAGGGACCTCTGGAGATCATCTAGTCCAACCCCCCTGCTCAAGCAGGGTCACCTAGAGCACATTGCACAGGATTGCATCCAGGCGGCTTTTGAATATCTCCAGAGAAGGAGACTCCACCACCTCTCGGGGCAAGATGCAGATTTAAAAGTGAATCTTCTTTTTTTTTTTTTTTTTCCATTTGAAAGACTGAAACATAATAATCATCTGCCATACTTCTCTCTTAAAATCATGGACCAGTTCAGTCGTTCAGATTATCTTTTGGACCAGAAGGTATACAAATTTTCTTTTGCTTCCTTGAAAAAGTGAGGTTAGAAAAGAAAATACATATCTTAGTCATGACTGTCAGGTCTTCCAGTAAAATGGATTATAGCACTAAAAACATTACGTGTGAATGATAGTAAGATGTACAACTGCTGTTGTAGTTAATGGTGTTCTCACTCTCAAAGTTCCCTCTGTGTAAAAGGTTTTGAATCCGTGGTATATAAAAATATATTTTCTTCTTCTTCACAGAGCTGTCTGGGACAACCAGGCATCTTTATTTTTCCTATTCTGATAGTTCAGGTGAAACCAGAGTCAAAGCAGAGGATGCGAATAGGTGAATGAGGCACTCCAGAATAGTGATTTCTGCCCTTCATTCATCCAGACTTCTGAGCTACTCCGTTATATTATGTGTTCTTAAAACACCAAACTGTAGTGATTCACTGGCTTCCATGGCTTGTGAACAATACCCTTCATTTTTGATGACTTCAGTCTTTGTACTTCTGAAATCCTCATATGTTAACCTCATGCTTATAACCAAACCAATGTTCCTTATTTGCCAGCACAGGTGCATCATGTTGCCTAAAATAGCTGAGCTATATACAAGAAAGAGATTACTTAATAGGTGAAAAAGAAAGTTGCAGAAACAAGATTTTACAGATAATTTCATTTTCAATTTGTGAATAGGCGTTGAGCTGGAAAGCTATGCAGACCTAAATTCAGCTTTACTTTGTTTCTGTAAAAAGATTAAACATGCATATTTCATTGCTTACTGTTCAGTAGTTTCATTTCACATTTTCTCCAGCTGCATGAGATTTTAGTGGCTGTTATAGAATTTTTAAAGCCAATAAAAATGCTACTGTTTTATTATGAATATATGCAGATTAATTTGCCTTAATGGCCACTCCTTGATCTATCTCTCAGATATAGGCCTTTGGGTTTCATTCCTTCTTTCAGACATGGAGCTTATTTGCCATTTCTGAGAAGTGCTTTACAGGATGTGACTATAAACAACCAGGGCTTCCATTTTCAAGACTGGCATATAATATCTATCTATTTTATTTCCATATTGAAATTTTAGGGTGATTTTAGTTTTACATATCATAGAACCTCAAAACTGTTCAGGTTCAAAGGGCCTGCGGGAGGTCCCTGTCCCAACCTCCTGCTCAAAGCAGACCAGGTCTCAGGGCTTTGTGCAGTTGGATCCTGAAAACCTCCAAGGTCTGAGATCCTATGGCTTCTCTGGAGCCCTGTTCCAGTGCTTAATTATCCTCATATTTTTTTTCCTTTCCAACTGCAGTTGGAACCATCCTTGTTTTAATTTACAGCTGTTGTTTCTTGTTCTCCTACCATGCACCTCAGTGAAGAGCCTGGCTGTCTTCTTGGTAACCTCCTTGTAGGTATTGAAAATCCGCCCCTGAAAGCTCCCCCTAAGCCTTCTTGCGCTGTTCAGAGGCAGGAGTGCATCAGTTTCTGTACTTTGCAGAGTATGACCTTCAAGTTTCTTTTATTTGAATGAGTTTCACATACTTTTTTTCCCCAGTTATGCTACACAACAGTTATTTTTATTACTTTTGATTTTATTAAGTCAAATTATGTGTCCTCAGGACCTACAATATTTTAAACGAGACAGGTTTTTCAGGTCCTAAATTTTATTACTCATCCTTTCATACAGCACCTAGTTATCATGCTCTGTTGTTCAAAACTTCATTCTGCCTGAATAAGCTTAATAACTTTTGGCAGTGAAATGTTAATTATGCTTGCAATAATTGACCTTCGCACCTACAAAGTGGAAGTAGGTGCATATATGTAAATTAAGTCTTATAAATGAGCAGAATGCCAGTAGCATTTGACACTTACTATACACCCTCTGTGTCTCTTGAATATGTTTTGACCTAATAAGACAGCAGTTTTACTTAGGCTCACTTGAAGTAAAATATTCAAAACACAAGTCCTTTTTTTTTTTTTTTTAAATTAGGATGAATATATTAAAATGCAAAACTCACATAGGTCTCTCTTGAAATACTCCTTCATATTCTTCTTTGAATCTGGACACTCCCTCCCTCTCCTATAGCAATGGCTACCTTTGTATTTTTATCGCAGATTCCAAATTATTTTCTGTTTTTCTGAATGTCCCAGCTAATGAAAGTACATGATGACTTGAGAATCTCTATTTTCATTTTAAAGGAGAATTTCTACTCATCATGATTACAAGAAAAAGACATGAAAGCATGAAACAAAACATCAAGAATTGCAGTTTCCTTGTCATGACTGTTTCTTGACATTACTGCCTTGTTACACTATCTTTAGTAGAGCTAGTAGATGTTTAGCTCTAATTTTAACATTTGTTGAACAAAAAAATTGATTTGCTGGGATTTTTTCCCCCAATTTTACACTGGCTGAAGCATTTAACTCTTAACCTAGATAAAATGGCTTATATAGGGTAATTAAAATGGCACTGGATGTAAAGAAGGGATTCATGGTATTAAGCTTCTTTCATTTTTATGTTTTTTGAAATAATGAATGGAACAGATACAGCTAATGTTCTTCCCTGTAGCATGGGAAATGCTGGCTTCTGGAGATATGCAAATGATTTTCATAGTGTAATATGCTCCTCCTTCCCATGTGGCAGGGCTCCAGACTTCGCTTTGACAGCAGACTCAGTACTTGGTAACTCAGTCTAAGAGCTTTTGGCAGATGGAGTTTAATGTCATCATCTCAGGATTTGCCCAATGTTAGGTGGGCATGGAGGGAGACCGGGGATCTCAGGATCGACATTGCCCTTTTTCTCCCCCATAACATGGGTTTTGGCAGAGATCATTCCCGCATCGCATGGTGCTGTGATTGAACAACTAGACCTCTGTGCATGCCTTCATCCTGGACTCTTGTGGACATGCTCCATAAAACTCTCTGGCATTAGTGTGAGGCCAACTTTTGTGCCACGGGGTTCAGATAGCTTTTGGGCTTATTCCACCATGAAAGAGATTGGGATAGTGAAGAGACAAATCCACAAATTCATTAAACATGAGGCTGTATCCTGTATCTTGTGCAGGTCTAGTAGTGGTTGACAATTAAATGTTGTCTGCACCAAGGAAGTGGCCTTTGCAATGTGCAGAAGACAGGACTCTGCTGTAGTGAAGGGAATGCTGATTCTATGTACCACTGGTCACTGACGGGATTTCTATAGTTCAGCTAGGGCTGCCTTGTTTCGGGTTGCAGCTCTGTGGGTATATTAAGGAACTTCCCTCCTTCATTTCTGTTAATACCTTTTATTTCTGCTGTTGAAGTAGTTTACATTTTCCCAAAAGTCAGCGAGTCCTGACTGTAACGCTGGGCACTGAACTCCAGACCTCAGCAATGTTCATAAGAGTTAGCATAACCTGAGTTGCACTCTTTTTAGAAAAGGCTCTAACACACCTATAGGCTACATTGATTGAACATAAAAGGGAATATACAATGGCCACTGGCCAACAGGTGACATTATAAGCTTCTGGTAGGTCTTAGTAATGCTTTTTGTTTTACTCTACATCATGTACAGGAATCTGAATCCTAGTCATCTAACAGTTGAGGGAAATGCTGCATCTGCTTTACAAATATTTGACTTGCCACTCTTTCTCTGAGGAGATTTTGGCTTGCTTGAGGAGCAGTGGTGCAAAACCTGCGTGCTCATTAATTTGCTCATGTTTAGAGATGGTATTCATTAACTGTTAGAACAATTTCTAAAACTTTATTCATAAAAACAATTCTTTGTGCAGGAGCCTGTCCATGACTTTTCCTGCTTCTTGGTTTTACATTTTAAATTACACCTAGTGGAATATAATGTATGCAAATAATCTGTCACTGTTTCCTCATTTTGGCAAGATTGTTGGAAAAATTTGCCTGCCACCCTTTCCAGTGACTCAGAACAATGCCCTAAGGGATGAGATTTATATTTTTTTCATCTGTAATTTTCTTTTATCATAAAATTTTGCAGTCTTTACAAATATCTTGCTATGCTATAAAGATATCATTACTAGTGGTGCTGTTGTAGAAGTGTATCTTTAAGGGACATAGACTCCACAAATGAAAGTTGGAGATGTTTTCTGATTTTAAACTCCAATGACAAGGAATTTTTAATAGGACAATGACATGATTCTGCAATAACATTTCCCAGTAAAAAAGTATTCAGTAGTTACACAGCATATAGGGAGAACTTAATTTCTTCAAGAATCTGGTCAGCTGATGTGTTGCTGTATGTTAGTTGTCATCATAATTAAGAAGCCCAAGAAGCAAAGTTCAGTGACATGGAAATTTTCTGTCTATGGTCACACGAATTAGCTTTATAGCGTCAAATTGTCCAACAAATAGCATGTTACCAGAGAAAGGGGAAAGCCTAATCTTTCAAGCTAAGAATAAAACTTAAAATTCTTCTTTTCTGAAAATCATACAATCATAATAATTTAGGTTAAAAGGGACCTCTGAAGGTCATCTGGTCCAATGCCTCAGGCAAAGTATGGCTGCTTTGAAGTTAGTTCCAACTTCAAACTTAGATCATGTTGTTTAGGACCTTGTTCGGTCAAGTTTTGAATATCTCCAAGGATGGACACTCCACAATCTCACTGGGCAACCTGTTCCAGTGTTTGGACCACCCTTGGGAATTTTTTTCCTAATGTATAATTGGAATTTCCCTTGTTGCAGTTTGTGTCTGTTGACCTTTGTCCTTTCACTCTGCATTTCTGACAGGAATCTGTCCCTGTCTTCTCTATAATTTCCCATGAGCTATTTTAAAGTTAAGTTCCCTGTTTCTTTTCTCCAGGCTGTACAAACCCAGCTCTTTGCAAACTTTCTTTGTATATCATGTGCTCCAAGCCCCATTTCATCTTGGTGACCTTCCACTGGACTTGTTCCAGTAGGTCAATGTCTTTCTTGTACTAGGAAGCCAAAAACTGGGACACAGTAGCCAGATATGTCTCACAAATACCACACAGGGCGAATGGTCAAAAGATTGATACAAAATCTGCTGAAACGAAAGTAAATACCTCTAGGTACTACTTGAGAGATGTTTAATTAAATTATTATTAAATACACTGCAACATTTTCATATTGGAATTCTCCATTAGTGAAAGAAATGTAGGAAATCCTACAGCTGTAGGAAACTCTTGATTATTTGTCTGATGGTAATAGATAATGTTGATGTCGCTTATTATACTTGAATCTTGAACAGTTACTTACTTATTATATAGGACTGTACAGGCACTTCACTGTTATTGTACAGACAAATAAAATATTTTGTTTGTAATAGGATTTTTTTATTTATACTTCTAAACATTAAATACTTTAGTTTTTTGTACAGGATTTCTTTATCTCAAAGAACTTACAAAGAGTGGGTATAAACTACTTCAGGGTTTGCTCAAGAGAGAATTTGCAGGAGGATTTTCTCTACTTTCATTAAATAATTTCACTTACTAGTGCTATTCTAGGCTTCCTATGAAAGCCATTGTTATCACTAAGCCCTAGGAAAAATCCTAAATGTCCTTGAACAACAGTTTATGTAACATCCTGGTTATTATTTGATATCATATTGATTATCATCAGTTAATTAGCAAGCAACTAACTGAAAGCAAATGAGATCTGCAAATTCTACTCTGAATTTACCCTTGGATTTATCAAGCCAAACAGAGATTTGAGAAAGTATTTGTAATATGTTGACAGTTGGATGTTAGACCTCAGTTTACAGAAATTGTAGCTGCCTGTTAACTTGTATCCTAAAGGGTCTGGATGAAAAACTAGATTACTCCAGAGAGACATCTAGTTTTGCTTTCTACCTCTAGCAATTGTTTTCTTGCAAATTATCCCAAATAAGTTCTTACTGCATATCCCCAATCTGCAGAAAAACAGGAGTAGAATCAGCACTGCAAGAAATTGGCACTTCAAGGAAATCAGGGTCTGTGCTGTGCTTTGTGCGTTAGACTGAGTATTATGCTGACTACGGATGCCGACTCTATATGAAAACAGTAGGCATTATTTCTAACTAACAAGATAACCAGACTGGCTTTATGCAAATGGTGACTGCAATGAGAGTTTTCACTCTTTGACGCTTTGTAAAGAGCTGCCTCACACAAAAATATGAGCATGCCTCCCTAGTTAAATTTCTTTTCCTCTAGTAACATTTTAGTGAATTTTTCATCTCATTCAGTACTGGACATCATAGAGTTCCTGTGAATGGCAAAAGAGAGTTTAAAAGATTCTGACCTGATAGGTGAGTCTTTGGGGTAAAGCTCAGAAGTAATCATATTGTGCAGCTTTCCTGTAATCTCAAAGCAGCCTAAAATTAAAAAAAAATAACACCTCCTGCCCTCACTAAAAGATGAAGTGTCAGAAGTTGCACTCTGGTATTTGCACTCCAAATACATTTCCCTGAAGTGCAGCTGATGATTCACTGTGCTTCTGTTAAGAGTTGCTAAATGTAACTAAAAAATAATTCCTTTATTTCTTCACCACTGCTGCAAACTTTAGATAGGATTAGGATTTTTGCTCTTTCCTTTTTTTGTGAAAAAAAAACTAGGAACTGTTACTTTACTAATAACTTGCACTCTTAGCAGAACTTGCTGTAAGAGACTGGGAGGCCCTAGTGGATGAAGGGAAGAGGGGGCCAAGACCACTTATCTACCTATCTGCCTTCTCCTTAAATCAAAAGTCACACCCGTTAGCGTTTAGGGATGTTTCTTGCTTAGCATGCTTTCTTTCTCCTGAAGACTATCAGACTCTTCTCAAGCATACCACAAAGGGGTTTATACAAGAGTGGTCTTGCCACTTCAACAAGTATGTGAGATATTTTTTATGTGCAGTCTCCCCTAAGTCTGTGTAACACCATGTGTTAAGGCTTTCAATGAATTCTTTGAGAAGTTGAGTGCATCTGGTTTTCCCTTAAATATCCCAAGAACACAGTGAGAGCTTCAGCTGGAGTGTAGGACCGGGTACTGTGGAAGGCAAGCTGGAAATCAGGAACCCAATGAATCGAGTCTTTAGACCAAGCTGCTGAGTCACCTCTCTCTCCACACCGAGACTGAGACTGCTACAGGTCCCGGAGCAATATATCTCCAAGGTCATTATGGTCACAGACCCATTAAACTGTGAGAGTTGAGGCAATCAGCAGTCACTGTGCAAGTAACTCAATTGCTAGAAGACTTACTAGATTGGCTAATTTGTTAGAGCAGCAATAGTGATGAAATTTTCTTGACTATAATTTTAAGGAGTGACAATGTCTCTCAGAAAGCACTTGAGAAAACGTACATTAAGATAAATCTGAGTGATAACATTATCCATTAAGAACAAGATAAGCTTTGCAGTCACTTTTCCCATAAGTAGAAAATTCAGCTGTCCCAGCTACATCAACCTTTCTCAGGGACACAGCTCTGGCCAGCCACATCTTCCTCCCGTAACACAGGAATGCTTTATTTTCTGAATACTTTATTGTTAGAAGCCTTCCATTTTTCTTGAGTGTACCTTGAAGATGATGATTAGTATTTACAAAAAGAATGCATCAGCTTTCTTATGCCAAGAAGCAAAGGTAATATTTCCACGCACTGGGAAAACAACTAACATTTCTACAACTTGCTGATATGGGTAGTTTTAGGTTATTTGTAGAAAAGTTGGAGCTGAACTTTTTCCTAACTGCAGCCTAATTACTTTTTCCACTCTCTAACCTCGTTGCGAGCAATGAGTAACGTTTTTACTAAACTCACAAAAAAAGCCATAACAGATCATAATGTGCAAATGTACATCATTAATTACCAATAAAATCTGTTTAGAAACATAAGGATCTGTATTATCTGATTTTGTGAAAATGGTGTAAATGTAATCACCTAAGTGACCAGCAACCATCCCCATTATATCTTGCATCTAAACTGATACTGAGATTAGAGTTTTAAACTAAGAAATAAAACAAAACATCTATTTTCATAATTATTATTGTGATTTTCACTTCTCTACTTAAAAGAAACTTATCTTAATGCTGATGTGAGTATCTGAATATAGAATCAATTGCTTATACTCAGTTACTTAATGCTGAAATGTGAATTTGTAGAATATTTATAAAACATGTCCTTTATTATTAAAATCTTGTAGATATTATTAAAAAGAAAAGAAACAGGAAAATTCCCAATTCATAAACAAACTAAAAAAAAAAACCCAGCCATAATTACAGTTAGCTTTGATGCTTTAGTAACCTATTATCAATCTAAATTTTATATTTGTTAACCAAGTTCTTCCTTTCTCCCTCTAGCTCTCCCTCTTTCATACACTTTCCTCAGGTAATTAAGAAAACATTTTATTACATTCAAACTAAAGGTTTATTAAAAATACATTTTTCTTTTAATTAGATCAGAAGCCCCCCAAAGCAAATATTTCTTCTAATTTTACAATATATATTACATTGAACTCCAATAGAAATAGTTATTGATAATAAAATGTTTTATTTTTTTCTGTTTTTCTCACTTTGAAAATGACAGTCGTTGAAGTCTGGGTTTATTTTTAAATTCATATTTTTTTAAATATTTGGGTTCCAACTATTTCCATCACAACAGATCTAAGGAAAGTGCTTGGTTACAAAATTTCATAGCAATTTCAGGAAAAAAAAGGTCTGAAATTTGTCTGGGAAGTTAGAAATAGTTTATGGAAGATGAACTGCAGATCAAAATGAACCAGGATAGTTAAGAAAAATAACATTTAAAATCAGAAAGACCTGAAATCTAGGCAGATTTGGGGCCGGAGCAGGGGGAGATTGTCTAGAAATGAAAACAGTTTTGGACATTGTAGTTACCTCAGAAGTATCCCAGTCTCTTCGTGGGGCTACATGCCTTGTCCCTTCTCAGACATGTGACATGCCAGCTACAGGTTTCCATTCCATATGACACAATTCGCCTTCCCTCAATGCTGTTGAGAAAAGGAAGATAATGAGTGGGTTTGGGGCTGTGAATCTTTCTAGAAGCCTTGATTTGGTCCATAGGTCATAAGCTGGCCATCCTTGAATTGTCTGACTATAATTTTCATAAAATTGTCCAATTCATCTTGTCTTGTTCTTGACAGGCTCGAACAAAATACGAACACTTTCATGTATGAACTAAGATAATATATGCGACTAAGTTATTGGGAAAAAAAAACCACCTAAGTACTTTTTTGACTGAAGATGTTGGCCTACATAATACAAGGCACAGCTCAGGGGTATAAGGTGAAATTCAGTTCAATTTTAGTGTTATATAACAGTAGGCGTGGTGAAGATGAGACCAACAGGTATCATTTTATCTAAAATATCAGTGTACTCCGTGCAAAGATGCTTTTGAAGGACACTGACTCAGGTGGCCTGAATTTGCCTCTAGCGCTCCTGAAAACTTCCTGCATTAATTAGAACAAGTCATTTAGACCACCTGAGCAACCGAGGCAGTCTACTGCTTGTATGTGGTTCTTGCCGTCTTGTGCATCTTTATCATCTGCATGACTGTTGTCCTACTTCCTCGGTCCACTGCTGTTCCAAGTCTCTTTTGCAACAGAGTTTTATTCCTAGCAAGATAATTTAGGTAAAATATGAAAGAAAGCAAAGAACTTGTGGTCACCTGCAAGCTGATAACTGAACAGAGGCATCGGGCTCTGCATCCAGGCTTTTAAAAGTGCAGGGCACAATGTTACAGTTTGTCTCATCTATTTAAATTCTGCAGGAGAAATGATTCTGCTTCTTTATTCCTTTCTCACTCTCACTCTCTCTTTTTCACACAATTCTACCACAAAAGAACCTAATTTGCCTGGGCCCTATGGGTGGTAGCTCAAAGATGAGAAAGAAAAGATTGTGACTGTTCACCCCTTATTGTGGAAGAGGTTTTGCTGAAGACATTTAAAGTGCTTCAGAATAAAAACTTATGCAGACTAGCTTGTTTCAAACCATGTTTAGAATTTTAAAAGTGTTTTGTAATGCCCTGTAAGAATGAAACCTGATAGTGAACCAACAGAAAAGCTAGTGATAAAACAAAAAGAAATCTAAAGGAAAGGTTACCCATTTTTTCAATAAAATTTTTCAGGAAGTAGAAGTGAATATCTAGGTGCCAAAGGAAAAGGAATAGGTAACACCGGTTATGTGAGGCTACAAAGGCTATAAGTAATCCTTAGATACAGTACTTCTGCCAAATATATGACTAAATGCAAGCTCAAAGAACCAGAACAAAAATAAATAATTGAGCCAAAGGGTACAGCTGTACAAACTCACTGTCTTCAGCAGGGACACAACTGATTTAATGAGAACAAACATTCTCCTGCTACACTCAATCTTAAAATTTAATGCTTAAATTTTAAGCTTTATTACAATGAAGGAAATATATTTCCGAATATTACATTAGCATCAGTTTGCTTTAAAAGAAAGACAAATCAGATACTATCAAAAAATCATTCAAAATGTGAGGTAAGACTTCCATGATGGATTGCGAGATACTGTCTGGATTCCTACTTTTTATTTAATTTTGAAAGCTTTTACTTAGAAATCTGTAAATGAGACAGTCCAAAGAATAGCAAAAGTCAATACATTTCAAAATCTGAAGGGCAACCTAGAATTCCTGAATCTTACCACTCATTTTGTTTCATTAAACGCGGCTAAGCTTAACCGGCAAAGTGTCTCATCTCACAGTAGTGCTGATTGATGTAGAGAATAAATCTGCTAATTTTATCAGCTCTTCTATTAATTCAAGAAGAAAAAGTCCAAGAGTTTCCAATCCTCCAAAAAAAAAGAAAAAGAGAGACTTTTAAATGTGTTTTTTTTTAAATAAAATGGTAGCTCATTTTTCTCTTCTGTATTTTTACATTCTCAAATATAAAAAAGGCACTTGCTAAGTAGAATCCTCACTTTTATAATCCTAGAAAGAAATTTTGTACCTTGTACCTCTTTTTTATTTCAGTCAATTGAATAATAATGGTTCTTTAGCATACTCCATTTTCCTGTCTGTCTCACTCATTTTACTGGAAGAAAACCACCTATATTTCTTACATTACACTAATAAGATGTGGTCTAAGGTATTTCATAGAGCACCGATTGTGAGTTCAGAGAAACTGAATGAGTGATGGAATCGGAGTTATTACTACCTACTAGTGACATCTCCCTGTGGAATGAGACAGAATAAACATGAGAGAGGTACAGTCTTCCCTTTTGCATTTTAAATCCGTTCTGCTTCCTCTCGCCCTCTTTGGAGGCTGAGCTAGGTTTGAAAATGGACATCAACTCCACTGATTTATCGTATTCCATACTACTTGCTCTTTCTTGTACTTTTTGTGTTTTAGAACTATGAAAGCTCAAAAACCTTAAGTTAAAGGTATGGAGGGAGCAAAAACCCTCCGAGTATAGTTACACACTGTGTTTCAGTATGAGGAAAGAAAATTTAATCTAATTTACCTATGTATGGAAGGTCAGACTTTACAGAATTAGTGGCATTTCCTAGGATTTTAGCAAATCCCAGGATGTTAGAGACAAGCAAATTTCTGAGTTTTTATTCAAACTAGAACGTATCCTTTCTAGCAGAACCAGCTCTTTCTTGAATGCTCAGCTATGGGGCCAGATAGTTTGGCAGGAAATCAAGAAGAGGAGTGGTATGGGCTCGCCTGTGTGTTTCTCACATAAGACGGGTTGCATGTTCCAAGCAACGCAAGAGAAGCCACCACAGCTGTGAAGGAAGTTGGGAATGTAATTTCAAAATGGTGAATTAAATAACTATTTTCTATTTTAGATTGCAACATCCTTGTGGCACTGTGACGTATTGAAAACATTTTAAAGTTCATATTTCAAACTGAGACATGCAAAGCATAAAAAAAGAAAGTAAATGGTGAAGGAAATAAACAAAAATTAAAAAAACCTCTCTGTTATGTGAAAAGAATGTGTTGTTTACACTATTAACATAGAAGTATGTGTCCTTTAATTAATAACTGGAATTCTTATGGTTCAGTAACTTAATTTCATTAGGAAGTCATTTTTGTTTTATTCTTCCAGATATTTTTGATTTATTTTCAAACACTGCTACTGGATGTTTAAGCATGCCCAAGTAAATGTACCATTCTCTGGAACAGTGGGGACCTTGCAATATTTGTAGACTTATTGGTGATATAATAGTCAACAGGGCTAAGCTATACCACGACCTTTCTCCGCTGTTGGGGTTCTGGAAGCCATCGCGTGTATCCGTGACGTGTGACCAATCTGCATGACCACGGGACAGACCTGGAAGTTCCTAACAAGTTGTTTTATATGCATATGTGTGTGTGTGCGTGCCTGTGTAGGTAGATATACACACCTCTCTACATGTCAGAACTTTTACTTTCTGCAGAGAATTAATTTTTCTCACCTACAACTTCTAGTAATGCTCTAGCTTCTTCAAGTCTTTCTTCATCCCACATAATGCTATTTTCATAAGATGCTCTGATGACTAGACAGATAAAAAAACATCTAGACAAGCCATCTTTGTCTTTTCAGACTTGATACATATTTCTTATTAAAACAAATAACAAGGCAGGCCATCCTTTCTTGGGTGTCTGATCAGGACATAAATATTTCTGGTGCTAATAATCCTATTAGTTTGCAGTTTCATAACATCTTAAAGCATTTTCAGACAGCAAATTAGTCATTGTTTCTTCATGTATGGCTTAGGATAACAGCTGACCTCTTCAATGAAATTTTAGTCTCTTTCCTCTTGGCTGACTGTTACTTTTTCCCTGAGAGACCTTCTCTCTTAGATCTTAACAACACTGCAATCAAATCAGTACTAGTTTTCATTCTATTCCATGAAGCCTAAGTAATATACTATAGTTTTCTCTATTAAAGAGAAATGGAAAAATCCATGTAACAATTGAAAAAAAAATTGCAACAGCTCCCTGCCATATGCTGCAGAATCATTTCTGTCAAATAGCACACATGTCTCTACAGACTGAACATCAGTGTGATGGAAGGTGTAGTTATTCTTTTCTATCACAGAATGTTTACAGTGGAGTTCTTTTTATAGTTAAATCACTATGTTCTATAAAAATCCCTTCTTTCAAGGCCAAACCGTAAATGGTAAACTCTGGCACTCGATACCGTTTGCTTCACAGTGTTGGATAATTGCCTCTGACTGTATCTTTTTTTCCAACTCTTTCATCTTTTGACCACTCAAAAGTTGTTGTTGTTGTTGTTGTTCTTGTTATTTTATCTAAAATTACGTCACTAATGTAGAACTTTCCTAAGCACTTTAGCTTATGACTTTCCAATATCTAGTGGGTAAGATACAGAGGCAGAATCACACATTTCATGACAGTCAGACCTGTCTATTCAGTCTCTTTGACTGACAGTAGTGAAAGAACTGAACAAACTAATGATACCACCACTTCATGTCCAATTCACAGCACAGATTGCACTAACCCTTAGCAGCACTCAACTCAAGTAGCTGGAAAGCTGAGATCTCGCAATAGCAAATCAACAACAGTGTTCACCCTCGTTAAATTAATGCTCATGAAACTTGAGAGTGGCTCCCTCAACAAAACTGACTCACATAGGAAAAACTTAGTACAACTGAAATCAGAATCTGATTCACAGACTCCAATCATCACACGGCGCTGGTATCATTAGGATTTGACAGCTGGCCCCTGTCCCTGCTAACAGCTTGGCACTGTTAAGATAAGCCACTACGATGCTCCTATAAAATTCATGACATACAAATAGAATGCAAAGGAATACTCTGAATTTTAAAGTGCTGCAAAGGTTTTTTGGAAATCCATTCATTTAAGGATTATATATTGCATATTCCAAAGAACATGGATGAAGGGATATCCAGTGTACTTTATTTAAATAATTCTGAGTTAACAAAGTTCCACCTTTTGGCTTCAAGTGTGTGTCTTGGCATATAATCCATTAATAAAGGAAGAAGCTCGAACTAATTTTATCTGTCCAGTAGCTTCATTTTTTAACACATACATTATCTAACAAAGCTTCATCTTAATTTGCTTTCTGATACTCTTTGGGAGATAAAATAGAAATGTTTTTGACAGAGAATGCTTGGTTTTGCTTGGTCTATAAAGTCACTTAACTGATTTTTTTCTAACAAAATTCTGGTGTGATTTTAGAAGTGATACGATGCTAACAGATAAGTTCATGACATATCCCATTTTGGATTCTTCACTAGAGCCAGAAAACACCTTACCCTTGCCCTTAACTGTGTATATGCATGTATGTTCCTTCGATGATTCGTTTAAACATGATTCTCGGAGGTGGTGCTCTTCCAGAAGGAAAACTTAAATATGGCTTCATTTTCATTGTCCTCCAACTTTGACTATTTTTTCTTTTTTTTTTCCCCTTAGCTTGTTTCTGTAATTGAAGAGGGGGTAACAGATATCCACTATTCCTCCTACATAGTAGGGACAAATCCTCCAAAACAGAAGAGTAACAAAAAAACCTGTTAAATAGCTAAATCCTAACTGTGCTTAAGTAATACGTAAGTAGTACCTAAGTTACTACTGCACTTCTACATTGAAATGAAATTATCTATTACAGGCATCTAGTCAAAGTTTTTCTTTTTGGAGACTTACTTGCACACACTGCTGTAGGGGAGACATTGACTGTTCCATGTTATACAGAATAGCTTCGGCTTTACAATTCAAATCAACGCTCAAAAACTTGTCATAAGCTGTGCAAGAAATCAAAGAGCCTCTTATGAAATCAGGCATTGTAACAAATTGTGGTCAGTATTTGAATCTAGTAGGTAGTTTGGACTTTCTCCTAACCTTTTTTCATCTTGCTGTCAGAATCTATGAACCTGTAGATCAGAACATAGTTCAGAGCTCAGTCCTTGTCTTTCCTATTCTCATTATGTTTTATGCATTAGTTTTATCTGTGGCTGTTTATACAGTTTGATTTAAAATTTAATCTGCCACAGCATAACCATTCAGACTTCTGACTGCACTTTATAGATTGGTAAGTAAAGTGCGAAGAGAAACAAATTTTTTATTTCGCATTCTACCCATTAGAATTCCTATTGTATAAATGTTACACTCACATCAAATTTCCATGGTAGATGAATTGCCTCATCTAACCTTGAAAGAAACAGAATATTAATGGATGTCTACTTCAGTACATTAAAACATAGGTTTCTCTGGAACAGGACTTATAAAATAGCAACACTTAACAAAATTTTATTTTTTTAGGTACCTAAAAATTTCACCCTGTGGCAACCTTTGATCTTGTATGAACAGAATGTTTCAGAATATTTTATTCGCTTCGTAGACTATGCATCCCGTCTTCTTAACAGAAAGCCATATAGATACCCTGCACTGTAATTTATGTAATGTTATGTCTGTAATTTATGATGTGCTTGATTCATTTTGTTGGTTTTTTAAAGTCAATCACCATGTTTGCTATTTTGGGTCTTTAATTGGGATGGTTTTAAAAATAGCCTTCAGCTCCTGCGTTATTGCCTATTTTAAAGGCAGGACGTGTCAGCTGCTCACTGACATCCCTGCCCTACAGTGGCAGAGCTGGAGGATTCAAGGTTCCCAGGGCGGGATGCTGCTGGCGGGAGACGCACACTCCCTCTCTTCCCTCTGTCCCTGGGAAGGGGTGTGATACAGGGCCCAGGACAGGCCTGAGGTGGAGAGGGAGCAGAAAAGTGTTTTGAAGTCTGCTTCCAGCAGGCGCATTCTCATCTGTATTTTCAGATACAAATACCACATCATGATATGAGCAAAAAAGGCTTTTCGTGCCATACCACTTCCTCTTCCGGTTTTTGCTATCTGCCTTTCGCTCCTCTCTCACAACGTGCCCTCTGTGCTCATGATGTCAGGGGAATGTGCTGTGACCATTAGTTATGTTCTCTGGGGAAAAAAAATCCAACATTTACCATTGATTATCACTGTATTTGACTTCAAGCATAACATATTTATTATTTCTCTTACAAGTCTGTGCATACACGTACAGCTTCTGTTAACATTAGTTTAATTTGGAAAGAATTTGAGGGCGGTCGGCAGAGCTCAAAAGAACGTGTGCATGTCCGTTGAGAAGAGAGTGTGGACAAATAGAAATTATTTATCAGCTCTCTGCTAAGAGGAGTTATATTAGCAAGAAATAAGAGCCCAAGCTGAGGCAGATGGGCACTTAATTTCATTCCACTGCCAAGGAATTGTAGCTCATAGGTACATAATTTCACACAGATGTGAGCAGAACCCAGACATAACAGTCTGAATCAAGCTTAAAGAAGTTGTTTAACCTTGGGTAACTTTGGATTGTCTAACTATTTTTTTAACATCTTTAGCTTATATAGAAAGAGTTGGTGGCTAGTTTATACTAATACAATTCCACCGACGTGTTTTTGCAGTTCTGTGTGCTTATACCATGAGAGGATCTGTCCTTATTGGTTTCGGTTTAGTAGAGAAGTGAACCCAAGTGGTCTTCGAGAGAAAGTAATGAGTAAGCCTGTAACTATTCAGTCAGGAAGTATAGTCAAGTCACGCTTCCAGACAAAGTGAGATAGATGGGAGCAGGCAATCCCAAATAACCTTGAAAAGCTTCGCATTTAGTAGATGAATAGCCGAGTTAAACTAATCAACTTACAAATCATTTAAGCAATCACAAAGGGTTTTGCTATAAACCTGCACATTTTCAAATTTTAGATGGTAAGATACCACTGTTATTTATTTTCATCATAAATTGTCATATATTATTTGTGCTGGCTATAACGCCTCTATGCCCTGAAGAGCACCAGACTTTGTGTAGATGCCAGCACAGAGATCTTCACTCAGTCCCTGACGCTACTGTTGTCTAGAGGGCGAACTTGGCCCAGTCACCACATCTCTGTATCACAGCTTTTCTACCTGAATATCTTTTACACTATACCCACTCTAACCTAAACTGCTCTGTGGATAAAACATATGCTCTTGCCTTATCTCAAGGTCCAGAGCGTTCCACATACTAGAGCACATGGATTGTCCTCCAAAGCATCCTATAAAAATTTACAGCACCTTACAAGTGCTTGTGTCATAGCTCCCCTCCAAAGAGGGACAACATGTCACACTAGGGGAGCGTGACACAGAGGTCCTCCACATGGCTGTCTGGGAAATGGGCTGGAGAGCAAGAGGACATCTAGGCGGGGGCTTTCCACGAGATGTGGTCATGCAAGGGTCCCAAGGTTTTCCCCTTGCCATTTCAAGTAGGCCATAAATCATGCACTTCAGCGTGCCTCAAGGTCAAGAGGAATGATGGTTAGAGAGTCTGGGTCCCAGGGTGCATCATCAGTGCTCTTATAGGGCAGCGGATAGATATGATAGATAGAGATGTGCGTAAGTGTCATCCGTTATTGCATTTTCCTTTCTTTGAGAAAAGAATTTCCAACTTTGTAACTGTCTGGCAAAATTTTATGCTGATCATTCTTCTCTAGCTCATGTTATGGGCCTGCCCTGCTATTGCCACCAGTGGTAATAACATGGTGGCAGCCAACATTATTGGGTCCCTACAGTCACTGTGAAGGTGGAAATAGCCATGTTTTGTGCTACAGCAATGACTCTTAAGTACTAAATGTACAAGGTTTTGTCACAGTAATTATGTTATGATACTTGTGCGTCTAAATCCCTCAGGCTCTTTTGAACAGTCTAGCCTCAGCTGTATGCAAGTACTGAAGACCTCACCACCATACAGTTACAGGCATGATAAAAATATGTAAATAAAAATACCATTTTGAACTCTTCAGAGATATTTGTATTTAAAATATGTATGATTTTGCATTGAAAACATCCTTGAATATAAACTTCTAGTATTATAAATGTTTATATATATATATATATATATATGTACTTATCTACCTATATATAAAAAATAATTGACAAACAGAATATCCTAAGCTACAAAATCACTTGATCTTTTGAATATTATGACTTATACATCATTAATAATAGCTTTCTTTGCAACCTCTCATAACAAACAAATGTAGCATCACTGATATGGATGTGTAAAATCAGTAAAAATCATTTTAAAAAGCAGGTTCTACATTGTTTTATAAGTTAGGGTACCCAGAAATGATCCGTGGTTTAGGAATTACCAGGTCAAAAAGTCCCAATATTTAATATGGAAAAAATGTTGTGGCAAACAATTGAGATTCAGTCTAAAAAAAATCAAATGGAATTGAGTCTAGCATACACTATAAAATTGCTTTTATGCAAATTAATAACATTAAATCATTATATTTTATTACCTTGCAAATATCAGAACAGTGGATCAATGTTATAGTCCCAGCTGGCCATTTTCAAGTTTTCATTAAAACAGATACTACCATTACTTAGTAAAAGTTATCTCATTGTTTCTCAGGGAAAAAAAAAAAAGCATGTAGAAGAGCTAAAGTGGAAATGCACTTGATCACCATGGCATATGATATGAAGGAAGGTGAAAGAACTAAGCAAAGCGCAGATTACTTGTGGACTTTTTTCTTTCAAAGATGTCTTTTTGCTGAAATATAAAAAAAAATGAAATTATTGGCTGACTTTTCTACAGCTACCAATTTTTATTATACACAGTTCTAGCCTTGTTACAATGGTAATGATGAAGAAGGGTTTCCAGTCCTAGTCCAGCTATGTTGCTCATAAATTATTCTCCTTTATAACCTTTCTAGTCTTCCTAAGCCCACAGCAGGTGATCTTTATGTGCTCTTGTTGCACCTGAATTTCATGAGTCAGTGCACTGACGGATCAAGTGTGTGTGGTGAACCAAAACAAATGCAGTGGCTTCAAGTTATAACTTTCAAGGTCGCAACAACACAACATGAAAAATGTTCTTAAATTTTCAGTCACCGTATCAGTAAGAAATCTGGACTCGTCATTGTTATTACCCTTCAGTTTCCTTCTTAAGTCACAAATGTTAATTTTAGATCCCCAAAACCTTAAGAATAAATGAAATAAGCCCCAGTTACTATTAGAATAGGGTCATATTCTGTGCCTAATCTTGAGCCTTAAAGTTAGTGGAAAGTTTAAGGTATTTAATGAAAGCTGTAGCGTATCAATTATTCTGTAACTAGCAGAAAATGCTGATATAGTGTTGAGTCATAAAAAAAATTAAAACTGAACTTGCACTGAAAGTGTTTTATACACAAACTGTAAAGTTACCATTTTTTTTCTTGTGGACTCATCTTTGGGATTATATAATGCAAGACAAACTGCAACCTAATCCTGACCGGGGCCTTTGCGTGTTAATAACATAACCGTTTTGGAAACGATGAATAAATGGTTACAAATAGTACTTTGCTTTTGCTAAAATGAAGATGAAAGCCAAAATGTCAATACTGAAAGCTTCCCATTTTATGAAAATGCTTTTGAACTTGGATTACAGAATAGGCCAATGTTAATAAAAACATTTTTATCTAAAAACTAAGAATTTTACAAATGCATGCAGATAATTATAAAATGTATTATCATGTTCTAAAGAAAACTCTTACTTTTTAATAATCATATTGAAAACATCATTTTGATAAACAACAGATATACCATATATGCTTATTAACTTTTTTCCCGGCATGGCAGCACTTCCTTGAAATAGGAGAATTTTAATTAATCAAGCAGCTGGGACCTGGAGAGTCCATGACCTGCTGGCCATGCAAGTGTCCCAGGGAGGAGGACGTGGTTTTCACAGGCAGGAACCGCACTGAGAGTGGGGCAGCGACCTCTGTCCTGGCCACTCTGTCCGTGCTGTCCTTCCATGGGTCAGAGGGGCACAACGTTCCTGATAGGTTGCCAAATTTTGAACTTTTCGAATGATGGGAAAATTTTAAGCTAACAGAAGAACTTTCTCCATTTGCAGCAAAATAAATATTTGCTATAAATCTTAGTCTCTAGGAAGAAAAAAATACCAAATCGTCTACAGCATAGCAAGCCCTGGAGGACAGATAACGCATTTCCCGTCTGAAAACGTGAATGCAAGCTAGTTTTGCAGGGAAAGTTTCTACCGCTTGCAGAGACACAAGATTCCCCTCCAAAGCAATGAGCTGCAGGGTTTGCTAAGTGCTGCTTAGATGTGGATTTTTCAGCTCTAGCAAACTTGCAATAGATTTCTATGGCAAAACTGATCCCTACAGATACTGTGCCTCTGAGAAAGCCTGTTCATCATAAGTTGAAGGAGATTGCTAGAAAAGTGCTAGAATAAAATGCATTTAATGTAATACTGTGTTCTCCCTGAAGACCATGCACTTTATTATTTTTCCTTTTAATAGTCTCTGACTGGTAAATTGAAAGTTAGTTAATTTAATGTATGCATATTAATACACATGAATGTCAGGAAAATAATAATCTTGGATACATTTAAATGCTGAGACGTATTAAAAACCACTTTGCACTAGTAGGAAGATAGACTAGAAGACCTGCTAGGTCTTCTTCATGTGCAATTTTCAGTTAATATTCTATATAACTTTAAAAAATGCAATACACCACAGTTTATTAAGGATAAAATTCATCCTTTAATTATTGGCTTTTGTTAACTTGCGTCAAACTTCCACACCATCTAAACATTTTTGTTTGTTTAATTTCCTATAAATTGCTTATCTGTGAAAACAGTGCCTAGCTAACAGTAACAAATTGGCATTGCAGAAAACCTGTTTAAAGAAACGCTGTATAAATTAGGGCTGGTGCTGTATCTGTTAACGTGATGTCAGCACGTTAACAAAATTACTGTTAGATTGCTGAGTTTTGAACTTTTCAAAAGACGAGAAAATTTGAAACTAACAAAAGAGCTTCCCCCATTTTCAGGAAGATAAATCTTTGCTATAAATCTTTGTCTCCAGAAAGGAAATAATGCCAAATCATCTACATGCATGTGAGTTCAACGCTGTCTGCAGAGGCTATGAAAACTTGTGACACTGAGGTTAAAATTCATGAACCAGAATTTGCCCTATACTCCCACTTGGTCATGGCAACTGCGCACACATATATACACACAGGCTGATAATGGGACTCCTGAGTAAATTACTTATTTAAGTAAAAATACAGTGGCTCCACAAATGTGTTTGCGGAGTTTCTTAATCCCCCAAATTAAAGAAACAGTTGCCTAAATACAATAGACATACGCAACGTGGCTCAGCCGCCCGAAAAGAAAGAATTGTCACTAGCTTGCAGTCTCCTTTGTCTAGCTAATATATTTGTGAGCAAAATATACAGCCTTGGGACATTCTGTACTATTTCCTCCCCTTCCTTAGGAAATCCATGACAATATAAAAATGCATCGCCGAGGCTCCCAGCATGACGTGACAACAGAAAACACCATCATAATTATCTTTGCAGCAGAATGCATGCTGATTACCTATGTACGGCAATTATATGAAATAACAGAGCTGTTAACATGGCATCACTGAGTCACAGAATTCATGTGAATAATTTCTGTAGGATGAAGTAGAAAAGTGTCCGCTTTTCATTAAAGGCAAATCTAGAACATTCTCAGAGAGTAAGTCAAAAGATACGAAAAATGAGTTTGTGATTCCTGGTTTCAACAATGTTTTGAATGTACAAGAAACGATGGCTTTTCTCTTTTCTTTAGGGGCTTCCAAACATGTGGTTCCTGCCTTTCTCTCTTGAAGGAAGCACGTGACTTTTTAGATACTGTCAAAATGCTTGTTTCTGATTGCTGGACTATGTGTTTCGTGTTAGCAAAGAACTGCACGTGGCACAGATTGAAATAGATCCTAGATTTCATAGCGACTGGTTGAATGTCCGACCAACACCCTTCATTCAAGGAACCCGTTGCACAAATAATTGGTTTTCGTCTTGTGACGGACAACTCTGTTGTGCCAGAAGTGCACTGGGTTTTTATCCATGTCCTTTACCTTTAGCAGTTTAGACTGTTTCTCACTGAACCAGGACCAGATCAATAGAGGCTTTGAAGATGCGGGCTGAGTGGATGAGATGCCTGTCTGCAGGGAGCAGTGTTGAACAGTTGTGACGCGTTCACAAAACTTTTGTATCTATCTGAATGCATCTAGGTTCAGATTTTGCAAGACATTTCCCAAGGAAATAATATTTAAAGCCCCTGTCGACTGCATTTCTCTAGTATCATTATTTAAAAGGTTAAAAAGGTACTGTGTGTACCTCTGCCCTCTGCGCTAAATTACAATTTTAGCATTGTAATGCAGCAAGTCCAGCAGGACTGATTGTTCTACGCTTACGATTCGAGGGTCTGGGCTTTCAAATAAGATGTGAAATCTGGATAAAAGCCCAAAGAAATGAAAGTCCTTCCATTGGCTTGAATGGGTTTTAGGTCGTTTCGGAAGAGCTTGATATTCTTTTGATCTGAAAGAGGAATAGTATGTCCAGCAGTACATCATTATAAAAATTAGGTCCCAGGTTTACTAATGATCATAGGCTAAGCTAAAATGGTCAGATTTGCCAGAGTATAGAAAATCTAGCCTGTTAAGAACAAGTCACTTTTTCTCACAAATGACAATGCAAATGTGTGTGTTTCTACATATTATATCAATGCTGAGCAGTAAAAGCTTTGTTACTCAGATATGCTCTGACTTAGATCTGGCTGAATATTCCTTTGCTTTGTTCAATGAAATTTCACTGTGACCACAGCATTTCATAGGAAATGCCCATTTTAATTACCTTTTCCCTTGGGAAATGGTCACATTAATTTTTTACTTTAATTTCTTATTGTGATTTACTTAATTCTACTAAGGTTTTTAATATGTTAATATATGTCCCATTTAACAGTTTGCATTCTAAAACATGCTTCTGGATAATTTTTGTTTAAACTGTACTCAGTGGAAAACTTTTAATTTCCTTCTTTCTTTCCGTGCTGACATGGAGAGTATCGTGTAGAGAATTTCTAACTCCAAGCACTGAAAATTGTTTGTTATATTCGAAGAAAATAAAGCAGCTGACTTAAAAACATGAAGTTTAGGGGAAGAAAAATAAATTTGTCTTCTGAGCACTTTAAATTCACATTTTGAAGCTGGCCTCACAAAAATAGAAGGGATAACATCTTTTCTTGTTAGTGAAGACCGATATTTGTAAGGTGTCACTGCAGGCAGGTGGGTAAAGCTTTTGATTGCGACTTGAGAAAACGGTCTCTTTCTAGCTCTGCTTTTACCTTGCACAGGCCACTTAGTTTATCATATGTTTATTTTCCTTGACAAAATCAGCTAACAAGACTGACTTCTAAAATAAAGTCCTTTCAACAGGAGTGATGAAAACACTATGTGAGAGCTTTAAAAAATACGGCAATCTGTTACTGTAGTATTAATTTATTTATTAATTCAGGTTTTATTAGTAATAACCTGAATCCCTTAGCTGCCCCTTCAGTAGCGACGCCAAAGATCATAAGAGCTGACAGAACTGGGTTCACCCTGGAGTAACGGTTAGCCTGGGGCTGCATCGTTCAGCCCGGCTCGCTGGGATTTCACGGGAATTGCAGAACCAAAGGCTGTCATCCCCTGTCGTCTCCGTGTTGCATTTCTAAACGTCGTGTGATGCTCTGGTGGTTAAAACCCACATTATTACTGACAACATGAGAAAGAAAATATCAGTGCGCGCTGTGATTCCTCAAATGGCAGTGAGGAGAGGTTGTTGATCCTGTATGGATTATCACATTCAGGTATTTGGAAGTGGTTTCCAGGCTGGTTTTTATGTGCAGGAAAATATAAGAAATCTGGTTTGCAATGCAATGCTTCCTGTATCTTGCAGAGTCAGCTGTGAGAAACAAAACTGTTGCAGCGTACACTTTGCTCTGCAGGAAATGTTTTAGGAACCCATTTCAGAAAACGAAGCTTTCATCCTGATTTATCTTATAGTTGACCTGATTCTTATTTGCATTAAGGCTGTTATACCCAGCTTTGCCACCATAATGGGTTGCTAAGCTGGCTGAAAATATAACTGCATATTTGCCTCCAGTAAAAAATTTCCCTTTGCACAGCTAGCATGCAGTATATCAGCCTTTGCATAAATGAGATTGAAGTTAATGAAAATTTTGCTATTGCTGTCTTTCATTTCTTATCCTTTTTTTAACATATATTTAATAAGTTAAGAGTATTAGGTTTCACCTGCTGAGAACTGATTTCAAGCCAATAACATCCAGAAAATAAATTAGCTTCTTGAAAAATCATGAGTGAAGCCTAATTCAAACAGTCCCTCCTTCCCTCACCACACAACGCATTTGCATGCAGTCGAAATACATTGTTTTCACAGAGTTGGTAATAGCTTTCAAAAATTATAAGCTCTTTGCAATCCTACATGAGGCAGCAAATAATTGCTTATTTTTATCCTGCTTTTAAGGAGCAACCTTGGGAATGTCCGGGAGCACAATTTTCCATCATTAGCCCTGTGGCTGCCTTGTGGAAAACCTCTGCTGCCCACCTATGCAGAGCTAAGCTTCCTAATGACATCCCAGTGGCGTGCTCAAGTGACAAATTCCTACTGTTAGGAGGCAATGGGCATTTTAAGACGTTTGAAACAAGCGGTAGGTGTTTTCTAGCCGTTTTGTGCTGGCAGGAGAGTGCAGCGAGACGGCAAGAACTCGCACCAAGGAGAGGTGGCTGTGCGCGGAGCTCCAGGAGGGGTTTCCCTGCGTGCGTCACCTCCAAGGAAACCGTCCTCCTCCCCATCCTTTAGCAATCCCGTTTTACCGTACAAAATGCTGCTCTGCCCTCCCCATTTCTCTGATTTTAGCAATTCCACAGGGATTTCGGGGCATAAGATATTATAGCTCACGACTATATGGGAATTTTATGGTCCCCCTGCATACATATTTCCTTTATGTAAGGGAAGTGATATGCAAAAGGTTGTGCTGGTTATTTCTTAAAGCCATGTTTTACCTGGTGCTTTTAATAATGAAACTGTGTTTTCTGTTGCCTATAGCACAGTATTATGTATTACCATGAAAAATATTTCATTGTGGAGTTGAATTATTTCTATAGATTTCAAACGCAGTTTCTCTGTCTCCTTTTTCACGTTTTTATTTTAAGTAAACTGCAACCCACCCATGTTCCCATTACTAATAATGTCCTTGTTCTCATTCTAAATTGCAGCGTAGTGGCAGTGATTATATCCCCAGTAAGAGTCCTGTCAAACTTAAGTGTAAATAGACCTTGAAGAAAAGGAAATGCATTGACCAGAACTTAAAATGTCAGCTTCATTTTGTGTGCAGATGGTGATGGATTTTTTTTTTTTTTTAATCATCTTGCCAGTTCCCTATTGGATGGACTGCAAAGTGGTGTACTGGATGGACTTTGTTTTGCATGCAAAGATACTGTTCTGATGTATTTATTCACTGGAGTGCACAGGCCCACCATTGAACAACTGAACTCTTCACCATAGTGTCTTCTATTTCTCTTATTGCTTTCTTTTACCTCCTTAAAAGAAAGAGTGTGACTATATCTGTGTGTATTTGCCATGGTTTGGTCTGAATCATAGAAATGGCATTAAGGTTTTGACCACTAGAGGCCTTAGTTCTCTCCTCCATGAGTCTGAGAGAAGAATTGTTTGTGATTAGAGCATCAGAGTATGATTTGGAGACTTGGTTTCCAGCCCTTGCGTTGCCACAGGTTTTCTGGATAATAACAGTTGCAATGATATGAGGTGTCTCAGCCAGCCTGGTGTAGCCTGTCATGCAGCTGAGGGGCTTCGCAGGACTCTCTAGGGGCTGTGATTTTGGAACTTTCCTTTCACTTTGCAAGATTTTTCATCCTGCAGAACATATTGGAAAATATACTTGTTATCTGGGGATAACAGGAGGAAAACTGAAGGATGGTAGAGAAGAATGGGAGTCCCAGAGGAAGCTTGTCCTGGGACTTGCCACCTCCTTAGAACTTTGCTTTCAGAGGGAAGGGTCCTGTTTATCTTCTTTTTCTCATTTTGGAAAATGTTCAGCAGGGGAGATAGATAAAGGTAATATGTAGAAAATTATATCATGAGTGAAACTTAGTTTACGGAAAGCAAGTTCCCACAGAGGCCTTGTGCTTGTTCCCAGGTTTGCAGCCATCAGTAGTCTTGTAAATACAGGCATACTGGGTGGAAAATGTGTATATATTTTTGAATATTATTGAATAATCCAGACTCACCTATCCATACTATCTGTATAATCTGTTCTTCTCATATTGGAAAACATGAATTGATGAGCCAAGGTAATGGACAGAAGTAAGATCCCAGTTTGTAGAAATAATTTCTGTGAGCAAAAAGATTTAATTCAGTGAAGCTGACTTTCCTGCCAAATAAATAACTTTCTTACCATTGCACAGTAAGAAGAATACTTGTCTTGTTGCTGGTTATGATTTCTACAAACCTGTCCGTCCCATTTACATTGCAGTGTCCCAGAGAAAATTTTCAATAAATGTCATTTAAAATAACAGAAGGGCAGGGATGAGTGTAGGTCTGTCATTGATATAAAGTATAATATAGGTTTACAGTATCTTATTTCACAAAAAAGCTCTGTTTACTGAATTTCCAGAGTTTATTCTCTCAGTAATTCTCTGTCTCATCACTGTTTTGTTCATCAGGTTTTGATCAGGGAATTTTTCACTGAGAACTGAAATATATTTCTTTATAAATAAAGTGAGTGCACTTGGTCATTATGATCCCTCTCAGTCAGCAGGAAGCTTTTGAATAAGCCAGATATTCTGTGCTTTAACTTTTGAACTAAAAGCATTCTTCTTCCCTGTAAAGAACACTTTAAATGTCTTGATGAAATCTCTCTCTTTTTTTTTTTTTTTTTGCTGTGACAGTATAGTCTTTTCTCTGCCTAAGAGATTATGAAGTGCCAAGAAAGACAGAAAAATTGCAGCTGACATTCCCAATGACTTCTCATTTCAAATTCAGTAACTTTAGAGCTTTTTTTATGCTGTGTATTAATGATGTATGCACAGGTGTTCCAGTGCATGTTGAGACTGACAGCTATGCTTACCTTCTACCCTATCGCATATATATATTTATGCGCACACATGCTCTGACAGCAGTTCTCTTTTAAACCTTGTATCATAGTTCTGTAACTTGTAGCCATAGCATTCCCTTAAAAAAAAAATACTCTTTTTTCTTGCTATTTTGCCAGTATTATATATGCTGCTCAGGGACCTCTCTGATCTTGTCAGCTCCCATCAATGATCTTTTTTTTATATCTATCTCCCACTTCTTACTGTTGGCAGCCAAAGGCATTTTCAGTGTTGCTAGTTTGATTTCCTTCTTTTGTTCCTCTGTCTACGTGCAGTTTTGATGTATTTCAATTCCTCAAACCCTTGCTTTCCTTCTGCAGCTCCCCATCCTCCGCGGGGTTTGTGCTTTTATATGTTGGCATTCCCAAGAGTTGCAGGTTTCTGCACCTAGCCCCCTAATCATGAGTTGTTTTCAAAAGATTGTGTTGGATGAAAGAGATTTGGGTGTTATCTGTCTTTTCATTTTCGAACTTTCTTTGGCCACTGGAAAATGTGTGTGAGCATACATGGGTGTGCGTGAAATTTCTGGCCCTTCTTTTGCTTGCAGTCCGATGATCTCCCCGAACTGCTCAGTGGGTTGAGTCTATGCTCCTGATGGAGACCCTGAAGGACTTCAGCCCCCTCTGCCTCATCTGACACGGGCAGAGCTGCACGGTGGCATCCTGCTGCCTGCCAAGGACTGTCCCTCCTGGAGACTTTTGCACCTCTCGTAGGCACCCTAGCTAGGGCTGCAGGACTGGAGTGGGGCGAGAGAGCCACATAACCCATCAGTGAAATGGAGAGGGCTGAGAGCCCAGATGAGCTGCGCCCATCAGGAGCGATCCTTCATTCAAATGAACATGATCGCAAATGGGGATGCTTGCTGGACAGAGCACTGTCTTGGGATTTTTCTAATGAACCTCAGGAAATTAAGAACATATTTTCCATAGAGGAAAGTTCTGCATTTAGTGGAAAGTTCTGCATATCTGCTCATCCGGAGGAAAAGATATGCCATCAGTATTCAGCTTGTCATTTGTGTTATTAGTCCTCAGCTAAAATGGCCATTTATACAGGGAGAGGGAATTGGGTGCACTGAATATTTCATGTTATTTAAATTTATTGTCACTATGATGGCTTTTGCAAAGCATCTGACACAAAGGGATAAAAGCAAGCCCTTAATTGTTAAGCCTGTGCATCTCACCTTAGACTCGTCAAATTTGGCGAAGCAAATTTCACTGAAAGTGATAAAGCCAAATGACAAAGCTAAATAAAGAGATTCTTAAAACCAGTTATGTGTGCTGAATTTCTCCATTTCATGAGTACTAAGTGGCTTAACTAACTTAGAAATAATTTAGCTCCCAATTTAAAATCCTTTTGAAACGTGGAAATGCAAGAGGTGATTGTGTAAGAGATTAGACTGTAGTTTGCAATAGATGGTGGCTAGCAGTAGTTGCATCAGAGAGAGTTTCAAGAAACTTTGCAATAGGCAAATGCACTTATAGGATATCTATGAATCTCCTCTAGTCTATAGACTGAAATATAAGATTTAATATCATCCGTGAAGTCCTTTGTTTTTTTGTTTTAGTTATAATTCTGTCTGTGGGACTTAACTGACAGATATGTAGATCAGAAATGCCTAAAGATAGAAGCAAATTTAATTTAGCAGGAGAGACTATGTGCCCAAATGTTTGCCCATTTTTTTTAGCCGTATTAAAAGGTCTAATAAATTATATTATTCTCTCTTCTCGCCCTTCTAGTTTAATGAATGATATTATTCTCCTATCAAAGCTTTCTTTTTCTATAATTTTACTATATAGAAATTTAAAATAAGTACATTGGAAGGGATATAGATGAAAATTTTTATGAAACAAGCTCCTACGTGCTCAGTGCAATAAGTAGAAAATGAAATTTTTGTGAATAAGGATATATGTTTGCTGCTTACGTGATCTGATGTTACTCTAAGTTAGTTGGAGCTGTTCTTATAAAAACTTTCTACTTTTCGAAATGTTTTCATGGGAATGTATCAATCTTTAGTAATTGTATTCAAAACAATCAAAATCACGTTGGCGAGCAAAGTATTTTATTTCAAATTTTTCTTTTAGTTTTAATTTGCATGCTGTGCTAATTTGTAATTTAGTTTAAAAAACAAGCATTCTGGTTGAAGTAAACAGTTGATTGATATGTTGATTTGCTTTAACCTGTTTTTTTGAAGAAAATTCTTCACTTGATTCACAGCTTAAGTAGCTTTTGAAATAGCAGAATTTCGTGTGAAATCCCTGTGGTTAGTGGTATAAATAAATACAGATATTAGCATTAATACCACTTGGGATGTCTTTTGTTCTTTATCCTGTTCATAGTCTTGTGGGAGTTTCCTGACTGCATTTTCCTACTGATAAGTAATCTAAATTCCACATCCCACTAATAAGGACCAAATATGGATTTCTGATATATCCAAGACAGAGAGGAAAGATATAAGTATAAACAAATACAGGACAGGATACAAATGCAGATGAAAACCCACTTAAATATTCATGTTTTGAAAGAAGTGGCTACCCTTTATCTGTTTTAAAATAAGTTGAAAACAGAAACCTCCCATTGTCACCTTTTACAACTTCAGGTTTATAGCATACGGAAACTGGTTGCATGTTTTCTGGGCAGAACTGTAAATATGTGCTATATATAGTCTCTTCCAGAGTCAGTGATGTTTTACATAAAAGCACTTCAGAGAAATATGAAGTGTTCTGAAGCCAGAACAGGGAACAGAAAGAGTCCAGAATACCTGATTAGCCACGTTTGCGTACGACACTAGCTAGCAGAGTTTGGCAGTATATATCTAAAGCGCAGGTGTTCAAATTACTTCCCAGGCAGGTCAACTCCGACAGCGTGCAGAGATTTGTCGGAAAGTATGCAAGGGTCTTGGAAAATGCAGACATCTGGCCTATTTCCAGGTGAGCGCTGAACACTTGCAAATGAGCAGCACTGATGTGTGAAAGCTAGTGAGGTTGGAGGAACTCAGGGACTGCAAATTTTCACACAAGTGCAATTATTAAAACACTTCAGAAATTTTGGTACAACAATTAAATGCACTTTGCTTGGAATAGAGAACATGGTTCCAAAAAAGTACTTCAGTTGCTTTGAGCATAGGCACTGACCTCTTGACGTCATGTACTCTTAGGGTCTGATTAAGCAAGCTTTATAAGAGGGATAAATTTTTTATTGAATATTGTTTTTAAAACAGTAAAATAAAAAATGAAGGAAAAAAAATTAACAGTAGTTCCATGACACTTTTCTTTGTTGGAAAGTTCAAGAAAACAAAGTGTTAAGATCTTACATTTCTAGCTACTTCACTATTGTAATACTTCTTGAAAAAAAATGGGGACAGTCAGTACAAAAGTGAAATATCATCCTACATTTGTTCAGACAACTAGAGCGCATCTCATAACACTAGTTAATCATCTGTAAAAGAACCTCTTCAAAACATTTTCTGCCGCACCTTCTAATCGTTATTTTGGTAGTTAATAAAGTTAATAAGGCCACAATTTTAATAAGCTAATAATGTTGAAATGTATCTACAAGAACATGGAAGTATAGGGCCAAAATATTACAGGCAACTGGGATTTGACTAACACCACGTTCAACGCTCGGGCTAATAGTTTGCATAGTAGCAAGGGAAATTAGATGGTGCAGTCCTTCCCAAGGGATCTGAGGAGAACCAGGCTAATTTAACACCACCTGGAGATCATCAAGTTTAGAAAATACAGATGTATTTTCACAACAAGTTATGGCAATTCCCAGATAGATAGTTTTCACTTTGGCTTAGTCACGGAGCAATTAGTATGAAATGCCTAGTCACTGCACCGAAAAACAAGCGGGCTTCCCAGGGGGGAGCACGTCTCCACTGCTTATCTCAGGGCTTGAAGGCCAGAGGATCCAGCACTTCAGTGTCAACGTCTTGGCTTTGGGGTGGAAAGCACTGTTAAAGCACCGTTTTTGCACCAGTAAAGGGCAGTCCACCCCTTCCAAAGCACTAGAGACGGGATGAATCACTCGAAGAGGTGCATGGATAGACTCATTCCCGCTGTTGTGATTAATGTTTGCAGAACTCCGCTCATGTGGGGAAGTTTTATAAATAGTATAATGTGTTTTCCCCCCTCCCCCCATACATAAGGATAGTTTGATGTGAATAATGTTATAAATATAGCCACTGACTTTTAGATCAGCGATCCAACTGCAGCAAAGGTCAACAACAAGTTAAAGTCATACTCGCTTGCTCATTTTCAAAATGAAAATGAGCTGTAGCTCTCAGTTTGCTTCCCAGGGAGCTTTTTTTTTTTTCCCCCCAGCAGAAAATCACAGCCCCAGTCTCAATAAATTGTTTTTCCTTGTTGGCATTATTATCCAAGAAGCTGAGGATTGACAGAAAATGGAGAGTGAATCACCTGCTCTTGGAAAAGAAGTGCTTTATGCAGAGAAATAAGCATGGCTTCTACAGAAGAACACTTATTTGGGGGAGTTTACATTGTTACTGTATCAGAAAATGTACAGAGGATATAAGTTTTTGCCTATCACAGAATCACAGAATCACAGAATCGCTGAGGTTGGAAGGGATCTTTAGAGATCATCTAGTCCAACCCCCCTGCTCAAGCAGGGTCACCTAGAGCACCTTGCACAGGATTGCATCCAGGTGCATTTTGAATATTTCCAGAGAAGGAGACTTCACAACCTCTCTGGGCAACCTGTTCCAGTGCTCTGTCACCCTCACAGTGAAGAAGTTTTTCCCCTCATGTTCAGATGGAAGTGTCTGTGTTTCAGTTTGTGCCCGTTGCATCGCGTCCTGTCACTGGGCACCACTGAAAAGAGTCTGGCCCCATCCTCTCGACACCCTCCCTTCAGATACTTGTACACGTTGATAAGATCTCCTCTCAGCCTTCTCTTCTCCAGGCTAAACAGGCCCAGCTCTCTCAGCCTTTCCTCATAAGAGAGATGCTCCAGTCCCCTAATCATCTTTGTGGCCCTTCGCTGGACTTGCTCCAGTAGTGCCACATCCCTCTTGTACTGGGGAGCCCAGAACTGGACGCAGTACTCCAGATGTGGCCTCACCAGGGCTGAGGAGAGGGGGAGAATCACCTCCCTCGACCTGCTGGCAACACTCTTCCTGATGCACCCCAGGACACCATTGGCCTTCTTGGCCACAAGGGCACATTGCTGCCTCATGGTTAACTTGGTGTCCACCAGCACTCCCAAACACTATCCATCTAGCATTTAGTAAAGTACTAAAAAAAGACGAAAAAATGAATAATCAAATAGCTCTAAATATATTCCCAGATGGATTTTGCAGATCTGAGGATTTGGCCCACTGTTTGTATATAGTCCTGGAAAATATTAATTTATATAATCAATCAATCCATTTGTTGGATCAGGACTTGAAAAAACCCTCTGTAATAATAAAACTGCTGTGTCTAGACCAAGCTATTTGCTGGGGTTGTCTTTGTGTTTTGTTTTGGGTATCGCTTTGTAATAATGTCTTTCATTTCAAAGTTAACAGTGTCTCATGATTGCCTCATGATCTGGGCTGAATCTAATTTTAACCAGGATAGGTTTTGCTTTGTTCTCATTTTCTAATAATTAAGAACAACAGAAAATGTACCATGACATTGTTATTTGGCTAGCAGTCATTTACGCAGCTGTCCTGAAAGCTGGTCATTAAGTCCAAAAGAATTTACATTTTATGATTGTCTTCATGATATTTTATACAAGACATTTACTTACTTCAGCTGAAAATATAAGGAATTTGAAAAGTTGTCACAATATCTGTGCTTTTTCAAATAAAGATTCTTAGTGAATGTAGTAGTGAATTAACCTTTTAATTAAGCTAGCCTTATTGCAGAGAAGGATGGCTTTGAATGTTGTTAAGGTCAGCCTGCAGGGAAGGGATGTGTTTTTGCTTCAGAGATAACTTTGCTAACTTCACCACTCAGCCTTCCCCTTTGCCTTCTTCTGCTCTCTGTAACAATAAAAACTATGAAAAAAAACCTCACCAAGAAGAAAAGAGCAAAATACTGTATAATTCAGCACAAAGACAGCCAGCCACAGCAGTGAGACACAACAGTTGTACCCAGTAGAAAACTTGGCCAAAGCTCTCCGAAGAGGTGAGGTTTCAGAAGATGCGAGTGCTAAGTAAGGAGACCGAACCCCGCAGCCCGATGGGCTGAGGCAGCTGCGACTCTGTGTGCCCAGGTCCAACCAGTAGCAAGGCTGAGAATGTACCTCCAGTAGGCACCCGCACCATAACACACATATAACCTACATATATGTGTGTGTGTGTGTGTGTGTGTGCATACACACGGCCAGCCACACAGATCAACAGGGACTGAGAGACTCAGCACTCACAGAAACAGCACCAATGGCCTCATCCTGTTTCCCTTGCTGGCTGATCAGAAGGTCCATTAGTGAGACAGACATGTATATATATGTATGTATGTATGTATGTATGTACACACACACACACACACACACATATTATATATATTATATATATGTACACACATATTTGTGCAATGTGGCTCCCTTCCACAGCTGAGCTGAAACACTCGGTCCACCCAATAGCTGTCCCTGGACCCCCAGTCTCCCAGGTGGTGGCACCTGGACATATGAGCCCCCAAGGCCCACAGTCGCGCTCCTACTGTGGGTACAGACCCCTTTACTCACACGTGCGTGCACACACACACACGCACACACACACACACACACAGTGGATCTGTCCAGTAGCTGGCCTTGGACATGCAGTCCATCCAGTAGCTGATCCTGGATCCTTGCTCTACCAGGTGCCTCATCCCTGGACACACACACACACACACACACACACACACACACACACACGGGTCTCAGTCAACGCCCAGACCCCACGGTCTGCCTTGCAGTTGGCTGTGACTGCCCTGGTCCCTCCAGTAGCCAGCTGCCCCTGTGGTCTCGCCCTTGGAGATGGTCTCCTGGGACAGGCCTGGGAGGAGCCGGCACAGAGTGTCCCTTCCTCTGAGTCGGTAATTTGGGTTCTCCTGCCTGCCACTGCGCCTCTGTGCTCCTCTGTGCTTGTGGAGATGAGCTCTTGGTGGGCTGATCTGATGGCTCTCCTGTGATGGGCCTGGGGGTAGCTGGGGCAGCATAGTATTTGTGTTCCTCCACCTGCCATTGTCTCTCTGGGCTCCTTTGTGCTTGTAAGAGGAGCTTTTCATCATGTCACATAGCAGTTAAGACATGTAGAATACTAATTTTCAAAAAAATCTTGTGGACTGGTAGTAAATTTCAATCTTAATCATTGCCTGGTGCCCACAAGCATGTTCTGTGCCATGTGACAGAAATTAGAATTTTTACAGCATTTTTCAGCTGTTAAGGACTTTTCAAACATTGCTAATCCTGCCAGATATATACTATAACATGACGTAAAACAAGTGCCAGATTATTTAGACATGAACTCTAGTTTATGTTGTCAGAGACTGACAGCTCAGTTGGCTTGTTTAAAACATGAATGTTCCAGATTGCTTAAAAATAAAAAATGCACCTTATTCTTCCAACAAGAATATGGAATGAGACCCCCAAAATACCAACAGCCCCAACAGAGAATCATTGTCTTCATCCAGGAATTACTAACTGATTTTCTCATTTAAGTTCAAACGCGAGAAGTGATTAGCTGTTCAAACAGAAGATAGGTAGACTTTAACATTCATGGACAGTCTACTCCATAGGTGCCTGAAATCCATGCATATATCCCTTTTTGTCCTGCAATTTTGCTTGGTGTCCGTAGTTCTACCAACCATGATCAGTTCAGTGCCCAGGTCTGGTCTAAGCACTATGGAACTTGAGAAACTGAGGAAAATTGTGCTGGAAGATTTGCTTGGTCCTTCAGAAAATGCAGCTGAAGTACCATTATTAGTTTACTTTTAAATCGAATTAGTGGAGATGGTGATATGCTGCTCCTTCCATTTCATTGTAGGTGAAGTATGGCCCGAGGAGTGGTGGACTTGCATTCATTTCCTTCACAGGCTCAGAGGACTTAAGCTAGAAGATCTTCCCATTATACAAAATTCAGTGTACCACAAGTTGCTGCTTACTGGGATACTCACTTCCTGTCCAGCTCCTGGCCCAGGATATGTTGCCATCAGATTATTGAGCTGAACCAAATTCCCCTGGGACTCTAAAGTCCTTAGAGTTCACATCCAGGAACCAGGCAGGTCGTGGGAAGGTGGAAAAATGGAAATACTCCTTTTGGTAATAGCCTCAGTAAAGCAGTCAGTCTCTTGCTTCTACACTGGCTTCATGTTTCTTTGTATTCTTGTTATTCTTATGGTCACTCTGCTTGTGCCATAACCAGACTTCATTAAAGTATCTGAAGATGCAGATTACTTTGTCACAATTATGCTGTACCAAAATGCTGTGGAAAGATTAAGACCCAAAGGACCAAAGCTGCCTTTTCAGTAAGTGCTTTGCCTCAGAAATGTTGATGTTGACTCTTATGGGTGTCAAGCACATGCAAATTCACCTGACATAAATGTGCTTTCCTAGCCTATTGAACACCTAGTTAAAATGTATTAAATTCTTCTTTTTGTCATTAAAAATTCATAGCCTTTAAGAGAGGGGATAGATAAAAATATAGGAAATGTACATATTTGAGACCTGTAATAGGTTTTCCAGCACAGTCAAAGATTGGTTCAGTACAAAAAGAATGTTATCTTCTCAGGTAATGGTCTGCGTTCATCAGAGCGACAACAGGGAGATTATTTTTCAAGTTTATGCACATAGAACATTTGTATTTGTATTTACGAAGAGCCAGTTTTCCACAAACAGTGAAAAATTCATTTTTTCTCTCTCTACCTACCTCACAGTATAAGAAGCAGGAATACCATTAAAGCTTATGAGTTTTTTTATGTGTGTATACATTGCATTCAAAGAACAGTTAAAGGATGCTGAGGTTAGAAAGTCAAGCACAAATTTAGGAAATGCAAGAATTAAGATGGTCTAAGCAATTTTATTTCAGTCCCTTTGTGGCCATATTTTGTAAGGTAATACTATAATATCACTCAAATACATTTTAAATTACATGGCTATTTTTGTTTTCAGAGGCTCTTTGCTTCATTCAGTGATGTGGATGGGTAGTTTATACAGCATTTCACATTCAACATATGGCTCCACACATTATTTAATGCGTGCAGGTCAATCTGTGTTCAGGTTACAGTATTATTTTCTCATTGATTTTCCTGTTATATTGACAACAGTATCCAAGTATCTCATAATCATTGATGAATTTATTTTCACAGTATCCCTGTGTGATTAGGACTTTTACTCATTAGACCAAACCATTAAGATCAAATGTGTCCAGCTTGCAACATCAAGAATGAAATTCATCTCATTCAGCCTGCCTCAATCCTAAACTATTTTTGGTCTAAGTTAAAAAAAAGGGGGGAGAGAAAAAACTGTCTTCAGTGAGCAGTTCTTTGATAAATAAATAAATAAATAAATAAATATTGTGGTGTTCCACTGATTAGTGAGGGATCCTGGTTGACCAGCTTATGCTGGAAGTTTAAGGTGGCTAATGCCAGCTGATATCAATTTCACCTTAGATTGACTTCTTGGAGCACAGAGGATTACATGGCTTTTTTTTTCTTTGCAAAGTCCAGCTCCCCGTGATTTCATCTGAAGCTGCTGATGCTCAGCACTTCTGCAAAAACTGACTGTCTACGTCTGCCTGAGCCTTTCAAAGTGAGGAATATCTCATTTCCACTCCTGTGGAAAGTTTGGTTTATGTGGACTGCCTAGCACCACATGAGATTTCTATGGCAAAAGCTAGTACAGAAACAGCTATCCAACATAGCATTCAACTCTCTTAGCCTGAGAGCTTTTTTTTTTTTTCCTCCCGTAGCCTTTGGGCAGAATTCTCCAATATCTGTAAGAAACGGTACTGGAATCCCGCAGAGGACACAGTTCTGTGTTCTTCAATACACAATTAATTCCCAAGGAACTGTCCTGCCTGCATAGCAAATAAGAGGGACACAAAAATGATTAAGGGACTGGCACATCTCTCATATGAGGAGAGGCTGAGAGAGCCGGGACTGTTCAGCCCAGAGAAGAAGGTCAGGGGGAATCTTATCAACATGTATAAGTATCTGCAGGGAGGGTGTAGAGAGGATGGGGCCAGACTCTTTTCAGTGGTGCCCAGTGACAGGACAAGAGGCAACAGGCACAAACTGAAACACAGGAAATTCCACTTGAATAGAAGAAAACATTTTTTCACTGAGAGAGTGATTGAACATTGGAACAGGTTGTCCAGAGAGCTTGTGGACTCTTCGTTCCTGGAGATATTAAAAACCCGACTGCACATGGTCATGGGCAACCTGCTCTAGGTGACCCTGCTTGAGTACGGTGGTTGGACCAGATGATTTCCATAGGTGTCCGCCAACCCCCACTCTTTTGTGTTTCTGTGATAGAGTTCATGAGGAAATAATATTTTCTTGACCGGTGAGTACTTAACTCTGCAAATTTATCTTTCTTTTAACATATTAATTGAGTCTTAATTTAACAAAAGCAGAGTCTTAGTTTTCCTCCTAGATTATCCATTTAGACACAGGACTGTGTAAAAAGCAATGGCTAGAAAGTTGGGACATCTGCACTCAAGAAGTCTGGGAGGTAGGAATATGTGAACAGAGAAGTGGTCAAATTTTAAAATGTCTCTCCACGACCTTGCCTGGAAACTCTACGCAGCCTATCATGGGGCAGGGCCAGCATCTTCAGAGCTGCAGACCAGACCTCTGTCACTTGACCAGTAATTGCTGGGAGCAGTTACTAGTATGCAAATCAACTCTGAAGGGACATGAGTCAAATGCTTTCCCTACGGATTTCACGGGTATTTTTGAACACACCACAGTAGTACAGACACTGGAATCCAGGTTTCAGTTCCAAGTTTGGGAAAACAGAATATTTTAAGGGTTTTAGACTAATCTGCCCTAGTTCTCCACTGCCTGCACTTTTCTATTTTTACCACCTGAGCTTTGGCCTTCACCCCATTTGCTCCAATCCTGGGTGTAATGATCTTTGTACTCCTGCTCTATCCTTGGGAAATGTCAAGTCAGTGTTCCTTGGATTTGCCAGTACATAGTTTATATCCCTTGGCTTATCTTTGCGTTGGCATGTAAAGCTCCCTGTATTGAATTATGTATGTGTGCAAGAGAGGATGGAAGAGGATTCAGGGCCATTATTTTCACATGTCTTTTCCGTAGTAGGAATGCTGGCTCAAGAAATTTCTCTGCTCCCCCTTGGCTGCTCATTCCTGCTACTGTGTTGCCTCCTCCACTATTCTGGGGACAGTGACCTCCAAGAGTGTATAATCCAGGTTCAAACAAACTTCTAAAAGACCAAATCTTGATCACAGCGATCCAGTCTAACTTATAGCCTCACTGTGAGCACAATAAGGGAGAAGGATGGAAAAAAGGGTGGCACAGGGGAGATGGATGCAGGAGGAGATGGAGAACTACCTACACTGGCGCTACTATCTTGAAAAAATGCTCTGCCTAGAGGGTACGTGAGTTACATGCAATGGGCACATGGGCATGAAGTGAACTCCTGTGCATCGCGGGAGAAGCCTCCCTAGAGACCCCTTCAGTGGGAGCTTTCGGGAAAGCATGGTTAGCACAGACCCACAGCTCCCCTTCAGTTTAGGGTAACTCCACAGTGACCACCAGCAGGACCTAATATAGCCAGACAGTGTCCCAAATTAGCACTGTGAAATTGGTCAGTGACCAAAAGACCCACCACGACTACATCTACTCGAGGCCAGTGAGAGCTAAGAAACAGAGTTTGAGTACAGTCCATCTAGAATAACTCAGTAGGTACTATATAACCTATTGAAAGATGCTCAAAAGGGAGCTGGGAAATAATATAATTAAAACACATAGCTATAGCCAGTTGCTTTAAATAAATACATACATACATGCAAAAGTAAGTAAAACTAATCACTTGCATTTTTTTCTTTGCTACAGTTGGATAATTCTGAGAAGGTCACTAGCAGTAGGCACTAGGAAGAAGCATCCTCTTAAGTTTTGCATAAATTCAGCTAAGTAGGGAATCCACCAGTGATGGCTGGGGAGAGGGTTTCAGTTTCAAAACACAACGTGTTATGTCACGTGCTGGACAAAGCTGGGCTAAATTAAAATCCGTATTTTTGGTACAAAGAACAAATGAGGGGCAAGTTCTCTGGTTTTGCTTGTTTCTCAGTATCATTGTTTTGGGGCAAATGTTGTATATTATTTACTTATTACATTGCAGAATTACTTGGTGATCTTCTGCTATAAAACCGGGACGCTCGCTTTGCAGTGCTGCATTCACACCGCAGGCGCTGGGAGGGGAACTGAGGCACAGTGACTGCTAGCATTTGCCAGCTCCATCTCTCTAAATGCTCAGAAGTAACCTGTACAGTCACCCTGGACCAGAAGCGGTGTTTTAGGTGATGCTATGGGATGGAAAAAGGAGAATTTGTGAAGCCCGGTGCATGGAAGCTGGTGTATTGCAGTGGAAGAGAGAGACAGAGGGATCAGGGAACGGGAGACACGAGACATATAGGGCTGCGTGGGGAGCTATAGGGGAAAGGAACATGAAGCAGGGAGATAATGAGGCGTGAAAATTGCTCTAGTGATTGTGGAAACATGGAAGTATCACCAAAAAATTATTTTGAGGGCAAGAGTTGAAAACTGTGGAAAGGGGTATGCAGGTGAAGTTACTGCAGGAAGAAAGGAGGGAAAGACAACTACAGCCTGATGCTGATAAATTGCATGGTTTCTCCCACATCTCTCCTTTGCTCCACTTAGATAAACAGTATTAGATGGACTAATTTTTTGAGCAGTTACGGGGTTTTATAGTTTGTAGTCACCATTTAATACTAGCAAAGCCACCCTCTCAGAGTGTCTTTTTTTATACTGATGCTTCAAGTTAAAAAATCTATTTTAAATTATTGGATAGCAAGTAGCAACCTCCAGAGGGCTAAACCGATGCTGTTAACAGGTCCAAAATGTGATGTAGCATATGGAGCTGAATATCTCCTGGTACACATTTGCATGCAGGCGGTTTTAATTAGGACTTAGAATTCCTTGAGGAATGCAGCATTCTGGGCTAGTCTCAGTCTTGTCAATACATAGCAGTTTTGTTCATGCTAAACCCTGGAAAAATCAATAGATTCCTACTCGCTTGTAATATTTGATGCTTATATGAATTGTTACATTTTCTTTAGCTGCCAGCTTTGTGTAGGATCATAACCTGTTTAAGTGTACTTATTATAAAAGACTGCAGCCTCTTTTTAATGTTGTACCAGGCCAGTTCAGAACAAAAATCATCTGAAGTTTTATGACATTTCATATCTTGTTTTTTTCCTGCAACACTTCATAGCTGGATGCAAGAATAGGCTTTAATTCGATGGTTATTGTGCCATCTTGTGAGCTAAAGGTGCAACTACGTCCACCTAATGTAAGGAAGAAGTACTTTGACTGATATCCAGCCTTTCTTCTTCAGGATGACAAAATGATTCAGAGTTTCAAGAAATGGATGAGGAACTTACTGTAAAACATATTTGTTCCACTGCATAGTAGTTGCACTGAAAAAAAAAAGAGCATATATTCCCTACATTGGGCAAATACCTGCTTATTTTAATGAACTGAGGGAAGAAATCATATATTTGTTTTTTGTTTGTTTGTTTTTCCCCAGGAACTTCTTGTTGTACTGAATGGAAAAGCTGTGCAAGTTCTCACTATTCAGTGCTAATAGGACCCCTTCTGTAAAATAATTTGGTTCTTACAGGAAACCTCTTGTCCTCCACAAAATCACTATTTCTTTCTTAGAGAAACACCATAGAAATTACATGAAGTACTGCTAGCTATTACAGTGACATAGATAAAAGCCTAAACCCTAACCTTAGACGGTTTACTGTCTCCTGGGACCTTTGTGAGAAAAAAAGAAAAAAATAAAAGAAGATTACAATGGCAGTAGAGCAGCATATAACTATTTATTATTTTTTTTAAATCATCACTGTAGTTGCATTAGGTCTTGGACTTAGAAGACCAGACTGGAAAAATCTCCTGAGTTCTATTACCTCTTAATTAATCAATTCCATTTGTGATCTTGAGCGTTGTTACATTTCTGTGCCTAATTTTATCCACCTTTAAATGATGTACCTACTTTTTTTCGACAGGAAAAGACTTGACTGCCACTTGTAAAGCTCTTTGGGCTTCTTGGATGAAAGGTATTGCTGTGATACAGTGACAAGCTTGTTAGAAAACTACTTGATAAGCAAAAGAGCAAGTCATTCACAATAAGTATAATTATTCAATGATTTAAGCTTCTTAATCTGCTTCCACGGTCTTGGCAAGCAGATTGTGATTTCTTCCATTTTATATAATGAGAAGAGTATTTTTTCTCTTTTGACTCTATAGATTGATTGCAAATATTCAGAATTCAAGCTGTGTTGCTCATTTGCAATCAGTTGGATGAGTAACATTATTTCTACTCATGATTGGATGACTGCCCAAGGACTTGTGTGTGCAAATTGTAAAGTTTGTTTTCTCAAGATACTCATCTGTATGACATTGAAATGTGCTGCCTTTGAGAGCAATGCCAGTAAAATTCAACATATTGGAGACCGCTGAAAACACAAAAGTAAGACAATGTGGTGCTAACATTTTTTAAATTGCAATGGGACTTCACAGATTCAACTTTTGTGTAGAGGGACCAACATCAATGTTTTTAGCTTTTGCCTGTAGCTATAACCGTGAACAAATCCAGTGTATTCAATTCTGGACCTATTATCATGCAGAAGGGAGCTGACCCTTGACTTGTTCAAAGGCAGCTCCCATGTCGAGGTTACAGAAGATGACTAGCAGTAGGGCTACTCCGAGTGGGAGTTGCAGCCCAATCCTGGGTTGAGGGAAAAGGCAAGTGAGCAAAGGGTAAGGAGCAGGTAGCTCTGAGACCCAATCACATCTGTGCCCCAGCCCCAGACTGCAATGGGACAACAGGATCCATCAGGAGTTGTTGTCTTGTGCAGGATAGTTTCTGCAGAAATTCCTTTCCCTGTGGTCTCTAAGTTCTGTGGGTTATATGAAGACCTGCAGCTTCGAAGGTGCAGAAGTCTGACCCCTCCTGAGGAGGACTGTAATATTGGAATAGCATTCAAGACTTGAAATGATGATACCTAAGAGTTAAAATGAGTAGCATAGCTATTGTTTCCTTTGCCATAACGTATTATGCTGACCGAAGAGAGTACTACAGGATTGGGGGCAGGATCTATTCATGGGTGAATAAATTACCATCTCTTAGTATGCTGTGATACCTTTGTTCCCTACTCCGTCAGCTGCGTCTATAATATAACTTCAGCTGACTGAAAAAAAAAATCACATTTTTGGCTTGATTCATTATTCTGTGTCTCCTGCACATATCAAGGTGCCTTCTTCTTGGACTCATTTGAGATCCTCTCTGGACCAGGATTCTCTGCCTACTGACATTTCACAGGATATTGTAGAGCCACGTGACTCCTCTTATACACTCTACTCCCTCCTTTTGCCACCTTCCCCTTGCAAGCAAAAGTAATGTGTGACATTTTGAAGTGTGGTCTAATGAAAGCGCAATGTAGAGAAGAACAGGGACATACGCCCTTGAAGGACAACCCCAGTAGAACTACATTCAGCAGCTTAGAACACAGATCAGTTTGAGCTGACCTAAAACAAAATGTTCTGTTTGCATTTTATGCATAGCAAAATGATGGCAACTGCAGAAAATACAGAGGACTTTTGCAAAAGCCAGTTCTTTTTGGTCCAAAAAAGAATTACAAATTCCCAGTCATCTCCATTCACTGAGAATCTGTCAAAGGTAAGTTGTAAGAACTGAGGTATTTCCATGCAGATGCTGTCGCTTGGCTATTGTAACTTGTAACTGAGCAGATGTCTTCCTCCTTTTCTTCTTTTTTTTTTTGCTTGAGAGCTGGCTTTGTTCACATTTAAGGTTTTTGACCATTACCCTCTGCTGGATTCATATCTTCAGCCCTGTTTAGCTGACAGCTCTTTGGCAAACTCAGCCTTAAAAGTTCTCCATTAGACAGTATGTTGTGAGGAGCAGTGGTGCTGTAATAATCTCACATTGTAGAGAGAATGAACTGTTATAAAAAAGCACGTACATATTAAAAATTCACAGCAGCACACTCCACTCCCCCATTATAGGTAATTACAGAGGATTTTAAATATCTGATGCTAGCTGGCAGCGTACAATACCCTGTCAGCAGCAGGCACTGATTTGTAATTTAATTATCATAAGACATCCACCTGTTCTTTTGTCAAATGAAGAGTAGCATTTCCATGCAATCACGCTTTTACTTCCAGAAATTTGAATTAACCCTTAGAGAAAATGCTGGTTTCTAGGGAACCGGGTAATTTTAAGGATATTTGCAGGGTCCCATCAGGACAGAGTGATGGAGATGAACGAGGCATTCTTGCAGGAGTCTCAGTTTTGGTTTGGCATTTTCTGCCTTCCATTCTCTGAAACTTTCCTTATCCCTGGCTTTTTGCTGTGTCAAGCTGCTTTGGCTTAGAGTGAACAGCTGAAAGCATTTCAGTCAGGAGATGCTGTGGGAGGAGAGATGTAGGAAAATCAATGAATTTGGTGCTAAGAACACATGAGGCATGAGGCAGGCACAAAACAGGACTGACCCAGAATTGCTCTAGGCTCGTACTTGGTGAAGAATGAGAATGCTGGGCTTGGGGTGGGAGGGAGGCAAAGGGAAATGGAACAGGGGAAAACTGCTCTCCAAACTCTCTTGTTCATATATATTATCTAATTTTTCATGGGAATGTGCAATTATCAGGTTATCCATTTTAATTATAAAACATAGGCTTCCATGGGAAAGTCTACAATGGTGAGCCACAGAAGTGTTGGGCTTTGCAGCATCATAGGGCTCAGGGTAAGCCAATTTACTCTGAGCCTTGCCTCTCATTTGTGCAAAGGCTACATTGCAGTGCTGTGATGGGGGAAAGGACTTACCAATGGACATAAAGAGATGGTCTGTCTTTAATGCCACCCTACAGTGCTTCTTGCTCTGTAAAGCTGCCTAAATGATCAGGCCAAACCTCATTATGGCTTCTGGCACTGCTCTCTCATCTCTTTGGACAGTGGTTGCTGCACATTTTCATCTTTACCATTTTGCAGTGAGATTGAACGACTCTGGCATTCTGCTGCTATTTCTCAAAACCATGTCTTAGTAAATTGCTCACTTTAGATAGGGTGCCTATAAGTAGTCATCTTTTTTGAAAGAGTACTCACTGGATCCAAAAAATAATTGATTGCTTGAGCCTTAAGTGATTTGCGGGCCAAGTCTTTAATGTGACATCGGTTGGAATACTGTCTATTAGATGGATGGCTTCTTGCCCAAATAATACTTGTCTGGTGCCAGTCATTTTATAGATTCATTAATTATGTTATCTGAAAAGTGAATATGCGATGGGTTGCAGGCATATCCCATAAAGGAAAAAGAGAATAAATCATGTCAAATGTGTATTCTAAAGATAATTGACAAAAACTGAACCAATCTCATATATCGAAACCAAGGTAGGAATAAACTGGGAAAATTTCCTTTAGAAGGATGAGTAAAAGGAATAACACAGCTAAGCTTGGTATTTGAAATTAAATGCAGGAATAGTAGAGAAATATTCTTTATAATGTTCTTGTGAACATTTCTGAACTTTAAGACTTCATAGTTTTCTTATTTGACCATCCAGTACTGTAAAAGACTTCCACATCTGAACTTTCTTCTTTAATCGTTGATTTTGCTCATTAATATTTTAGCATATAGCTTTCAGCTGAAAACTTTTACAGTATTACTATGTGTCCCTCTCTTTGTGCCAAAGATTTATGAATCGCCTTGCTAATTTATATTCTGTTCTGCTCCTTATGCAATGCTCACGGCTATAACGTCAGAACATCCTCCTCCATTATGTTAAATAATGTGCATTTGCATCTCTCACATGCGATCCATTCTGTAGTCTTCTCCCTCAAAAGAGCAGTGTGTATGTGAGCTTGTATGTAATGCCTTGTTTTCAAAAGGTTCTTTAATCCCTGATTTAACCCAATGTTCCTGTACGCTAGAGAAGAGAATGTCTATAGGTCTCTGCCTTCCCCTTCATCAGACAACTAAAACAAATAAATAAATATACAAATAAATAGACTTCTGAAAAAGAATGCAGATCCTCTGGCTAAAGGACAGGTCTGGTCCTTTAATTTCTGTTTTTTGGGTTAGTTATATTCCTTGTTGTTATGAGCTACTTTTCGGACCTCGGATAAGTTGTTTCCCCCCTCTGTTTCTTATGTTACTTCTCTGTGGAGTGGGGAGTTATAATACCTTATCTCCTAATTTTTAGTCTAGAGGAATTGCAGCAGGGTAAGGGGAAAACTTGTTACCGGACGGTAAGTATCTATTTGGCAGTAGCTCTGTGGCAGTTTGTATGTGCATACTCTAGTACTCAAATCTCAGACAACACTGTGCTGAATGGAAAATGACTCAAACATTTTGGGGAGAAAGGCTATAAAAGCGCAGAGGATGCGAATCTGGGAAACACAAGCTGACACTACAGCTCAACAGACCAACACGTCTTTTTTCAGTATTAAGCCTTACCAGTATGTCATCTGAGATATTTATCTGGAGGTAAACATTTTATTTTTCAGTGTGATATAACACTAATGCTTTCTCTTTGATGAAATGTTAAAAACAGAATGAGATGGTCTCTCCAGCACAGATTAGGAAATTCTAGGATTATATTGTCTAGTGTTTTACAGACATTATCTAATGTCTTACCTGATATCCCATATTTACATTCATACATGTGTATTGTTTTCCTGAAGCTTATTTGCTCTTGTTTTCTTTTTTCCCTAGAAATATCGCTATCAAGATGAGGACGCTCCACATGATCATACTTTGCCTCGATTAACCCACGAAGTGAGAGGCCCCGAGCTCGTTCATGTGTCAGAGAAGAACTTGTCTCAAATAGAGAATGTCCATGGATATGTCCTACAGTCGCACATTTCTCCTTTGAAGGTAGGATTGATATTCACTGTGGCTTTGGTCCTCAAATGGAGAAATCATGTAACATGAAGCCCTTGGAAAAATTACTTGTTGTTCAAACAAGCTGTTTTTTGAAAGGCATCGGTGCAGTTTGATTGTTCTGTGTTGGGTTTTTAAGGCTTGCTGTAGTGTAATAGATGATAGTTTAGCTGTCACAGCTTTGTATTGAGATGTGACAGCTTGAGCAAAAGTTAATCCTGGCAAATGTGCCCTTTTGCTGTACATTTAGAAAAGAGTAACACAGGTTCTGGCCCTCAGTATTGCCATGATTTTGGAATGGCATATTTCTTCTCTTCTTGACTATCTTTGTTCACAAATTGAAAAAAGTATTGCAATTGTAACCTTTGATGGAATCCTGTCTTTGGCATCCTTCAAAGAGCTACAGCAAAGTCATAAGATGTGGTATGAAAAGGAAACTCGTTTGCCACTATTCAAATCTTTACTACTCAAGCATTTGCTGTTTTCTATGATTTTTGTCGTGATTTACAGTGATGTAGATACATCACTATGTCAACTAAGGCAATTATTTAAAAATATAGAAGGTTTGTGTGTATGTGTGTGTGTGTCTGGTGCCCTCTGGTATAGCTGGCTGCGCAAAAAGTGTTTATCTTCATGGTGAACCTGTATATTAACTAAAAAGAATTCAGTTTCCGAAAATTCCATTTGCTCTATACTGAGACTGCAATAATTTGAAGATGTTTCTAAAACTTTTCCAATGAAAGCAACATGGATGGAGTGAAGGGCATGATGGTTATCCTATTAGTTGTTATTTTCTGCTAGCCCTGGGAAGAGGAAAAAAGAAGAATAACATTAGTAGAGGTGATGATGTTCTGGATAATGGATTTGTTCAGGCAATTATCTAAGCAACACACAAGGCAGATGTGCTTTGCTCCTTCTGGTGCTCAAAGGTTGCAAAACGTGCTTTGCTTGCCTAGTGCAGTGATGACAGTGTAGTAACAAGTAAAAGGAAATGTTTATTATTAAAGATTGATGTGAATGCAGCTGGTGTTCATTGAGCCTTCATGGATTAGCCACGTGAATTAATCTCTGTCCTCTGTTCTTGCTGTTAGTTTCTGTAGTTTGTATGCAGTTTGTCTTTTAATATTTTGGCAGCTTTCCAGGCCGCCTACCTGCTGCAGAAGCCTCCAGTAACAAACAGTAATGTATCTTCTTACGCTCAGGTAGATCAACTTAGTTATTTGGAAGGGATTGCCTCCATGTGGCCTCAGTGTAACCTGAGGGGAAAACCACAGACAAAACAATTTCTTGCCTGGAAGCAAAATATTCCTGCTACTCTAGGGCTCCTTTGAATATCATGATTATAGTGGTGCTTTTTATTCATGAAAGTCAAAAACAGATGATATTTTCCTTCACGGATGGAGACTTCCAAGTAAGGCTGCATGATCCAAGCTGATAACATAGCGACAACGGCAAAAAGCTTTTTGTTGAGAAGTGCGGTGAGGAACAAGGGTATCTCCAGACTTCTGCAGTTGCCCTAAATGGCTCCCAGTCCAATTCTCTACTGTGACAGGAGAAAATACTTGCAGTTTTCTGCAGTGCAGAGAGAAGAGGAGCTACGCAATATTTTCACTTGAGAATGAGTTTCTCCTACAAGTTCTCTTCTGAGGCCAAAGATTTCTGTCTCTGTTGTTGAACTTCTCCCTTCTTTACTTCAGATTCACAGAGGCTCTAGGGTCTCATGGCTGCCAGTTAATCAAAATTTCTCTCTTCAGATGGCATTGACATTCCTGCTTTTTTTCCCTTGCTGTCTTTCACCTGCCTTTTACCCTTCATTACAGAATCAGCTCCAGAGGCCTGAGTAAACCTTATGCTAGAGCCCATGACACTGTGGTGCTCTGTCCGTGCCTGTTCTGAAATACCTGCTTTTGGTTCACTCTTTTTTCTGGGGTCTCACTGAAATCTTTATTCAGAAGCTTTTTGTTATCGTGAGTTCTGCATATTTGATAAATGCCATTCCAAACTCTCCAAAACCCAGTCAGAATACGTTGTATTCTTGAACTATAGAATTTCCCTCCTATTCTCTGATTTGTTCGGTATTCTGGTTTCTTCTCAGCATGACCATGTAAACATCATGGCTGCACCGAATAAAAGCTAACTGTGAAGCATACTGCCTCTCAACCCATAGTGTGCCTCCTAGGGAAATGCGAAATGCTCCTTTTTAAAGATTTGCTGGATGAGTGTGCCTGGCATTTAAATATTTTGTTGTCTTGCATGAGAGGTGGAACTGTTGGGATCCCGCTCTGAGGAAGCCTGTCAACTCTAGTCTCAGGAGCAAGAAGACACTGACATTTGCAGTGGGATAAAGCTGTCAGGAAACTCCACCGAGAGCTGTTCTCACTGAAAAGGTTGCCTTGTTCTGCCCCAGTTTTCTGAATACAGGTCAGAATATTTGGTGCAGAGGGAAAATGTGTGTAAAACAAAGTCACAGGTTAGCTTCTACCAAGAGGAGTGGTCACATCACCTCCTGTGTCAGGAGGACTATCTATCTGACAAGCAATGCCGCCAGCACATGCAGCACAAGCAGTATGATGGATCGCTGGCTGAGCCAGGTTCAAGTTGCTGGCTGAATTTGCATTTCACTGCCTGAATTTCACAGAGGAATCTGCAGCACCAGCGTGCATCTCCAGAAGCATTTTTGAGACAGTCATTTGTGCTTGTTGGCTGCAAAGAGCCCTGTTGATGGAATGATTCGCCCAGCAGGTTTTCTTTGGAAAGAGTATCATAAAAGAAAAATGTGGAGCGTGAAGATAATCCAGTAAAGATGTTTTGGAACCAAATTGTTGTCCCAAAGCCAGGCCACATATCAGTCTCAATCTCCTCACTTTTCTCAAGAGCCTTGAGTTTGGCAGAGGAAAAAGTTGCTTGTTTGCAGGCATTTGTGTTCTTTTGGGAAGAAATCTGCAAAGGAGATGCAGTCAGAAAGCTACCCACCAGTGTGGCTAGTCTGAGCACCCATAACCAGCCAGTACCCCCAGTCATCTCTGGAAGCCAAGAGTGTTATACCCTGTCTGTGCAGGTAGGCTGCCTGCCTGTGCTCCAAGTTTCCAGTGAACATCTCAGCATGCGTCCGCATGCCAGTCTGACAGCTTGAGTACAGACTTGCCTCACTGTAATTTCGTATTCCAGATTATGTGGTTTGATGTAGTCCAGAAATATCCCTGTGGAGCTACTGGTTATCGGGCACTTCACAAATGTTGGGTTTTGTTGGATACCAAAACATAAAGTGAATTTTCTTTAAAGATCTCACACAGGTTGTTTATGCTGAATGATCAGAAATGTGGTCCTCAGCTCTTCTGAAAATCTGTTTGAGACACTCAGATTCTGATTATGGTAAATACTACTTAGGAATGTGAATATGATTTCTGATACTGATGGTGGACTCATCTTACTGTCTTTCTAATCTCTATAGTCTAGTGTGCACAAGCTGGATTACTTCATTTTGGAGGAAAATAACAAGCAGAATAGTTTTGTTGAAAATTATAGCCTCTTTTGACTCTGATTTTGACTTTTGTAACTTCAGATATTTAGCATGAACTTTGCTTTGCTGTTGTCTTGTAGCACTTCCCATGCACTCAGCTCAGTGCTAGTAAATACTTAAATTAAAAAAAAAAACAAGCCTGCAAGCTTCTGTTAAAGGTTGATCTGTTTAATAGTGTGTAGAAGATAAGATTTATCACTCTTCGGCAAGTTTGAATGTCAAACAGAAGTTTTAAAGGAAGTTTTTTGGATATATGGCAGTATGGTAGCATGTGGGAAACTGCTAAATTTAGAGCAGCTTTAAGAAAGAGTTAGTTGACATATTATGATTTTAAATGTTATTTGCAACTTGTGGAGGTGAGGAAACTGTGTTTTATTAGTCCTTTAAAGGAAAAAGTGTGCTGAGAATATAGTTGAAAATAGTTTTCTTGCACTTTCCTCCATTTAACGCTAGATGGGGTAGTTAGCCGAGAATCCTTCGATCACACGCTACAGACCTTCGGCAACACGTTACGGCGGTTTTCAATATGTGGGTTAGGAGGTGCTAATTCAGTAAAAACGGCTCGTTAGTAATTAGGTGCCTTCTGAGTCCTTGACACGCTGGGAATTTTTCTGAACACAACACAGCCGTACCTGGATTTCAGACACGCGAGGACTGCCTCTAAACGAAGTGTTCCCCCCTGATCCTTCCTCCGAGGAACAGGGCTAATCAGGGTTCATCAAATGAGAGCGAGCTCTGGCTTCCAGATGAACCTTATTAGTACTGCTGTGGGGTTGGATTTCCTGAGGTTTTAAGTATATTCAGCTCTCTTAAGATAAGCTTATAAGTAAAAAGAATCTGTGGTCTTGCGTTTCCTCCTTTGCTTGCATATTTTAAATGCCAGGGTATCCCCAGTCCTTATCCTTGTTTCCTGCAGGGTATAAGCATCCGTGGTGTTTGTGCGAAAAAGAGTAGCTAAGTTATTACTATTATTATCTTAGCCTAAGATATTTTTAAATAAGGAAAGCTTTTTTTTTTTTTTTTTTTTTTTAATAGGGAAATTTGGGCATCTCTTCAATTGCCTCCTCTTTGACGGTCCCACTTTGTAGAAGGGAAGGAGCCACTCTGGAATTTCCTCCTTCTCTTGCTGCAACATGGTGCTGCCCTGTAGCTCATTAGAGTTCCTGACCTGTTATAGAAATCAGGACTGATGAAACTGCTTTTCAGTGGAGAAAGGGAAAAAGCATCTCCAGGTGGGGCAAATGGGCATTTCATCTACCTAGAGGTCTTCAAAAATAAGATCTGTGCAAATTGCTTTTTGGAAGAAAGAGATTTGCTTCTCCCATCACAAGGGCACACTGATTCCCTTTGCTCTTTTTCCTTGATGATGGCAAAAGGCCCTAGTGTGTTATTTATTAGAGATTCTCTGTACCCAGTGAGCTAAGATTATGTCACCTGACCGTTTTTTCTGCTCCAAGCCAGATAGCTCCCCTTCCCAACTCCTTTCTTCTTGCAAGCATGCAGAGTGCCATTTCCGTTCCCATCAATCTTATCTTCATCCCTCTGGTCGCAGGAGGGTCGTTTCTGAGAGGTCTCCTTCAATTTGGCAGGTCCCTTTCGCTGTTCTTAATGAAACAGATCTCTTCATCATCTCCAAAGCCTTCCTTGTACAAACATGAGTCAGACCTTACTACAGTGCGTGCTGTCCTTTTCTGACAAATTAACCAAGAAGGGGAAAGAGGCTGTGAGGATGATACTGGAGGATTAATTAACCTTTGCAAAATGTCTTAGCCTGAGCTTCCTGGACATGTCCTAACAAGTTATTTTTTTGAGTCCAGAAATGTAGATAAGGTGAAAGCCATTTATTTTATGATTTAAGATTTACTTCAATAAATTCTTTGTTCAAAATAGAATTTGGGAAAACAAGGTCAAAACCTTCTATTTTGTTTTGGTGGGTTTTTTTTCTTTAGATGCAACAATTCCATTTCTCAATTTGAAAAGTTTCGGGGGTATTTTTTTACTATCAAATTCTTTGTAACATGCAAAGACACACACTGGTCACAGACACAGCGCAAAGAGCAGACTCCGACACTCTCCGGGTGTTGCAGTGGATCAAGCGAGCTGTAGATCAGCTAGAGAAGTTGCTTCACAGAGCTTCAAAGCAACATTAGAGACTACACTCAACAGGCCTGTGTAGCTGTTGTAAGTGAGCAACTGCAGAGAACTCCTCTGCCCATGTAATTGTAGAAACCACTAGCTACCAGAGAACAAGATTTACCCAGAAAAAGCAAATTGCTGCTGCTTTCAGCATTACCATGCCTAATTTTCCTGCATAAATCCAGTTCATAATTTTTTTCTGTGGAGGTCATCTAAAGATGATAAAAATATATATATTTTCCCAGAAGTGCTGAACATGCTCAAGAATCCTTTGGTCGAACTGAGGCTGAGATGTAGAAGAGAAGGCCAAATTCGTTTGATTTTCCCGTGCTTGGTTGCGCCCTGCGGCTGAGGCTGCGCTGCGGCGCAAAGGTGCCGCATTTCGGAGGCTCCTGTGGCCGTGGAGGACTGCGGGAGGGAGGCTGTGCTGCGTCCTCAGCGCGTGCCGGCAGGAGACGTCTGAAGCTTTCTCGTGCAATTGCAAAATTAATTGGGGTTATATAGAGGACATATTACTGTACGCGGGGATATATTAGCAAGCCATCTAAAATTTGATCTGGCGTCCTTTTCTGTGCTTACCCTGGCTACGTTTCACAAGTATAGCTAATCTGCGAGAAGCATTTTTTTAGCCTCAGGGTGGCTCGGCCCAGTAGCAGTGATCTTATAATAATACTTTTGATCTCTGCCCTGGTAGCTTCCTAGCTTTTGTTCTTTTTTTTTTTTCTCTCTCCTTTTTAATATGCCGTTATTGCCAAGGCCCCATACTGCAGTCTGTATCCATTAGTGAATTATCACTGAATATTCAGGAGCTTGCTTCATTAAGATACAACACTTGTTACATGTTTAATCGTGTACTGCTTTTCTCTTATCCTTTACTGTAACAGCAGATAAGCCTATCCCATAGATCTGTATCTGTGATCTATGTTTTTTAATATAAAAATGCAATCGGATTAAAACGAGACAAAGAAAACACATAAATGTGGCTGTGCTTCTTTGGGCTTTCAGGGAAGTAAGCAAAAGCAGTTCTGAGTTTTATTTATTTTATTCTGTTTTCACGGTAAAATAGGCAGCTTATAAATTAGTATTATGAAGAATAATTTTGTTTCAGCTTCTTGTGGGCAGGAATGTCTGCCAGTTTTTGCAAATGCTCCCTTATTCTGAAGAAGGCACTAAAATGGTGCAAAATTTGAATGTTACGGTCCTGATGAAGAATAGCTCTTGTTTTCCATAACCAGATCTGATAAAGTCCCCTGTTTGCATGCTTGATTTTTGCCTTGGATGGCTGATGGATGGCTCACCGCATGATTTATGTTGTTGCAGGCAGTATCTTGTTATCTTTCTAGCTTCTGACTGAATTAAAAAGAAACCAAATAAAATTGCTTCTGTCAGTAGGTGATTTAATTGGAGAAACCTCAGCAACTTAAGGTAAACCGCAGGTGTTGTAATTCTTTCTTTTTTGGCAAAATAAATGATGACCTATGTTGGGCACAAGCAAAGCATATTCTGACAGTATCTACCAGCCCATCATATGTTGTTAAATTTGCCTGAAGAATAGAGAAATGAATTTTCAAAGGAATTTTCTTTTTCTGAAGAAAATATTTTCAGGCTATGGACATGGTTTACTTTGCAAGGTCCTCCCAGGTATTGCAGGTCTTTTCAAATGTTAATCTGAAATGCAATTTCAGGAGACTTCCTCTGTTCTTGATATGCTGGCTGCTTTATCCATTAGTATTAATTAGCTTTTATTCTTTTCAGATATTAGATTTCTCTTAAGGATAGTCTTGCTCCTAAGACTTATTCCATAAAAAAATATGCTCTCCATATTTTTGGCCACATCTCTCTCCTATAATTCAGAAAGTGAAGTATTTCAGAATCCTTTTTTCTTGTTGTCTGTCTTTCTATAATGTTTTCGCATAGTACTAGTTACTTTTAACTTTTCACATTCAGTGAACTGGTTTTTACTTGGTGTATTGACCATATGACATACTCACAAAATACCAAATAAACAGAGAAGAGATGGACTGCTATGAAGGTTTTTTTCTTTTTTTTCCCCAAGCTGGAATATATGAAATAAATCAGTGGAAAGACTAGATGCTACAGACATGAGATTTGTACTTTGTCTCAGCTTCGTTCCCTGGTTTCTAGGAGTACAAGAATAAAAATATATCTGTAACGATGTTTGCCACTTTTTAAAGCCTTCCTTCTAAACCCTTCCTTGATGAAAAGTGCAATATGACAACATCATCCTATAACAGGAGGGATTTTTCTCAGAGAGGTCAGAAAGGTTTAATACCAGTTATTTCCCTAAACTAAGTAGCTTCAATGCCCTTAAGTTTGGCTACTACTGACACTCGTGAATGCGCTCTGCACTTTAAACGAAGGGTTAAGATGCGGTAATGCCTTTGCACTGAGGAATACACTCATAATTTGCTGCCTCCGTAGAAGATGGATATGTTGATACTTCTCATGATGTTTTGCCATGTCAAAAATGTTTTGACTTTTTTCAGTATAAGGCGGAAGAAGCACACAGCAGAAGCATGCAGCTCCCCAAGCAGATGGGTTCTGCACTGCCGCCTCCGGCACGAAGAGGACACAATTTATTTATTTATTTATTTCAAACTCAAAGGAGGACCGTCGCAGCAGCCTGACTGCTAAATGCTTAGGCTAATTCCTGTTTTGCTTCAAAGCGCTTCCTCTTCAAACTTCTGTTTCCTGTGGCTCTCATTTCAATCACGTAGTTGCAATATACTTCTGTGGTGTGTGGAGCTCTTAGAAAACAACAGTCTTCTGGCATTTAAAAGAAAAAAGATCTTCCTGACTATTATTGTCAAGCTATTTTCAAGAATATAGTCTAAGAGTTTTAGGGATTATTATTGTGTAACATCTTGGTAGTATAAGTATAAAAAGATAGCTGAGATTTTTCAAGGAGAGTTTCAGATGGGAAACCCTTTTTTGCTCTTTGCTTCCCTGCAACATATCTATTTCAGCAGATCATGTCACTTGCTTTCTGACAACTTTTTAAAGATAATATTGCCACTGCAGCTGGTGCAACTGGTGAAAATATCACAAAATAGTCAGCAGGCTTGATGACTCCAATGACTTCTTTTAGTCTTGCTCTGTTCACTGACTTTACTTGATCTCCCATAGTAATTTTTGCTCTCTTTTCTGTCTCTATACTATTCTTTTTCTTTTCCATATTTAATCAATGTACCTTTTTTCTTGTTGCTTTTTCTGCATTCTGAATTGCCTTCGGGATCCGTTCCCGTATTACTCATGTATTTTTTTCCTTACTGCTCTGTTATAGCCATTCATACCCCTACACGTGGATCTTGTTAACACTACAAGCCACCCCCAAAGTACAAGGTTGTACCAGGGAGCTGTTAATACATAACAGCTGATGCCCTTCCCGTGCAAGCTAATTGTATACTTATGGATCATTTTGCTTTTTTGGCGGCTTTAAGAGATAGGAGACATGTTTCTCTCTGTCTCTCCACTGTAGTTCATGTTCTTTATGAATAGTGTTGGTTTCTCTTATTGCTGGAAGGTTTTTTTTTCCCCTCCCAAGCAAAAGTGAGATGAAATACGCTTGAATGTTATCAAATCTAGTGGCTCACAGTCACCCACGAAAAAGAGCAGTGCTTTAGGCCGTTTTTATTCTGCTGAGACTTACTGGAACTCTGAGCAGCAGCAGCAGCAGCAGGTGCAGTTGATTTTTCAACCAACAGACTCGGGCACGCTGCATTGCATCTCTTATCCTCCACATTTGAACAGGAGATGTCTTTTACATGCTTGACAGCTAGAAGCTAGCTTTTTAGGTTAAAATGTGTTATGCAGAGAATGTTTGCATTCTCAAGGAAAACGGACCTCGTTGTTTTCTGTTTCAAAGCCTCTTTCACCCTTTTTTTTCACCCTTTCACCCTCTTTATGATAAACATCTGCCTGGATTTCTGCACTGGATTTGATCAGCCATCAGTGGCTGAAGTTTGTGCTCCCAAACCAAAAATATTCATTAAAACCCGCTAATTGACTTAATAAAATGATTATAATTGATAACACAATGAGGGAAAGGGTGAAAAGAGTAATGGTGTTTTCAACGAATAAACAAGTTTCTACTTTGAAGTCAGTGTCACAAACTGTGTCTTTGATCAAATAGATAAGCAAGTTCCAAGCAAGGAAACAGAATTTTTAGTGAAATTAAATAGCATGTGAGTATAAAGGCTTATATTAATTACTGGGAATTGGCCAGACTGGCACAAAGTTAGCAACTTAACACTCTAGGAGTGTTAATAGCATTAGCCAACTTCTGAGGGCCACCCTCACAACTGATTTCACATTCAAATTGCTGCTGTTTTCTCTTTAAAGGGTGTTTGGGCTACTGCTTCCCCGTACTCTTTTGCAGCAAATCTGCAAACTGAGCAGATCTGAACTGAATTAGAGACTGGAGCTGAAACTGGCTTATTTTCCTAATTTTTAAAAAAGGTATATCATTTTACTTTCTTTTTTGAAAAGGCCTTATTATTTTTTCAGTATCCCTGAGATGTTGATATTCACTTAAGACAAATGGGGATGAGTACAGTAGAGATCAGAAAAGTGGGGGTTGCATTGCTTATACTTTACTAATAGTTGTAATGTCTGAGAACGTCTGAAAAACTGGCTAAAATCGTTTCAGTTGGAATATTCAAGACAGGTTTCCATTCCTGAAAATACTGGTTACCTATGCTCTCGTAAAGATATTGGGACTACTGAATTTTAATCTTGTCTCTATTTCAGAGTGTAAACTAGGCCACAGAGACAGCTAAACACTTGACCCTTACTAGAGAAATGGAGCTGCATGTATAGACAAAAGCAAAAATCAACCAGGTAGAACATCGGGTCAGTATTTATGTTTCTAAAATCAGTGGGAAAAAGTGTCGAACAGCATGGTAGGGCATTAGTATGTCAGCATATTATTGCTCTTACCAACTCCGAGCGCTGGGATTCCCTTTGGAAAAACTGCAGCTGCTTCCCCCATTCTCCCTGCAGCACTTCGCCTGTTGGGAATTTGCAGGATTACTGCTTTAGGAGGCTTGTGCATGTCTATGCTTAGGGGAGATATTTTCCTCCTTTGAAGAGTTTCATAGGCAAAGGTTTATTTATTTATTTATGTTTTACACCCTGTAGCTTCAGAGAAGCAGGATAGATATGTTTCCCAGTACAAATTCATCTTTCAGACCAGAATGACCTAAAAACTCTACATATTCAACCAGCTTATAGGGTCATCTGAAACACAGATCTATGGCCTTCCACACCTTTCCATATGCCGCCTTCATCACCCCATCTTTTGTGCTTATCCTCTCTTGCTAAAGTGGAGTGGATCAACAGCCAAGTTTGCTGCCATGTCCTCGTCTGTGTTTTATGTCCGAGTCGTTCTCAAACTGGGGAGAATCTGAGACAGTTTGGAGCTACATAAAACGTAGCAGGGAAGAGAAGCAGCCTGAGGAAAATTCAACCTGAGCTTGCTCTCACTGCTCATTTCCTGTTTCACCCCATCTCTGATAGTTTTTCCCTTTCTTGCTCCGATATTAAGAACGTCCTATTTATCCTCAGTTAGAAGCAACGGGGCAGGAGATGGACAAGGCCAACTCTCCCGCTGTTGGAGCTCATGGCACAAAGTTTTTGTAAGAAAATATGCTTTGCAAATAGTTAAGTGTGAGGGACTGCAAGAAGAGAGGCTTGGAGTTGGGTGTGGAGTGCGCATGGGTATATGCAGCGTTGGGGAAAGGCAAACAGGGCACAAACTATTAATAAGATGAGCAGGGTATCTGAAAAATTTGGGAGTTGACACTTTTCTACCACGTGGTTAGACAGCCTCATCTGACTTAGTAATTCTTCAGCTTCTCACACCCAGACCGTTGGTATGTCTGCAGTGCTATTCAAACATATTTCTTTTGACAGGATGCTAAGATTAGAGGTGAATAAACCAGAGTATCTGCCATAAAGCTGGTATCTCAGCAGGCATTGAGATCCACTCACCCTTTTTTGCTTTTAATTCAGCTACAGCTATCTTAATACAGATTTTTCTGGCAATTCAAAATCAGGTTTTACTCAAGTTAGTCAACTAAGTTGAAATTGCTTGTAATGTAGTGCCATAATTGTAGCTGAGGCATCACTGGAAGATGGTAAGTAGGTGAAATGCTAATTAAATTCTTCTGAACTTCAGTAATTTAATATTCAAAAAGAGGCTGAGCCCAGATAGTAGCTGTTCATTGCGTTGCCGCTGGGGATTACAGAGGGAGAAACCTTGACAAAAATAGCAGCCTCCAAACGGTTTTTGCTGGAATAGCCTGCCTAAAATTTTGGGTTTGTGAGTGTTGCTCCCTTATTCTAAATGCAAACATGGCAGGACAGATTTGTCTGTTAGTGAACTCTAGATGTCAGTAAGATCATGTGTGGGTGGATAAGTACAAATTTCCCAAAGACTGCTAAACCTGGGGATGATGGTTGTGTTTATATATAATTTTGAAAATCAGGATTCTTTCATATTCAGGCTTCTGGGAAAAGTAGGTTTCAGCCTAATTTGAGTAGGAATACATCTCCCTTTGATTTTTCTAAGGCGTGCAAGCCACAAACTCTTTTAAATTCTTTTTGAAAATCTCATCTGATAATAAAATGAGAGGTGTGGGAGAGGATAAAATTTGTCACTTTCCTGCAGCAGAGCCCGGATCATCTGAGCTTTGCTACATCAGGATTATTGACCGGGTTATTAGTGCAGTCCTTGCAGGCCCCTGAACCCATCAAAGCAAATATTCCACTGCTCTTCTCATTATAGCTATCAGTAATGATCTAAGCAAGACTGGTCCCGAGATTCCTCCCTAGATGCATATTCTTTGCAAGCCTCTTAATTCAATCTGAATGATGATGATAATTTAGGTTATAGTATTACCCAGGGGCTGCGACTGTAGATCAGGGTTCCGTTGTCCTAAGCATTGTACGGAGAAGCAAAAGCTTAAATGGCGCTATAACATGGAGTTACAAGGGCGAAACCCAATGCGATTGGAAAGAAATTAATAGGAGTCTCTGTGTATATTCTTTCCAATCAAATTATTTCCACTTTTTTAACCACCTTATAATTTCTTTAGCTGGAGATGTTCGTATCTCAAGGCTGAATTACAGACCTAAATGCCATCTTATTACATTTGTTGGCCCTTTCCCATTAGGATTGCACCAGTGCATTGCATCTAGCTGAGTGAGAAACATGCAGACAAATGTAATATACACCTTTTGACAAAACAAAACAAAACAAAACAGTGACTATTGAAACTGGCTCCGGGAGCGGAGTTCCTTTTTAGCTAAAGACACCTAAACAGTAAGGATCTGCCATGATTACTCAGTGTAGAACATAACCCCCTAACTAACATAGCACTGCTTAATGTGTTAATTAATTAATGGCCTTGATTTAATTCTCCACATGTGTTGAAATGAGTTGATGAGTGTTAGTATAGTTTCAGTCAGATGGGTTTTTCAACATAATTTTCATCATAATGGTTTGTAAAAATGTATTTTCTTAATTATAGTAGGTAAATGCTCCATTAAGAGACGTGATATAAAAATCTTTGGTACAATCCTGATGGTGATCCTTTGTCAGCAGAGACACGCATCTCCTCTTCCCTCCTCACCAACTCTTTTCTCTGATGTTTGTTAGCTTGCTAGATACAATACTGAAGACTTGTAATAGGTGTAAGGTCTAACCCAAATTCTCCACAATATTACTTACTAGAACCCTATAGTTATTAATGGGTCTAGTGTTTTTGGCGCTGTCTGGCTTTTGGGAGAGCTGGTGGAGGGCACTGCAGTGTGCCGTGGTTGTATTCTCCAGGATCCTTTGCAAAGTCCTGGGGTCCGTGGTGGCATTTCTTCTCATTAACAAGAAATAAGTTAGCAGTTTGCTCTTTAAATAGGAAAATCTTTAGGACAACATTTTATGGAATGTCAAAACACAGAATCTGCAGAAAGTCCTTATGCTCTGGAAATGCTTTCTCTTCCCCAAGACTTGCTGGTCTACCTGGGAAAGCAGTGCCTTTCCTTGTTTCCCTTTACCTGTTAGGTGTGTGGTTTTCTCCTGAACGACCGCTCTAATGCCTGTCAACCGCAGGGAAGGAGGCAAGGCTCCCTTGCTGAGGGCAGGGTGCTACGGGCTGCCTGGGCAGCTGCCTCTCCTAGCTGAGTTGCAGGCCAGAATATGTAATAGAGAGAAAATTAGAAAGATGGAGAAGAAAGGAAATTATATTTCTCATGTTTTCTAATTTTTTTTCCAATTTGCCTTTCTGTGCTCCATATCTATGTTGACGCTCACACTTCCTACTTGTTTCACCAACATTACATAAGGAAAGATGGGGAAAGAGCTGGGGGCATTGGGCAATAGTGTTTCGACACTAGTGTCGCGACAGGACTGATTAATTTAGGTCCAGCTCTGGATCCAAGCTGGCCCTGTGTATTCACACTGTGTTTCACCCAGTCTCATCAATTTTTCTGAAGCACTAAGATCGTAAAGAAGAAATCTGCCACCCACTCGTCCTCATGATCTTTGCTTAGCCCTCGACTATCGCTGCCACTGGCTCTTCTGCTGCTTCTGCAGGGCGTGCAGGGCTCAAACCACACTCCCCGGAGCTCCCCGGACTGAGGATGTGCATCTGGGACAAAACCCGGACCTGGAAGCAAAGAACTATGTTAGCTTGACCCAGTTGGATTTCTGGAGACACTAGGAAATTTGCAGCTGGGATAATTTAGTTATGGATAATTGAGAGTTGACTGGATTGGATATTTATAAAAGTAAAGAAAGGTGAGGAAAAAAACCTCCCTTTCTTGCAGATAGTACCAATTATATGGAATAAAGTGGCTGATAATGATGTAGTTAACAAAAATATGCAGTCTCACAGCTGTTTTGTTCAGAGGACTGAATGGCAGCGAATATTTATGCATCTTTTAAGAAACACTAGCGGTGATCTTGGGAATTACACATCAGAAAATTTGTGCCAGATACATTTAATGAGATAAATGTAATAGGACTGGGACAAACAAGAACAGCTTCTGTAAAGGAAAAATGGGTTTCTCTTAACTTGTTAGAATCTCTAATAGTGTCAGTAAATTAGTGATAAGTGGAAAAGAAGCTGGAGTTATATATCTATATTTACTAAATACTTTTGACAAAGTCCCATCACTATAAGCCACTAAGGAAAGAAAATAGTTCTGAAAACAAAATACTATCCAAGATTAGAAGCTAAGTGATCAAAACAGTTGAGAGGCATGAATGGACTATTTGCAGTATAACAAAAGGGAAACTAAGGTTATTCTAAGACAAGCTGAACCAGGGAAAGGCCATACACATTTTTGAATCTTGCTTTAGCCTGAGTTGTAGAAACACAAATATTCTAATTATTTATTGGTAACCGGGGAAATAGATAGACAGGCACATGGCAATTTGCAGATGGCACACAATTATTTTGGATAGTGACAGCAAGACAAAGCGGTAAGAAATTTCAGATGAATCAAACAGAGCTGAGAGAGCAGGCAGATGACAGATAAAATGTAAAGCTGAAAAATATGCATTTCTACAACAGAAGGGGAAATATGAATTACTCATACATGCTTATTTAACTGGATGTTTTAGGGGTGGCTTCTAGCTTTGTGGAAAAATCTCTACTTATAGTAGTGATTGAAATCACTAAGCAAAATGATTAAAAATGAATGGTAAAAGTTAAATACTGAAATATTGAAAACATTCTAGTGCCATAAGCAGTTCTATCGCAGAGCTGTTCAAAATCGGAAAAAAAAAAAAAAAGGGAAATATACAGATTACAAAGGAAAAAGAAAAAAAAGTTTTTTTCTGTTTTCCTAACAAAAGGATGTGTTAGGCCATCATTCTGATTTTTGCCCCCTTCTCCAATTTTCTCCTCCCTTGGCCACTTTCAATCAAATCGGAAAGAGGTTAGGGAGTTAAAAGCAATTCCTGCAAGTGGAACGGAGCAAAGATATCGCACAAACTCGACTTCTGTTAGGTGCCAGTGAATCTGCACAGGTGTGAGAGGTGGCAGAGGTGGGGAGAAAGACTTTCCACCCACAGAAAAGCCTTCTCTCCGAGCTAACACCTTATTAGATGTCGCCGAATTTAGCAGCGCAGTTCAGAGCCATAGGAGAGGAGGCCTTGCTTGCTCTGCTGCTCCTGCATCCATTTGCCCAAAGTCTGGAAATATTTCATGAGAGAGAGAATATGAAAAACCAGCACCTTTCTGATAGGAGATAAAAAAGTCAGAGCATATAAATCATATGCCACTGTGCAGATGGAGAGGAAATTATGTTTTAGTGAGGCTTCCAGTAAAGCTGTAGAGTGCAATGCATGTTGCCGTCCTATAGGTCTCTCTGATAAAACAGGTCCCTGCTTAATAGGACATAATAACCTGCCATATATAACCTTTTACAGGCTGTGCAGGCTGGGAACTCCAGGAATCTGCTAGTGCAGCGGTAATTTCTGGAATCTGCAGAAGGAAAAACCAGCTGCAGTGTCTGAAATTCCTTCCTAGGAAGGGAATTAGGACCTCTAAAGCTGTGAGATGGGTTTAAAAATTGTGAGATGTTTAAAAATAATAAAGTCTGTCTTTTTATTTATTTTATTTTTCATTCTTGGGCTCTGAGGTTTTATGGTAACTGAAACTATGAGAATGTGTTACTCTGTAAAAAGTCAGTTTTTCCCATAATTACATTCCTCCAGCACTTGAACCTATAAAGAAAAAAGCCAATTATTACCAGACTCTCAAAATATGTATATCAGTGTCAGGATGACATTAAATGCTTCATAGAAGGGAGACATGGGGTGCAATGTTTTCACTTCCTTACAGTTCACTCATGCAGAAGAACCTCCATTGCTGTTTTACGGTATTTTTTTATACCAGTGATATCTGTTCATTGCATATATAAACAAAAGAAAGTATTATGTACATGTATCAGCAGGAACTTTACTTGTGTATTTTATCACCTGTTTTCATCATGATTTTGACATGACTTTAGCATTTTTCTAATAGATTATTGAAAGGGAATTGCATTTGGGGCATTCTTGTTATGTTCCTGTATCATTGACTGATGAGATCACACAGGGATGAAGAAAAACAAAACAAAACAAAAAGAGTGAATGTAGTCTGCTTGGCTACTAATTTCATTTGGTAAAAGCTGGTGATTATCATCCTGTAAGTCCAGTGTAGACTTCAAAGCCCTAAATGAATGGAAGGCGTTGTGGCTGCTGTCACTTTAGTGGTCACACAAGTTAATGCACAACTTCATTCACTCTGAAGTCACTACTATAGAGCAAATAAAATTATAAGGTTTCTCCTATGAATTTACTAGTTTCCAGAAAGTCAGCCAACCAGCCCCCCAAATTCTAATGCTTTAGCTAAGAGCTGATCCTACAAGATGCTGCCTCTTTCTTCTTTGTTGTACAATTTGATACGTTTTCTTATTTTATGAGCTGTCTTTACTTATATTAGTAACCATTTTTGTGATGCTTCTTCTGAAATATTTAAGGAGTGGTGTCATGTCTAAATATGGAAAAAAGCAGATTCCTCTTCCCTGGTTTTAAGTTACAGGGCTGCAACAAAACCTTATCTATCCGTAGAAATGAAAACCAAATGTGCGAATTTATTGTCAGAAACAATAGTGAAAAGGTAAGAATCTAACTACACGGAGAGCTTATCATGAATAGAGATGGTGCTGTTTTAATAGCAAACTTGCCATAAATAGTTATCTTATTCCTGCCTCAAAACTCTCTGCCATTTCAAATTGAAATCAACAAGGAATTTCATCTGAATACAGGAGAGGAAAAATATTCAGAAATAACAGCGTTTTGTAGTGACATTTTTACTACAATGTTTGTTTTGAAAAAGTCAAAGCATTTTATTTCCAAGCTGCAAAATAAGTTTGGACTTGTCTGTTTTAAATGGCTTTCAGAAATGGAACAAAATCTTCAAAAGCGAGAATGGAAAAAAAAATAAGTTCTCTCCTCCAAACAACAGCTTTTGTATTGGACTGGATGAAACAATTCAGATCTACCTGACCTGATTTTTATCTTTGTTTGGTTACTGAAGGAATAATCCATTATTTGCACAGATTTAGCTATGAATATGTGACAAAATATGTATGCACTTTCAGAGAATGGATGCAGCAAACCTATTGGTTTTGATCTTTTATTTTGATTTACGAAGATATGCAGTAAAATTACCTTTACGCCTTCACTACAGGTAATTTCCACACTGAGTACTGTGAACTCCAGAGCAGCGAACTCTTGCTGTACATGCAATGAACCATGTATGACTAATTTTCATTGAAAAACATTCGGTTTTGCCACATAAATACTCCAATACCATTCTGCTCTTGGCAGGATACTTTGGGTTATTTGCCAGATGGTCATGAGACCCACATATACATACCAAAAGAAAAAAAAAATCTCATTTATCAGCGTGTCACTGAAGTTTAAACCTGTTTTTGAAATGTTCTGCTATTTAATCACGGCAGACATTAGGCTTTTCTAGGATAAGTCATTGCGCGTCCTTCCAGCACCGTAGTCCAAAGGACAAGGAGAATGTGGCTTGGAAGGGAGGCAAGAGAGGGGCTATTTCCAGCCTTTCTCCAAGGCTAGTGTGAGTGGGCCTTCAATATCCATAGCAAGGCAATATAACTACTGTATCTGGCAAAGCACTTGTATATCTATGGTTTGTAAGTCTTATGGCTAGGAGTATTTTCAGTAAAGGGCATTTTGTGGTGTTTCAGTCTTCAGTTTTCAAACTTTGTCTTTGGCATGCTGAGGCTGGGGTGATACAGGTTCAGGCCTGTGATGAGAAAGTCCCTAACGGGTTTCCCACGTGCTGTACTCCAAATTGCTAGCTGATTTTGAAAATGACTCCGTAAAATGTTTTCTGAAGTTATATATTTGTAGCCTCAATGACAACCTCTTAAATTCTCCTCTGTATCTGCTCCTGCAATCGGACCTTTTAACCGCTGTAGCTTGAATCAAAACTGTGGAATTACCTGTTCATACCTGTTCATTACCTGTGCTTGCTCTGCTAAAACATGATCTTTGGTTAAAGTCTGCAGTTTGATTACAGTCCTTCCCTTTCTTTCCCCACCCATCCCTCAGCAAATAATAATAATAAAAAAAAACCAACAGAATTTAAATAATCTCTGAGAGGTTTTCTAAGATCCAGTTTTCCATGAATAACACTAAGTTCTACTTAGAGTTCTGCATAAATTTAAGCTTATATTTAGAGGCAAAGGAAATGACAAATTTTTTTTACATTTATAACCTACCTTGTAATTAATTACAGAGGATGTAGAGATAATAGTCTGAAAAATACTTTAGAAAATGTCATTAATAAACTATTTTCCTGAGTAACTTTTTTTAGACTTTTCCTTTATAAATAATGTGTATTTTTTAAAATTTCCCTTATATCTGATAGCAATTATACATTCCCGATCTGTCGTGACATTTCAAATTAACCACAGTAAATAAAAAATTGAGAATGAGCCAGGCAAAACATAACTTTAGTCAAGTGTGAGCAAGAGTTTTTGGAATGGGGAAAATAAAGGCAATAAAATAACAAATGATGAAAGCATCAAAAACAAGGATTTTATTCTCATATTCTTTGTTGTAACGGTGTGCATGCATAACTGTTATTGGGCATATCTGTCTTTTGGCGGAGGTCCTGATTAAGGTCAACGGGGAGTTCTGCCTAACCACTGTGTTATTGTCCGTTACTTGGAATATTATCCAAACCGCATAAACATGTGCCTTTTTAATTAAGCACCTGGTGTAAAATAGCATTTCAAAGGACATTTTGCTGATATGTTTTAGATGAAGAATAAAAGGTTTATGGCACAAGAGACAAGTGTAGATGCAGTATGTTTTATTTAGCTACCCTTCACTTTGTACAGATAAGAGGGAAAAGGTTTCAAGCTGGGCTATCCTCTTGGAAAACCTTGGGAGGATTACAGTTAAAGGTCTTTTTTTAAGATTTATTTGATACTGAGAATATGAGTGACTTGAAGAAGGGATGAAACACCTTCTTCTGTTTCAGCCGTGTCTTCAGTATTCTGCTCAAGTAGCATCCTGTATTATGTATAAGATATTGCATATAACGTATAAAGAATTTCTAGCGTATCATAGTTTTCATCTTAATGCCCAGTTTGACTTTCATCTTTCAAACAGAGAGATCTCTTCATTAGTCCAAAGCATTCTATCTTATTTAACTTCCCAGGAAGACTGAAAAGCAGTTGTCAGTCATATTTATATGTGTGTGCATACATATATATGTGTGGGTGTGTATGTGTATAATGTGTTTGCAATGAAGCCTAGAAATCTTAATTTTCTTAAAAATTAAGGGCTATATATATTTCTTACCTTCAGTCTTTTAAAATAACCTGTAGTTTTCTCCTCACTACATTGCAGTATGTGCTTGCTTTAGCTAAAATAGCTAGGCAAGTGTCTTAGGGGAGATATTTAAAAATATGTTTTAACACAGTACCTACTGGGAGGTTGAAATGAGAGATAACATCCAAAGGGTGGAGAGGAGGTAGAAATATTAAAAAAAAAAAAAAAAAAAAGGGAACTAAAGTGAAAAGAGGCTAGGACTTGAACATATTAGGAATTTATAAACTCTGGGAAGAGGAAATTATTATAAAGAATAAGTAAAATATGAGGAAGGCTAATGAGAAAAACAGAAGAAAGAAAAAAGCTGTATTGTAGCAATTCAGTGCTTCAAGTTTTGCTTTTTTCCTTCTTTAATCTTTCCTTGTAAAACTTTTTTCTAATATAATTTTCATTTTTGAGACTAGATTACCTAAATGAGAAAGAAGTATATATTTTGGGTCAACCTAGTGCGAAACAAAAAAAGGACTTACTTGCACAATTCCAACTATAATACTTCTTCATAGTGTTCTTTTCCTGTTCTTTTAGGACATTATCTTATTTAATGTTTCTTGCAGCATAATCATGATGACTCACAGTTCATCAGTCAGTTACACACATAACTGATTGCAGTAACAGGACTTTTGATTTCAAATGACACAGGAGAGGACCACATCTCCACAAACCATAATAATTGATTATTAATCATCCCCAAAAATTAATATTCCCTCATATCCCTGAATGTTGTGATAGGTTAGTTGACTGTTTAAAAGTTTCATAAATTCCAGGAAATGTGAGAGACCCTATAATTTCCTTTCTGTGTCTTCTACTGGTGGAAAGTTCTTCCTCAGCTGTATGCAACTTTTGTATGCAACTCTCTTGTTGAACGACTGGAGTCCAAATGGAGTTGCACAAGCATTTATTTGAAAATTATTTTGGTCCTTTGACTCGTTTATCTAGGACGCTGTTTTGTGGTAACTTGTTCATAGGTATTAGCCAAAACAGGATGAATAAATTTCAGGATACTTAATGGAACCTTAAACCAGAAAATACATGTCCTGGCTAATGACTGGTCACCATTAGAATGAATATGCTGTATATCAGCTAAGAATAATACCTGATATCAAGAATATTTTAAGGATACAAAATTTCAGAGTTAGTTGATCTCACAGCATTCCTGTGTAAGTCTAATTGCATCCTTCTGCTGGGGAAATGGAAAGCCGGGACAGGAACAGAGATCTTGACTCGTTAATATTAAGAGAGACTTGTTAACGTTCGTGATAGAAACAGGAGAAAAGGGAGGGGTGCATAAGTTCCTGACTTCTGCACCTTGGCTGGCCATGGCACTGTATACAGTGGGCCAGGCAAAGAGTACACAGATTTGCAAATAGCCCCAAAGAAAGGTTATGCTCTAACACAATCATATTAGAATAATGACTGCAACCTTTGATCGGAGCAAATCCGTTCTCCCTCTCTCAGAGCAGAGCACTTTAAAAAGCTCATTGATTAGATGTCTCTGAGACACGGACCGCTGGGGGACATCCCAGCCCTCAGTGAAGGATTCCTCTCTGTTAGAGCAACTGGTTTTAAAATACAGCATTTCTATTGCAGATGTTTCTTATGAAATGCATATTTGCAATTTTAGTGTCATTGTATGATTGTGTTGTAATTTAAGGATTAAAACTGAACTTTTTTCAGTGTTTTCTATTTCCCCTGTGAAATAACCACTGATGCAGTGTATCCAGACTCAGATCGATTAACAATTTTGTGAATTTTGCCCAGCAGCTGTAATCATTGGTTGCCTTAGCAACTTGGTAGATTAAATTGTAAGCTAAAATCCAGGGGGTTCAATTAAAAATTCCTGTTGAAATTCAAATTCTTATGTGGGATGAAAGGAGTAGTGATTCAATATGCACTTGAGAATTGAGGTTTGGCTTTTTTCTCTTCAGTGTCATTTATTATAAATTAAACATAAATCTAATCTAATATTCAGGAAATATTTACCTATAGCAATTTACCTCTGGTGTTGATAAATTAGGAACAATGAAGCTTTGTGGTTTTGTTACACAGGAAGGCACAGACTAGACATTATATTGTTGAAAGAAAAATCTGATTTATCATATTCAGCAAGCATTTTTCCCTGTATTTGTTACTAAGCCCAATTTATGCTAGTGCTGGTCCTCCACATGCTTTTGTAAGGACTAGCATTTGATCATGTGCTTTTGATTTATTACTTTAGAGCTTTAATTCTGGCATGTGATCCTAAAGGACTTTGTTTTGTTCAGGGCTCAAATCATCCAATGTCCAGCTTTTGGCTGCAGAGCAGAGCAGAGGTTCCCTGCCCTGTTCCTCCCACTCCAGTACAGATGTTTTCAGTTGTTCCTGGCTAAATATCAGGTCCTATTCTCCTTTTGACCATTCTGATCTTCTGATACATATTTTCTTGACATTATATTGTCTTTTGACTCTTCTAGTTCTTTTTCTATTGTCCTGATGACCACTTTGAGCAGATGCCCTTTTCCCACAAGGCTGTTGAGGGACGTCTTGCTCGTTGTCCATCAGCCTTTCTCAGGAATGTCTTTGCCTTCTTACAAAATGACCTCCAAGTATTCTGATCTGGTGCCCAAAAGCATCAAGCCTTAATGCCGTGTGTGCTATCCTCATGCCAGTCTTGCCTTTTGTTCTCCCCCTTGCAGAAAAGGAGAGATCAGTGCTTTCTGTCTTCACCCTGCCCAACGAAAAGTTTTTTCTGCACTTATTTTTCAATGCTGTGTACTGGGTCTCCCTGAAGACAGACTATCTGCTCAGATATGAAACAAGTTCCACCTCCCCGCAAGGAAATACAGAGCCCATTTTAAGCAAAATTTTGTTTTCCTCCTTTAATCCTCCTTAAAGAGTTAGCAACTCCTTTTCCTCAACGTATGATATTGACCTTTAAAGACAGAGATGGAACAATGAAAATGAGAGGAAAGGAATTGCCGCTTTTCAAAGAATTAAATAAACAGAATTAAATAGAAATAAGTAAAGTGAGAGAAAGATAGATGATGCTGTAATGCACCAGACAGGGAGCATAAAACAGTGTCTACCACTTACAGTGGTAACAGGAGAAGCCTCCTCTTTCATTTTGTATTTAAAGCCCTCTATTATTTTTTTTGTTCTTGGTGGATTTCCTACATGTTAGTAAATCTACAGAAAAGAGTCAGAACAGCTATTCTGAAATGATATCTCAATTCTGCTAAATACTGGTGGATTTCATAGATAAAAATGATAACGATCAGAGAAAAAAAGTTGATATTATAAAAGTTAATATATTTTATAGATAAACCAGCATCACTTGGCAGCTGAATATCAAGACAAATCTGAACTCCTTTGGGCCTCTGTCGGCAAGAAATCTTTGCAGCCATATTTTATTCTAAAAATTATCTCTTAAAACCTTTTTAATAATCCTATCAGTTATAACAAAATTATGTTAAATTATGAAGTAGGCCTTAAGCGTGGTCCTAAATGCCTCAAAATTCTGCATCTGGTTTAGAATATAAAACTGTAGCTCTGGGAGAAGAAAAGTATGGGAAAAAAGTGTAGGAATTAAAGCATAGTAAGATAAAAGAGAAGCCTGTGACTAGAAGATAATTCTTTTGCATGTTCTATGTAAATATTTATTTATTTATTTATTAACCATGCTAAAGCCTTTGTATATGTGTTGGCTGTTTGAGGGAAACTTTCTGGTCAGTGCAAGCTAATTAACAAAGATTAATGAAAATAAAAGTACTGCTACCCCTTTTTCTGAGGAGTACTTCCTAGCTTTTCAGTGCCTGATTTGTAATGGAAGTGGACTTGCAATTTGAGAAACTCCTTACTTTTGTTTTAGATAATGATGGGGTTTTGCAGTTCCAGCACAGAAATCTTGTTCTGCAGAAGTGTCCTCAATAATCACACGGAAATGTAGTTTTTCTAAACTTTGTTGGTGAGAAAGCTCTTTCTGTCAGTGTTATTTGCAGAACTACTCTGAAACTCTGCAGCA